>NC_138378.1:31224491-31234812 GCF_054177405.1 Leptonychotes weddellii
TATCTTTCTCTGATTGACTTATTTTGCTTAGCATAATACCCTCTAGTTCTATCCATGTCGTTGCAAATGGCAAGATCTCAATTTTTTGATGGCTGCATAATATTCCATTGTATATATATACACCACATCTTCTTTATCCATTCATCTGTGATGGACATCTAGGCTCTTTCCATAGTTTGGCTGTTGTGGACATTGCTGCTATAAACATTGGGGTGCACGTGCCCCTTCGGATCCCTACATTTGTATCTTTGGGGTAAATACCCAGTAGTGCAATTGCTGGGTTGTAGTGTAGCTCTATTTTCAGCTTTTTGAGGAACCTCCATACTGTTTTCCAGAGTAGCTGCACCAGCTTGCATTCCCACCAACAGTGTAGGAGGGTTCCCCTTTCTCCGCATCCTCGCCAACATCTGTTGTTTCCTGACTTATTAATTTTAGCCATTCTGACTGGTGTGAGGTGGTATCTCATTGAGGTTTTGATTTGGATCTCCCTGATGCCAAGTGATGTGGAGCAGTTTTTCATGGGTCTGTTGGCCGTAAATTGCTATTCTTAATGTGAGTTTTGTACATACTGTTGCTGGTTAGGTTGTTTTGCATTGAACACATTCAGATTTCCAAGTACCATGAAAAGATTAAAATGATCAACCCCATTTCTGTATTTGAATTAATGCAAGACCCTATTATATAGAATGCTAAGACATCACTTTGAAGTATTGGCTCTTCTTTTTGATTTCTTCCTTTGCTTACAAAAAACTGAACTGGCCAATGTAAACATCAGCGTAGGCAGAAATATGGGTGTAGAAACTGGGTGTTAGCACTTGGTTACTAGGGGTTTAAGGTGGCCATCCTGGGCGCCTGGGTGGCTCAGTTGGTTAAGCGACTGCCTTCGGCTCAGGTCATGATCCTGGAGTCCCGGGATCAAGTCCCGCATTGGGCTCCCTGCTCAGCAGGGAGTCTGCTTCTCCCTCTGACCCTCTTCCCTCTTGTGCTCTCTATCTCTCATTCTCTTTCTCTCAAATAAATAATTTAAAAAAAAAAAAAGGTGGCCATCCTAATGACCCAATGTATATATATGTTATTTATCTTAGATGTCATCAAAGAGGGGAAAAAAAAAAAAACCCTGAAAACCCTTGCACAGAGCTTTTAAGATTATTCTTAAGAACATACAGCACCATTAGGCTCCCTGCAGGTTTATATAATCTGGAAGACCAGGATTGGGTTTATTTCTGGGGGCTGTGATTCCTGTTCATGATGACTTGGTCTGAACTTCAGAGGGCCTCACTGAAGAGGACTGCCGCCTAGAGTTGTTGGTGGTGATAGAATACGTTCAAAGAAAACGACAGTTCAGAATGGGCATTTGAAGGTAAAATTTCCACAGATTAAAGGTATGGTCTCTATGGCACAAGTTCTCCCTTAATTCTCTTCAGAACTCCCTGAACTTTTTCAACCTTTTTCTCTGGCTCTTTCTCTGCTGCTTGCACCTTAAAGACTGGGCTTCCAAGGGTTTGGGTCTTAACCCTCACCTCTTGTTTTTATATGCTCTTCCTGGATACGCTTTCTCCTCCCACGCTTAATGCAGACCTCTCTCCTCCCTTCTCAACCTATATTTCCATTGAGTCTGTGTTTCCACATGGAGTTAATTTTTATGAAAGGTATAAAGTCTGTGTCTAGATTAATTTTTTTGCATGTGGATGTCTAGTTGTTCCAGCACCATTTGTTGAAAAGACCATCTTTGCTCCATTGTATTGCCTTTGCTCTTTTGTCAAAGATCAGTTGACAGATCAGATTTATGTGGGTCTATTTCTGGGCTATTTGGTGCCACTGGCCCATCTGTCTTTCCTTTTGCCAATACCACACTGTCTCGATGACTATAGCTTTCTAGTAAGTCCTAAAGTCAGGCAGTGGTCATCTTGTATGACTTTGTTCTTCTTTACTATGTGTTGGCTATTGTGTTGGTCTTTTCTCTCTCCACATACACTTTAGAATCAGTTTGTCAATACCCACAAAATAATTTGCTTGGATGTTGACTGGGATTGCACTGAATCTATAGATTGAGGTGGGAAGAAATGACATTTTAGGAATATTGAGTCTTCGTATCCATAAACATTGGATTTATCCACAAACATTTCCATTTATTTAGTCCTTTGATTTCATCCATCACTGTTTTGTAGTTTCCCTCATATAAATCTAGTATATGTTTTGTTAGATTTATGCCTAAATATTTTAGAGTTTAAGTGGCACTGTGTTTTTAATTTCAAATTCACTTTCATTGCTAGCATATAGCAAAATGATGGACTTTTGTCTAAAACCATATATCCTTCAACCTTGCTATAATCGTCATTAGTTTTAGTTTTTCTTGTCAATTCTTTTGAATTTTCTACATGGATGATAATGTCAGCTGTGAACAAAGACAGTTTTACTTCTTCCTTCCCAATATGTATACCTTTTATTATTCCTTTTCTTTGATTACCACATATGCTAGTACTTCTGGTATGATGTTGAAAAGGAGAGATAAAGGGGAACATCTTTGTCTACTTCCTAGTCTTAGAGGAAAGCATATGCAGTCCTTAATTCAAAAATATGAAATTCATATTTCAAGGCCCTGGTCACTTCTCACTTCCTCCAGAATTCTTCTCAGGAGACCATATTGATCTCCCCTCTCTGAATGTGAAAGAATTTAGCACTCATTCAATATTGAACTATATTCTGATGCTGATTTTGTCCCTCCAGCTAGAAATGACAGTCCTCAAAGGCAAAAGCTCTGCCTCCTAATTGTGAAGTCTCACTGTGTTCCTTAAAAGCTGGGAAAACAGTAGATACCAAAAAAACACATGATTGATTTTATTTTATAACGACACATACATATATGATAGCAGATCATGTGGTAGAGGACACATTGGTACTCTTTTTGAAACCATTACTGACTTACTGAAGAAAGCTGCTTCTAGAATCAAAGTTGGAACACAGATAAAATGGGGGTAATGTTTTGGAAATTATTTGTGTCTTTTTCTATCTCCTCATGATCATGATCTCCTCTCTAATCAGGCCAAGGTTAGTGGTGGTGTGGTTTGGGGAGGGAAGAGATTGGATTGTTCCAGATGGAATGCTAGAGAAAGCTGGTTTAATGGAGAGATGCTTTTCTCAATTGCTTTGGCATATCAAGAATCAAACCCAGATGAGTCAGATCATAGATTTCCCATGTGGTATAAAGAAGAGGTCATGGTAGCTGGTCCATAATCCTTGTTACCCTATTGTCAAAGGAGTCTATAATTCAGAGAAGTGAAAAGCCTATAGACCATCCCTTTTAGCCTGCAATTGTTTGCAGGAGAAGACAAAGAGCAGTCATTTGATTCAGGTCCCAACTCTATTATACATCACTTCCACCACCCTAAGCAGATGGCGGTGGCCTTCAGAAATACCTGAGTAGCATACAACTCCAAACAAACAAGGGAGAGGAACAGCCACATGCATCTTTGTTCAGAGGTAATATTCAAAATATTTAATAACCAGAATCATCTAGACCAATCGGAGTCTAGACATGAAGTTGAGCTGTGTTCTGGAGTTATCCTGGGGGCTTTACCATCTTTAATGAGGCAAGAACATCCCAGTAAAGGGCTGTTGTAATGGGGGGATACTCCAATGATTCAAAACAGTGGCTATTAACCAACAAGCATGAAAATATTACAATATTTTAACAATGGGCATAGACATACTAGTGAATGTTGGCCTCCTGGAGAGATGGCAACAGAGTGGGTGGCAGTGAACTTGAGGCAATGCTATTGGCTTCCATGGTCTCTGTCTGTTGTGCAGGGGTCCAGAAGCTCCTCCAGATCTCAATGAAGGAATGGAAAAGTGCCTGGCACAAGTCTATGGTTGACATGGGGAGCCTCAGGATGGCTCTCAAGACTTGAAACAAGAGGCTAGAGTTGCAAAATGTTGCAGGGGCACCCTTCTGAAAAGCCCAGAACTGTGGGACTAGTGGTCACCACTCCTGGTAGCAGAAGAGGCCAGTTATGCCAAGGCAGGGACCAGAGAGGAACAAGAAGATGGGTCTTATATCCATCACCTTGAGTTCCCAGAAGCCACATTTGTCCCTTATTCTCTCAGACTCCTTGAGAAAGAGAGGGGTGGGAAATGAGAAGAGGGAGTGGATGGTGGCCAAATCTGAAAGATTGAGGTTCTAAATGTATCAGTTAAGGCTTACAATAATGTTGTTGAACTTTAATAGATGCTTATTTAAGTAGACTGAATTTAATAGATTGAATTAAGAGTTGCTTTCTGTTTGTTTTTTTAGTTGGTAGAGCTTTGTGAAGAAGTCTAGATCAGTTTTAAGAAACAGAGAAGCTATAATTGTGTGTGCACATGTGTGTGGTTATTTCCAAAGCTCTAATGTGAGTAAATCTGTAACCCCACTATGCAGTGGAGAAAGAGCAATTTTGCCAAAACATTTTTTTTTTTGCCTGTAAATTTTAAAAACCTGAATTAAGCAGGTGAATGTTATCAGCATTTGGTATTGGCAGTTTTTAATTTCTATAACTCTCATGTGGCTTTCTTTTTCCAGACATAAAAAAGGACCCCAAACCTGCCAGACTATACCCATAATTATCTCCCTGACAATATGTAAGCTGAGAAACAAACTCAACACAGGAAGCTAGTTCTGTTCCTCTGCTGTAGACGTGAAAGTGCTTTTACATGAATTTTTTACTCATCCAAGGACATAAAAGAGACAATTCTCTAGAAGAACATAATTGCACACAATACTCGTCTAAACAAACCTGCAAGTAGATAATGAGAACTCAAGTAATGAGTACAATAAAGCACTGTAGGCAGATCTTCAAAGCAAATCACACAGCCTCTAAGCTGAGCTTTATTTCACATAGAACTGTACAACATGGCAGATTAGGAAACACTGTCTCACTAATGCAATTAGGCTAAGAGAATTGCAGCTCGCACACTGCCAACCCCTTAGGTGATGCCGCTTTTTCCCCAGGGGCCAGAGGAGAAACTAGAGCTTAGAGCGCAAAGCTGCTCTTTAAAGCTGAGATCCTATTCACCTCAGTGGGTCCTGGCTGGGAATCAGGGGCTGCACAAAAACATGGGTGGAGGAGGAGAAGCGGAGGAGAGTCTATCCACAAGATAGCTATAGGTTTAAGAAAGAAGGTAAAACTCTCATTTTGTAAGCTGTATACACTCTAAAGAATTCATGAATCTGCTCCAGGTTTTTGCTAAGGCAAAAAGATAGATGCTTTTGTGCCTGGTTTCTGGGTGCTTCTTACAAAGCAATGATACTCAAAGTATGTAGCATCGGCATCCCCTGGGAACTTGGGAGAGATGCATGCTTTTGGGTATCACCCAGTCTGGCTGGAGTCAGAATCTCTGGGGAGTGGACCCAGGAATTTTGTTTTTGGCCAAGATCTCCATTGGTTTTCATGCTTGCCACAGTTCTTGAACTTGTTTTAAGAATAGGAATGACCCAGGGACAAAGGAATGGGGAGAGGTACTAGAAGGGGCCAGACTGGTGAAGGTGTCTCCAGCTTCAGGACCACTTTTTCAACTGCTAAACTGAAGAGGAGAGGGAGAGCATCAGAGCAGCTAAGCTGGGTCCGCATGGAGGCCTCAGCCAGCTCCTCTGCCATTTGACAGAGTGGGACAGGGTGGGAACTTGCCCAAGACTGTACAACACTAGGAGGACAGTAGAGAGGAGGACTCCTGACTTCTCAGGCTGTGCTTCCTGCAGGGAAGGGAAGAGTCATAGAATCTGGGAATATCTCAGACGTGGTGGTAAAGGAATGAATTTAAGCAAGCTGTGTAACATGCTCACGTCTCTCTTCATTTACAAAGAGCTTCTGGGAGATAATCTTTAGGTCTTCTTCTAACTGTAAAATTCTAGTTATTCAAGAGACAAAAACACTCAAATGCCTAAAGGTGCCAAAAAAAAAAAATCAACAAATTTAACGGGCCAGGTGGGGATAATGAAAAACTAGGGGTACCTGTCCTTGGTGAAGAGACACTGACTCCTGGTTGTCAGGGCCCAGTAAAGGGGGTGTGGAACAGTCACAAGGCCCTGGTTGCCACCCATGGCCCCATAACTATCCTTTACCCTTGTTTGCAATCCTGTGAAAAAGAGGGCGCACACACATTACACTGTGCCTGGGCACTACGTTGGTTTAGCTCCCGCCCCCTCTGAGCGCATCGCAAGACAAGGAATCAGTGCAAGTCATTCATTGGGGAGATACAGGAAACCCTGGTAGTGAAGTGGGCAGGGAAGGCAGCCAGTCAAGGGTTAGTCAGCAATGTGGGAACCAGAGCTTACTCCCGATGAGGAAGTCTGGGAGACTGGGTAGAGCATGTGCCAGAGAGCTCGTCTATCCAAGGGCAAGAGAGCCGGGGTGTTTATACCGCAACTCCCATCACACGATCCTGGGCTGCCCCTAGTGAATGTTAACTTCCTGGAATTTCTAGCCTGCTCTGGGCTGGAAGACCAGACTGCCATGGCTGGAGAAAGTCGCCAGGAAAAGAGATGCCAGTGGTGGCACTGGGAGGGGGAGCTAGTGAGCACTGAAGGAGGAAGTCTGGTGAAGATAGGGATATGGCACCAAGAGCATCCACTGAGGCACTGTTCACCCTTACCACGCCACCTCCATGACTGCCATGTGTGAATGCAGGCACAGGGTTGTCAGATGCTTTGATTTTTGTTGTTAAGGAAGACAGGCATCTGAAATTTTCTGTGACATCTCCTGATTCTTAAATTGTGGCAATCAATTTTTAGTTAAAAAAAAAAAGACCATAAAAATCACTGTGTATGTCCCTTTTCAATATAGGCACTGGGCTTAATAGGTCATGGGTTTGAATTCCATTCTAGCCAATGAATTTGATAAAAGCTAAATCACTCACTGTCTAGTGGCTCCTAAGTATCATCTCTCAAATGCAAGCTTCAGGCCAAGGAAATATCATAGATTAATTTATTCAACCCTTAGTTGCAAGGATGGGGGCATCACCCTCTTTGAGCTTCTACCTTGTACCCAGTTTACTTCTGATGGTTTTACAGAAATTATTTCATTTAATTCTTGCAACCACTCTATAACATGCTATTTATTTCCCTTTCAAACTCCAAATATCACATCCCCCCTGCTTAAGACGAATTAGTGACTCATTAGATATTATTTATGTCATACACAAATAGTGAACAATTTACTCTGATCACAATTTCCCTTCTAGTCTTTGAAGGGGCCACAAAGGATTTATCCTTTTTTTAAAATTAGGCTCCACGCCCAGCATGGAGCCCAATGTGGGGCTCAAACTCACGACCTTGAGATCGAGATCTGAGCCAAGATCAAGAGTCAGAAGCTTAACCGACTGAGCTACCCAGGCACCCCAGAGATTTATCCTTAAAAAAAAAAAATTGAGCAATTCACTGTTTCTTTTAGTTTTTTATTTTGAAATAATTATAGATTGATAGGAAGTTGCAAAGAAATGTGTACCCAGTCCTCTCTAATGTTGGCATCTTATACAACTATAGTACAATATCAACACCAAGAAACTGATGTTGGTACAATCCATAGACCTTGTTCAGATTTAATCATTTGTACATGAACTCATTTATGTATGTAGTGTGTAAGTGTGTGTATATACTTTGCAATTGTATCACATTGTAGCCTTGATTAACCACCACCACAATCAAGGTACCCAATTGCCCCTTGGGGCACTTGGGTGGCTCAGGTGGTTAAGAGTCCAACTCTCAATTTCAGCTCAGGTCATGATCTCAGGGTTGTGAGATCAAGCCCTGCGTCTGGCTTTGCACTCAGTGGGGAGTCTGCTTGAGATTCTCTCTCCTTCTGCCTCTCCCCCTGCTTTCACACGCTCTCTATCTAAAATAAATAATCTTAAAAAAGTGGTACCCAACTGTCCCATCACCATGACACCTCAAGCTACCCCTTTACAGTCACCCTGCAGTCCCTCACCCCTGCGACCACTAATCTTCTGTGCATTTCTATAATTATGTTATTTCTCAAATGTTATATACATGGAATTATGCAGGATGTATCGTTTTGAGATTAGCTTTTATCCACTCGGCACAATTTCCTTGAGGTTCATCTAAGTGTTTACATGCATCACTGGCTCATTCCTCTTTCTTTTTGTTGAGTGGTATTCCATGGTACAAACACATCACAGTTTGTTTAACCACTCACCTTTTGAAGGATACTCAGGTAGTTTCTAGGTCTGGGCTATAATAAATGAAACTGCTACCAACATTTGTGTGCAAGTTTATGTGTGAAAATAAGTTTCCATTTTTCTGGAATATATGCCTAAGAATGCAATTGGTGGTACCATGCAATTTTTAGTTTTGAGAGGACTTGTTTTTCAGAGTGGCTATAATATTTCACATTCCCACCAGCAGTGTATGAATAAGTGGTGTTATCACTACTCTTCACTTTAGCCATTCTGATAGATGTGAAGTGATATCTGCTAGTTTCAATTTGTATTTCTCTAAGGGTTAATGATGCTGCACATCTCCCAGCAAGGAGAAAACTCAGTACAGCTTGTGTGACAGACAATATTTTCCAGAAAAAGTCAACAATAATATTCCTCAGCCCATGAGCTCCTTTGATGACATGAGTCAATCCTCTTCCCACGGAGGAAGGTTTTACATTCCCTCCTCCTGAACTGGAAGGGCTGTAAATACAGTGGACATGGCATTATGGAACTTTGAGTTTAGGTCATAAAATTGCCATGCACTTCCATCTTGTTTTCTTGGAACCCTCACTCTTTGAATGCAGCCTCCATGCTGAGAGGAAGGCCATGTGGAGAGGTCACATCATGGGTGTTCTGCCTGACAGCTCAGCTGAGTGTCCAGCCACCAGCCAGCACGTGTAAGTGAGGAAGACTTCTAGATACATTGTCTAACCACAAATCAGAGCAGTCCTGGCTCGCTGAGCCCAGCCAACATTCAGAGCCATGTAAGAATCCTAAAATGACTTTTGATTTAAGACCCTAAGTGTGGGAGTGATTTGTTACAATGACAATAAATAAATGAGGGTGTCTTCTCTACTATAAAACTTCATGCTCTAATAAACTGGTACAAAATAAATTAGTACAAAATTTTCTTGGAATGGCCACACTATGTCTCTGCTCTCATTCTTAAAAAAAAAAAAGAAAGAAAGAAAGAAAAAAGAAAGTTTCCTTTCTCTACAGAAACTGAAGAAGCCCACTGGAGTCAATATGGTATATTGTTCTGAAATGTGAAAGAACATACTCTGGGTCCCATGGCCAGGAGCCACAGGATCTACTCAACATGCTGCTTGTTCCCTCTTGTGGAACATTCTCAACCCTGACAGCCATAGGACCCACTCCCTCAGTCTCTGCTGTAGCATCACCACCCCGGAGGGACCTTCTCTGACCTCATCTTCCATCACTTTCTACCATATCCTTATTCTGCTTAAATTAATTATAGAAAACTTAGTGCTTATCACCACCTGTCTGGAGCTGATTTTATTTGTGTTTATCCCATCTCCATGCCCCAACTAAACTTAAAGAAAGTAGTGGTTTTACTGTGTTCATCCTTAGAACCTACAACTGTCCCTGGCACACAGTAGAAATTCAGCGAATATTTATGGAAGGAGTGAGTGCACAAACCACTAAGGCTAAAAGCACTCACCATGTGCCAGCCCCTGGGAGCTCTTTGCAGGGTACATGGAAAATCGGGAAATGTGTGAAGCATAGGTTCTGCCCTTGAGAATGACTCTGAATGATTTAATAACCTTCTGTACACTGTGGGGAGGGGGGATCTTTGAGCTGATTAAAGAACGAATTATCTTAGTCTCATGCCTGATATTGACACCTGACATATGCTTGCAGCCAGGAAGCCTTTGCCATCAATCTACAGAAATAAGGGGGGAAAGCCTGCCTTAAAACTGCCCTGCTTTTTCTTTTTCTTTTTTTTCCTGCAAGAACCAGTCCCCAGGGCCAGTTTGTGGACCAGTTCAGTGCTTTGTGAATTATGTTCTGAAGTCATGGAACCCTGCCTAAGTACTCTCCTGAGTCAGGCCAGGGGAAGGTCCCAGTCCTTTTCCCACAGCTCCCCACTCTCTGGGAGATTGTGCAAATGGCTGTATATCCTTTCCCTCCCTGAACCTACATTCCCTTGCAATGTGACTCTGCATCTTTGGCTAAAGGGACATTAGCAAACAAGATAAAAGCAGAGGGTTCAAACTGTGGAAAGAGCCAAGATGCCCTTCAACAGATGAATGGATAAAGAAGATGTGGTCCATATATACAATGGAATATTACTCAGCCATCAGAAAGGATGAATACCCAACTTTTACAT
>NC_138378.1:31234912-31267281 GCF_054177405.1 Leptonychotes weddellii
CAGAGAAAGTCAATTATATGGTTTCACTTATTTGTGGAACATAAGGAATAGCATGGAGGACATTAGGAGAAGGAAGGGAAAAATGAAGGGGGGGCAATCAGAGGTAGAGATAAACTATGAGAGACTATGGACTCTGAGAAACAAACTGAGGGTTTTAGAGGGGAGGGGGGTGGGGGGATGGGTATTAAGGAGGGCACATACTGCATGGAGCACTGGGTTATACGAAAACAATGAATTGTGGATCACTACATCAAAAACTAATGATGTGGGGCGCCTGGGTGGCTCAGTTGGTTAAGCGACTGCCTTCGGCTCAGGTCATGATCCCAGGGTCCTGGGATCGAGTCCCACATCAGGCTCCCGGCTCAGCGGGGAGCCTGCTTCTCCCTCTGACCCTCTCCCCTCTCATGCTTTTTCTCTCCTGCTCACTCTCTAATAAATAAATAAATAAATAATCTTAAAAAAAAAAACTAATGATGTATTGTATGGTGACTAACATAACATAATAAAGTAAAATAAAAAAAAGATTCAAATTAAAAAAAAAGCAGAGGGTTCAAAAGTGTGCAGTGGAGCTTGCCTCTCTTGCAGCTCTGGGGAACCTTGCCACAGACACCATGGGAATAAGCCCAGGAGAGTCTGCTGGGAGATACGGGACACATGGCAAAGCACCGGGCAAATGAGTGAGGCCATCCATAGCAGGCTGACCACAAATGCAAGAGTGAGCTCGGCTGATGTCACATGAAGTGGAGATAAGCTGTTCCAGCAGAGGTCAGCCCAAATGCTGACTCACAGAACTGTGAGCAAATACATGGTTGTTGTTTTAAGCCACTAAGTGTTTGTTATGTAGCAAAAGCTGACTGATGTATCCTCTCATACCCACTTAAAAAAAAATTCAGCCAGAGTAATGGAAAAAACAGGACTTAAACTATCCATTAAAAATAATTCCAAGTTTACAAGTAAATATACAGGGAAAGATGGGGAGAATGGGAAATGCATTAAGGGTGATCTTTATTTTGTCCTTTATACTTTTCTGAATTTCCTGAATTTTCCACAATAGAATTGACAATCTCTTTAAAACAAAAGAAGAAAAGGCAAAGTGTTGGGGCAGTTTCTTCTAGCTGCCCTCTGATGGTTCCTGGGCAATTCTGCTGTGATGTGAACATTTTCCACATGGCTGAGGTTGCTGGGTTGTAAAAGACAGGTGTTTCAGTGGGACAGCTGGCTCCCTGCATGTCAGCACCATTACCTCTGGTGGGAGTTTCAGGGAGGTTAAAAGGGCCTAGATGGTAAAAAAATCTATGCTTCAAAACTCTTCCATCTAACTAAGACTGCCTTGAAATGCCAACTCATTCTTTCCTTGGCTACTGTAGTCTATATTCTTTTGTAACCTGGTGTGGCTGATGAGTTTCAGCAGAATCCCTTGAGCTGGCTGTGGACATGGGAAATGCAGCAATCTGGGCCTGGGTATAAGCTAGTGTGATGAATATCTTTTGTTTGCCTTTCCAGATCTATTCTCTTCCTCTCTGAGCCCTGGGACACCAACCTGTGTTGACTGCACTGATGGCTTCTGATTGGGTTCAGCCAATGGGAAGAACCAATAGGAGACTAGAAGGAAAGAATGGAGTGAGGCTTGGATATTGATTCTCCCAGCTCCCATCCTGCAGCTTCACTGTGGTCTGTCTTCCACTGAAGATCAGAGTCCTGCCAGGCATCCCTCTTCAGACAATAATTTCCATTTTCAGATTCCAGTAGCCAGTTCCCTGCCTCCCTTCCACTGACATGGGGCAGTAAGAGTGGCACTCCATTCTAGAATGCCACAGGAATCCTCATGTGCTCTTATGCCCACACCTTTATTAAACTCTCCTCGAGCTGTCCACTGGAGTTTGTCTTCTCTTTCCTGCAGGAACTCTGAGAGATACTGCAGACATGCACAACTCCACAGACAGGGTGGACAAAGCCCCAGAAAAGTCGTCTCTTCTCCTCCAACAAAAATAAGAACATGGAAGAAAAAGGAAAGAAATTTCCATAGTTTCTATTACTTCCTACACTTGTTGTTAAAGTGGAAAGTCATCCATCAAATTCAGATCACCAGATAATCCTGACAAATAAGATGACACAGAAGATGGTAATTTCCCTTTTGGTAAGCTTTCTGGGAAGGACAGTGGGTGACTTGTGACCAAGGAGACTTAAAATTATGAGAAAGGGTTCTTAGGAGGATAATGCCCATGACAAACAAAGTGGCAAGATAAACCATGGAGAGGCCAAACATGAAATCTTACCCGGCCATCACTTGTCAGGAGGATGGAGTCACTCTTTATGTCCCTGTGAATCACTCCTTGATTGTGAAGGTAGGAGAGAGCTCTTAGAACCGACAGACAAACAGTAGCTATCTGTTCTTCATTCATTCTGGAAAAGAAATAACATTTAAGGAGCAAAGACAGGTTTAAGAACATCTTTGAAATGATCAAAGAGGCAGCTCCCTTGGGGTCTAGTGAACAGTCCATGCTCTCCAGCCCATGTCTGGAAAATCTACAGGAAAGGATGAAGAAGTCTTGGGATATGAGTCCTAGATCCTAAGGGTTGGCACTGAGGATGACAGGGGCCCAATATAAAGCCAAAGCAAAGAGACCCCTATTTGCTGACTTTTGGGTCATTAATGCAAATGCACTTCCTTAGAATCTCGTGGGTAATTCCTTAGGTATTGATAAACCTCCAGGTTCCTACAGAGAGACGGCACTGAATAGAGCCAAGGTTCCAAGTATGCCTGATAGGTGACCTTGAGCAAGCCCTTTTAACTTCCTCAGGTTTCTTTTTTCCTCATCTTGGAAATGGGGACATCCACAATTCTCTTTAAGGCTGGACTTGGACAACACGGTCTTTGGATGTCTAACTTCCCCAGGATTAGCCCTGCCTCCAGGAGCTGGAGATTCCTGCTGCTCTAGGTCCTTCCATCAAGAAGGAAACTGGACTTAGTTACTAATAACTAAGTGTAATTGGATGATTCTTGAACAAACTGACCATAGGAATGAGAAAGGCAAGCATAGCTCTGGATATATACTCCCACATTTCATGGCTGCACCCTTCTGAAGAAGGGTTCTGGCTTCAGAGGAGACTGAGGTCAAGTGACCTGCCCAAGGTTACCCAGCTAAGAAAGTGACCAGATCATGATTACAACCCCACCTCTTTTTGAGTTCAGACCCACGCTTTTCCAATGTCCCCATTGTATCACTTTGCCATGGCAACTCATATGAATGGCTTTTCAGCCATGAAGAACCTCGGTGGGAAGAATTACTTGGCCATCAGTGCCCTTACAACAACCCACAGAGGCCTAACTCATCTGGGTATAAAACTTACTCCCTCTCACAGAGACAGTGTGAAACTCAAGCCAGACAGCGAATGTGAAAGAACTCTTAAAAGTCATGCCAACAGAGGAGACTGTCAGGAGAGACAGAGGGTGTAACTGACCAGAGCCCAAATTCAAGAACAGCCTTGGAAAAATCACCCGGGAGAACTCTTAGCTCAGCAGGACAAGGAAATGGATGGCCCAGAATCTGTATCAGTCTTGTTGATGCCAGCAAACCATGTCTGAGTAAAATTAGGATTCAAAGTAAAATCCAGGGAGGTGGCCAATTAGGAGAAAGTCGAGGGTATAAAGTGGATGGGTATCCCTTCTCTTCAAAGAGGCTTATTCCAGAAATGCCTTGGTCTCCTACTAAGGCAGGCAAGAAGAAAATGTTCTTGTCTGAGAGTGGAAATCTACAACTTCTGTGTTCTTAGTTTTGTGTGAGTGGGTTTTGTGTGAATGGGCTGGTCATTGTGCTGGATTGTGAAAACAATGGATGACAACTTCACATCTGCCCACAGCAGAGCCCTTGGAGGTTTAGAGCATCATCAGCAGGGATAAGCTCAAATATACCTTAAAAATAACTCAGGAGCAACAATCACCTTCTTTAATAAAACTCATTTTTCTAGGATTCCATGAGATTCCAGTTATTTGAAGCAGACATAAAGATTATTTACAGGTCAACAACAACAAAAGTTAATGGAATCTGAGCCCCCATCACTGACTGAAAAATCACCTTTAACTGGCCTATGTGACAAATACTACTGATTCTGAATTTAGTGGCTCTGAAATGTATAGGAACCACTGTAGAAAGACTGTGCTTTCCTACTTCTGCAGGGAGGAAGCCTGAATTGGGATAAAGATGCTCAGTTCTGGAATCAAATCCAAATTCAAATCCTGGCTCTGTTTTGTAGAGGAGTAGGTCACATGAGTTAATGTTTGAAGTGCTTGACACTTTCCTTTGCCTTCTAGAACTCTCTGTTCCTGGAAATCAGTAGGATGTAATTTAATAAGATGTTAGGTAGGGCTAAAAGTTTGGTATCCATAGGAAAAGCTGAGCACCTGGCTACCTTATGGTCAGTCTGGGTAGAGCTGGAGATTCTGCATTTCTAACAAGCTTCTAGGTGATGTTGATGCTGCTATTCCCCAGAACACACCTTGAGTAGCAAGGAGTTATTTTATTAATCAATCAATCATTCAGTAAAGCATTTATTGAATATCTACTATAGGAAACTCTCTGAATGATTCAAGAATTAAAATTTAAATTTAAGATTCAAAGGATTTCAAGTTCTAAATATTCAGTGTTCCTTGACATACAATTTCTCTCCACTCTGTGGAGCTCTCTGCCTTCAACAGGAAATTATTGACAAAACTGGATGGAGAGGATTAGAGAACACAGTGGATTCCAGAGAGGCTAGCTCTTAAGTGGATCCCACTGACACACAATAAAAACTAAAAAACAAAACAAAACAAAACCTTGACAAAGAGAGAGCTCCAGAGAGACATGTGTAGCTATCTGAAGCTCTCCAGGGCAGGAAAAAAAAAATCCTCTCCTCTGGATATATTTTTATTAATGGTTTTAGATGTAAGTCACCTTTGTCATAAGCTTAGGTTTCTTCAGTATATTTGTTTCTGTAAGTTAAGATGATCTTATGTGTTGTGTGGGGGGGTGTCCTATGGTTATACCAACAGGGATCTGCCATCTGAAATGTTGGTGATAAATGTTCAGTGTCTTCCCTTATGTTCTTTTGTTTTTAGATAGTCTACTGAGACTGAGAGCTGTAGGGGGTTAGGATTGAAACATCGCCCGATTTTAGGGAGAAACAGCAGAATATTCTATCCCTCACAGTGTTCCTCAATACCTTCTTGCTACCTTGCTTTCCCCTTATTGTTCACTTGGATTCACTTATGATTTAGGCACCATTTCAGTGATATCAGCTAACATGTAGTGCCTCTCCTTCTTGACAATCATCTCTTAGCCCTTTGGAGTTTTATTTACTACCAAGAGCAAATTTAAAGTTTCCCAAAGGTAACATGTTTTTTTTAAAAAAAAAAGTCTGTTCCTTAGAACCTTGCTTCTCTAAGGTGGTCTATGAACCAGGAACATTGGTGTTATCTGGGAGCATGTTAGAATAGAATATCATGGGCGCCTGGGTGGCTCAGATGGTTGAGCGTCTGCCTTCGGGTCAGGTCATGATCCCAGGGTCCTGGGATCGAGTCCCGCACTGGGCTCCCTTCTCCTTGGGAGCCTGCTTCTCCCTCTGCCTCTCTCTCTGTCTCTGTCTCTCATGAATAAATAAGTAAAATCTTTAAAAAAAAAAGAATAGAATATCATGCCCCTTCCTATTGAATCAGGTTCTGCATTTTACTAAGACCCACAGGTAATTTGTATGCATATTAAAATATGAAGAACACTGTCTTAGCACATACTTTGTCTCCCTTCAATGTCTTTTTCCTCCCACTTGCCTTCTTAGTAAACTCCTATGCATCTCTCAAAACTCATCTTGGTTATCACTTTATATTGGAAATCTTTATTTTCCCTGTTAGAGATACTCAGGTATTCTTCTTTGCTGCTTCTATATCTCCTTCTACTTCTGCACAGGTATTATATTTATTTCTAACCTGTGACATCCTTGAGGGAATATATTTCAGACTTTAATTGTTTGTATCTTTTGTGTCCCCGGCACTCAGGCAAGAGCCTGGCACATAAAAGGTGATCAATAAACAATTAAATGACCAAAACTGACACATCAGGGAAGCAAGAAGCAGAGGTAATAATAATTAACCATTGTTACCTGCAAGACTATTTAAAAACAGAATTGAAGAATTTCAATTACATAGGTTTCTTATTATAACATAAAACTCTGACTCATCTTCCACCTGTGTCTTCCTCACCCACCTACTCTTGGTGGTATTACCACAGTGCAATAGCATGGCAACTCAGAATAAAAATCAGTTTTAGAAAAATACATAGGAATGGGAAATCCTATTGTTTGGCACCAAAATTCCATTGTCATCAGCTTGCTGACTTAAAATCATTAGGTATTAATGAATTTCTGGAGGACAAGGAGAACGTTAACTGAATGAATGAATTATACATACATGATATTACAACAGGCAGTTAGGGAATATGAAGTCATAGTCCCTGACTTCAAAGGGCTTACAATTTATAAAGAGGTCATAAAAACGGTCATTGAGGCCTTACCCTGGAGAAGAAATAATAAGCACTTGGAATTATTTGTCTGGATAGTGAAGAGACATACCTGGTATGAGTGACAATGTCCGTCAAGGCACCGCCTTCTAGAAATTCCATGACCACCCAGAGCTCATCGCCGACAAGGTAGCTGTTGTACATGTCAACCACGTTGTCATGGTGGTAATCCCGCATTATCACAACCTGGGCAAATGGAAAGATGATTTTTGACCTGTGATGGTGAAATCTGGCTTTCTGTTCTCTTATGGCCCCAACTGTGCTGTGAGCAGAATTGATTAAGAAATATTGATTTTGGGGGGATTTATTCAGGAGTCTATTATAGACACAAAGTATTGAGGGTAGCTAGCAGCAATAAAAGGAATCAAGTTAGTCAGTTCGGAGAAAATGGCAGCGCAACCAGACACCGGGTTTGGAGATAGTAAGAGTGAAAACAGGCAGAACCCTGGCAAGGTTTATACTCACAAGAAGGAGTATTGTTGACTGTTTGGGTGGGGGGCAGGTAGGATATGATCAGATATCCCTAAGGGTCTCTGTTAGAATGCACTATCCATACTCTACCATTGTTTAACCTGGCAAAAGGTCACCAGCTCTAAATGGCAAATGATGAGTATGAAGTAAATGAAGTGAACAGTAGGAGTGGGGCTACATGAAGCTAACTTAACATCTTGGGAGGAGGTCTGGGTTGAGTGTGAGAGAGGTTTGGGCTGAATACAGAGGATAGGTCTTGAAAGTAAAGACAAATATGACTCAGGCATATACAAGGCTAACTTGAACTTACCGGAGAGAGCTTCCAAGAATTGCTGCCCCGTGGCTGCTTCTGGTGACATTTTCAGATTTAATGTTAATTAACAAATTACAAAGTTATCTACATTATATTGCCCTGCCTGTTCTGGCATTGTGATTTGGAAATAAGTTCCAGAAATTAGCATTGTAGAAGTGACAAGCTGAAGCCCACTCACCTGGGGCTCTCTCTGAGATGTGGAACACAGCGAGAAAATGAACACTCATGGGGGCTGGAGCCATGTGTGCCTTCTTGTGAGCCTCCATAGAAGAGGGACCCAAAGTCACACCTGATTGCATTTTTATAATGTCTGTTAGGAGATGTGAGTGGTGCATCCTTTGCTGGAGACTGACGTATTATCTAACATTGGAATCCTGACTTGCTATCTTTAAGACCTAAATTTTCCATCCACAAAAGCTCATTTCTCTTCCCTAAACTCTCATAAAATCAATAGATGACTATTACTTCAAAATATTTTATGTCCTTAGACATAGGTATTCGTATTTTTCCACCTATGTGCATTTTAGAACTTTAAAGTAATAAGTGTAAAAGGCAAATGAAGTGGAAAAATATGTGCAACACATAGAAAAGGGTTAATTCCTTAATATATCAAGAGCTCTCACTTATCAATAAGACGAATGCTACCATTCGTGTGTGCAAAGGACATATGGTTTAATAAAATAAAAATGGCCTAAAAACATATAAAAGTGTGCAAAGGACATATGGTTTAATAAAATAAAAATGGCCTAAAAACATATAAAAGTAACTTCACCCTCCCTAGTAATAATAGTGTTAATTAAAGCAGGAAGATTTATTCATGTCTATCAGATTAACAGAGGTAATTTGACAGTATCCAGTGCTAGTGAGGATGAAACAGGACCATCAGTGAGGGTCCTCATTGTTACAAACTTTCTGGAAGTCAATACTCTATATCACTTTCTCTAAGGAGAAAAAAATAAAGGAAATCCTGAGATATTAATGTAGGCTATTTCTTGGTTGTGAGATTATGGGACATTTTCTATATTTTCCATATTTTCCACAGGAAGAATTCATCATTGCTATAGTTAGGAACACATATCTTAAAGTTCCTAAAGAGTGAGAATCCATTGGTAAACTAACCTCTTTTGAGATTTAAAAAAAATGGCTACAAAGGGTATACATGGTACCACGACCATGTATATATACCCATGTAGATAGTGTAGCACAAGGCTTTGGAATCTGCTAGAATTCAAATCCCAGCTCTGCCATCAACCTGCTGTCTGTGACCCTGGGCTAGTCACTTCACCTGAGTCCAGATTTCCTCGTGGCCATGGCAATAACATCTTTATGTCTCACAGGTTGGTTGTGTGACTCAAGCCAGATCAGTGCTTAGCATGGGGGCTGATCTGCATGAGGCACCTTACAGAAGTAGCAGCCATACACACATAGATGAAGACCAGAAGGAAGGATTGTGGGAGCATGGTTTTTGTATTTATATTTTCAGTGCTTTCTGATGTCCTGAACTGTACAGGTAATATTTTTGAAATGGGAAGTAAACGTTACACAGGAGAGAAAGAGTGATCTGAACACACCATCTACCTCATTAAAAAGCAGTTCTCGCCTCTGTTGCTTTCGGAGGTCCATCTTCTTCACAGCGACTTGTTTCCCCGTGTGTTTCTCGGTGGCGATGCACACAATGCCGGTTGACCCTTCTCCGATTTTGATAAAGTTGTCCAGGTATTCCCTGGGGTCTCCTGGGCTGACTACCAGCTGCAGAGCAGCCCGAAACTGTTCGTGGGACACCCTGGAGGGCTGCTGGTCTGAAGAGGAACCCCAGCTGGGTGGGGGGTAGGTGCTGGATGAGATACTCAGGGAGCTCAGGTAAGAAGCCGTGGAGATGTACTGGGAACTGGTCTGCAGGGAGGGGTGGTGGTACAGGGTGGCTTTGTGGTACCCAGATGGGTACTGGTGGCTGCTTGAGGAATAGCCCACTTTGCTTTGACTTTGAGGTAGTTTGGCGGGGCCCCTGGGGTAGGTGTCAGACCCTGACAGTGGAGGGCTGAGGACCATCTGTGCTCGATCGTAATCCACCTGGGAAGACAGACACAGATGGAGAATATTCACATGCTAGATCTGAATGCCTCAGTGAGCCAAGCCACAGCTGGCCTGAATGAAGAGCACCGTGCACGATATGGTTGTGGGTGATGCTTACCTTGTGAGGTCCGAGGTTGCTCCTGCTTCTACCCTTTACCCTACGACCTCCCCATCCAGCTGTTTTCTTCCCCCTTTCCCTACTAAAATCCCCAGAAGCAGGGACGCCTGAGTGGCTCAGTCGGTTAAGTGGTTAAGCGTCGGCCTTCGGCTCAGGTCATGATCCCAGAGTCCTGGGATCAAGTCCTGTATTGGGCTCCTTGCTCAGCAGGGAGCTTGCTTCTCCCTCTGCCTGCCACCCCCCCTGCTTATGCCCTCTCTCTCTCTGAGAAATAAATAAAATCTTAAAAAAAACAAACAAACAAACCCAGAAGCAGACTATGAGACCTGAATTTAAATGCAGTGGTGGGAGGTGATTCCAGGAGAAGTGAGACAAGGAAAGGAAAAACCAATAAAGGGTGAGTCATTGAGTATGATGGTTAATTTTATGTGTTTACTTGGCTAGGCTATGGCATCTGGTTGTTTGGTCAAAAACTAGTCTAGATATTACTGTGAAGGTATTTTTTTTTAGATATGCTTAACATTTAAATCAGATTTTGAGCAAAGCAGATTGCCCTCCATAATGTGGGTACGCTGCATCCCATCAGTTAAAAGCTTTAAGTGAAAGGATTGATGTCATCCACAGAGGAGAGGCTCTCTCTGTGTACACAAACAGCCCCCGCCACAGGTTGTCTCTCTGGTGAACCCCAACATGCACAGCAAGTTACCAATCAAGCAACTGGAACCTAATACCGCCAGGTAACTCTGCGCCCTGGGAGAGTATATTAAACATGTACCTTGGAGCTGTCCCATCTGAGGGGCCAAGAGCTGGGGTATTTATGCACTAGCTCCCTTCAAAACACTGTTTAACATCTGCTTCCATGAATATTAATTTCCTGGCACTTCTGACTTGCCATGTCCTGGGCTGGTAGGCTCTAGTGGGAAGAGACAGCGCTTAGACCAGAATTTCTCAATCTTGGTACCATTGATTTTGGGGTCCAGATAACTCTCTGATGTGGGTGAATGTCCTGTGTGTTGCAGGATGTTCAGCAGCATCCCTGGACTCTACCCACTAGATGCCAGTAGCATCTACTAACTTCTGCCAGTTATGACCAAAAAGATTTCTTGAGATGTTGCCAAATGTCCCCAGAATATGGGCAAAATTGCTCTTGGCTGAGAACTACCACTTTAGACAAAGGAAAGCAGTGTTGGCAGATAGAAACAATAGGTGATTAAGGGATACAGTTGGGGCACCAACTGTACTCTTTGCTCCTAGGAAAGGGCCTTCTCCCACTCATGTGAACCACAGGGAGAGTTTTAGTTAAAATGTGCCTTATCCAAGGTGTTATTTGCTATTTAGACCTTATTTTCTTTTTTAGGAATAAAAGATCCCACCTGTCATTAAAGGATGTTAGTCTTCAGTGAGAAATTTCATGGGTAGAATGCTTTCCCCATGCTTTTGAACTCATATGCTAGAGGGGGCTATGTACTATCCACACACATAACCTAGCAGATATATGTAAAAGGGAAAATAGGCTCCCTGTCCTAAGCAGCTTTTCAGTGTGGACCATAAGGTAAACACATGCAATGTTCTCATCAAATAAGTAGAAATATAATTGAAAGTAGCCAACATTTGCAGGAGTGTGTGTGTGAAAGGAAATTTGGTCATCCCTCAAAAAGATTCTTGCAGAAAACATTCTACTCTAGTTATGAAGACTGGATTGAGGGAACTCAGTGGAGAATAGGGAGGGCAGACAGAGCAGGGATGGGGGGGAGTCAGTGAGAGGTTTATAGGACACTAGGTGTACATTCCAGTAATCACTCCCTGGGAGGGATCAGGAAGGACCTCTGACTAGCCCTGGAAAAACTGAGGTCATGTCTGGTAAATATACCACAGCATAACACATTCACCCCCTTGCCCAGGACAGAAGGCACTAATCAATCACTGCCCTCTTGTGTGATATTCTGATGACAACACAATGCTGTGTACACCAAAGATGTTCAAAAAAGATTTTTTGATTGGACTTCAGGCTCCTTCTTAACACAGTACCCTAGGAAGGCTCTACCTCTCTACTGCAGTGTACATGAAATGACGTGGACATGTCCCCATGCCCCATCCACCCCAAGGATCTAGATCTACTCTAATATGGTGGGTACTGGCCACATGTAGCTACTTAATTGAAATCAATAAAAAAATAAAATTAAAATAAAAAAATTCAGTTCCTCAGTCACATTAATCACATTTTAAGTATGTAGTAGCCACCACATTGGACAGCATAAACAACATTTCCACCATTGCAGAAAGTTCAATTGGGTGGTATCTTTCCAAATAAACCCATTGCTCCCATGCAGTACATTCATTAATTTATTTAGTCCACAAATTAATCCTTGAGCCACTATTATGTGCTAGGTACCATTTCAGGTGCCATGGGAAGGTCCAGCAATAATAAAAATGGATGGTATTTCTGCCCTCCTGGGGTTTACACATTCTAGAGAAGCAGACAGATAATAAACAAGAAAACCAATAAATGTATAGTATGCAGTCCAGTAGTAATAGAGATAGGAAGGGAAATAGAGGGAAGGGTTAAAATGAGTGAGGTGCCATCCTGGATGTGAAGGTCAAGGAAGGCATCTCTGAGAGTGTGCCATTGGAGGGATTAGGCGCAATGTCTATGTGGGGAGGGGTAGTCTGGGCAGAGGGCACAGTACCCACAGGGTCCTAGGCAAATATGGGCTTCACAAACAGCACAGAGGCTCTTTTGGTATGGAGGGGAGTCAGTTTGGAATGATGGCCAGAAAAGCAGCCAGAGGGATGATCATGTAGGTCATGGCAAGGGCACTGGCAGTCACTCCGAGTGAGGTGGGAACCACTGGAGTTTGCTGAGGAGAGAAGAGAGATATGAGCTTGATGTTGATCTCTGGATGCTGGAGGGGAAGAGACCTTTGTGGCAAAGGTGGAAACGGGGATGCCAAGTTAGCTTATTGTGGTCAATGTGAGTTGAGATTAGAAAGGGTGCTATAGTTGGGATAAGAAAAGCTGGGGCCCAGGGTAGGGTCTGAAGATAGAGCTGACATGATTTGCTGATGGATTGAATTAAAATGTGAAAGGAGAGAGTCAAAAGATTTTGGCCTGAGCAACAGGCCATTTAATGATATGAGGAGTAGAGGGGCAGGGGTAGGCTCGTGAAGTGTGGTAATCAGCCTCCATCCAAGATGGCACCTGAGGATCCTTGTGTAGTCCCCTCCTACACCATATCAGGCTCATCTGTGTGATCCAAAGAATACAGTGGAAGTGATAGCAAGTGCCTTCTGGGACCGAAAAAGATATTGTGGCTCCACTGCCCTCTCTCCTGGATCACTTGCTCTGACTCTCTCCTGCTGTCATGGCATAAGGACACTTAAGAATCTTACAGAGACGTTCAAGTCCAAGCCTCCTGCCAAGTCAGAAACTGAGGCTTTCCACCAACAGCCATATGAACCATCCTAGAAGTGATCATCTGGCCCAAGTCAAGCCTTCAGAGGACTAGCCCTGGCAGACATCTTGACTGCCACCTCTTGAGAGTCTCAAGGCCAGAATCATCCAGCTAGTTTAGTCACAGGAAACTGACCCAAAGAAACTGTGTGAGGTAATAAATGTTTATTATTATTTTAAATTGTTAAGTTTTGTGATAATTTGTTACATAGCAAGAGGTAACTATTGCATGGTAAAGCCAAGAATTCCGGCATGGCCGTGTCAAGTTTGGGAGAACTATCAAGCATTCATGCAGAAATGTTGCTGAGGTGACTGAGACATGCTTTGAGTCCAGGAAAGAGCAGAAACAGATGACCCACACTTGAGATTCATTGGTGAGAATCATGCCATTAGTCGGTATTAAAAGCCATGCTGTTGCACGTATAAGAGAAGGTCCAAGGACCCCAACACTCAGAGACCAGAAGCAGCAGAAGATGTTGCGTAAAGGAGCAGAGATGTGGCCAGTGATGTAGGAAACAGAGTAAGGGCCTAGGGGGTCCTGAAACCAAGGGAGGAAAACATTTCAAGAAGGAAGGAGTAATGAAGCAGGTCGGATGCCAGAGAGGAGTGAAGTAGGGTGGGGTATATTGCTCACTGGACCTGGCACCATGGTGGCCATCTAGAAGGCGGCAGGTGTCCCAAGCTCCTGCCCCATCACAGCATGAGCAAATGTCTATTCCATGAGTCTGGCCACAAGAGCTGCACACAGTGGGCTCCTTAACATTGTTACTGTGGCACCATTCTCACGTCTGCCCTGTTCATTGGCTCCCAGGTGACAGCGCAGCCCTTGCCAGTCTTGAGAACACCATCATCTACTCAGGTGAGTTCACCACTCAGACAGCCTTGCGCCAACCAGCAGGAACCAGCAGGAACCAGGACACTGCGAAGCCAGGGCCCTGTCCTGGTTGTACAGCAAGAGAACACATGCTTTTGAGGGACATACGTAGGGTTCAATTCTGACCCTGATGACTTTGTCAACTCACTGAGCCTCTCTGAGCCTCAGGTTCCTTATCTGTAAAGTGGGAATCATAAATACCTCCCTCACAGGGCTTTTAGGAGGCTAAACTGTGGCAACCTAGAGCAACCTGGTGTCTAAGAAAACAGGCTCTTGGTTTCAAAAACCTCGTCGGCCATTTACCAGTTGTGTGACATCAGGCAAGTTATTCCAACTCCTGTGCTTCGGTTTTCTCGCCCGTAAAATGGGAGTTATAACAATAATAACTACTTCTTTAGGTCATCGTGAGCTCTAAAGGACTGAACACACATCAAAAGATTTGCATAGCGACTGGCCAATACATTCTAGGTATTGGTATCGTTATGGAAAGTCCTTAGCAGAGTGGGAATGTCAGAGAAAAATAAAGAGTAAAAAACACAAAAAACCAACCAGCTGGCATTTATTGAAGATAACGTACCAGTAGCATATGTATTCCTATACACTAATCCTCAAAACAATCAGAAAAGGTGCTTTTAATTATAATATATTGAGCACTGCATTGTAATTAAGATGCTGTATTTGAAACCACACTGATGTTTTGCTAAGCCCCTGGATCTGGACAACACACAGGGAAAACGGGGGTGTTTATGTGAGGTGCGGAGGGGGAAGAAAATGTCAGTGTAAATTAAACAACTGGGTTCTTCCCTTAAATTAAGTTTGAGATTAGCCAGGCCCAGGCTAATTACAAGGCCAGCGTGTGAGGCAAGTGGGGTGCATGACTTTTCCTTTTGAAAGTATTGTCCTGGGAGCTATCACATGGCAGCATCCCCCGGTCTTCTGTGGAGGATTTGCTCCTGTACTTTAAGCGAAATTGAATTCATTCCCCACAAGCATGTATAACTGATCTCTGAAGATATATTAAAAATAAGAAAGCTGTATCCAGGAGGAATTGCAAGCACCGCTCCACACTGCATCGGGCCACTTTTCTTCTTTATCGACTGTCAGCAGCATTATCAGAGTCTACTCCTGGCAGCCAGCGAGTGGCATAAAGAAGAGGAGCCTTGTCTGCGTGAATGGGACCATTTCCAGTCAGAGAGGGAAGGCTGAGTTTTTCACTGGGAGCTAAGCGTCTTGGAAATTAGGTCTTCGAGACAAAACCATGCTATTGTTTTTCATGGCGGCTGGTAAGAGGCATAGACTCAAAAAAAAGTGATGGATGAGGAGCAACCACTCTCACAAGAGACCATTTTTGGAACCAAACTCGAGGTGTACTTATGGAAGGAGAACTGACTGCCCCCAGTGAGAGAACATGCGGTCCTCCCTCCGGGCTTCCATCCGTTCAAGGAGAAGATGGCAGACAAATAGCTGACTTTGGGAAGGAGAAGGGCATGAGTGACCCTGTTCAGGGCCACCATGTTGGCTTACTTATAGCCCTCAGTTGGGTCTTAATGACTCAACTGTGGGTTCCATGATGGTATTTCTAGCTTGCATATTTGTGGCACCCTCATTCTTTCTCTTAGAGTCAAGAAGGGGGCAATTTATCCCATTTTATTGTTGATAAAATGGAAGCTCAGGGAGGTGAAACTGCCCCTTTCTGCAATCCAAGGCAAATGGCCCCATGCCCCCAAGAGGATTGCATAATGCAGTTCTTCTGCTCAAGTCAGTCTTGCACTCTCAGGGAGAGTGTCTAGATGTCCTAGGTGCTAGGCACACTGGCATCACAGTCCTGCTTTCTTGCCTGCCTTGGCATTTCTACCACCAGCTGTCACCTCCCCAGTCTGTATAATCAAGGCTGGGGCACTCACTCCTGGAGAAAATGCAGGAGCATGTCACTGGGAGCCAAAGTAGGGCCCCTTCCATTAACCAACTGCTCTGTTAGGAGTCTATCCTTGTAGGAGTGATACATATGAATGTTAATGATATTTGACATTCGCTGAGTGTTTTCCATGTGCCTGGGACTCTTCTCAGCACTTTATACATGTGAATGCATTTAAATCTCAAGTTACATAATGAGACAGGCCTCATAATTGTTCCATTTTACAGACAAGGAGACTGAGGCACAGAGAGTTTAAATGGCTCATGCAAAGGTCCCAGAGCTATTAAGAAGCAGAGTTGGGGGCACCTGGGTGGCTCAGTCGTTAAGCATCTGCCTTCGGCTCAGGTCATGATCCCAGGGTCCTGGGATCGAGTCCCACATCGGGCTCCCTGCTCTGCGGGAAGCCTGCTTCTCCCTCTCCCACTCCCGCTGCTTGTGTTCCTGCTCTCGCTATGTCTCTCTCTGTCAAAAAAATAAATAAAATCTTAAAAAAAAAAAAAGAAGCAGAGTTGGGATTAAATCCAGATAACGTCACTTTCGAACTTGGGCCTTTGGTATGTTCTCAGAGATATCCTTCAATGATAAGAAGGTAGACATGGTCAGGACAGAGGTGGGCATGGTGTGGAAAGACAACTACAGAGCAAAAGCCTGGTTAGTGTTTCCTTGGGAGCTCAGATGTCTGGGCAGCTGGGAGCAAGAAGCAAGAAATGCAAGGGCCACAATATGATGAACGATAATGCCTGGCTGGGAGGGGAGGGGTGGTGGTGAAAGAAAATTAAGTTGTTTTGTTTGAACAGTCTTGCTTTAGAGAAATCAGCTCCAAATACACAACAAAGAAATAACCATCACGGCAAAATGAGCTGATCATCTATGTACAGAATTCATCACTTTCATTTTTGCATTGGCCAGACCAAAACTTTGTGTTCAGATATAATAATGCCCTTTCTTCCACTAAGAAGCAAGCAAGCCCAAGCTTTCTTCTATAAGAAGGCTTCTTGGCCCTCTTACATGGCTCTTAAACTGTTATAATTACTTCATTGTCCTACCCTAAATCATCTTTCCTATGATATCCTATATTTGGAAGGGGTTGAAAAAAATCTGATGATTTTGTCCATATATATTGTTTTGCACAGACACGTGCATGTTCGTGCACGTAAGCAAGACTTTCAAAGGAGGAAAGCTTGACCTGTGTGATTTTTTTACAACCTGACTTACAAATATATTCTAGAAAAAAAAAAAAAGGAGTACATTTGAAGTATAGTATCTTGAGAGGGATGTAGGGTTTAATCGTTTAGCGAAACCACAATGCAGTGGAGTTGGCCCAGCGAGAGGTACAGGTATTTAACGAGCAAATCCAATGTACCTCCCACCACCCGCACCATTTCCAAAAGGTCTATGTTTGTAGTTTACCTTTGAGGACCTTATTGCAAAGGCATGGGACAGGACTGGGAGCAGGGGTAGGAAAGCCACTACGCAGGAGGGAAAACAATAAAGAAACACCAGAAAGGCATTCTTCCCACCCCTCCCAAGAGAATGGCTGGGGGATTTTGTGAAAGAGTAACTTCACAGAAATGAGACCAGGGTCTACAGACTTTTCAGGGGATTTCCATATGGCAAGATGTAAGCAGGGAAGACTAGATCCTTTTGCAGATTATCCCCCAGCCTGCCAAACTGCATAGCGGCAGTTCTAGAGGACAACTAACAGTCCCTGAAAATCAAATACATTCTGAAAAGGGATTCTCCCCACAGAAATCTTTAAAAATAC
The DNA here is from genome assembly GCF_054177405.1 of Leptonychotes weddellii. Taxonomy (NCBI): domain Eukaryota; kingdom Metazoa; phylum Chordata; class Mammalia; order Carnivora; family Phocidae; genus Leptonychotes; species Leptonychotes weddellii. The sequence continues at coordinate 31,252,443 of NC_138378.1, forward strand.
TAAAAGAATATCTAAACAGTCTTGGTTTCCCTTCCTCTTTGAAACGGTTAATCACATATATTCATGGTTTAGTTTCCATTTTAGTTGCCTTTTAGCATACCATACAAATGAATTTTTAAAGGAATGTGCTTTTTCATGTCTCGATTCAAACCCAATCAAAAAATAAGGGCACAAAACAAACAAAAGGCTATATTATCTGGGAATAAATAATCCAGGGCTAACAACTCAGCTGGACTACCCTTCCACAATGGGCACAAAGCCTCCGAGGATAGGGTCAGACACGGGCTTGTGATGTATCAAAATTATAAATAATTATAGCAATGAATTCATTTAATCAATCAATTTCACCAGTGGTACGCTGGGGTGGACAGGGCATAAAACTCCACACAGCTATCAATTGCTCCAATTACAGCTGGCTGTCAGCCAGAATTCCCCTGATCCATGTTCGTTAAGTGCACATTAATCTGAATTTGGCAGTGTAATCAAGGACCTAACTGAACTGTGAAATTGAATTCTGCAGTAGAACATCATTTGACCATTTTATGCCAAGGCTGGGGGAAAAAAAAAAAAGGTTTGGTGGGGGGAGGGCGAGAGAAAGAAAAGGAAAAAAAAAAATCCTGCTGCAGCATCTCTTTGTCACTGTGGCCTTCCGTACCAGTGACAGGGAGGCTGTGGCTAGATCATGCTGGACTGGGGCGCGGGGGGTGAGTGTGTGTCTGTGCCCAAAGAATGGGGGCCGCAGAATGCTGGGTGAAAGATGTAGAGTCTCTCTTTCCAGTCCCCACAGAGCTACAAGGGATGGGAGGCGGCTGGTCGCAGTTGCTTGAGCGTGATGCTCCAATACACCTTTTCGGAGTACAATAAAGCAGTGACTGCTCAGCTCAAAAAGAAAAAAGCCAGGCTGGGTGTTGTTCACTGTACATAAATCAACTGTGGGATAAAAGTGAATCACAGGCCTCTATTATCTGAGCAGGGAGAGGACATCTTAAATTGTCCTTGCTTAACTCGAAGGGAAAGATATGAGGACCAGCCTCAGCTTTGGGAAAGGAAAATGACTGCCTGTAGGAATTCCAGAGAGAATCTGTAACTAGCTTTCTCTGCAGGGACATTTTAGAGGCTGGCAATTAGGGGAAAGGGATTTATTCAATCCTGTGACTTGAATATTGTATTTACTCTCCTGTGTCCCTCTGGTTGTGTCTTGCTCTGCCAATTCTCCCTGCCTGCCGTGGGCAGGAATGCCCCTGATGGGGGCCGTTCCCCACCTGCCCTCAGGTGGGGGCAGCTTGCTGCATCCTAGTAAAACAACAGCTGCTGTTCCTGCTGGAGGCAAGGCTTCGACGAGTGCCCAGCCACGGTCAGTTTCCTCCGAATTACTTATTTTCATTTACAAAACAGAGTGGCCCTATTTCATAGATGACAAAGGGACACAGCCCACACTATGAGCTGCCATTCAATTTTGGTTCAGAGAGGCAAACCCATGCTATCACTGCCAAGGAACAGTGGTCATGAGCAGGACCTCCGGGCACCTAAAGAGTCAAGGTGTCTATTCAAGGTTCTAATGCAGAGGACTTGGGAAGTAGGTTAAGTTCTGGATAGTAAGACACTTGCTGGATTTCCAAATTGCACGCAGCAGAGAGCCATTCACCATATTTCGTGTTTTGCAAGGAAATCTCCCAAACCCTGACAGGGGCTTCCTAGTTAGGCACGTAGGAACTTTTACCTTGTGATGTGAAGTTAGGAGAGCCGTGCGTTTCTTTGCCTTACAGAATATATAGCAAATGGACGCTGAGAGAGTTTGGACAAGTGGCTTATGATCTGTACAAGTAGGCAAAGCCTAGTTAAAGAAATGAATGTCTGCGCTCACTCAGCAGGCTCAAGCATACAGGTCTCTTCCTCCACCTCTGGACTGGTATATCCAATTAACCCCCCACAGTTGCTGCTCCCAACTCAAAGAATGCATCTTCTGTTCAAGAGCAGATTACTCTGACCTGAGATCTGCCATTCCCTGCAGCTGTGGGGGTGGGAGAGGCAGGTAGCTGTACCTCTGGGGACCAGCTCCCTGCTGCGGAATATGGTTCAAGTAGGTCAGGGCCTCCAAGACAGCCGGGACAGATATTGCCAGGTCAGATTAATTTCATTTTAACTTGGTAATGGAAAACTCACTCATAATGACCAAAACACAATATACTTTGAACCACAGGAATATTCACGGGAAGATTTGTCCCGTGACAAAGGACATGTAAAGCCTCCATCAGAAGGGACAGATGTTCGAGATGTTCTGAATCACCTCTTTGGATGTTTTATGAATCTTAATGAATATCCTATCAGTGCCTATATGTAAAGAAAAAAAAAATCAAAATAATACCCATTGTCATATTAAGCAATTAGCACCTCTCCCTCCCTCCTTCCCTCTCTCTCTCCCCCAGACCTCTGATTTTTGTTGCAGCCCATAAGATTTCACAAGCATTGCCATTTTGTTACCCATTGGGCCCTACAGGATCTCTGACAGTGTTCGGCTGGGGTAAGGAGCTGCAGTTTTGTTCCTGAACCTCAGCTGAATCTGGGTGTGCAAGTGCCACAAAGAACAGTGAGTCATTCAGTTATTGGCACAGGAAGACTAAGCACACTGCCTCCACTGCTTTTTCCTTCCAGGGAAAGCGAAGTAACAGCTAAGCAGTGAAAAACCATTGCACTGGTGACCCCAGAAGAAAGATCTGGGGAATCGTGCCAGTTTTTCTTACACTCTTTGTCATCACTCAGGACCCTTTGTCACTGTGTCACCTCTTTGGGCTGTCCTGGGATGCAGCACTTGTCATTTTGCTGCCTGGGACACAGGAGATGGTGGGGGTAACATAGATGGGTTGGTTGGCAAGAACCATCATCCTAACGACAGATGTAGAGTTATGGACGACGCTTCTTGCTTGAATGCTGCTAGATATTCTGCTCTCTCTTAACATTTGACCTCTGTGGGAAGTCTGAGAATTTCATGCCCATTCTAGAGGGTAGAGTAAGCAGTAGGGTGGTGGGACTGGGGTCTTCAGGCTAGCTCAGTCACTCAGGCGTGGCAGGGTTTGAGGAAGTCACACGGCCACTCTGGCCTTGTGTGACCCGGATCTCTGAGGTGAGGACGGCAGAACTTATTAGTCTACACAGAATGGCTGTGAGGGCAAAGTCACATGGGACTTGTTCCCATATTTTGAGAATATGTAAAAGGTTACACAGAGAGGATGTTTCTATGGCTGGCGTTAGCAGACGTGGTGACATGTTTTCCAACCAGAAACATGCCGGGGAAGAGGGGCTAACACTGAGTGCCCACCGTGTGAGAACTCCTTTACATTTCCTCATCTTTTTTCATCTGTAGAAGAAGGTCAAAGTAGTTATGGAAACACTCTACTTTACAGAGGAAGGAACTGAGGCACACACAATATCATACAGCCAGTAAATGTGTGAATCCAGGGAACAGGATTCTAGAACTTGTGCCCTTAATGTCTTCTGTAATGGGTGAGAACATCTGGATTGTCATTCATAAAACAGAATGAGACCATCACTCAAGGTAGAGTAAGCGCATATGAGAGTCTCAGGGATCTTTACTCTCAATACCTCCTTCTGGCCCGTGGCCCCAGCTTTTTCCCCACAAATCACAGTCTGCGTGAGGCTAAGGAGCTTCTCGGAGGATCCCACCCTACCAAGAACTGAGAGAATCAAGTACATTCCCCGTGTGCCCCCAATCCATCTGTGACTCATCACGCATTCCTCACCAGTAAGGTGAGGGCTGCCTGAGGCATGAACATCTGGGCCCCAAGACCTCAGACCCATTTTTCTGCTCCTCAGTTTTCTTCCGGGGAAATAGGAATGTTTGGAAATATATAGACTCTGGAGTCAGATGGACCTAATTTTGGATCCTGACTCAGCTGTTTGCCTTCATATCCTTGGGAAGTCCGTAAAGAGTTAGCCTCTGAGTCTTAGCTTTCTCACTGTAAAAAGGAGATAATCTTGAAGTCTTCCAGAATTGCCATGACGGCTAAATTGGGTAGTGTTTGCAAAATGCTTAGCTCGGTGCCTGGAACATGGTAACCCCCAGCTTCACATCATAACTGTCACCTGTCCACATGCTACACATACAGATTCATGTGAGACTATGTGTATTCATAATTAGGCTACTGTAATTATTAACATAGTTAACCCTCACACAAGGTGATTTATCCCCATTTTACAGATGGAGAAGCAGAGTTAAGCAATTTACTCACCCAGTTATTAGTGGTTTATCTCTTGGGAGTTTAAGCCAGGCAGTTTATCTCTAGGACCCAGGCAGTTTATCTCTAGGACCTACACCCTTGAATGCCCCAAAGCACTTGACAAATGGTTAGCTCTGGAACAGTGATTCTCAACTGGGGCTGACTTTGCTCCCTGCTTCCCCATAGGTCATTTGATGGTGTCTGGAAATATTTTGGATGTTACAGGAAGGGACGCTATTGGCACTTAGTGGTAGAAGCCAGGGATGCTGCTCACCATCCTCCAGTGCACAGGACGGCCCCCCACAACTATTAGGCCCAGCACGTCCACAGTATCCAGGCCGAGAAACCCCGCTATTGAGTGGGACAGGACCACGCACCCCAAGGGAACTTCATGGCTGCAGGTATTTAAAGGAGCTTGTAAGAAGGCAAGTGCAAGGCTTGGTGCCTGCAGAAGCTATTCCTGGGCCACTGGGGATGTGTCCAATATCTGGCGAAGGGTTTGAGCCCAGAGAGCCGGATCCCAGCTCGGCTATGAGCTCTGCTGACTGACCGGGCTGTCTCTGAGCCCCTCAGAGCCCCCAGACTCCTTAGAGGCACAAAGCAGGCAAGAATTCCTGCCTTCCAGGACTGTGAGGCTCAACAAGGCAACAAGAGTGTCTGGCACACAGCAAGTGCTTAGTGAGCTGGCAGAACTGTGATTACACGGAGGGGCTTCCCAGCGGCTGGAGCCAGAGCAGGGCATGGATTGCTGGGTCAGCACCAACACACGTGAGCTGGAGGCTGCCTGCTCCCTGAAGAGCACAGGAATGAGCAAAATCAGATGCCTGGTGACACTGTCTCTAGCCAGTTTCCCTCCCTGTAAAGCAGACTTGTCTGCAGGGGACGGTGGAAAGCATTCACTCTCCACATCAGGCTGTTTTTGGAGTTGTGTGGTGTGGATGGATTTTGGTTGGCTTTATTTGTTGCGCAAGGTTTTATCTGCCCAGCCCCAGCCCCAAACTTTCAGAAGTAGGGAGATAGATGCCATACCTACAGATTTATAACATCCTTGATTCCTGTCATGTCAACAGGAAAATTAGGTAGATAATGCTGGAGGAGTTTTTTCTGTGGGTTAAGAGTAGTTTTTCTCCGTTAGGCCAAAATATAAAACTGGTGTCTGTCTGTCTCTTTTTCACATACACACATCCCTCCCTCCTTATTTTTGCTCTGTCTGGAGACCCACACAAATTTCATGCTTTCTCTTATTATTTGAAACATGAACATTACCCACCAGCCTCTAGGACTTTCCATGAGGCAAAGCCAAATTATCTGAGTCGTGATCTCTATTTCTTCCCTCAGCAGGAAATCCAAATGTGATTGGTAGATTTTTTAAGAGTACATTTCTAAAGTCACAGGCACCTAAGTCTTTTTAGAGAGATGTTATATTTTTAATCAAGTAAACATTTTAATTACCAACATGCCTCCCACCTCCTACCCTCCCACTAACCCTGCTTGTGATTTTTCTCATGGGTCTCCTGTGAAATGGAACAGCAGCCCTTGATTATAAGGGCTGAAAACTCTTGGTAGACATTCCCAAGGGTAAGTATGTTAATTTTTTTTCTGAGCCACAATAGCTTTCTGCATTGTTTCTGGGTTTAACAAAACCAGATTTCAGAGCAGGTCTGCTTTGCCTTATATTTGGAAGTCTGTAGGAAGAGAGATCTAGCTAGGAATGAAGAAATCTATCCCCTCCCTCCATCCTCTTCCTATTCTTCTACTTAGCCTAGAGTTCTGGTGGCCACTGGGGCTTCTCCCGGGTTTTACTGGCAAATGCAATTGAGCCCCTTAAATAACGTATGCCCACATAAAGGGAAAAATACTGGACTAGGAGAAACATCAGACCTGAATTTTGTCCTTGTTTTGCAACCAACTAACTATGAAACCTTAAGTGTGCTATGTGACTTTCTGGCCTTAGTTTCTCCTTCTGTGAGATGAGTGTGCAGGGATTGCTGGGGGGTTATATTAAATCCCAAATGCCTCTAGGGATTAGGCTAATGGGAAAAATGAATGAAGTGGGTTGGGCAGGGCCGGTCCCCTCTAATGGGGAGACTTTGTCTCCAGCCAATTCCATTTCCAATGCTAGGTGAAAATGTGGGCCCAGGGATATCAGATCATGCCTTTTTTTTTTTTTCAAGAGAAGCCTAAAACCCAGAAGTTGAAGATTCTAAGTGAAATATCTTGATTTTTCAGAAGTTGGTAATGACTATTTGGTGGAGGCACCAGGTCAATGGGCCAAATATGGCCCCAGGGCTAAAACATTATTGCCTCTGGACAGAACTTTCTCTATGATCTTGACCCAAACAGCTTCCTTCCGTAAGTATTCAAATATATCACACACACAAAAAATCATATTTGACCCTAAATAGCCAAAGCAATCCTGATAAAGAAGAACAAAGCTTCCTAATTCCAAACTATATTATAGAACTATAGTGATCAAAATAGTATGGTACTGGCAAAAAAAAGCAGACTCAGAGATCAATAGAACACATTAGAGACCAGAAATAAACCTACATATACATAGTCAATCAATTTTTGACAAAGGAGCCATGAATACACAAATGCAGAAAGGTCAGTCTTTTCAATATACGGTGCTGTGAAAATTGGACAGGCACGTGTAAAAGAATGAAACTGGACCCCTGTCTTACACCACATACAAAAATTAACTCAAAATGCATTGAAGACTTGAATGTAAGCCCTGAAACTATACAATTCCTAGAAGAAAAATAGGAGGTAAGTTCCTTGGCATTGGTCTTGGCAATGATTTTTCGTCTTCGACACCAAAAGGCAACAATAGCAAAAGTAAACAAGTGGGACTACATTGAAATAAAAAGCTTCTGTGCAGCGAAGGGCAAGATCAGCAAAATTAAAAGTCACCGATGGGATGGGAGAAAATATCTGCAAACCACATGTCTGTTAAGGGGTTAAAAAACATATAAGGAACTCATACAACTCAATAGAAAAAAAAAAAAATCCCAAATAACCCAATCAAAAAATGGACAAAGAACCTGAAAACACAGTTTTCTAAGGATGATATACAAATGGTCAACAGGTACATGGAAAGGTTCTAGACATGACTCATCATCAGAGAAAAATCAAAACCACAATGAGATATCCCCCCACACCTGTTAGAATGGTTATTATATTAAAATTTAACTTTAAAATGAACTTTATTAAAAGCTTACCATGCAATCCTGACTTTTTTTTCCTTTTCAACAGATCCTTGTAAACTTTGCCAGAATGCAGGAAACACTGTATTCCTCCATCTAATGGTTTACAATCATATGCTTCTTAACAGAGGACTTAGTATAATATGAGCACACAATATTTATTAGTAGTATATCAGGATAGCTTTCAAATAAAGAATTTTTTTTTGCCTTTCAATCAGAAACCCTGTAGGAGATCTCCAAAGACTTTGATTTTAATGAATAAATGTGCCTTGCCCTATATCCTCTGCCCTTGGGGCTTGTGGCTGGAAATCAGGTAGGGTTTCAATATGGATTCTCACTTAAAAGGCAAACCATCACATTAGAATCTGACTACGTGAGAAGGTCATGCTAGCACCACCTTTGTGGGGTGCATGCACACTGGAGGGAAGGAGGCAGTGAACGTTACCTTTGGAATGCACATTGTGGGCTCGGACAAGCGAGGGTAGGTGTAGGAGTTGTACGAGTGTCCTTGGGGGTGGGTTTTAAATGCACTGGCTCCGAAGGGCATCATCGGTTCCTGGAGCCCCGAGCCTGACCTGGACCTCTGCCGCATGGTAGGCTGAGGGCTGGTCTGATTCAGGTAGGATGACTTTGGCCTCCTATCATAGTCATCCAGGCTGGGTCCCCACTCGCTTTCGCTGAACACCAGACTCTCCTTGGAGCACCCACTGGTGCCTGCAGTTCGAGAAGGCGTGAACTGGAATGGATAATCTAGAGGGGAACTGCTTGAGGCTCTCTGGTACTCCCACTTGAGGTCGCTGTATTCACTTGGTTTACTTAGTGAGTCCAAGTGTGCATGATAATCAAGGGGAAATCTGGCGAGATCGGATTTCCAAGGCTTCATCTCAGGATAGTGGGCCTCCCCGTGTTTGGTCTTCGTGACGTGCCCATTTTGCTTGGCCACATGGCTGCTCTTATAAAATGGATCCAGGTCGTCGCCATAGAGACTTTTCTCTCGATACTTCTCAGTCGGGTAGTCAGCAGTGGTATCGGATTCGCTGGAATACTGTGAGAAGGTGATGAAGCCATTTTCTTCCCGATGGCCTTGACCGTGGCTGGAGGCTCCCTGGTCTGGGGTGGGCGGGCTTTCCTTCCTTAGGGAGTTGGAGCGAGTCACGGAAATGTTGTCAAAGTCCTCCAGCAGGCCGTTGATGGAGGTTTCCTTGCACGGTTTATTTCCTCTAACGATTGTCTGGGAACAGTAAAGGGAATGCCATTTAAAGAAAACATTTCATGCTTTCAAATTGATGTTGGAATCCCGCCCCTACTCCATCTAATTTAAACCACAGAGGAAAAAAGACCCCAGGAACGTCCCCTAAAAAAGTGATAATAAAAAAACTGTTGACTGATTTCAGTCGTGAAATAAGTCAAATATTCTTAAATTGCAAATAATCTTAAATTGCAAATTTTCTTTTACCTATCTCAATAGAGAGATTAAATATCAGAAAGCCATTTAGAAGACTGTATAAGTAATCATCTTATTTACCAGTTTAGGGGAAACCTCCTCCCCACCCCTTCCCAAACCCTAACCACCTAACAATAAGATGATTATAATTTTAAGTCTATAACTCATTAGAAAAAGCATATTATTTTTTACATCCATTATTCAGATTATTTGCAAAACCAGCAAACACCGTCACTTGAGGATTAACATACCCAGAAATGGGCACACATTTTTTCTTTTTTTACCCTTTTATGGAAGACATATGAAAACTGAGGTTACCAGATTTTATGGAAGAGGAAGGCACTTTCTGAACTGTAAGTAAGGAACAGCATGAAGATTACTTGTGAGATTTTATTTGTGATCATATGTGATCTTCTCATTAAGCATCTAACGGTAATACTTGCTAGAGCCACACTTCCGTATCATCATCGCTAACGTCTGATGGCTTAGCAATTGATGTAGTCGTACTTGAAATCTTAGTGACAAACTGCCAAGCCCAAATGTTACCTTTAATGAACCTAAATAACACTGGAATACCAGGAACAGAAAGAAATCACAAACCACTTACAAAGCCAGTCAGCTGTGCCTTGACAATGACAAGGTTTGCTGCAAAATATGATGGGGGGTGGGGATCAAAGTGTTGTGACTCCAGACTTCCAGGATTTTAAGAGAAAAATACCTTTGAGCAAGTAGCAAAGGAGTTCAAAATCATCTCAGTAGAACAGAGGCTTTCAAACTAGAGGACAAAGTCAAAGCGGTCCTAGAGCACACGCTTTATAGATCAGTGCTTCCCAAAGTCCCCCCAGGATGAAAGACAAGGTTTTGTTTTTTTCCATCCAATCAGTCCAGGATGAAGACTTTTGGTCTGTACCCTTTTCTTTTAAATAAACTTTCAATTCCGGAATGGTTTTAAATGAACAGAGAGGTTGCAAAGAGAACATACAGAGCTCTCATATATCCCTTACTGTACTGTTAACATCTTACACTGCTATTAACTAAACTCCACAGTTTATATGAATTTCATTAGCTTTTTCCCTAGTGTTCCAGGGTCCCATCCAGGATATCTTGTACTTATTTGTCATGTCTCCTTAGTCTCCTCTGGTCTGTGATAGTTTCTCAGACTTTCCTTGTTTTTGAATGACCTTGCCAGTTTTAAGGAATAGTGGTCAGGGCTCTGCAGAATACCCTCAACTACGAAATTCTCATGTTTTTCTCATGGTTAAACTGAGGTTATTGGTTTGGAAGGGGAGATCACAGAGTAAGGTACCAATTTTATCACATCATATCCAGCGTGCCTGTCATCAACATGGCTTATCACTGCTGATGTTGGCCTTGGTCACCTGGCCCAGGGAGTGCTCACCAGGTTTCCACACTATAAAGTTACATTCTCCTTCCTTCCCTGCTTTCCAAACTATACCCTTGGAAGTAAATCAGTCTCCCTCCCTGAGAAGGGGTATCTATATAACGTATGCGGAATTCTGCACAGGAGACTTGCATCCTATTTATTTATTCAATCATTTAGTTGTGTCAGTATGGATAGAATCATGGATATTTGTTTTATACTTTGGATTATAATCCTAAAATATACTTTTGTTTTGTTTTGTTGCTCTAACTGTTCTAGCTTTAGTTACTGAGAGCTCTTTCAGATGGGCTGCTCGGTCCCTTTCATAAGCCCCCATCCTCTTATTTTTTGAGCCCTTCCTCACTTTTTTGGCGCTACAAGATGCTCCGGGTTCATCTTGTCAGTTCCCTGAGCTTGCCCTAAAATCAACCACTTCTCCAAGGGGCCTGGTTCCTTGAACTGGATAATGATATTAGAAACTAATATCTGGATGCTGGGTGTGCTCTCTGCTACTGGGGTGACCCTGTTTCCAGGCCCTCTCAGTGAACAGAGCCAGGCAATACATGGATACACACACTTCCCCCGGTATGCACACCCATCTCTAAATATATCTGTCCATCTGTAACTGTATTAAGCTAAACATGAATTCATACTGTTGTCTCTGAATCTCATCTAGGGTACCACATAGTTCATTCTAGCTTTCCCTCATATTTGTTGGTGAAAACCCTGGATCTTCATCTGCCATTCTTTTGGTTATTCTATCCCAGTATACTGATATAGCAGTTTCAGAATCATTACCCCACACCACAATGGGAAACACCGTTGCCAGCTAGAGTACAGTGTTTAGTATGGTTTTTTTGGACGTTGGGCTTAAAGTTTCCATTCAAAGAAAGCCCTGTTCTCCAAAGTTACTTAGGTTAACACCCCCTTCAATGACATTATATCAAACAAATGTAACAGTTACATTCTTCTGCCACAGTTTGTATTCCATCCTGGGATCCTCTTGATCTCCTGATTGGCTGAAAAAATTACTCTTTGTGCTGGAAAGTTCTATGGGTATTGACAAATGCGAAGCATCATGTATTCACCATTACAGGGTCAAAATCTCCTTCCCCTTCAAAATCTCCTGAACTTTCCCCCAGTCAGACACCACCTCCTCCCCAAACCTTTGGTATACTGCTGATCTGTTTTTCATCCTTGTAGTTCTGCCTTTCCTGAATATCATATGAAGGGAATCAAACAGTCTGGAGCCTTTTGGTCTGGCTTCTTTCATTTATTATAATGCATTTAAGGTTAATCCAGGTGGTTCTGTGAATTAATAGCCAATTTTCCCCCTATTCTTCCCCCCCCCATTCTTCTTTAAAAATCACTGAACGGTATTCCATCATATGGAGTGTTAGGATTGCTTGTGGAGGAGGGGTCTAAATGGATTGATTGTCCAACTAGGTGATGTTCTGTGTGAGCATCCCCCAGAGAGAAAAAGAACCACCTGTCATATATACATCTGGACCTCTTCTCAGAGCAAGAACATCTACACCCACCCCAACAGATGAACTTGGAAGAAGCAATACCTTGAACAGGGAAAGGTAAGCACAGGGAAGAGAAAAGGAGGAAATGGACATCTTCTGATGCATTAAGTACGAATGCTAGTAACTCATCCTCAAAACTCTCAAGTCTATCTGAGCAGCTTCCAACTGCATTTCAGTTGTATCTTACCTGTTTATCATTTCTCTTTCTATTTGCTCAGGGTGTTCTTCAAACTCTCTTAGACATAGGTACTGTTACTTTCTGTGGATTTAACAACTGGCCTCCTCTCTTCTTCAATAATGCTTTGTGTAAATTTTTTAAAAAGATTTATTTATTCATTTGAGAGAGAGTGAGCGAGTGCATGAGCGAGGTTAGGGGCAAAGGGAGAGGGAGAGAGAGAATCCTAAGTAGAGTTCCCGCTGAGCAAGGAGTCCAATGCAGGGCTCGATCCCATGATCTGACATCATGATCTCAGCCAAAATCAAGAGTCAAATGCTCACCTGACTGAGCCAGCCAGGCGCCCCATGTTTTGTACAAATTTTTAAGAAAATAGTATTAATCTGTTTATATCACAGTGGACCAACTAAAAGTCTTTTTAGCCACCATTCTGGACAGAAATTATACTCTTGCACATTCCTATTCTCTCTCTTTATCAATAACTGGCAGATTACTCAATGAAATGTTCTCAGGAATTCATGTCTTCCCCCAAAATAGCTTCCTGGTATTTCTAATCCTGGGCATTCATATTGACTGATATACCACATGAATAATGACTATAAGGTATGCCAAGGTCTTTAAGTACCTTCTCAATTATTGGACCTGCTTGGATAATCCTGTAGCAAAAATATTATCCAGACTTTCTCTGAACTTGACAAATAATAGTTAGCTATATAACAATTTTTCATGTTCAATGTTATCTTTGGGTCTATATCCCAGAAAAAAAATCATTTCTCTAAATTCTATCCATCTTAAACAATATTAATCTTTCTTGTCTGCCTCTACCCTTCCTATCTCTGAATACATGAAATATTCAGCTCTGGGACCACAGAATCACTTCTAGCATCTTAATGTTGGAAGGAATCTAGAGATCATCTAGGCCTCCTCCTTCCTTTCCCGAGTAACACTAAAACTCAGAGCTGACTCTGCCCACTGATACATAACAGACCTGGGATTCAAACCCAAAGCCTCTCTCTTCCAGTCTAGTGTCCTCTCTCTCAAATCAAAGTATAGCTGATACACAATGAATGTTACATTACTTTCAGCTTAGTCTAGCTCTCTTTCTGAGATACTCTTCAGACTCTTTTGAGCTAAACAAAATAGCACCAGTTGGATGCAAATGCTTCGTGTGTGACATCACAACCCATCAAAAATGGGTCAATAAAATACGTACTTTCTATTGCGCACTCCATTCCCTAGCGATGAGTTGTTCAATTTACAACATATGGGCAATTCTAGGTTCTGGTCTTAATTTCAGCCACATTTGCTATGTGATTTAGTTTCATCCTTTTTTCATTACCTCTTCTCCAATTTTTAAAAAGGATACTATCACTTGATATCTAGTGATACCCCTCCCAGACACCTTCAGGAATTATAGAGGCTGATGGAGGGAGAGATTATATAGCAGTTTTGAAACATACCAATGTACACACTGCCTTCCGGTGTACACAAATTTGTAAATCTGAAATGAGTAAAGAACATTAAACACAACTCGTCAATGAAGGCAAGTTAAAAAGTGAAGATTATAAAGTAAAGAAAAGATCAGAGATGAACAAACTAAAAATCATGGTAAGTTTTCAGGAAGAGGAGAATTATGAGCTAGGTCCAGGAGGAATTAATAGATGGACTCAGATGACAAAAAAGAGTGATTGCCAGCTCATCACTTACTCAATGATGGAGGCACAGAGATGATCAGAGTATGTTAAGATGCCACTATCTTTGGGCTATGTGGATAATTGTGATAAAAGAAAGGGTCCCCCGCTCATATCAAAGAGGCATTTCAATCACTTGTCCTTTGGAATTTATATCCAGAGAACCTGTTAGTTCATCTTCAGCAAATTAATAAATGGCTATTATGGGGCTGGACTATTAGTCTTAGAAATTCACTACCAGGACAGATATTTAGAAGGAAAAAACCCTTCCCTATGTGATTCTTTTGTGGTCAGAGCATTATTGAATACTTCCTTTGAAACTGCTGAGTCCTTTAAATCTTCCCGTTTTCCCACTAAAACTCTTCCAATTTCATTAATGAGCTGAATGTGCAGACTTGAAACTCAGTCACTTTGTTTCTGGGGAATACTGTGAGAAAGGAATTTAGATGTCTATATCATCTATCAATGTATCCATCAAACCACCTATCCACCCACCTATCCATCCATACAATAACAGCTGAAACTATAACAGAAATCTAGAATATGCCTATATCCATGCTATCTGTATTTTTTTAAATGACTAAGTGATAACATAATGAAGTTCTGTTTGGGAGAGCCCTTTTCTTCTCTCATTAATTGTGCTATAAATATCTTACATTTGGAAAATGAAAAACCAAGCAATCATGAACGACTATTTCACAATTTTGTCCCCCAAGTAAGTTCATTTAGATTTTTCTGGGAGATGAGAGGGTCACTGTTTCAACACACAAATTAATCTGTGACCTCAGAGTTGGGGGGTCTGCTGTTTCCATGCACTTATCATTGCATATCCAGAGATGTATGTTCAGTTTATATACAAAATTATAGCAGTAAACTCAATAAACAGAATTCTATATATTTATTATTGTGGAAGGAGAAAAATTAATATTACTATGAGCTAAATGCTATTTAGAAGAAAAAATAAAGACTCTCATTGAATAAGGGCGCCTGGGTGGCTCAGTTGGTTAAGCGACTGCCTTCGGCTCAGGTCATGATCCTGGAGTCCCTGGATCGAGTCCCGCATCGGGCTCCCTGCTCGGCAGGGAGCCTGCTTCTCCCTCTGACCCTCCCCCCTCTCATGTGCTCTCTCTCTCTCATTCTCTCTGTCTCAAATAAATAAATAAAATCTTAAAAAAAAA
>NC_138378.1:31267781-31299551 GCF_054177405.1 Leptonychotes weddellii
AATGAGAGAGAGCACATGAGAGGGGGGAGGGTCAGAGGGAGAAGCAGACTCCCTGCCAAGCAGGGAGCCCGATGCGGGACTCGATCCAGGGACTCCAGGACCATGACCTGAGCCGAAGGCAGTCGCTTAACCAACTGAGCCACCCAGGCGCCCCAAGAAGAACGGAGTTTAATAACTCAGTCCACCACAGGTGGTCTGTGTGAAGCATCTCTGCAACACAGGCTGTGCTTGATCAGAGCTGTGACTGATCACCGATACCCCCAATTATGTGGGGGTTTTTTTGCTTTTGTTTTTGTTTTTTGCCCATCTTCTCTAGGCCAATCAATCTTTCATGTGCTACTTGAAGCAAATCAGAAAATTTCTCTGGCTCACTACCCTACTCACCTGTCCGATACTATAATATAAGGTTCTCTCCTTGGAATAATTGTCTTTTTCCTATGGTCCTCTTGCCAAAAGCAAATACTTTGGAGGTGAGGGATATACAAAGTAATTTTTAACCCGTTAGGAAAGAAGGGCAGAGGAGGAGGAGAGAAAGGGTATGGGAGTATGAGGCAACCAAAGGCAACTGCATCTCTGACATCAGATCTGCATTCAACTTAGAAATTGGGTGGATTCTGGGGCACCTGGGTGGCTCAGTCGTTAAGCGTCTGCCTTCGGCTCAGGTCATGATCCCAGGGTCCTGGGATCGAGCCCCACATTGGGCTCCCCACTCTGCCAGAAGCCTGCTTCTCCCCCTCCCACTCCCCCTGCTTATGATCCCTCTCTTGCTGTCTCTCTCTGTCAAATAAATAAAATCTTAAAAAAAAAGAAAGAAAGAAAGAAAGAAAGAAAGAAAAGAAAGAAAGAAAGAAAGAAAGAAAGAAAGAGAAAGAAAGAAAGAAAGAAAGAAAGAAAGAAAGAGAAAGAAAGAAAGAAAGAAAGAAAGAAAGAAAGAAAGAAAGAAAGAAAGAAAGAAAGAAAGAAAGAAAGAAATTGGGTGGATTTCAACAAATGATCAACCGTGGTCCTCTCCAAGGAAGAGGTAATTCTCCCCCACCTCTCGGGGAGTCTAAAACTTTCGCCTAAATTCTAGAGCATTGGTTTTAGGAATGAACTCAGCATCTCCACATTAACACCCCCACTCTGGCTTCCCAAGTGAAGGAGAAGGAAATGCTCACCTCTCACACTGCAAGTGTGTGGGACTCTCTAACACTTCAGAGGGGACCTGAAGGGTTTGGAGCCCCCCATCCCTCAGGTCTCCCTGATGCCTCCTCCAGGCCTTCTTGTCTTCCCATGATCTCTAGCCCTGTCAAATCTGCCCCTGAATCCAGACTCTCCCCAATTCCTTTCCTCCAGACCAGGTAATGCCCCACCCATCCCAGCCTACAGTCTTGGCTCTCTCTTTTTCTTTCTCCCTGAACCTTTTTCAACCCGGACTCCCAAACCAGGAGGCTTCACCCACCCAACCACCCACAAATCTGCCTGTTAACAAGGACGGGGCTTGGTTCCCAGTTGGAGTAGAGCATGAGTTTCTTCATCTATACAACCGGATCCTTCATCTACAAAACTGGATTCAAACTATTCAATGGTTATTATGAGAATACCACAAAATATTAAAGATTTTGTACTCTGTACAAACATCGCCTATGTTTGGTAATAGGTCAGGCCTCTTTCCTAGGATATTTCTGCAAAATCCACACAGATTACTATAGGTTTGATGCCTGCCTTGCTTCACACCAGCATCTGCTCTGGCACTAGCCCTGGGATCAAACAATCACAAAGAGGTGGACACAGAAACCCTGGCTGCATCCTGTCACTGTGTGGGAGCTGCTCAACCTCCTCTCTGGAGCCCGAGGAGACCATGGTCACTATAAGGATGCTGGCAAAGGCAGGAGCCATTCAGAAATAGATCTGTCAATTAGTCATAGATTACTTTCCAATACAACCCACTATTGACAATTACTTGATACATGGTACATTCTATGGATGTCTACCTTGGTCTTGAGGGTGACTGCAGATACTCAACTCTTGAGAGGGAGTGACTATGACCATTCTTTCATGAGGTCTTAGTGGTCCAATCTTAACTGGAAGCCTAGAATCCATCTCCCAAGTTCCAGGATCACGGACTAGGAAAGTCCAGTTATTTTGGGCTTGTTTCAGTGAGTCGCAGGTGTGGGACCCTCTCGCATGTGGTTACAGAACTCTCTGGGTGTTGAGATGAACAACCCGGAGGCCCGGAAGAGGAGTGAGGCTAATATCCTCCCTCCTCAAAAGGGAAGAAGGAGTGAGTCACCGCAGTGATCACTTTCCTGCAATGGATCCCTTGCCCCTAAAAACATCAGCCTTTGTTGCTTTTGGAGTAATAACTAGGCCATCTGAGTTTAAGGCTGCTCCACCTTCGAAAGGAAATGTCAAGGTAGTGTTAGTAAAACACTGCAGTAAAAGAAGAAAGATGGTACTTACAAGTGGTCGAGGATGATTTTACTTTTTTTAACTTTTGGAGGGGTGTGTGTGCATGCACGTGCATGTGGTGGGGGGGCAGGCATGGGGCACATCAAACACTAATCTCATTGATACAAGGGAAAACTGCTTTTAGAAGCTTCCAGATATGATTGGATCATAGAAATGAAGGTATACAATACATCTGGCTTTGGTCTTGGCTTTGTCTACTCCTTTGGAACAAAGGTTATGTCGTGCCAAAACCTCCTTACTTTGGGCCAGTGAGAGAATTTAGGGCCAGTGTGATGTTTTCCTTCCAACAGTCTCTGTGGCTGTGGGAAGGTTGAGGATACCGAATGGAAGGAGGAATTCCAGAACATAATAGGCACCGAAAGAATTGTTATCCTCACTGATTTTACAAGTGTGGAAATACTAGTGATAACTTCAGCGAAGGATTAACAACACATTCTCCTAGTAAATGCCTTGGTTTCAGTCAACAGACACTGCTGTAAGTCTTTGCAGGTGGTGGTTTTGATGAGAGGCTTTAAAATACAGGTAATCTGACCAACAGATTTCATTTTATGATTACATTTCCCTTTTCAAAAAAATTAACAGTCTTTAGAACACACACACTATTTCTTCTGTAAGAAGGTTTATCAAAATCATATAGTCAGAAGGACTCCCTGAATCTCAACTCTTCATATCCACTTAACTAATAATGTCCCTAAAACCCACTGGATGGCATATCAAATCAATATAGTTGGCACACTTTAAATTGGATCTGACTTTTAAATGAATCAATGCATTTCATAAGAGAACAATTTCTTTTTTTTAATTAATTAATTAATTAATTTTTATTCTTATGTTAATCCCCATACATTACATCATTAGTTTTAGATGAAGTGTTCCATGATTCATTGTTTGTGCATAACACCCAGTGCTCCATGCAGAATGTGCCCTCCTCAATACCCACCACCAGGCTAACCCATCCTCCCACCCCCAAGAGAACAATTTCTTGATCTGAGACTGGAGTCCCTCATGCACCGGGGTTTAACCAATGGCAAACTCCGAAAGCCCCAACACCATCCAGACCCTCTTACCCACCTGATCACAACTCCAACTCCTCTCCCCGACCTACTGTGCTCCAGCCCCCTGGGGATCTGTTTGTCCTTTAAAGTCTCCATGTTTGTTCCCATCACAGGGCCTTTGCACCGGTTTTCCCTTCCATCTGGGAATTTCTATTCTCCTGGGCTTCTCCTGGTTCCCTTGTCACCTTCCCAGAAGGACTCTACTCAAGGACTCCAAATAACTTCCCCACACCCTCAGTTCCTTTATATTATTATGTTTGATATTCTTCATCACATTTACTGCTACTGAAGCTGTGTTGTTTACTTATTTAAATGATCATTATCTGCTTCCTATGAGAATTCAAGCTCCCCAGAATAGGCACCTGGCACTTCTTGTTTACATAGGCAATCCCTCACCCAGAACAACGCCCAGCACAGCATGAGCATTTCATAAATCAATGAGTGAAATTAACGTAAAATTTTCTGCATGCTGTGGGTTTTAAAGATACAGATCTCAGAACTGGCTCTGAGTTAATAAACAACGGTTGGCAACATGCTTACATGCTTAACATGGCAACATGGGGTACATGCTTAACAATGACATTATCAATATTTTTATAGGAGGCTAAGTGTTGGTGTAACAATACATTTCATGACCTTATGATATTTTATGTCTTTTTTTCTCTTTTGAGATTCTATTTAAATTCAAGTTAGTTAACATATAGTGTAGTATTAGTTGCAGAGGTAGAATTTAGTGATTCATCCCTTGCATATAACACCCAGTGCTCAACACAACAAGTGCCCTCCTTAATGCCCATCACCCATTTACCCCATCCCCCCACCCACCTCCCATCCAGCAACCCTCAGTTTGTTTCCTATAGTTAAGAGTCTCTTATGGTTTGCCTCCCTCTCTGTTTTTATCTTATTTTATTTACTGTTTTTGTTTGTTTATGTGCATTTACTCTTTTTTTTTAAGGTGTTTATGGTTGAAGCAGCCAAGAAAACTTGATTTTCTTGAAATGCTTGGGAGGTTTTGATGAATATCTAAATATGTAATTTGATCGATAGAATTAATTCAATAGAATGGGATATTTTTCTAAAAAAACTGCTTACCAGATCTGTAATTTTATCACATTATTAAACTGAAGTACAAACAGCAGAATGTATTCTTCTCCACACACCAAAGCTCCTAGAAAATTCAGATCTGGCCATATAAGCTTGCAAGAGAAATATTAGTACCCTCATTTTACGGATAAGGAGACTTCTGTTCAGAGACGTTGGTAGGCCACTTATCTAAAGACATGCAGAATTGGCAGATCTTAGACCTCCATTCCAGTGTCTGACGCCCTGGGCCCTCCCTCCTCTTTCCATTTCTAAGTGCCCAGCTGGGTGAGCATCTGGGTATTGGATTTCAGGTTGTAAGGAAATGTCAAAGAGTTGTTTGTATTTCAAGAAAGTTGATGGTAAAACTTTTCAAGGAAATGGTGAGCCCCATGGAAACAGAACTAAACTAAAGATGACGTTGCTCTGAAGACATCATTCCTGAATGTGAAATTGTGAATCATGAAAAGAGAGAGAGGGTGGAGAATTAGAGAGTAATTAGGATTGAAGCATTCTGTGATGAGCTTTCTACGTAAGTTATGCTGGGGGAGAATATGAAATGGCAGCACAAGTCCTCAAGAACGGGGTGGCCAGACCTGAGCATTTCCTGCTCTTGATTTTCCCTGTTTCTGAGAGTAGGGTGCTTTTTGACATGATGGCCAAGGGTGGGGGGTAAATGAGGAAGGAGAACCTTGCTTTAGCAGATGATAAAACACCGAAGATGACAAAGACGAAGCAAACCCAGGCAGAGCGGGTTTTGCTCTGGTATTCTCTGTGCATCTTCAACCTTGAAAAGATAAAAATAAGACTGTCAGAAGGATTTCAAAGATAAATTAGAGAAGGGGATTGTGAGCAAGGATGTAGGGATTTTCAATTATGTCGAAACTTTTGGTTTAGACAAATTTTATTCTGTGAAACTGAAAGGGGTAGAATATTACATTCAATAATCTCTGAGACAGTTGGAGAGACTTGAAGATTACCAGCCAGAGAAGACAAAAATCTCTATTTAAAAAAAACAAACAAACAACCCACCCAAAACCATCGGTAGAGTGCAAGGAGCAAATTGTAGAAGCCACGTATAATAATATTTGACGTCAGCCTAAACACAGTGGTTCTCAACTTTTTGGTCTCAAGAACCTCTTATAATTATTGAGGACAGACTCCAAAATACTTTGGTTTATGTTTTATCTATCAACATTTACTGCATTTGAAATTAAAACTGAGAAACATTTAAAACATAAGAATGCAAAGCATCGCTCCATTGGATATCAGACCAATGACGTCAAGACATGTCATGTAGCTTCTAGGAAACTCCACTGTGCACTTAGAGTGAGAGTGGTAAATGCAAATGACCCCTTGGTATTGTTAAAATAGGTTTGATCATGCAGACTCCCTCAAAGAGAGGAGTTCAGACCACCTGTGAGAACTGCTACAAGAAAACTTCTCACCATGTGCCCAAGGAGACACGAACACTGATGTTCATGACAATATTACTTATAAATAGCTAATACTTGCCAATATCTCTTAGTAGAAACATGGATAAAGTGTAAAAAAAAAAACACCACCCTCTAATTTCTAAATAAACTCATTTTCTACATATCCATATGATTTATCTCAAAACAATATTAAGCAAAAAAGCAAGTTGGAGAATATTATAGGATGACATCATTTAATAAAATTTCAATATGCCAAATAATACTATTATTTCTATAGCTCCACTTGAAACTGAAAATCAAATATGAAGCAAATATTAAAATATGCTATCTGTTCACTTTAAGTAGAAGCAACAAAGGCTTTTTAATATTATCCTCTGTATTTATTTTTAGCATCTTTCAAATGATTTCTAGGCTGTTACAAATTAAGTTCTAACTTCAGTCCACCTAAAACAGTGGTTCTTAAAAATGCATCAGCAGCATCTGAGGACTTGTTAAACATGCAAATCACCAAGCTCACCCCAGATCTATTGAATCTGAATCTCTAGTTTGGGGCTGGGGAATCTGGGTTGTAACAAACTCCTCAGGAGATTCTGATGAAAGCCCAAGTTTGAGAACCAAGGGGAACCAAGAACAATGTGACCATTCGACCTGCCATTTATAGAAATGCATCTAATTTGGAAGTAAGTTTGGTAATATTGCTTACGATGTTCTGTGGAAAATGATGTTGGACAGAAAAAGGAGTTTCTCAAAGGTACTTGCCAAATGCTTTAAAGGGATCTCCCCCAATCCCCCCTCCACGACCTCTGGGGGGGTTCAGATTTTCTCAGTTTGCCTATGTACCCTTGGCTTGAGTACATGCACCTTAACTTCTGACACAAGTCTGAGCTTACCTGTGGCTTCTGGTTACATTTCTGAGCATTTGGAAATCCTGGCCAGCATAAACTTGTATTGATTATACCTTATGTGGATGAATTCCTTTATAATTACCTAAATCAAAGATCTCAAAGTGCGGTTTCCAGACCAGCAGCATCAGCATCACCTGAAAACTTATTAGAAATGCAAAATTCTGACCCCATCCCAGTCCCGCTGAATCAGAAATTCTGAGGATGGGCCCAGCAATCTGTGTTTTATCAAGCCATCTAGGTGACTTTGATGGTCTATAGTTTGGGGAACACTGACCTCAATAAATCTACATAGAAGAAGGGTGTCCTGGCAAGGGGGACAAGCAATTTAAAGAAGGTTCTGAATTGGAACAGCTGAAACTCTAATCAGAGAAGAGTTCATTGCAATAGTGAATTTCCATTCAGAACCCCCAGCCTTCCTGAAGCTTACTGATGGGTACCCAGGAACTAGCACTTTGCTGCAATACAAGACACTATGCACGTCTTCCATTTACTGCTTTCATGTCGAGATCTCTTCTTTTTCTTTGTCCCCTTTAAAGGACAACTTGAACAAATTAGAATTGTTGCTTCTACTTAAGTAACTTTGCTAAAATGGCTTTAAATCTGCACAACTCTTTTCACTCCTTTCTGTCAATTCCTTCCTAGCTTCTTATTTCAAGGATTGTTTGGACTTCTGAAATAGATTCTGCATGATTTATAATATGTTAAAAATAGGGAAGATTTCTCCAGCGAAGGCATTCCCAAAAAGTGGGATCATCCAAACCATACGACATACTTCAGCCCCTTGAGCCTTTTATTTTCCTTATTCTAGAGCGGCTGGTGGAGTCAGCAGGATTCTCTTGGACAACCAATATTGTCCAAAGCATTAACTGCACTCATGGGATCTGGAGGAGAGGATCAATCTAAAGGAGATGGCGAGAGTATCAAGTATGGATTTATTGGGCATCCTTCAGTTAAAAGTGTTTGATTAACTCTATTCTTTCTGGGGAAAATTCAGCCTAGCTAACTACTGTTTTGTCACTCCTCATCTGTCTTTATTTTCTTTCTCACAGGCAAAACCGCACCTGAGGTCCCATTTGTAAAATTCAGGCCTGGGTCTATGCTGAAGATGTATTTTCCAGTCATTTTGCAGTTTGCATATAAGTGTCTGTAGCAAATATTTTCATTTCACACAGACCAAAGGCTCACTCATGGGGCATCAGGGCAAGAACGCCCATACAGGAAGTAAGTGAATCCTGGGGCTCAGGAGCTCGGCAGTTAAGGAAGTCTTGCTCTGACTCTCGGTGGGGCTGACAAATTCTGTCAGAGAGGATAATGGGCCAGCCCGTCTGAGAGATGGAAGAACTAGAAGTCCTGTTAAGTCCTACATCCACCAAGCATGGTGGATTATCACTGAGATAGGAGCGTCCTCCTTCATTGCCAGCCGGGACCTGCTAGGACCCAGACGAGTAAAAAACCACAGCAAATAACACTCTGTCCTTCCCCAATAATAAGCACACTCTCTAATAAGACAGTACATGTCCTGGGCCTTTAGCTCGGATGTTACACTAAGACTCTGTCTCCTTCTAGAATGTTCCTCATCAAATGATAACCGCATTCAATAATTATGTTTCACTTGGGCATTTTTCCCTCACTGTGAAGATCAATGGCAGAGAATTTTTCTGGGCATAATGCACATTCTAACGTCTGAGTTTTATAAAAACTTGGGATATGAGAAAAAACAAAAATAAATAAAAAGCAAATTCTTTCTAATTTCAACTTCTCATTAGATATGGCCCACCCTATTATTTAGTCATTAGTGAAGCAATAGCCTTCTCTTAGGGAGAAAATCCCATTCGATAAAAGGATACTGCCTACTATCAACCAGTAGAGTTAGTTAATTGGTCAGTTTCTATTAAATATCAATACCTGCTTTAAATGGGAGATTCCTTTTTGTCCCTAAAGATGTATCTTCTCAAATATCCATCTATTGAGTATTTTACATTTTAGCTGGCCTGAAAAGTTTCAGAATCTTACCAGAAAATCAAATTCACAAAATGCATGATTAGAAGACTCTATATTTATCTTTGGTTTGAATAGACCTACCTGTTTCAATACCAGAATAGAAAACAAAATGAAACAATACCACAATAGAATGACCAATACTATGCATGAATGATGGAATCACAATTTTAATTTACTCAGCTCTGGTGATATAAGAATTTCCAGTAACTTATCAGCTAGGCTTCTTTATTTGCATCCTCTAAAAATGCAACCACTTCTGTTTTGCCTAAATACTTAAACACAATGTATTCAATATTCATGTTTACACAGAAGAAGGTATTCATAGCTCAGTGTCTGCTAATATGATGAGCAAGAGACATAGAATAGAATCTAATCTATTAGATAACAGGATGATAAACTTCAATGACATTTAACTCTCATAGGCAGCTTTTGGGCAATTGCTTGGTGGTCTACAGAATTCTTATCATTCTTTTTATTGACGCATAAGGAAATAGCAATGACTGGATTTTCTCTGTAGTCACTTGACATATCTGAAATTTATTGGGACTAATTTGTGCTTTAATGCAATTATTTTCATGAACATCCCTTGCCAAAAATCTACTAGCCATTTCTTCAAGGTAAATTACAACCTATAGGACTCAAGTGACTCATTTTTATTTGAAATAGCTAGACCATGAAGACAAATATGAATGTATTACATATTTAAACATGATTATATATAAAACATGCACATATATGTGGATATGTATGTATATGCATGTGTGTATATACATACATATGAATCATTATTGTTAAAATCTGTTAGTACTAAGTTTTCTATACAAGTTTAAACATTCTGAGGGCAAATGTAAAACACCTAAAGGTTGCCTATTTATTCTGAGGTTACTGTCAACATTTACCAGAGGGAGCAAATAATATTTTTTGGTATGAAGACTAGCAAACACCATTTTAAAGTAGAAATAAGATTTTTCTATTTTGTGATTGCATTTTATGTGTTTGATTTAAAAAAAAAATCTCACATCTGAAAGCTGAGGTTCCTTTTCATGTGCTGCAATTTACAATAAGTGTGGAACATTATAATCATTGAAGAATAAGTGCAGATCATCAGTGGATATTTAAAAACAAGTGCATGATTTAGGCATTTTTCTAGCTTGCCTGTAAGGATGGTGCACCGCATCAAATGAGAACACGCGTCTCGAGCCAACTTAAAGACAGAATCCCCGCCATACCTTCATGGGTGCCAGCTGGATGGGTGTGATGCAGGAAGGATCTACCATGGGCTTGGGCCTGTTGGCGGTGTCGGCTAACAGGCTGTGCCACTGCTGGGGGAGGCCCGTAAACTTCTGTTCTTGTGGATCAAACCCAGTGTGCACCCTGTGTTCAAAGTTGGAGGGACCAGATATTTCAATCTTTTTCTTTTTCTTTCCAAACATGATGCAAACCTGGGAAATGCAAACAGAAAAGACAGATCCTGTTTAGATCTCGCCAGCAGAAGACGATAGGAAAATGATTCAGTCGCAGGGCTAGCTTTTCAATTATTCCTCTCTGTCTCAGCTGCAAAAGATGAAAGTTGGGTTTTCAGGGTGTGTAGAGCAGGTATTTCATTCTTAATCTGTTTTCTCCTTGCCCTTACCATGTGGAATATAGTCCCTACCTCAATGATTTTAGATTTGGCCATGTGACTGCTGTGTGGTCCAGGGCAGTGGGTTTTGAAGGCACTGTGTGTTTTCACTCTCCTCTTTGTGCTTCTGCCACCTGGCAGGAAGATCTGTCTTGTGGGTGATACTCCCTCAGCCTGGATCCTGGAAGGAGAGATGCATGAAGCAGACCCAAATCCAACCTCCAGTCTAGATCCATGTGCAGCTGAGCCCCAGGTGACTCAGGGGTAAGAAAGCAATGTTTCTAATTAAGCCACTAAGATTCCGGCCTTGTTATGTGGTATTAGCAAAGCAAAAGCTGACGAGCACACAGGGAAAAACATCTCAAAGTTTGGTGTGCACTTAAAATCTAAAAACCTTTGGACAAATAGGGGTATCTTTGAAAAAATGGGGTTAATAATCACATTCACCATATGCAATTCTTATGAGGATTAAACAAGCAAACATTTGTAAAACAAAAAGTAAGTGCTGCAAATATTAAATAGATCTCTGAACAAATATACAAGAAACTTGAGTGGCACTGCCTGCAGAGGAGGGGAGAAGGGAGACTGGGGGACAAGGCAGGGAGGAAGACTACTTTTCACTGTATATGATATTTCTTTTTAAGATTTTATTTATTTATTTGACAGAGAGAGAGACAGCGAGAGAGGGAACACAAGCAGGGGGGGTGGGAGAGGGAGAAGCAGGCTTCCCGCCGAGCAGGGAGCCCGATGCGGGGCTCGATCCCAGGACCCTGGGATCATGACCTGAGCCCAAGGCAGATGCTTAACTGACTGAGCCACCCAGGCGCCCTGTATATTGTATTTGGAACACTGTACAATGTATTTTGCCTGTTTGAAACAACGTAGCTTACCCAACTGAAACATATCCTGTGACCAGGATACTTCCAGGATACCTGCAAAATAGTCACTTTGTGCTTTATGGTATTGAAAAAGCATAAGACATCCTGGGTTTGAATCCCAGGCTGATTCACCTATTCACTATGATCTTGGGTTAATTGCTTTTCCAACTCTCAATTTATTGTGAATAGGACAATCATGATCATTTGGGGAATCCTGAAAACACAGAGGCAGGCACTATAAAAGGTGATGGTTTGGCTTCAATGTTGCTTTGTTAGGGAAGCCTTATTTCAGCCCTTAGGCTTAAATAGGTGGGTTATACACATGTACAGCTCCATGTACATATTCTTCACAGCATGTATCCACTTGCTGTCAATTAATTAGGTGTAATGGTGTGCCCGGTGTCTGTTTTCCCTACTAGAATAGAAGATACACCAGAGAAAAGATACTGTTGGCTTGTTCACTACCACATGCCAGTGCCCGGCATATAGAAGGGCTCAAGAAATACATGCCGATGGACTAAAATCATAAGCACGGTACATTTATTCATTGACTAGCACCTGGGATAAGAGCTCCACAGATGTTAACATCTTCCCTTGCTCTCCCCCTCCTCCTGACCCTCTCTCTCCCTTGCCTTCATCTTCCATTAAAATTTGTTTCTTCTTTTAACCAGTTATCCCTGCTTGGCAAACAGCATCTTCCTGCTGCCTTCAAGTTTTCTCATTGTCCTATTCCATCCTCTGCTGATGCCTACTAGTCTGTTGAGCTGCCAAAACAAAATACTCGGGACTGGGTGGTTTATAAACAACAGACGGTTCATTCTCACAGTTCTGGAGTCTGGAAGTCCAAGATCAAGGCTCTGGCAGATTTAATGTCTGGTGAGAACCTACTTCCTTGATGGCTGTCTTTTTGCTGGTACCTCCCATGTTGGAAGGGAAAAGGGAGCTCTCACTGGCCTCTTCCAATAATGACACTAATTCTGTTCATGAGATTCCACCCTCATGAGCTGGTCATCTCCCGAAGGCCCGACTTCCTAATGCTAACACCTTGAGAATCAGGAGTTCAATATATGGGTTTTGGAGGGACACTTTTAGACCACAGCACTGGATGGATATGTATTCTTTTGACAGAGATCAGATTCCTCACAGCTTTAACTCCCCCAGACTCTACAAAACCCATTTCCCTATCCATCCTGGTTGTTACTTCAGACTAATTTGGAAAACACATAAAGTGATAGAGAAAAATCAATGAAAGATAATAAGGGCTCAAAACACCTTGATGTGTTGTCTCTTTTGGAGAGCATAACAATTTAAAAAAACTCTTTAAGTACCTTACTAAAGTGGATTAATAAATATAAGTCAGCTGATTTTAAATATTTGAGAACACCCAAGCCAAAATGTAAAGAACTAAAGGAATCCAGCTGTGGTAGACAATCCCAGGAATGGCCTCCCCTGTTTCATGCCTCTCAGTGTCCATGCCCCTGGGTCAGTTTCTTCCACATGACGCTGGGCCTGGAGATGTAATTTGCTGTGGCCAATGGGACAAAAGAAACTATGACACAAGCATGAAATGATCTTGTACTTTGGGGTTTGCCCACTTGCTGCTCTTGGAACCAGCAGCCAGCTTGAGAACAAGGCCAGGCCATCCTGCTGGAGGATGACACACTTTGGTCCAGCTACCCATCAGTCCAACCATCAGCCCTGGTAGCAGAGCCACGTAGCTGACCATCAGCTATCCACGAGGTGAGCCCAGTCAAAACCAGCAGAAGAACCATGCAGCTGAGCTAGGCCCAAAGTGCTGACCTACAGAATCAGGACACACTAAATAGTTGTTGCGTTAAGCCATTACATAGTAGAGTACATTTCGGCACAGAAAATGCTAATAGCGAAGACTTGCTTATCATCCCATACCTTGTATCTTCAGATGCCCATCATTTTTCTCTTTCTACTTTAGCTGCTTCAAAGTCTCAAGTAATAATGTCCAATCTGGGTAACTACATTAGCTGTTATACAATTCCATTAACTCAGAGGAATCTTGATTGTGATGCTACTCTGGTTGGATGAGGGCCTGCAAGGTTTTCAGTGGCCAGGATATTATGCCAAATAAGTGAGTCTACATACTATCTCTAGGTGTTATTTAGTGAAAATGAAAATAATTTGAAAACATAATTTGGTTATGTGTTGGCTGAATCCACTTGATGTTTTAATAAACTTTATGACCATTTTTTTAAAAACAAGGTAGCAATTATTTTACAAAAATCACATGAGATGAGGTTTGGTTTTCTGGTGTTTTTGTTTTGTTTTGTTTTGTTTTTTGCATGAATTCATACATGAAAAAGCACTGAAAATGCTAGGTCAAATATTTTTAGAACCAGAATAGAAATGTTTTACTATTCCCTTCCTGACTGTGAATGTCCCAGTGGTTGCCATGCCATTCAAATGAGAATGTAAAAAAGAAAATCTCAATGAACGAATACTGTTCTTATTCTAAAATAAGACAGTTGTGGTGAGGAAACCTGTGGCTGAATGAATTTTCCTACACTGTATCCTGCGATAATATACAACTGTAATTTAAATGGTTATAAATACAGTGCTACATATCTAGTAAGTTTGAGTTAAAGAGTTAAAGAGGAAGAAACTAGAAAGGAAAATTAAAAAGTTCTACATTTTCAAGCAAAGTTCCTGTGAAGCTCACACTTAACTAAATGTAGAGAGAGAATCTCCATGGTGTATGGTGATATTTTGTTAGCGATGAGCAATCTCACACTCAGGCGAAAGAGTCCTGATGCTTTTTACACCACTAAGCAGAGAGATACATGGTAGGAGGCCCTCCTAAAATCCAAGCTCTGCTTGGTAAATGGTCTCTTCTCTCTGATATGTCCATGCTTAGTCTGTATGTGGCATAGTGCTCAAGGCTCATTGTGTCCGCTCATACTTAAAACTCACAATAACACTATGTTGGCAGTGGGGGGGGTTGGAAAGGGATGTTTCAAGACCACTGTTTGATTTGCTAGAACTCACAGCAACTTAGAATACACTCGCACTCCAGCTGTGATTTATTACAGTGAATGTATGCAAAGCATAATCAGCAAAGGGAAAAGGCACATGGACAAAGTCTGGAGGAAATCATGCGTAAGCTTCCAGGGGTCCTCTCCCAGTGGACTCACACAGGACGTGATTAATTCCTCTAGCAATGAATTGTGACAATACATGAAAAATGCTATCTCCCAGGGAAGCTTGTTATAGACTCAGAGCCTGAGGATTTTATTCAGTATTAGTCATACAGGCACCCTTTGCTTGGCCCATGCCAAAATTTTAGACTCCAGAAGAAAAGCAGGGGTTCAGCATAAACAATGTTTGCATGAACAGTTTAGTCACAGTGAACCATTCTTACCAGGAAGAGGTGGGAACCCTGATAAATTCCAAGCTCCCAGATGCCACCCAAGGGCCAACCTTGCAAACTGGCTTTTCTAAGACATACTCAGGCCTGCTATGTTAACTCTTCTCTGCACAGGAGGTGTTATTATCATATCTCCATGGAGGAAATAGCAGCTCAGAAGTTAAAAAATGGCAAAACTCAAGACTCAGAACCTCAAAACACATGCCTTTTAATCACTAGACAATGCAACGCTGCCCTGCACTAGTACCAGACATCCCCTCCCCTGACCTTCTTAGGAAACTTGTGCCCCTAGAGATATGCCTGGGTGGGGATTGTGAGCTCGAATAAGGGAACTATGAAATTCTGGAAATTTGGGGATCCTATTAGCTCTCTCCAGAAAGACCCTTCTTCCTGACTGAGCAGAACTCTGTCACTGAGCAAGGGTCAAAGGGCTGCTGGGAGCCAGGACATCCCCTCTATAGAAAAAAAAGACCCTTGCTGCCCAGCATCCATGTAAAGTAAGGGCATAGAATACCACACCCTGCTCCCAAGTTCCAGCAGACTACTTCCAGAACATTTTGGTAGTTATCATTCAGCATAGAAAAGTTTGCTACAGGTTTTTATTTTTTAAAAAAGATTTATTTATTTGGGGGGTGGAGGGAGAGAGCAGGCACCCCTCTGAGCATGGAGCCCGACGCAGGGCTGAATCTCACGACCCTAAAATCATGACCTGAGCCGAAATCAGGAGTCAGACGCTTAACTGACTGAGCCACCCAGGCGCCCCGCTACAGGTTGTTAAATCAGGCATTTCAAGACTTTATATCTGCTATTTCCTAATTACTTTGTTTCACTATTAAACACACATGTGAGCACCCCCCTGCTAGTTTGACTATATATTAACCAAAGTGTGTTCCTGAAACACCAGTTCTCTGAAAGGTGAAAGATGTGGAGGATGGAGGGTGGTTCCTTAATTAAGTACATTTGGGAAACAATGGGTTATATACGTTTCCTTTGTAGGATTTCTTCTCTGCTACTGTGTAGTTACATTCCTAGAGGAAGAGAGTAAACAGACCCCAGAATCCCTGTTTCTGAAAGTTTCTGGCAAAATTCAGAGCAAACCGCACTGCTTTGATGGACAGTTTTGGTCACCATGTGTTCTTGTATGGAAGCTGTGTCATGGAAGACACTGAAGGAAATCCAAATTCTCAGACTCCAACACAACGCTCTGCCAGCTTCCCTGTCATCTCAGCCCGCGAGCTGCTTTCAGCAACATGGCAGCTCTCGGGCCCACCTCGGTGCTGCCTGAAGCACGTGCCTGGCCTCAAAGCTCTCGTATGTGGCATCTCCACATTCGGCTTCATGAACTGGGATCATGAGCAGAGATTCAGGGGACTGGCAAGCGAGAGGGGCACCTGGGATCCTTGGTGTCAGGCTGCCTGGTGTGGTGGCATAGGACCTCACTGGGGACCAGAAAATGCTACTTAAAGTAGACTTAATGTAGGACTAGTTGTGCCAGATGCTGTCCTGTCTGTGTAAACTCACGTATTCTCTCCTCATGGTAATTTATGTTGTAAGGGCTATTATTATTCTTGCCATACAGTTAAGGAAACCGAGTCTCAGTGAGGTTAAGGAGTGCCCAAGTTCACCCAGGTAGGAAGATGCTAAAACGGGATGCAAGCCCAAGCAGTCCACATGCTGAGAACAGGCTTACCCACACTGCTCGCTGTCTTGAATACCAGAGCAGTCCCCACTTCCACTACATGGCATGCCCTGTGACCCTGGCCACCTGGGATAGAGTCCTCCTCTCTAAATGCAGATACTCCAGATTTGCTGAGCTTCTGGACTAGTTAGAATTACTAAATAAGAAGGCAATGGAAGAAGCCTTTTGAAAAGCATCAGTACTGGCAACAGTAGGTAACACAAAATGAGTATTTCCTGGAATCAGACATTGTCTAGGCTAAGTAGAATAGTCATTCTCTTATATTTAACAATTCTGTGAGGTGTTACTTTTATTTCACAAGTGCAGGAACTGAAACTTTGGGAGGTTAAATCATGGGGTTACCCGTGGTACCATGGTTAGCAAGTGGCAGGAATGGAGAGAAATCCAAGCCTACCTAATTTTAAGACTTGGCTCTTAAGGGCCATGTTTGACTGTCTGGTTGCAAAGTCCTATTCCATTATCAATATGCAATTACTCTCACTTCAAGTGAATTTTAGGCAAAACCAGTAACTGTGTATGTGGAACTAGTCTGGGGTGCATAGGCAGGCTGGGAGACTCTCCCAAACCCTGTGTGACATCACAAAGTAGCAGGGAATTTGGAGATAAACAACATGTCACCTTGCAAGATATAGTAAGCCCTTTACAAAATAAATGATTATTTATAAAGAAGCCATTATAAAGAGGAGAAAGACAACAAGAAACTTTGGGAAAACCCAAAACTGGAATGGGGAAAAAAGATAATCATAATATAAGTCTTGGCTCATCAGTAAGCAATGATAAAAATCACAAAATTTTAGGACCATTTACATATATAACCAAAAATAGCTGAAAAAATATTGGGAAAATAAGGGAGGTAGGCAGATTATGTAATAAAGAAAAATTCTACCTACATAACAGAAAATACAAGGATGGAGTTGCCTAAAATTGCTCTAGCGGCATACAAGTATCTTTGTCTATATATAAAAAACTGAGGGGCGCCTGGCTGGCTCAGTCAGTAGAGCATGCAACTGGATCTCAGGGTTGTGAGTTCAAATCCCACACTGGGGGTAGAGATTACTTAAAAATAAAATCTTAAAAAAGAAAAACTGAAAGAAAAAAAAAAGGCCCAAACTGAAGAAATGTCATGGAGGCTTCTGGTAAGCAGAACTTGGAGATATCATGGCAATCATTAGAGTTCTTGTGCTTTTTGTAAACCACATGTGGTATATTTCAATCCTAAAATATCTTTGAACCAACAGACAACACACACTTGTCAAAATTAACATGTATCCAGGGGCACCTGGGTGGCTCAGTCGTTAAGCGTCTGCCTTCGGCTCAGGTCAGGATCCCAGGGTCCTGGGATTGAGCCCCACATCAGGCTCTCTGCTCAGCGGGAAGCCTGCTTCTCCCTCTCCCACTCCCCCTGCTTGTGTTCCCTCTCTCTCTGTCAAGTGAATAAAATCTTTAAAAAAAAAAATTAACATGTATCCAAATATACTCAAGTAAAATGTTAAAAATCCATCCTTTGGGCTAATGTTCAGAAAAAGAGATTGATCTACATGGGTAAAAATTTTACTCAAATATACTCAAGTAAATATACTCAAGTAAAATGTTAAAAATCCATCCTTCAGGCTAATGTTCAGAAAAAGAGATTGATCTACATGGGTAACAGAGTAAACAGGGGGCTCCCAACCATCATTTTGAAATATGGAGACTAGTCACTCATGAATGACTGAAGAAGTTGCTGGCTCTTGAAAAATACACAGATGACAGCTTGGGTTTCCAAATGGCACCAGTGTACTCAGATGCTCATCTTGCCTGAGAAGTGGCAGTTCATACAGAAGGAGTATTCGTTAAGGTGTTTGAATCACAGTTGATTTCTAATCCTGGGCTCTTTTACCCTTGTTTCTATTGTTCTATATTACTTGCTAGGCTTTTTGAGTACCGGAAAAGCCTACTTAATTTTGTGGTGGCCATGTTCACCGAAAGTGGCACGCAGCTCGGGAAAGAAGTATCTCCTCTAGGGCGCCTGGGTGGCTCAGTTGTTTAAGCGACTGCCTTCGGCTCAGGTTATGATCCTGGAGTCCCGGGATCAAGTCCCACATCAGGCTCCCTGCTCGGCGGGGAGTCTGCTTCTCCCTCTGACTCTCCCCCTCTCATGCTCTCTCTCTATCACTATCTCTCTCAATAAATAAATAAATATCTATAAAAAAAAAAGTATCTCCTCTGATTGTTGAACTGCACACTTACATGATGAGCAGATGGAGAAATGCAAAGAAACCACATCTGACATAAACTGGTATCCCCCATTTCTTGCCTCTCTAGGAGGACTCCTAGCTCATATTGCCTGCGGTTCATGGCATACGCATTGTATTGGTCAGGGTTCTTCCAAGAAACAGAACAGGATTTACACAGATGTATAGAAGAGATTTATTACAGGAATTGGCTTATGTGGTTACGCTGGCCAAAATGTCCCATGGTCTGCTGTCTACAAGCTGGAGAAAGCTAGTGGTGTCATTCCGTCTGAGTCAATAGGTCTCAGAACCAGGGGCTCATATGATGTAAGTCCCAGTCTGAATCTGAAAACATAAGAACCCGTAGCGCCAATGTCCAAGGGCAGAAGACTGGATGTCTCAGCTCAAGTAGGGAGGCAGGGAATTCACACTCTTCCTTTGCCTTTTTGTTCTGTTTGGGTCCTCAAGGAAATGGAGGGTGCCCATCCACCTTGGGGAGGGTCATCTGATATATTCAGTTTGCCAATTCAAATGCTAATGTCTTCCAGAAACAGCCTCAGACACACACACACACACACCCAGAAATACTTTACCGGCAATCTGGGCATCCCTTCCTCCAGTCAAGTTGTCACATAATATTAAATATCACAAGCATGTAGGCAAGAATTTATAAAAACGTTCTTGTTTAGGTGGGAAATGAAGTGACCTTGCAGGTAGGTTTAAAAACTCTACCTGACTCAAGCATGCTTACTGGCCCCGAAAATCGCCACTAACACTTGATTCTCCTTAATCTCTTTAGAGCAAAAAGTCAGTTTCAGGGCCATGAATTCCATTTTCAACTTTGTTGCTCAAAGTTTAACTAGTTATATATATATGCCTTGTAACTTTATTTTATTTTATTTTTTTATAACTTCTACCATTCTTTATTAATTTGTAGAGCTTGAATACTCAGTAAGAATAGTGATATACTGATGGGAGGCATCTGTAGTTTCCAAAACACTGGCATGCTCATAGAGGTTTTTGAACGGACTTTGGGCCACAGGATACAAATTCACAAGCTATTGCTTTTCTAGTGTATTCAAAATTATTAAAGATACTTGAGACACATGATACCATGTGGATAAACCTTGAAGACATTATGCTAATGAAATAAGCCAGACACAAAAGGACAAATATTGTAGGATTCCACTTATATAAAGTACCTAAAGTAGTTAAATTCATGGGGACAAAAAGTAGAATGGTGGTTGCCAGGGGCTGGGAGGACTTACTGTAAAATGGTATACAGTTTCAGTTTGGGCAAATGAAAAGGTTCTGAAGATGGAGGGAGGGGATGGTTGCCCAAGAATGTGCATGGACTTAATGCCACTGAACTGTATACTTAAAAATGGCTAAAATGGTCAATTTTATGTTCCATATATTTTATAACAAAATAAAATAAAATAAAATAAAAAATATAAAAAATAATAGATAATAGTATGAATATGTTCCAGAAGCTTTGACTTGCATGGGTAAGTAGTTAGCAGAGAAGGGCCGCGGTGAAGAGGGGATGGGGTAGGGACAAGATAAGCAGAGTGGGAGCCAATCTATTAGATAATCTTCTGTTCACATCTCCCCTCACCATCAAAATGGTATTGGTCTAGCCTCTGGCATTGACATCTACTTGGAGGTACGCTTGCAAGCCCTATAGCTGAGGTGAGGAGTCAATGTAATTACTGGACTATTAAGATTTTGAGCTAGACAGACAGCTGGATACTTAAAGACCACAGAATTAAATATAGCACCTTTAATGTACATCTCAAAAGTGATTCTTTCCTCGCTGACTCTCTCATGAAGAGGTTTCTCTTTTCTTAGCCTCAATGCTATTTTGAAAAACTTGGTAAATGTAATAATGGGTACTTAAGGACTTCAGAAATGCCTAGCCGTGTTTTGATAATTTAGGTTTAATGACTAGCCTGTC
Organism: Leptonychotes weddellii; assembly: GCF_054177405.1. Lineage (NCBI taxonomy): Eukaryota > Metazoa > Chordata > Mammalia > Carnivora > Phocidae > Leptonychotes > Leptonychotes weddellii. The sequence continues at coordinate 31,288,475 of NC_138378.1, forward strand.
ATTGGTAGAAGAAAGATGGCTGTTCGAGAAACCATACTGCAGAGGGCTTGGTACCAACCCTACCATCCCCCTGTTGAGATGCCATTGCTCAGACACATATCTGTCATAGCCTCAGGGTCTGGCTTTTAGTCATGCTGCTTTTAGGTAAAATATAACATGGATCACACATTTGTGATTCAGGGGAAGATATAAAAAAACTTGGGATGGGGTCAATCTAAAAATAAAGTTATTCTCTCAAAGTATTATTGCATCAAAAAAGATATAAAGGCTATGCTCTCCCTTCCTCAGAGTCTTTTATTGTGGTGTCTCCTGGACATCACCCATGGGACAGTCACTGTGTTCCAGCAGGTCCTTCTCCCTCCAGAAAAACTAGAGCATGTTGGGTTGGTAAAAAGATGCTTCTTGTATCTGGTCCCCATTTCTATGACACAGACGCTTGTGATCCAATGGCTCCATGCTTCAGAGCCTGCATTTCTGACCTCAGCCCTAATCCAATGGCATCTGCCTTCTCAACAGCTGGATCCCCTTTCTTCTCTTGGGGATCTGACTCTGGATTCCAATTTCTATCCTTTGCATTTGAACTCAGCCTCCATACCGGACTCCTCGCTTCTTATTTGTCCTTCTCTACTATAGGACCTTCTTAGGCACGTCCTACTGATTTGAGTTGTTTGAATTTTACCCATTTGCTGGCTCCTTCTCATCTAAGCTTCCTGATTCCATCCTGACTCTGGACTCTGTGGCTGCGGTTAGATTTATCGCATCCATGCACCCAACTCCACACTGTCTGGACCTTCAACGTTGCGAGACCACTCTGGTCCAACCCAGCTCTCCATCCTGGCATCCATCTCATTTTTCTGCCACCCAACATATGGGACTAACAAAAGGAGTCCTTTGAGGAAAACATATTTAAATTCCAATCATTTTTACACTGTCTAGAGTGATAACATAATGTTAAAACAGTAGCAAGAAGACTATAATAGTTCATAGAATAGTATCAACAAAGCAGACATTCAAAAATTGCAGAAAAATATGTAAATGTTATGGTCAAAAGCTACTTTTTCACCATGGTTTTATCTCATACCACAAGTTTACTTCCTCTTTATGCTGATGACCTCAAACATGGAGACACAGCCCATGCTCTTCTCCTAAGTTCCTGATTTATGCATCCAAATCCCCTCTTGGATTTTTCCCACTCTTGACATCTCCAAAACTTAAGTCACAAACCTCCTATTTGTTGAACTGGTTCCTTCTCTAGATAACGCAATCCTAGTATACAGTACCACGTTGTATCAAATTGTTGAAGATAATTCCGGGAACCTACTTTGACTTCCCCTTCTCTATCATCCTCCAAATCCAATCATGACCAATTCCTGCTCACTCTGCTCCCCAGATGTCCAATACATCTGTACATCTCTCTAAATTCTCACTGCATTAGTTTTCTAGTGCTGTTACAAAGTACCACATGCTTAGTAGCTTAGATAACCCAAATTCATTATCTTACAATTCTTGATGTCAAAATGTCTAAAGTAAGTCCCAGCGGGTGAAAGTCAAGGCATCAGCAGAGCTGTATCTCTTTCTGGAGGCTCTAAGGAAGACTCCATTTCCTTGCCTTTTCCAGCTTCCAGAGGCCACCTGCATTCCTCGGCTCTTGAACCCTTCCCCCATATTCAAAGCCAGCAGTATTGCATCTCTCTCTCTGACTAGTCTTTCCTCTATCTAACTCTCCTCTTCTGCCCTGTTCTTCCACTTTTAAGAACCCTTGTGAGTACACTGGGCCCATCTGGATAATCTCCCTATCTTAAGGTCATCTTATTAGCATCCACAATTCCACCTGGAGCCCTAATTCCCCTTTGCAATGTAACCTAACATATTCATGGGTTTCAGGAATTAGCCCTTGGACATTACTTTGAAATATTACATTCTCAGGAAGTTGCAAAGATAATATAGAGAGGTTCCCTGTACCCTTCATCCAGTTTCTACCCATAGTCACATAATTACTGCATGATATACAAGCCAGGAATTTGACATTGGTGCAATATGCACAAATAACAGGACAATGTTGTATCACATGTGTAGATTCACAAAACCACCAGCACAATCAAGATAGAGACCTGTTCCATCACCACAAAGATCTCCTTCTTGCTATCCCTTTTATAGTCACTTCCACCCCCCCACCCTTGGCAACCACTAATGTTTCCTATATCCATTAATTTGTAAGGTTGAGACTGTTCTATAAATGGCATCAGACAGTGTATGGCCATTTGAGATGGGCTTTTTTGCTATCATCATAATGAGATCCACACAAATTGTTTTGAGTATCAATAGTTCCTCTTTATTGCTGAGTAGTATTCCATGATATGGCACACCCCTGTTTGTTTAACCATTTACCTATTGAGGGATAATTTGGTTGTTTCCAGTTTGGGGCTATTATAAATAAGACTGGTATAGAAAATAGTGTGCAGGTTTTTTTGTGGTTGTAAGATTTACTAATTTTTTGTATTGATCATGTATTGAAATGACAATATTTTGAGTATTTTGGATTAAGTAAAATATATCAAGATCACTTTTATTTTACATTGTAAAATATGGCTACTAGAGTATTTAAAATTAAATATGGACTTTGCATTGTATTTCTTTTCCTCCCTCCCTCCATCCCTCCCTCCCTTCCTTCCTTTCTTTCAAGTAGGTTCCATGCCCAGCATGGAGCTCAAAGTGGGACTTGAACTCACAACACTCAAATCAAGACCTGGGCTGAGATCAAGAGTCAGATGCTTAACTGACTGAGCCACCCAAGTGCGCCTTGCATCATATTTTTACTGAAGAGCGCCGTGATAGAGTAACTTCGAGGAGAGTAATTGTGTGGCTACTTGTGATACAGATACTGGTAAAAAGTGCTTAAGTAAGATAAGAATAGGATGGATAAGAAGGTGTAGGTCTTGCAAAGTTGAGACACAGCATTCCAGCAGAAGGAACATCAAGGATAATGGCCCCAAGAGAGAAAAGGACTTGCCTTTTCAAGAAACAGAAGCAGTCCATATGGCCTAAGCAGTAGGGATCTAAGGGAGAACGGAGCGGCTCACCATCTTGAGACAGCCATTGCCTAGATAGCTCCAGATTCTCTAGTTTCCCTCTGTATCCTACTTCATTGATGTTAATGCCCAGATATCCTCACCAACTTTCTAAGGATAATAAATAGAAAACTGAGGGTAACAGGTAAAACGTATTTCCAAAGTGACTCTTCAAGTGGGCAGAGTTTCAAATAGACACTGGCCCATATATTAATCCTAGCAATACCATTGTTGTCTGTTTGCTTAAAACTTATGGAAATTGTGAGTAGATTAGTTTACCAGTTAGTAATAACCAACCTGTAATAACCAACCACCCAATGGTTAGTGACTTAACCATTTATTTAGCTCACGATATGGGGTTGGCAATTGGTGCTGAGCTCAGATAGGTGGTTCTTTGGGTCTTGCCTGTGCTGGCTCAAGTGTTCTGTAGCTGTGGGTTGGCTGGAGATCAGCTTGCCTAGGATGGCCACATGGACTCTAATCTGTCAGCAGGATAGCATGGGCATGTTATGGTGGTGTTAGAGTTAGAAGAGACAGAAGTGAAGCCTTTTGAGTCCTAGGCAAGAAACAGGCACATGGCTGGTTCCACTACATTCTATAACCAATGCAAGTCCTAAGTCTAGCCCAGATTCAAGGTATGGGGAAACAGAGTCCACCTCTTCAAGAAAAGAGTTGCAAAGTCACATTACAAAGGGTGTGGTCACAGGGAGAGGCAGTGAATTAGGACCAGGTCTATAATCTACCACAATTAGTAACTGGGTGCTGGAAAATGTTTAACAATTGGCTCTGGGAAGGGGGCAAACAAGCCCTGATTGCAGTGTTTTGTCAATCTCTGTAGTGTAAATATTCCCAACCATGGTTGATTTCAAGCTACCAACGTGACATTGCTGAACAAGGAATTTCTGAAAGAGGCGCACAATTGGCATATCTTATGAAAATAAGCCTATGTAAGCAAGCTCCAGCATAAATCTGAGAATTAGCAGTGCAACGCTCTAATTTCTGGCACTCGCCTATTCAGGATAGCACACTAAGATGCCTACCCTCTCTTACAAAGGCTACTGCAGCAAGACACGTGTCCTGGCAACAGGTACAAAGGCCCCCAAATTCCCATATTGCATATAAAAATTTTAGAAGTCTCTGCCACAAAAATGAGGAGCTATATGGTAACTGGTTCACCATCCAATTCTCAAACTTCCCAGGTGACTGAAAATAGGATTGTGTTTGCACACATACATGTGCTGGCAATCAAAATCAGATCTCCTATAAATTATAATTGGAAACACTGTCAAGTGTAACAACATTAAAGACTGCTTTCTTTCCTTCAGTCTCCAAGATGATAAAATTTGATGCATTGGACTTTCACACTGAGCAAAAGAACCTTAATAACCTTAAGTAACCTTAATTATGCTTTATTTAGATTGGTCATATGGGTTACATCAACACTTCCCTAATTTTGCTTTTTCTCATCTGAGGGTCATATGCTGACACCAACTCCTGGTGAGAATATGGGCTTCACCTGGGCAAAGCAATGGGCCCGGTCTTATTTCCAAAAGTTAGTTATTATTATTCTAATAATATTTAAGTATTTGAAAACCTCACAGAGCACCTGCTTGAGCCTATGGGAAGAACAAGTTGGCAAGTTGCCCACTTCTAAAGCCTCTGATCATATAGTTTTACAAATAGAGTATTGGGTGTAAGAAACTCTTTCCTGTTGGAGAATATGGGTCAAAACATCAAGAAGGGTTTTCACTGCTATGAGTAAAGAATAGAACCTCCTTAGTAAATACCACAAACTGGTACAATTTCAGACAGGTTTTTTAAAATATTAAGCAATTGGGTGTTATATGCAACTAAAGAATCGTTGAACACTACATCAAAAACTAATGTTGGCTAACTGAACATAATAAAAAAAAATAAAAAATAAAAAAATAAAAATTTAAGCAATTGGAATTATTGGATATTGCTCTGTCTTCAAACAATCCAACATTCTGAACATGAACTGTTCAGTACCACTGCTGATGGTATGTCAGCTTTAAAATAAAGTTTCCATGCATAAAACCCTGCCTTAAGGTGTAACCCGTTGCTTCTGGCTCTCCTCCTCACATAGGCTTCCCATGACAGCAAGCATGCCAAAGGGGAAGGGCTGGAATGGGTTTGGTGCAGGCAGCCCAAGTCAGACCAGCTGAGAGGTCCAATAACAGCAGCAAAAACAAGAATTAGCAGGGCGCCTGGGTGGCTCAATCATTAAGCGTCTGCCTTCGGCTCAGGTCATGGTCCCAGGGTCCTGGGATCGAGCCCTGCATCGGGCTCCCTGCTCCACAGGAAGTCTGCTTCTTCCTCTCCCACTCCCCCCGCTTGTGTTCCCTCTCTTGCTGTGTCTCTCTCTCAAATAAATAAGGAAAATCTTAAAACAAAAAAACAAAAAAACAAGAATTAGCTTGTGAGATCGTAACTCCTTTCCAAACCTAAAGATACTCACTCCTATTATAAGATCATTCCAGAGTATCTCATGTAATGCCTGTCACATGAGGCTCTCAAACCCCAGAAGAGGCCGAGGACAATGCCGGTAATGGGGATAAAGGTAACTGCTGTGCTAAAGACTTTCAGAATTATACAATGAGGCAAAGACGCTACAAACAAACTGTACAGGAAACTGGCTGTGTGCACGTCAGATGTGATTTGCATTCCAAGCTGACTAAATCGGCTGTAGAGCAAGATTATATTAACTTGTCTTTCCATGGTCCTCACTCTCTCTTTGGACAAATATTTTATTGAGCACCTATTAAAGATCAGGCACTGTTCTAGGTGAAGACTCAACGGGGAGATGAAGATCCCTGCCACCCTAAGGGGCTCATCTCTCTTCCATTAGGAGAGAAAAACAACAAATAAATAAGTAAATCACTTAGTGTATTAGAAGGTGATAAGACCAGGGGAGGGGAAAGAAAGGCAGGTAAGAGGAGAGAGTGAGTGGTGGAACAGGGGAGTAGAAATTTTCAAATGTGTGGTCAGGGAAGAGAAGGGGTCCCTAAGAAGGTGCTATATGGGCAAATATCTAAAGGCAGTAAAATCTGTAAACCAGAGGAATATCTGGGCAAAGAGCTCTAGTATGAAGCAACACCAAATGCACAGGCCCGGGTATGTGGACATGCCTGGTGGGTTCCTGAAATAGCAAGGTGGCTAGTGATTGGAGAACAGTGAGCAAGGGGACAGACAGACATGAGGACAGACAAAGGAGAAGTCAGAGAGCATAGGGCAAGTCTTCAGGTATGGTCGCCAGACCTGTGGCCTCAGCATCAATGGGTAGTTTGTCAAAAATGCAAATTTTGGCACCCCACGCCAGTCCTACTGAGCCAGCAACTCTGGGGGCATGGGATCCACAGGTCCATGCTTGATCAAGCTCTCCAGATGATTTCTGAGGCACACTCAAGTTTGAGAAGCAGTGACTTAAAGCATCAGCTGCCACTGCAGGACTTTGATTGTGTGTGTGTGCGTGTGTGTGTGTGTGCTTTCCTCTGAGTGGGATGGGAAGTGATCTGAATGCTGGGTGACTTGATTTGAAGCAGTATTTGATTTGAGTTACAATGTGATTATCTGATTGTAAGTTTTCCAGGCATATTCATTTTCCTAGACCACAAATGACAGCATAGCAGGGAGATGGTCATGTAGGACCTGCCTCCGTAGCATGGTCTCCTTGGGTCTCCCTTTTGCCTCAGCGGACAGTGGCTGGTCCTGGAAAAGAGGATGCCCATCCGATACCAATACACTGTAATGAAAGGCTGGGTTTACCTGCAGATTTCCTTCCTGGTGACACTTGAATCACTGCAGCAGAGAAATTTTTCTATACATGGTAGTTTAAGATTTAGCATAGTTTGGTTTCTACCTGATAGGGAACCATTTGTTGACTCATAGCAAAATATTGGCAGGGGAGTGTACCATGCACTGGGTATTAACAGCAAACATATTTCTTATTGTGACAACTCCTTGGCCATTCCTTTCTAATATAACATGGTGGTGATATTCCATGTGATTTTGGGATGCTGGTATGGAATGACAGTACTATAGAGAAGAATACCTAAAATGTTAACAGCAACAACAACCAAATGCTTCATAATGCACATGGATGTCGCATGGTCCCCCTTCTGGAACATGGAGCTCACCATAGAAAGTGTGTGCCCAGCTTGGGACTACAGGCCCAACTCCCTTTGTATTTAGGTGTTGTCACATGATTTGGCCTGGACAACAGGATGTGTGCAGAAGTCAAGTCAGTCAGTTCCGGTTCAAGGCTTTCACGTTGGCTGGATACAGGCAAAGAAGAAGGGCAAGGAGGTGGTAAAATTTCAAGATAGAAGGAGACTTCGGTCCCTGGACTGTTGCATGGAAGAGACCCACCTGTTGACAAGGAGCACCTGCACTGCACTTCAAGCAAGAGAGAAATAAAATTCTCATGGGTAAGTTAAGCTTAGCTGTTCTAACAGTGAGCATTACCCTAACATATATGTCATTCTTTTTTCTGATATCAACACTATGCTGTCAGCCAATAACATTAGCCTCATATCAAACAGGGAAGAGCTGAGAATTAGAACAAATTCATTGCCTCAGGTCACGGGGCTAGCTGGTGGCACATATATATAGGGCCCATGTTAAACTCTTCTGGCTTTTAATGTATGGTTTTTACATTAAACTCTTAGTTTCAGTTCAGGTCATGACCTCAGAGTCATGGGATGGAGCCCCGAGTCGGGCTCCATGCTCAGTGTGGAGTCTGCTTGTCCCTCTGCCTCTGCTCCTCCTCTCTCTTTCTCAGATAAATGAATAAATAAAATCTTTAAAAAAAAATACGAAATAGCAGCAATGGTGATAATGAGCCACTATGCAAAGTTTCAGTAGGAACAGCCTAAAGAAGATGACCAATGCAGTTGTTAATAAAATTATTGCCTGTTTTAGAAGATGGACTCTTTTGTGATGTAAGGCAGTGGATAGAAGTTTTGCTCCTTTAAACATATAAATTAATAAAGGCAAACCCATTGCAGTGGGAAAATCTGCAGTCTTCTGGAGCAATGTTCTGTTTTCACCAAATCTTGATTTTAATCTAGACATTTTGTGTTCCTATGAAGCAATCCCACAGTGGGATTGCTAGTGGCTAGTCAGCCCTGAAAAATAACCTCGAGGAAGGAAATTTTGCCAGAATAGTAATTCCTAATTTCAGCATCTTGAAACTGTGTCAAAAATGTACTTAATGTGAAGTTTCTAGAGAGAGTTATTTAAATAGCATTGTCATTTCCCTCTCTGTGTTATGCATAATAATAACCCTTTGAAATTCAAATCTTTGAAAAAGTGCCAAAATGCATTTTCCTCTCAAACTGAATGCTACTGTTTAATTTGGGGAGGTTTGTTGCACAGAATGGTGGGATTTCTGGCTCTTTTAAAATGGAAAACGGGTTTATGGGTCCCACTTTCTATGCTGTTAGAATCATGAAATATGTAAACTCAGCAAAGATGGCTCTTCCCTTTGGAAAGATAAGGCAAAATAGGTGAAGGGGATTAAGAGGCATGAACTTCCAGTTATAAAACAAGTAAGTCATGGGGATGAAATGGACAGCAAAGAGGACAGAGTAATATTGTAATAACGTCATGTGGTGACAGACGGTGACCACACTGACCATGGCGAGCTCTGAGTAATGTACAGTCTTGTCAAATCACTACGTTGTGCACCTGAAACTAATAGAGCACTGTAGGTCAACTACACTTTAATAATAAATATTTTAAAAAGGTGCTATGTAGGGGTGTCTGGGTGGCTCAGTTGGTTAAGTGTCTGTCTTTGGCTCAGGTCATGATCTCAAGGTCCTGGGATCAAGTCCCGCATCGGGTTCCCAGCTCAGCAAGGAATCTGCTTCTCCCTCTCCCTCTGCCTCTCCCCCTGCTTGTGCTCACTCTGTCTCTATCTCTCTCTCTCAAATGAATAAATAAAATCTTTTTAAAAAAACGTTTCTTAAAAAAAAAAAAAAAGATGCTCTATAAACCCAAGCTCAACAACAACAATAAAAAGGAAAAGAAACAAAGAAAAGAAAATGTAAGGCAGGGCTGCATTTTGAAGCCCATGTCCAGGCTTTTTATGAGCTCTGGAGTAGAGATAGGGAACTCAGATGACCACTGAGAGGGGCAGTTTTCTTTCTTTTTTTTTTTTTTTAAGATTTTGAGAGACAGAGAAAGGGAGGGAACACATGTGAGTGTGCACAAGCGGGGGGAGGGGCAAGGGAGAGAGAAGTAGGCTCCCCGCTAAGCAGGGTGCCCCAAGGATGCTGGAGCTCCATCCCAGGACCCTGGGATCATGACCTGAGCCCAAGGCAGATGCTTAACTGACTGATCCACCCAGGCACCCCGACAGGGGCAGTTTTAAAGTACGTTTCCTCCTTATAAGAGGGGAGCTCTTTGAATGAAAAGAGCATGTAACGTTACTGCTTTACACCTCTACTTTTCTACATGCAACTGGCTTTCATGGCCTACTTGCTCAAGAGTCCCAAACTGGAAAGTACTCATGTAGCCATCAGCAGTTGCATGCATAAATTGTGCTCAGTTCCTATAGAGGAATGCTATAGAGCAAGAGAAGGAACTATAGAGAAATACTTAATGAATTTCACAAACATAATGCTGATTTTAAAAACCCAGATATGAATGAATGCATACTTTATCCTATGCTTTACAAATAATAGGTCAGACACAGGCAGATAAGTCCCTGCCATCAAGGTTACACTATACGATGGAAAGAGCCCCAGAAAACATGTCAGAACTGAGACCCAATGATCTCACATGAACAAGGCTTGAAAGCGAGAGCCTGTAGATCCTAACCAGAGTACTATGCTTTAATCCAAACAGAAAGCAACTCAGCATTTCCCCTTATCTCTCCAAGGGGTTCAGTGCCCTGAGACCCTCTTTTCTATGTGAACAAAGTGATCACAATAGATTCTTCAACCTCTATTAGTTCCCTACAGTAAATCAGACCTCCAAAGATCTCATCCAGCTTTAAAATTCTATGATTCTTTGATGCTTTGGGAATTGGGACTTGAAAATTAACAAGATGTACATAAAAAATGGTTAGAAAATGACAATATTATGGTATAATGTCTACCCAGAAACCACCATTTTGGCCAGACAATGGAATTTTGTCAGATATCCTTTAAATATCATGGAAAATCATTTCATTTTTTTCAAAAGAACCAAGGGAGTATTTGTTGTTTTTAATTATTTCTCCCACACTCTTCTATAGTTACCATACTGTATCCTTGGCAGTATGAATGGCAATAGTCATGCATGGGTGATAGTTCATAGCTATAGTTCGAGCCTATAGCTTCAAGTTATGTATCACAGCCTCATAAATACAAGGCTAAAGGATACTTAAAATCAGAAAAATATTCACTGAGACAAAGCCCTGACCCATAAATATCAACTTATTTTCCTAAAAAACAGTCTCAAAAAAATGGGCACAAGGAGGCATAGCCTGGCAGTATAACTTGTGGGGTGTGGAGGAACAATTGGGTAATCATCATTGGGTATTTGCTACTCAAAAGTCCAATTATTTTATAAGATGGCAAATGTGGCCCACAGTTAACTGTGGGCACAACCACCTCCCCAAGTAACCTCAATTGCTGGCTGAATGTAAATCCCCTATGGCTGGAAGAATAATATAATGTTGCATTTACATACATGCCTTCAGCAAGATGGCATATCATGGGGGCTGAGCCATTCACTCTTTCTCCCTTGCCCTTGCTTATGACCAGGAAAAATGGCCAGGATTAGGTAGGGAGTCAATGGATAGATCAGCAAAAAGGTAACTGGCCACTTGGAAAGTGAACCCATGAACTTTACTAGAGCATAACACTGGGAGTGAGAACACATCTTGTACATTGTCATTAGCGTCTCGCTCCAACCAATAACCAAAACCACCTTTTAGAAGCCACGTTGGCTGTTTCTGGACATGAGGGTGCCATTTACCTGATGGTGTAATGATCTCCATC
>NC_138378.1:31300051-31340399 GCF_054177405.1 Leptonychotes weddellii
AAAAAAAAAATTAAAAAAAAAAAAAAAGAAGTCATATAGCATAGCATATGACTATTTCATGGCTTTTTGTCTGTTTATAGAGTTTTATTAAATGCATTTCTTTTAATGGTACATAAGCAAATCGGAGCCAGGATGGCTGGGCAGATCAGTAGAATTCCTGGTCACTGACAGGTTGTGATTGGAAAATCTCAAGCAAGTTTCCTTTATCATAAGCATTTTTACCACTGACCTTTTCCTGTGGCTAGAATTCCACTATTAAAATACACCTTAAAAATTTTTTCAATTAAAAATAGAGCTACCTTATGACCCAGAAATTACACTACTGAGTATTTACCCCAAAGACACAGATGTAGTGAAAAGAAGGGCCATATGCATCCCAATGTTCATAGCAGCAATGTCTGCAATAGCCAAACTGTGGAAAGAGCCCAGATGCCCTTCAACAGACGAATGGCTAAAGAAGATGTGGTCCATATATACAATGGGATATTACTCAGCCATCAGAAAGGATGAATACCCAACTTTTACATCAACATGGGATGGGACCGGAGGAGATTATGCTAAGTGAAATAAGTCAAGCAGAGAAAGTCAATTATCATATGGTTTCACTTATTTGTGGAACATAAGGAATAGCATGGAGGACATTAGGGGAAGGAAGGGAAAAATGAAGGGGGGAATCAGAGGGGGAGACGAGCCATGAGAGACTATGGACTCGGAGAAACAAACTGAGGGTTTTAGAGGGGAAGGGGGTGGATGGATGTGTTAGCCTGGTGATGGGTATTAAAGAGGGCATGTACTGCTTGGAGCAGTGGGTGTTATACGAAAACAATGAAACATGGAACACTACATCAAAAACTAATGATGTAATGTATGGTGACTAACATAACATAATAAAATTAAATTAAATTAAAAAAATTTTTTTTCATCTCTGAAAAGGGTAGAGTACAAACTCTTCCACCTAAAACAACTAACAAAGCTTGACAATTTTTGAAATTATGTTCACAGGCACCGGAAAGCTACTAAGGCAGCCAGAACTTGAGAGACCAGGCTGTTGGAGAGAAAGGAAGTGTATGAGGTGACATTCTGAGTTTCATTTCCTCTCAAGGCATTTACTGATGCAGAAAAAAATAATAGAACTAAAACCTCAAAAGCCATGCACAAAGCAGTGGCCAAAAGGCAGAGACGCCAAACTGAGGGTAAAGTAGTCTTACTAGTCTGGGAAATGAAAACTTCGATATTAGGGTGACAGAAACTTGAGGACCCAAGATTCTGAATAAACGGGAAATGATGAGGTGAGACCCACAGTCGGTACCACCTTGTGTTCTTGAGGTTATGTTCTTACACAGATAGAAGAAGGGAAGTCTATTGCTACAGACTGCCTTAGCAGGAGGCAAAGAGGTGGTTACCATCTTGAGAATAGCTCCTCACCCATTGGAATGATACATGGAAGGATCCATGGATCAAAAATCCTAACTGTGTTCAAGCCCTAGAAAGGAGCTTTATGGATTCTGTGAAAGTAGCTGCAGGGTTAGCATTTACTCTAACCCATTCCAGACGTTAGGGTACCAGGGTTTAAAACTTCACGCTTAAGGAACCTGCAATCTCAGAACACTTGGGTACTAATAGGCTGGCTGATACTCTTCTCTTGAGAGATGGATGCAATCCCACATTGTTCATTAGAAACCTCCGGAGGAATTCTGCTCAAACATTCACGTATTCTCTCTCTCTCTCAAACTTCTGTTTAACCAAAAATATCTCATGCTGCAATTTAGGTTCCTGCCTCTGATTCTGTTCTCAGAAGGAATGGAAAAATACATGTCTCACACTCAGAATAATTGTATTTTTACACAGAGTGAGACCTCAATTAGCCATTCTCTTGGGAATGAAGTTCCTATGAACTAACTCATCCGTGTTGAAAATAATTTTTATTTCTCAGAAATCTCGGAAAGCAAAGCTGCCTATGTTTGCTTCCGCAATGCAGTTTCTCTAAATGCAGGACCAATGAGGGTAAATAAGATTTTTACAAGATATTTTGAAACCGGGGGTGGGGGGGTGGTCCCTATCTTCTACCTCTCCCTCCCCCACCCCTTTTTTTGTACACATGTCTTGGTCTGAGACACGAAGTTGTGATGGCAATGATTTCCTTTTTCTCCTGGGCACGCCATTAGATTACACTTCCCAGCCACCCTTGCAGTTAGGTGCAGTCACGTGATTAAGTTCAGATCGATGAAATCTGATGATTTCAGGCATGACCCATAGAATTTCCTGGAGGGATTCTCAGATCTTTTTCCTCATACCCTAGTTGAATAGAGAAAGGAGTGAAACCTTAAGACAGACACTGCCTGAGTCCCTGACGGAGCATGTGGAAGGCTGCCAAGCAGGACCTGAGAGTCCAACATGAAATGAATGGGAAATACACTTTTATTGTGCTAAGCCATTGGAATTAGGACGCTTTGTTACAGAAGTTAGCCAGGTATCACTCTAGAGAAAGCCAGAATCAGGATCCGGAGCTTAAAACAGCCTAGGTTCGGATCCTGGGTCTGCCACTTGCACTAGTCATGTGACTCTGGGAAACGCCCTAAGGATTCTGGTTCCTGAATGAATCTGTGGAAGGCTGCGGGGCCAGAACTCCTGGGTGGAACTGGGAAATGAAGAATAAAAACACCTCTTGCACGGGGCGCCTGGGTGGCTCAGTCGTTAAGCATCTGCCTTCGGCTCAGGTCATGATCCCAGGGTCCTGGGATTGAGCCCTGCATCGGGCTCCCTGCTCAGTGGGAAGCCTGCTTCTCCCTCTCCCTCTGCCCATGCTCGTGTTCCCTCTCTAGCTGTCTCTCTCTCTGTCAAATAAATAAAAAACAAAACAAAACAAACAAAAAAACACCTCTTGCATTAAACCACGGAGTTTTGGACCTGTTTATTACAGCGACTTACCTAAAATCAGAGTATATCAGAAAGCGCTGAAGATATAAAAGTCATCAAGATACGGAAGTCTGCAAGAATGGGCAGTGTCCAAGGTTTGGAAATGTGCAGAAAGGAAGCTTCTGATAATGTGCCAGTTTTCCTTTTCATGAATAATTTGGGCGTATTGGTTTGTTGTGGTGGCATGTTGACCCTCTTTTCCCTGCCCTTTTCCCTCCTCCCAGGGATGTTCTTACCACATCCTGAATGGCCTCTGTTGCTTCCTATAAATAAATCTCTGTTCTCTACATAGCCCCATCAGAAAACCAATGACCAAACTAATGAAACCCATTCATGCAAAGTGTTTCTTCAATCAGGCATTTGTATTTTTAAGCCTCTTAGCTTGAAGTATACAGCTCCCTCTGTTCCAATAAATAGGTGGAAGATTTTCTTAAGACGAGGAGCTGGCTGGAAGGCAGATCTGATGGCAGTGTGGGGCCTTTGGGGTGGGGTGGAGCATGCCCACCATGGCAGATGCCCCTCACTCTTGGAAGGGCTACTGTACAGAGGATCCACCCTCTCTTCCTGCCTTTAGGACACCCTGTCAGCTCCAACCTCTTTGGGTCTTTAACCCCACATTTAACCTCTCCTTCTTGAGCACGGCTTGGTCCTAATATTTCCAATCTCAATCCAACTCTGTCCTTACCTTCCTGTAATACTGGCCCCGTGCTACTAACTTTTTTTTTTTTTTTTTGGAGCACACTGGATACCCTTAAGGAATTTTCTAGTTTGGGTAAACTTTATGTTGCCTCAATTCTCACAGACTTACCTGACAATGGTATAGGCTCACCCCTCAATTCTCATTTTTAAGTCCTAACGCCCATCCCCATGCCTCAGAACATGAACCTTCTTTGAATAAGGTTGTCACAGATATACTTAGTTAAAATGGGGTCACACTGGCCTGAGCCAAATCCAATACACCTGGCATCTTCCTAGAAAGGGGACACACACACACACACACACACACGGAAACACCAGTAAAATGAAGGAAGAGACCCAACAAGCCAAGGAACGCCAGAGATTGCCAGCAAACCACCAAAAACTAGGGGAAAGGCGTGGGATAGCCTTTTCCCCTCAAAGCTCTCAGAAGGGAGCCAACCCTGCTGACATCTTGATCTTGGGCGCTACTAGCCTCCAGAACTGAGAGCCAATAAACTTCTGTTCTTCAAGCCAGCTGATCTGTGATACTTGCTTATAGCAGCCCTAGCAAAATGATTCAAAGGAGATGCCATTTACATAATTGGGCAGTTTGACAGATTTCAAGAGGTAACACTAAGGGTGCTCAAAGCAGTGTCTAGCCCATAGCAAGTACTCAGTAAATGTCAGCTGTTGATGCTACTTTGGCTACCACTTATTTTCTGATCCTTTCATCTGTCAACTGCATCATCTATGTTCTGAAGTGCAGCCCCATTCTGCCTGCATTATTTCCATCCCTGCCCTCAAAGTCTGATTAAAAAATCTATTATGTTGGAACCCATCTTCTTGATTAGCAAAGCATTGCTACATGCAATGAACAATATTAATTGATCCTTCAGACTTTTCTTTGAGCTAAATGAGCCTTGATTTTTTTCTTAATAGGTCTTAATGCTTTAACTTTTTAATCATCTCTATAGTGGCTAAGAAAGGCTCTCCAAGTTCTTTAGTAAAAGAATCTATAATCTGATGTATTAGCAGGAGCCAAAATTCTAATGTGATAAGGGAGACTACCATATGGGCAATTTATCTTTGTGTGCTCTGCCAAATCCAATTACTTGCCCTTCTCTGTGCCCTCGGAGGCTGACCCATGTGGACTACATGGCCCAGATTCCCCTGGTGACTGATGTCCAGATGGGTTTGGCCACTGGGGCGTCACTGGCAGATGACATGAGGGCGGGAGGAAATGCAGGTCAGGGTGTTTCTTTCCTTCTCCCATCCTCCTTTGGCACTTTGTCTCTGGAAGTAGCTGCATCCTTCCATAATGACAGTGCCTGGGGAAACACCTGCACTCCCTGTCCCTCTAGGCCCAGGGACAGAAAAGGCTGTCTGTTGTTCTTAGTCCCTGGCCTTACGGTCTTTTGTTTGCTTCTTCAAACCTGTCCACACCTCTGTGGGCATCTCTGGCACTGAAGTCCCTTCCCTTGAGCCACCTGGAGTGGATTCTTTCTTACCTGCACCCTGACTGATGCATTTGTAAAGTGAGATCCTAGGCAGATGCTGAGGCCAGGATTGAGTGCAAGTTAACTGGGGAAGTACAGGGGACCACTTTCAGGGAAGTAGGGAAGTTATATGGGAAGAGGAAGGCAGCTAATTAAGGCTGAGTGAGTGAGGCTGCCAGTTACAACCGTGTATGACAGAGGCTCGCTCCTGCCCGGGAACTCTGAGAAAGGATGAAAAAGAGGCCTTGGCATTACCTCACCTCGGTCAGTGGGAGGGGAGTTACCCCGGGGGGGGGGGGGGAGTGTTAATTCACTGGAACTGCCAGCCTATCTGGGCCCAGGCTGTACAGCTTCACTCAGGATGGAAAAGGGCCTTCAGCCCTAGAGCTGCACAAATTGGCAGCTGGGAGCCAACGGGAAGGCTCAGAGTAGAAGGGTGGTGCTCGGGGACCAGCCATTGCATACATCAAGTCTTCACACTGCCAAGATTCTCACTGTAGGGAAGCTTCAGTCACATCATCCCTCTTGGATATTATCAAACGACACTTAATCATCTTCCATCTCACTCGTAAACTCCCTCTCCTCCCCAACCGTGGTTCCTTGTGCTTTTCTGAAGTGGGTTTTATTCTGACACTAGCGATTTTACCATGGCATTGTGAGCTCTGATTTCCTCCAATGCATACTAAAAATATTACTTTACATGATTCTCACCATTGAAAGACTACTCTGGATATTGATTGGGTCAGGGTTTCCCCAGGTTTCGTGTTTTTCCAAAGCTTCGGGCTAGATGTATAAATATAGGGTGATTAATTTTAAATGCCACCAACTCTGGCTCCAGATATGGCCATGTGCATTTCTGGGTCACTAAGGTGGGTTCACGTGTCCATTTACCACTTATGCTGTGTCCACTATGTCCTAGTGCATATACATATATATTTTTTTATGAAGCACATTATAGGGTCTTTGTCCTCATGAGTAGTCCAGACAAATAAAGAAATAACTGGAGTGGAGTGTGACAAGCACTTGCATGAAGAAAAGACTGGGGGTGGGGTGTGTGTTTGAGAGAGGGGGGCGGATTATCTGTTCTGGAATTGAGGGTTGGATCAAAGAACTCTCTGGGCTGAGATGGGGGATAAGTTGAATGAGGATCCTGGGGGTGCCGGGTGGGGCAGGAACTGGGATAAGGATGCCCCAAACACTGAAACAGACACCAAGGTGAGAGAGAGGCTGGTGCCTTCTGGGGAGGCGGAAGTGGTCTAAAACTGGCTGGAACACAGCCATGGTGGAAACCAAGGGCAAGGGATGGGTGAAAACGCAGAGTTAGCAGACAGCAGACTCCACTACTTTTCTATTTCCAAATTGGATTATTTCTGAGAGCAAGTGAAAGATCTGGCTCAGATTCTTTTCTTCCGTGTGCACTGTGTGTCATTTAGGAGACGACAGAGAGTTCTCTCTGAACTTGAGCAGCTTGTTCAAAGTGGAGTTGAAATTAACCAAGGCCTTTGAGGAACAGAAGGAAGATGGCTCTGTGTTCACTTCCTGGGTAATCAACTCTGACCAAGGTCATCTCCACTTTTGCGGGCTGCTCATCTGTCCTGGGAGGGCACCAGGCTCTCCTGCTTGGAGCTTCTTCCCTGGTGCTGATGGCCCCTTCCTCTTAGTCTCCCAGCAAAGTCAGGTGCAGGCAGAGTCTGGGAAACATTGGTGAGTCCTTCCAATGCACAGGGAGGTAGAGGCTCACAGAGCTTGCATACAAGACAGGAATGAGGAGTGAGTTAGGGGCACTTAAACATTTCAGCCTTAGATCTCCTTGCCTCCTTGCAAAACACCACCCTGCACTGGTGTTCCATGTGTTATCATATAAAAACAATTTTGCCTGGCAAAAATGAACACTACATGAATTTTAACTCATCATCTTTTTTAAGCCCCTCCTACAAAAGGGATGATCGCCAAGTGATGAGAGTCTTCAGTGCACTATAAAGTCCAGCAGTGTCAGTGAAGACACAGCCCCAGCACTTGGAGGTGCAGTGACAACGTGGGTTCAATCCCATTATTACAGATGTGCCTTCTGAATCATTAGAAAACAGGCCCCTCACACTAACAGTTGCATTTACATCAAAGTGATATTTCAAACTGTTCCCAAAGAACCATGAGCCTTTATTGCCTTTGTTTCTTATAATTAAGGTCCGTAGCTGAATATTTCTCTTCTCAGGTACTGCTTCATTTGTCTCCTGAGTCAGGAGGTGTCACTGCTCTGTAAACACCCTCCCCTCTGCAGAAGATGTGGGAGGTTGTCTGCCACATCGCGCTCCTCAAACCCTGCTTCAGAAAGAGGAGGGAACCAGGATGCAGGATGAATTCAGCAGTTGGTTTCTTCCTTTCATTCTGTGGCCCTCCTAATTACCTACTCAGCCAAATACCAATTACCTGTAATCAGTGTTACCGTGAAGTTCAATGGCAGATGGGCACCCGATTGATTTCACACAGACTCTTAATTGTTTCTCCTTCTTTACCCCTCTTCTTCCTTTGTGTCTATATCTGGCAGTCGAACTCTCTTGGGTTCCCTAATCTCCCTTGCAACTTCACCAAACCCACAATTAGTCCTTTCCCCAGCCTTCACGCTTCAAGTGTTTAATGACTTGGAACGTAGCAACGAAACTTCCGATAAGCAAGAGACATCTTGTGAACTGGCTTGGAGAAAGTGATCTCTGGTAACTTGAATAAGGTTACTGAGATTCTAACTCTTCATCCAAAATGACTTTGTGATCCCTTGTATCTCATAATTGTTATTGTGGGGTTTGAAGTACACTGGAATTTAGGGTGAGAATAATTTAAGAGCCCAATCCCTCTTAGGTAATCTCTGTGAATTCATGGGTAGACACATATATGTCTTTATAGTCCTGTGTATTGATAACTAGAGCACATCTGAGCTTCTAGGCCATTTCTATGGCTACATGATTACTAAACTGACCTGTGGGTAGGAAGAGCTTTCAGGAAACTTCACATACAGATGCTCACAGGTAAAATTCTTCTCTGAGGACAAGATGCTCTATTCGAGGTCTTTGAAACTGCACACCTAGGGGCGCCTGGGTGGCTCAGTTGGTTAAGTGACTGCCTTCGGCTCAGGTCATGATCCTGGAGTCCCGGGATCGAGTCCTGCATCGGGCTCCCTGCTCAGCGGGGAGTCTGCTTCTCCCTCTGACCCTCCCCCATCTCATGCTCTCTCTCTCTCTCATTCTCTCTCTCAAATAAATAAATAAAATCTTTAAAAAAAAAAAAAAGAAACTGCACACCTGACACCAACCTCATAAAACTGCCCCCTTTGTCCTGTAAGTCAGTCAAAAGATCATATAAATAAGTGGCTATTTATAAATGACTTACTTAGGTCAGTTGATAGAAAAATTGTCCATAGTCTGGCCCTGGTCAGAAAGAAAAAGGACAGCTGTGGTTCATGGGAGGAGGAATCAAAATGGCATCCAGAGTCCTGTGGAGGACAGTCTGACAATGGCAAATCTAAACACTCCCTTCACCCTGTCTAACACTGGGGATTTGTGGTCACTGCTCAATACTGTGGATTGCTATTTCCCAAAGAGAATTACCTTCTGACCACAACATTGGTATGGCATATCATGTCATTTTTGAAAGGAAAAATAAGTTGTCCTTGGTTGGGTTCCCCCAGGAGGCAGACCCTAGGGCAGGGATTTGAGTGCAAGTAGTTGAGCTGCGAGGTAGTCCCAAGAAGCAATGGCAGGGAAGTAGGGAAATGTTTCAGGGAAAGGAGGGCACCGACACAAGGTCAGTTAATGAGCAAGTTACTGCTGTGGGCAACTGAGTCTCAATCCTGCTGGGCAACTCTGGAAGACAGTATAAAGAGGTTCAGAGTTGTCTACCACCCCTGTCCCCTACATCCCAGCCAGGAGCTAGCAAGCTGCAATTTTTATACATTAACCCTTGTCCACCATTGGCTGGACAAGATGGCTGAGAGATGCCCCCCAGGGGAATTAGTTCTTCCCCACTTCTGTCTGTAGCCTACATACAGGTTGGGCAGCCAGAGAAAGCCAAAGGAATATGGTCAGGGTGACAACAGCATCTGTGTGTCTTACAGCTGCCTCACAGAAACATATGCTCAGACATGCCCAAGGAGAGATGCACTTGGAGAAGTTTCAAATGCATGGGGCCCATGGGTTACCAAGAGAAGACCCACAGAGTTACAATAAACTGGATAATATTTGTACCAAAGAATGGCTGCATGTGGTTACCGAGAATACTCAGATGTAGGTGGGAAAGGGTGAAGAAAGGAAGAGAGTACAGAAGAAACGCTGTTTGGGGGAGTGAAAAGTCATCCCAAAGACTTCAGGCTCTGGCACCCAAATCATAGACTGTCTGGAAAGAAAAGGACCTATGGTCACGTTTTCAACTTCATAGCTTGGCGACCAAATGTCCTGAATTTGGTAGAATTTAAATGGAAAAAATCACCTTATTTTTCTACAACCACTCTTAGTAAAGTTCTTTTGCATGTTCCTTGTCCTTTCTGTCCTTGCTCTGGACAAAAAAATCTGAGAAAACAGGGCATTTGGGTGGCTCAGTCGTCTAAGCATCCAACTCTTGATTTGGGCTCAGGTCATGATGTCACAGTGGTGAGATCAAGCCCTGAATAGGGCTCCATGCTGAGTGTGGAGCCTGCTTGAGATTCTCTCTCTTCCTCTGACCTCCCCCACTGCTTGCACCTGGTACGTGAGCTCTTTCTCTTTCTCTCTCTCCCTCCCACCCTCCCTTCCTTTCACCCTCCTCCCTTCCCTCTAAAAAAAAAGGGGGTCTAAGAAGACAGCATAGATTTCTGGTCACTGTAAGATATAAGGATCATCTAATTTTAATAATTAAGATTCACATAAAGTCACAAATCTTATTCTATGACTTAATATAGGGAAAAAAACAAAATCACAAGTACATGGCCCTCTAATATTCTTTATATTCAAAGAATATTGTCCATTATTTCATTATGGAACAACACTTATTTCCTCTCAAGAGCATCTCATATTTAGTCTGCTAGTTAAGATATTTTAATTTTTATAAACACTTATTTGGGGTCATTCATTTTGACCTTTGACTTAAAAACAACAGTTTGTTTCCAAAAGATCTGACAGATGGTCACAAGTCTCAGTTGTGCCTTACCTTGAAACAGGCTGCTAGTCCCTCCTCCATAATCTCCTAAAATGGCTAAGCCTACCTTACTAGCAGGACCAAATTTAAATCCTTATGCAAAAAGATCATTGAACCTGCTCAGGTACAGACATCACTCATTGTTCAAACTCTGATTATACATCCTCTCTTTCAGAGAATTAACATTTAGTAATTGCACCTTCTAATATAGTTCTTGGGCATATTTTAAAAATTTCATGTAAATTTCACTCATATGCGGAATTTAAGCAAATGATCATGGGGGAAAAAAAGAGAGAGGCAAACCAAGAAACAGACTCTTAACTATAGAGAACTGATGGTCACTAGAGGGAAGGTGGTGGTGGGGAGAGGATGGGTTAAACAGGTGATGGAGATTAAAGAGTATACTTGTTATGATGAGAACCAGTTGTTGTGAAGCACTAAATTATATACCTGAAACTAATATTACACCGTATGTTAACCAGAATTTAAATAAAAACTTTACAAAAATGAAAAAAAAATTCATGTAAAATAAAAAGTCACAACAGGACTCGCTTTTGCCTGTATTGCTTCTAACTTGACATTAATGTCAAGAAATACCAAAGCCACACTCATTGTGTGAAAGCAACAAGGAAGTTAAAGATCACTGTTGCATTCATCTTAAGTTGCCTATCTGTATTACATCTTCTATACTAAAATGCACATACACTCCTGGAATAGGATCTAGAAGTGTTAAGTATCCATCTTTGCTACTTGTATGTGTAGGAATTTATTTAAGGGCCAACCATGATTTTATTTCAACTGGGAGTTAGGCAGGTTTTATTCCATGGATAAACTTCCATATGATTTTCCATGATTCCATATGAAGTTATCTGATGCTAAGAATTCCAACTCAGCGATTTTTTTGAAGTAGCAGATTCAACTTCATTCAATTTTAGAGGGGGGGGGCACACTGGGAATTCATCATTACTCACTTTCACACATATGATGCCTTTTCACCTAGCTAGAAAATAGATATTTAACAAACTTTGGAAATGCACAGTTATGGCATTTTAAAAGATTTAGGAGTGGTAATGACAAAACTATAAACCTGGAAGGCTGGATGTTATCCTGGAAAGAGTGCAAGTTTTATATGGGTCGATACCAGCTTCCAGCCGTATAAACCTCACAGGCAAGTCTTGGATTAGTTCTTCATTCCAACAAAACAAAACAAGGAAATACCTCCTCCTTCTCCTGTCCAACAGAAAAAACACACAAAACAAAAAGGTCTGTCTCATAGGTTTCCTAGCAGAACTAAATAAAATCAAGTATATAAAGCGACTACCACAGTAGCAATACTAGTTACTCCCAACTAGCAAATCATGGATCAATATTATAACATATTCCTCCTACTTTATTCTATGTACCATGCAATTTGAGTGAATTAACACCTGGTTCCATGAATGATAAATAAGTTATTTATGATGAGAGGATGTAATTGACCATTTGTGAAGGTAACTCGTATTCCTTTTTCAGAAAGGGAATAAAAGCCTCATTTTTTATAAATCTGACATTATTATTGATAACCTAAGAGCAGGATAAGCCCTTCATTTAGAGTGATGCTCTGAAGCACAGTATGCCAAGGAGAAATTGATTTGACTTCTTAATTCCACCAAATGAGGACGTCAATGCAGAAATGAGTTTGATTAATTAGAATAAGTTTCTCTCCCTCTTCATCTCTACCTCCATTCTTTCCCTCCCCTTGTCTTACCCCTCCATTTCCATCTTTCCCTCCTGCCTGGGTCTCCATATTTCTCTCCCACACCTGCCCCAATGTGTAAACTTAATAAAGCCAAAGAACAGCAATTACAGTCATTTCTAACTCAAAGAGGCATATAACACATTAAATTAGGGGAAACTTATCAGTAATGTAGCATTTCAAAATAGTTGTGCATAGATACTATTAACAAAGTATATTGCACTGCAATCACAAACTCATATACTAAAACTAAAAATGCATTTGATCAAATGAGTTTTGAGTCATATCACTTTAGTTCATTAGTACTTTATAAAAATACGCATTAAGACCAACTTCCTGGGCGCCTGGGTGGCTCAGATGGTTAAGCGTCTGCCTTTGGCTCAGGTCATGATCCCAGGGTCCTGGGATCGAGTCCCGCATCGGGCTCCCTGCTCCTTGGGAGCCTGCTTCTCCCTCTGCCTCTCTCTCTCTCTCTGTCTCTCATGAATAAATAAATAAAATCTTAAAAAAAAAAAAAAAGACCAACTTCCTGCTGAAGAATACATCAGTACACTTATGAGGCTGGTGTTGAACAAATTGTTTTTTCTAAAGTAATGCCTCCATATAATTTATCATTTCAATCTAATGCAAATTACTGGATGACAGCTGTATATATGTATGATTGTCATGAATCTTTGGAATCTCACAGGATTTTTCAAATCCCATGATCTATAGAACATTCTTGCTATTAAGGTCCTTTATTTATTTATTTATTTTTTGGACATGTTGAATCATGTAAGATCTCTATCAGCTTCATGATATCTAACTAAGTATAGAATGCACTACTTAAACTTTAAGCTTCTATAATTCATCGGTTATTATATTTGTTTTCCAATGATATGTGTTGAATGAGGAATTTGGGATAAATAAAATGGATAGTTCCAAAATTCTTATTGTATTAAACAATTTCAATAAGTCAATTACAAGTTATAGTTTAAGATGTCAGATACAAACTATAACTGTATGTGTGTAAAGAGGAAAGTTACTTTTGGACTTTGACTTCTCTGTAAAACATTTTACTGAAGTATAGCATCCATAACAAAAAAGTGCACAAATCATGGGTACAAATTCATGAATTTTCACAGAGAACACCTTCCTGCAATCACAGTGCAGATCAAGGAGAAAAATACCAGAAGGCTCCCTCGAGCAATGCCTGAGTCATCAACTCTACCAAAGACAGACCATTATCCTGACTTCTCCCACTGGAAATTGGTTCTGCTTGATTTTGAACTTTATATACATAGAATCACACAGCATGTATTCTCTTAGGTCAAGTGTCTTTGATTCAACAGTTTGTGAGAGTAATTCATGTTGTAGGCCACATTCTTTCTCATTGCTGTGTAGTATTTCACTGCATGATTATACCACAATTTTTAAGTTTGCTCTCATGCTGATGCATATTTGGGTGGTTTCCAGTTTGGGACTATCAGAAATAATGCTGCCATGAATGTTCTAGTACTTGTCTTTTAGTGAACTAGTGAACACACATATGATGCTGCCATTGGGTATATACCCAGAATTGCTGGGTCAAGGTTATATGTCTATTTGGTTTTACTACATAGTTCCTATCAGCTTCCCAAAGTGGTTCCACAATTTACACTCCCACCAACAGCTTATCAATTGCTCATATCCTCATCCACACTTGCTGTTGTCAGTCTTTTTCATTACAACTATTTGTTTTTCATTATAGTGTGTAGTGGCATGTTACTGTGGTTTCATTTTGCATTTCCATGATAATTAATGAGTCTGAGCGTCTTTCATATACATTGGCCATTTGGAGTTTTCTCTTTTGTGAAGTATCTGTTCAAGTCCCTTGCTCATTTTCCCATTGGATTCTCTCCCTTTTTCTCACTCATTTGATGGAATTCTTTATAAACTCTAGATAAAAGTCTTCTATTGTATACATGTGTTGAAATATTTCTTCACCTATGATTTTTTCATCCTCTTAATGTTTTTGATAAACATGTACTTAATTTTAAGCAGCCCAATTTAGATATCTTTTCATTGTAGTTATTACTCTCTGTGCCCTGTTTTAAAAGTCTTTGCTTCCACCAAAGTCATGAATATATTCTCCTAAGCTTAGATTTACAATCCAACTGTAACTGATTTATGTGTATTACAAAGTGGTCCAAATGGATTAAAAGAAGAGAAGTTCAGTCACCTTCTAGCCTTTGCTTCTGAAGGGCAGCAGTTCTTAGCAACTCCAAGGAACTAAAGAAAATTCAGGAGAAACTGATCTAACAGCTACATTAAGGGAGGGAGATGGCCAAGCATCTATTGAAGGAACATTCTACTCAATATTGTCTTGTGACCTGTTATTCAAAGAAAATCAAAAAGGGTATTTTTGAAAAGTACATCAGTTATTTACAAAGAGAACAATACTTTATTTTCCTCTGCTAGTAACCCTTAAATTCTGAAAAAAAATCCAAATTCTTTTTTTTAAGATTTTATTTATTGATTTACTTAGAGAGCACACAAGTAGGGGGATGGGTGGGGGAAGAGGGAGAGAGAGAATCCCAAGCAGACTCTGGGCTGAGCATGGAGCCTGACGGGGGGCTTAATCTCACAACCCGAGCTGAAGTCAAGAGTTGGAGCCACCCAGGCACCTCATCCAAATACTAAAACAAAACAAAACCCCCAAATCCTCAGCATGCACATTTAGAAAAGCTTCACAGACTAGTGTTGTCCAGTAGAAATATAATACAAGCCACATATGTTAACTTTAAATTTCCTAGTAGCCACATTAAAAATAAAAAAGATCAGGTGAAATTAATTGTAATAATATATTTTATTTAACATAAACTATCCAAAATATTTTCATTTCAACATGTGGCACAAACTACATTTCAGGAGCCCAATAGCCACGTGTGGCTCTTGTCTACCATATTGGTCAACCCAGCCATAGACAGTTACATGAATACAATGGCCTTCTTAATAAATATTACAATGTACATATCTACAAGTCAACCAATTTTATATTCATATTATAGTTACATATTTATTTATTTAAAAATATTTATTTCTTTATTTTAGAGAGAGCAAGAGAGTGTGTGTGCACAAGCAGGGGAGGGGGCAGAGTGAGAAAGAATCTCAGGCAAACTTCCTGCTGAGCATGGAGCCCAAGGTGAGGCTCAATCTCATGACCCTGAGATCATGACCTGGGCCGAAACCAAGAGTTGGACACTCAACAAACTGAGCCACCCAGGCACCCCTAGTTACATATTTAGAGAATAACACAGTGGTTCTCAACACATAGCCTCTAGGCAGTCAGCATAGGTATCACCTGGGATTGTTAGAAATGCAAATTCTCAGCCCCATCCCAGACCTTCGGAATCAAAATATCTCTAGGGGTAGATCTATCAATCTGTGCCATTGTGATTTTGATATGTGCTCCAGAACTTGAGAATAACGGGGTTATCTCTGTTTTATACAATGATATTAACTTCATATTACAACATTATAAATATACTGTCTTATCTGAAGCAGAAGCATTTCTGAGGGGGGGTGTATAAACCTCTTAATCAGGCTATCATCTTGCATATTTCAAATGAGACCTCTCATGGCATGGCATGACATGGTCTGCTACCCTCTATGACAGATATGTGGGAGAAAATTTTTTTGTTTGCTGATGATTCCCACTTGCCACAGGGATTTATTAAATTTTCAGAAGATGTGGGTCCACATAGTAATAATCAGAGCAAGAAAATTGTATCATAGAGAAAAGCAAATAACTACCTTCCCCTTATTAGCTCTGTATGAATAAAATGAATATGTAAAGAGAAGCTTGAAGAACATTTACGATTTTTTAATATTTACTTCTTTGGCTTGGGATATATGATCTTGGAAGACCCAATTTTATTAGATTGATGTTTCTTTAAAGGCAGGGAGCTTTTCTCATGTTTCTGACTGTTGTATCCCCAGCACATAGAAGAGTGCCAGGCACCCAGTAGGTTTTCAAATAAGTGTTAAATGAATGAATGGATGCTTGATAAAACCCTCTCCATGTCTCAGATTCTGGTTTAGGAAGACAGCTCAGTTAGTGGGGTTCCCTCATTATTTTAACACAAAATGAGCTGAATCATTCTGCTTTAATCTTTTCAAACAGCATTCCCCTTCTTTCCAAAAGACTTCCATCTAAAAGTTCATATAGGAAGAATATGAGAAATCCTCATAATAGAGAATTTTAAGGAAAGTTCCTTAAACTTAGACTGTAAACTCCCTAAGGGTAAGGATTTTGTCTGGTTCACTGCTGAAACCCTAACTTTCAGAACACTGCCCATAATACAGATGCTCAATAAATATTTGTCAGAAGAATAAATTTTACCCTTTTAAAATTTCTTTATAGCCCCTTTCTCCCTCCCTTTTGCACACAGCCAGGAAACCCATCCATTTTGGTGTTTGTCCAGGCTGTTCTACTCGCCTAGAATGTTATCCGCTGTGCTTTCTCCACATCTACTGAGATCCCACCAGTCCTTTCAAGGCTGTTCAAGTGTTCCCCTCCCAGACAGGCTTCCCAGAACCTCACGGTTGGCTGAGCCTCCACACTCCCATCTAAGCTCCAAACTTCTACACTCTTCAATCCAACACTTGCTAACATGTCTTTCATTCATTCCTTTTGCATCATTGCATTCTATAAGCTTTCTCATATAGACTCTGACTTCTTGAAAGCCAGAACCATGCTATACACTTAGTTGGATTATTGTGTGTGTGTGTGTGTGTGTGTGTTTAAAGATTTTATTTATTTGACAGAGACAGGCACAGCGAGAGAGGGAACACAAGCAGGGGGAGTGGGAGAGGGAGAAGCAGGCTTCCCGCCGAGCAGGGAGCCCGATGCAGGGCTCAATCCCAGGACCCTGGGATCATGACCCGAGCCGAAGGCAGACGCTTAACGACTGAGCCATCCAGGTGCCCCTGTTTTTTTTTTTTTTTTTTAAATCTTCCCCACAGCTTACTGCTTAGAACATATTAGACATAATTATGATTTGACTTAAAGGGGAACCTTTCCCACAATTTTTTGGGATCCCAGAACAGTCCTACTTTACTACTGTTATCCTGGTATAACTATTAAACAGCTCTCCTCTTTACTCTCAAACCAGTCTGGGTTTGAACAAGATATAATCTATTTTCTCAAGTTATAGCCAACATTGACACAATAAAACATTGGCCATAAAGTGTCTTTGAGTTCTTGACAAAAGGCCATGATTTTAGAGCTGTTTGACCACTGTAATGAATCTGACTCATGCAATACCTTTACTAGTTACTATATTTATTTGGATTTGGAAAAGAAGAAAAAAATTCAAATAGTATGTCAAGTGGGATAGTTGGCTTGATCAATCTTCTCTTATCCCTCAACATATTATTTAGAAATCTTCTTGAGAAAAAGAGGAAAAAGTGGTATAAACCCTCAACTACATGCTCTCTTACTTTGTATTTTTAAAGCCTTTTTGCACACATGTGCTTTCCTTTGATATTTCCAACACCCCTCTTAAGCAGATCAAGGTGGGAGATACTGGTTTTCCTATTATAGAAGTAAAACAACTTCATGGAGTCAATACCACTTGGCCAGCCAGCAAGAGATAGAAGCTAGAATAAAGTCAGGATTTATATTAAAACTGGAAGCTCCTTTCCCCCCATTAAAATACATGCTCTTCAGTTATCTTTCCACACCTGAGGACACTCATATGTTTTCCAATAAAAATGAAAACATTAGTTGCAAGAATCAAAGAGCACTTCATCCAAGGAATGTTTGCAAACATGCCATTTGGGATGCTTTCTAAGCCATAGGGGTGATAAGGATCACATCTTCCATTCACCTCATCTTTACGCTTTCTAGGGTGCCTTTCAT
Source organism: Leptonychotes weddellii (assembly GCF_054177405.1). Taxonomy (NCBI): domain Eukaryota; kingdom Metazoa; phylum Chordata; class Mammalia; order Carnivora; family Phocidae; genus Leptonychotes; species Leptonychotes weddellii. Next base: position 31,317,921 of record NC_138378.1, read on the forward strand.
TTTCTTTCATACCAAACTCAAGGAATAGGCAGACTAGGTGTTTTCACTTTGCTTCACTCAGCACTCAAGAGAGGTGAAGAGGGCGCCTGGGTGGCTCAGTTGGTTAGGCGACTGCCTTCGGCTCAGGTCATGATCCTGGAGTCCCGGGATCGAGTCCCGCATCGGGCTCCCTGCTCGGCGGGGAGTCTGCTTCTCCCTCTGACCCTCCTCCCTCTCATGCTCTCTGTCTCTCATTCTGTCTCAAATAAATAAATGAAATCTTAAAAAAATAATAATAATAAAACAGACCTTACGTTTGAAGAGCATCCTATAGTTACATTATCACATATACTATAAAAAAAAAAAAAAAAAAGAGAGGTGAAGAAGTGAGCTCAAGACTGTGTTGTGGCCTGTAAGGGGTGCAGCTAAAAATGATGCAGGTCACCTGACTCCCGAGTCCAGGTAACTTTGCCTTTGCCAAATGAAAATGTCATGGAATAAAATGCCAAATTTCCCATGAAGCTTACTGTGATGAGATTTAATTTGCCTTTAAAATTAAATAAAAAAATAGGAAATTGACACAAAGATCATTTTTTAATTTTTACAGATAAGCAAGGGAAAGGCTTTACAGAGGTCCTGAGTCGCTTTATGTTTTGAGAATCAAATGTTGATGTAACTGGAACCTACCATTAGGGACAACACTTTTAGGAACACAAGCAGGAGCATCAGCACCCTCCTCTGCATCCCCTGAGCTCCAACCAGCTCTCAGGCTCTCACACTTCATGCCATATAAGCAATAAGCTGCAACAAACAACTTGGAATATAATCTTGACTGTATCACCAGAAGCCTCTGCTGGCTTAAGGGCTCAGTATGTGGTTCCACATCTTCAGTCACTCCTTGGGTTTCTACAGACTTTCCTCCTTGGCCCACTTCCAACCAAAAGGGGAGATGCTAGATAAAACTGACTGGGAGCTCTTTTAGGCCACTGCTCATTGCTTCCTTCCGAGGCATGAGAAACAATCTGTGTGGCAATGAATTTCTAGGAGTAGAGAAAGAATGGGGTGCATATTTTCTCTTCTTAAGGCGATTTCTTAGGGAATTTTAAGGAAACATTAAGCTTGTGAGTGAAGGGAAAAGGGTTATTCTACTATGTATTTTTTTTTAAGTGTGCAGACACCAGGTTGCTGCAGGTGAAGATATACAAGTAATGGCCCAAAAGCACCACTCCTGCCAGTTAGTAAGTTTTATAGAAAACTCTAAATTTCTATGATGACTAAAGGAACTCACACTTCACAGATGGGGAACCCAGAACAGCTATCACACCGCATGGGGAAGCAGATGGCCTTCCCCATGAGTGCACCTCTGCACACTTGTATTTGCCATGGAGACATCTCAGGTTGGAGGGCAATGCGGAGAATTAACCTGCAAGCACCCAGTCCTCAAACATCTGGGCAAATGGGGATACCTGAAAACCTCCTTCTTATTACTCCATGGTCATCCCTGGGCCGCAAGACCAGAAAGTGAACTCAATGCATCAACCACTGCTGCCCATTTGGTTATTTATTTTATTGCACATAGAAAGCAGACATTTCAGTTGTTTGCTGTCATAAAACCACTCCCTGGATGGGACAGACATCACTAGCACCCTAAAAGGCTCCTATGTGTCCCCTTTAGAGTTCTGTCCCCATGAAGTAGTTTTTTGAGTTCTATCATCAGAGATTTGTTTCACCTGTTCTTGAATTCGGTATAAATGGACTCACACATAACATCCTTTTTGTGTGTCTATCTTCTTTTGCTCAATGTAGTATCTGTAAGATTCATCCGTGTTGTTGTGTCTATCAATTGTGTGTTCTTTTTATTGTTGCATGCTCTTCCACTGAATGACTAAATCAAGATTTATTTATCATTCTTCTACTGTTGAACATGTGGCTTAGTTCCAGTTCTGGACTATTAGGATACATTGGTTATGCACTAATTTTCCTTGGTTATAAATCCAGGGGGCTATTGCTGAGTCATAGTGTAGCTTTGTCAAGATTCTGAGTTGTTTCCATGTTTCCATGTTACACACACACACAGAATCTTTGCCATGTGTGTAGGGTATGTGTAGCTTTAATTGATGTGGTATCCACTAGGCTTTTAAGTTTTACCAAGGGGGAAAAGATCCCAAGCAAAATAACAAGCAAGCAAAAGCAAAAATAAATAAGACAGGAAAGTTATTTTCTTTGACACAAAATAATCAAATTGCCATGCAGATACGGTTTACTTTATAAAACTGGTCAATCTTGAGCTACATGTTGTTTATTTGAAGTTGTCTGCAGGCTAGATTGCATTTGTAGTTTGCCTACAAATGTGTTTCTCCCCCTACATAACAGATTCTTTGTTGTTAGCATGTTTTTGTTTTTAATAGACCAGTGGTCAAAAATTAAGAGATTTCATATCATAAAACTCCAGCTTTCAAGGTTCTCCTAAAAAATTGGAATATCTGGTAGACCTGAGGCCCCATTGCCATAGAGCAATAACAGAGTAAAGTAGGTGCCACTGCATTTAGATAGGCACAGAGTGCCTTCCACCACCTATTGTTTCTTACACTGCCTGGTCTCTGTAGGCATAAGAACCTCTACCCTATGACCTGACAGTCAAGTTCATTCACATTTCTCTCATTTAGAGTACAGGTATCTCACAATTCCAAAGATGAGACTGTTCTAGAGAGTTAAAATTTTATCTTTTTACATGTCAAACTTTGAAATGTGTGGAAATCTTACTAAAAAGTACTGTATACTAACCTGTTTCCAAGAAATGGCTGAAATAAAAGGGACAGCTTAGAATATGTTGAATCTGTGTGCTAAATGCATCAGAGGGAATATGGAGAGGAGAGCCAGCTGAGCTTGTTCTTCTGATGGGAGAAACTTCACTCAGGATATACACCCACAGGCCCAGGCTTCTGATCAACATCTGTTAACCATGCGAGCAGGATATTTGACAACAGATGAGAAAAACAGCCCGTCTGATCCATTCAATTAAATACTTCCTGGACCAGACTCAATTTCATTATGATGAGTGCACTGGGCATTTGCTAACTGCATTCATATATTTTCATGGTGCCAAAGATATTAGTAGGGAGCCAATGTTATTTCATTTTGGCAGTATGCATTATAGATAATCTAAAGATTCCTTATGCTAAACTACAATATATCCTGGTTACATTTTAAAAAATGGTAAGTTTTGCGAGACTCACTAGACAGTAAAGGAAATATCTGACCACCTCCTGCCCTGCCAAAATGAAGGACAGAGAAAAGAATAGAAAGAGTAATGAAAAAATCAGCATAGTCCTAAGGGAACATGGCAATAACAACACTAATCTGGAGACCAACTCTCCGTCCCTTTGCAAAGCAAGGCAGGGCAGTCAAACCTGAGAGACAGAACCTAGAATGGATCTTTGGATAAGGAACAAAATTGTCCCTGACTCTTAGAGGAAGCAAAACAATACTCTCTGCAGGAACACATCCCCATTCAGGCAGGCCCTAAGGATTCCCACATATTAACATCAATAATCAAACATTCCATATCACACGAAGAAAAATACCACCAAGCATAATAATCGACAAAATAACTGATTTTCTGCATCCTTTGTACTTCATGGGTAGAATGAGCAGCTAAAAACAAAATAAAATGTAAATGTAAAAAAAAAATTTTTAAATGGAAGATGAGCATGAGCTGACAGAACACTTCGCCATCTATGAACTCAGATGTGGAAACTTGCTAAAGGCCCACCTTATTTCATGATTTGTAAGCTCTTGACTTTTTTTCTGATTATCCCAATTGTGCAACATCCCCATCAGCTGTCCAATTATTTTGTCCCAAAGACTCCCATGCTCTCGTGGTCACTGTCAGATCCCTGTGCTCCCGTGACAGTTGGGTCCACACGCCATTAACAGTAAGTGCAACTACTCAACTCCATTCTGGAACCCATCCTCTCGGTAATATTAGGAAGCTCGCCTACCAGACAGTGTCTTTGAACATCTACCCAGGCCATGAATGGCAGCTTTCATGGAGCTTTTCAGAGATGCCAGCCTTCTCCAGCGAGTGCCTTACTGCCTTTGTGAAGGGAGTACCCTCTGGGCCCTCTTGGTAAGTTAGACACATAGTCAAGTGAGAAGTTCTCAGATTGTACCGAAAACGATCTTAACATTCCTCTTCCCTGAGCCATCTGACCCTTTAGCAGAACTATCAAAGAAACTATGCAATTTCCTCCTCACTTGCTATAAGCCATCACAGCATAAAGGCTTCAAAGAACCATCCTAAGAAAACTGTCAGGGCAAACTTCAAGTGTCTTTGACAAAAGGTTAAATCTTGGGGTGCCTGGGTGGCTCAGTCAGTTAAGCGTCTGCCTCCGGCTCAGATCATGATCCCGGGGTCCTGGGATCGAGCCCTGTGTCAGGCTCTCTGCTCAGTGGGGAGCCTGCTTCTCCCTCTCCTTCTCCCCCGCTTGCACGCTCTCTCTCTCAAATAAAATCTTTTTCTTTACTGATGAATCACAGACCTGTACCTCTGAAACAAATACATTTTTTTTTTTAAAAAAAAAGAAGATATAGGACGGGAAAAATGAAGGGGGGGAATTGGAGGGGGAGATGAACCATGAGAGACTATGGACTCTGAGAAACAAACTGAGGGTTCTAGAGGGGAGGGGCGTGGGGGAATGGGTTAACCTGGTGATGGGTATTAAAGGGGGTACCTATTGAATGGAGCACTGGGTGTTATACGCAAACAATGAATCATGGAACACTACATCAAAAACTAATGATGTAATGTATGGTGATTAATATAACATAATAAAATAAACATATAAATAAATATAAACAATAAATAAAATATAACATAATAAAATTTAAAAAAATAAAATAAAAAAAGATTAAATATTGAGTTACGTGTGAGTCCCCATATCAATAAGTCCTTGTTGTTCCAGCTTCCATGGGGGTTTCACCCTCCCCTTCCCCCATACACTCAAGGTCGGTTCCCATGCAGGTTTCCTTGGTTCTGATGGCACCTGCTGGCCAGGTACTTCAATTTTTCAGTGGGTGGGCTATTTCTTCCTGAAGAAGGGCTGATACTCCTTCTGCTGAGACTATACTCATTATCAGCTTGAAGAAATGGAGTGGCTGAGCAAGATCGTAAGGAGAATGAGGATAGTCTTATGAGGCACCTCCTTTGGGGAAAATCCTGGCAGAGCCACCAGGTGGGTGAGGCTATTCTCTGTCAAGGGAGAAGGCATTGCTCCTGTCTTCCAAGATGGTTTAGGGACATTTAGGAGTTCAAGGTTGTCAAGTTCATCAACCCAATGACCCATCCTGTCTCAGCCTCCTTGCTGGGGCCCTGAGTTTGAAACAGGAGATCCTACAAAGCTGTGTGGTCTCCTTTGAAGCTCTGCCACACTTAAAGTCAGACCCCGGGCCCAAATTTCATCAGTCTGCCCTGCAAGAGCCAGAGAGAAGTCTCCTGTAAAGCTGCCTCAGATGCCCTCCGGCTCTCAGAGCATGCAGTAAGTTGGGAATTAACCACCCTCAGCCTAATAGTCTCTTTTCGAAGGTCAAAAGTAGCCACCCTGCTGCACAATCCATATACCCATCGCTGCTCTACTAGTTACTGTATGCTGCAGCTGCTAAGTCTCCCAACACTTGACCCTCCATGTAAGTCTTATCTCAATTTACTACGTGGTGAAAGCTTAAATAATCGTGATGCTGCAGCACACCAGGGTCTATTTTCATTCCAATTCACCCCAAAAGGATGTGGACTCTATTGCTTTCAGACAGGTCAGTAATCCAATTCCAAAATCCTACCCACAGGGTATCCCTTTCTACAACCACTTATTTTAGCTTAGTTTCCCTGGGCAATGGACCTGAGACAAGCATTAAGTGCTACCTCTTGCATTGGAACAAGCAATCACAAGGTAGGAGAAAGAAGAGAAAGGAAATGGGGCAGGGAAGGATAGGAAGAAGACAAGGGAATATGTTATTGTTCTGGCCACTAGATTCCCATGAACTATGAAGGAGCACAGCCAGTAGCCCAGCAAAGGCATCTGCAAAGTGACAGGGAACACCTTTAAACATGCAGTACAGGGACATATGTCCTGGAAAAGGCCATCAGAGAGAGAAATGCAGAAGGAATTTATCTGCCTTGCTTCCTCTTCTCTCTCATAGGAGCAAGCTGCTAAGATCTAGGTCAGTGGTTGTCCGCTAGGTATAATTTTTGTCCCCCAGGGTCACATCTGACAAGATATTTTTGTGTGTGTGTCTAGAGAATTTTGTTGCTGTCACAGCTGGGAGGAGCTATTGGCATGTAGTGGGTTGAGGTCAAGCATAATGCTAAACATACTACAATGCACAGGAGGTTCCCTACAATGGCAATTATTCAGTCCAAAATGTCCTTGGTGCTAAACATACTACAATGCACAGGAGGTTCCCTACAACGGCAATTATTCAGTCCAAAATGTCATTCATAGGTGCTTCTGTTGATAAACCCTATTCTAGGTGATGGTAAAGCCAAAAGAACCCAAAGAAGTGTTTAAGACATATTTGACAAAATCACCCAGCAGAAAAAGACAAAAGATAAGGAAGACATTTCACAGAAGAGAAAACACAAATGGAGAACAAAACATGAAAAGATACTGAACCTCATTAGTAATGAGAGAACTCAAATCATGGTAAGATACCATTTCACACTTAACTGATCGGCAAACATTAAGACATCAAGAAGACCAAGCATGGGGAGGAGTCTCAGGGTGATTCTCATTTACAGCTAGTTGGGAGTATAAATTGCTACCAACTCTTTAGGAAAGAGTTTAGTATTATGTTGTAAAGTTGAACATGTACACATTTAAGGTGACCACTCATGCCAATTTGCCTGGGATTGTTCCTGGTTTTAGCCCTGAAAATCCTGCATCCTGAGAAACCATGCAGTTCCAGGCTACCTGGGATGGGTGGTTTCCTATATCATGTGTTCTAGCAACTTGCTTCTACATAGATATCCCTGAAAAACTTAAACACATGCTAGGAGACATATAAAAAATGATTGTAGTATCATTGCTCATAGCAGAAAATGCAGAAAATGGAAACAGAAATGTCAATCCACAGAAGAATTGTGATATGTTCACATGATGTAATATTATTTAGCTGTGAAAATGAACTATAGTTACATGTAATGACATGGATGAATCTTAGAAACAAATGTTCGAGGAAATGAGCAAATCATTAGGCTGAGTATAAAATCATTACTATAAAGCTCAAAAGGAAGCAAAAATTAATAACAATATGTAGGAATATACTCCCATTTGGGCCAATTATTTTTAACCAAAATAATTGTAAATGGTAGATGTAAATTTAGGACAGTGGTAACCTCTGGAGGGCAGGTGGGGAGATGGAATGGGGAAACACTCTGCTCCCCAAAGAAAAATTAATAATAATTAGGTCCTCAGAGAGTGTTCATTGGATTTTGTATCTTTGCTGTCAGCTTTAACTATGTTATTTATTTGTCTTTGGCTATGCTATTTTCTGTTTATCTTACCTTCAAAAAAATACCCTTATCTCACTTTTTAGAAACAGGTAGCAAAGAATCACCAACACATCTGCAAGACAAGAATGAAAGAAATACATTCCCCAAGCCAACAAGGGTGGGTATTTGGGCCCTGGGTTCTCCATTCATGGGTCTGGTCAGCATTTACTTCCAGAGTCTAGTTCCCATTCTACCTCCAAGGAGCTAGTGATGCTATTTGATATCAGCTTATTAAGACTCACACTAAAACTTGCTGTACCTGGTGGCTTAGAGGAGCGCCACACTGAAACACAGGCCCAGGAGAACTATCAAAGTCACTTAGGAAAACTGTAGAATAAGGTTTCTATTTAATTTACAAAATCCAGTCTCAAAGCGAAAAACCCATGAACTGAAAATTACCATTTCACATGCACATCCCAGTGGAAACATACATGGACACATCTCTTTTCTAAATACATCCCTGATGTCAGCTGCCTCAGAGACCTACTCGAGAAACTTGTCCTTGTGAGAGTCTGGAGGCTTGGTATTTAGGTTTGGGACCATAACCCCAAAATCCTTTATTTTGGGGATCCTTTATTTTGTGGGTTATGGAAGGTGCATCACAGAAAGAGTTTCTGTCATGTAATCTACATCATCACCTAACCTCCCTGAAGCCACAAGGTGCACAGGCTGAGTCATGCGCACAGCTGTTCTTGCATCCAGCTCCCTCAACCTCACCTCTCCCTCCAAGCACCCATCAAGGTATTTCCTTCCTCCCCCCACCCTCCCTTTTTGAAATAAATATCAATCCTACAAATCATTTCCTAAGAAAACATCTTATAATTTTATTTTTTTTTACGTTTTATTATTTATTTGACAGAGAGAGACACAGTGAGAGAGGAAACACAGCAGGGGGAGTGGGAGAGGGAGAAGCAGGCTTTCTGCTGAAAAAGGAGCCTGATGCGGGGCTCGATCCCAGGACCCCGGGGTCATCACCTGAGCCGAAGGCAGACGCTTAATGACTGAGCCACCCAGGCGCCAACATCTTATAATTTTATTAACCATATTGCTACAGCAACCTGGACATCCACCTATCCCTCCACTCATTAACCTGACTTTGCTCGCCTTCCCATTTGTTTAACATTTCTTCTTAAATGTTATTCTTCCTACAAATTAACTTTTCTTTGCTTGAATTCTGGTACATTTACATACCTCTAGTCTTTAATGCTGTTCTCTCTCCTGGTGCTTGTCTCTTGCCCTCAGCACTATATGCCTTCATTATGGGGCATTGGGTGTCTCTGAAAATACACTACCCTCCTTGCCTCAAATTTACTTCCTACTTTATCTGGCTGGGGAATACCTCCTCACCCTGTAAGCTTTAATCCAGATGTTTCTCTTCTTGGTACATCTCCCCTTCCTGTGTCAGTGCCCTTTTGCCATGTGACCTTGAAGCTCCTCTTACCAAGAGGTGGAGTTTATTTCTACATCTGGGCTGGTCTTGTGATTTACTTTGGCCTATATCATGCAGCAGAAGTGACTGTTCTGAGCCTCAGCCTCAGGAAGCCCTGCACACTTTCATTCACTCTCAAACCTTCCCCAGCCACCATGGGAACAAGCCCAGGCTAGCCACTGGAGAACTGAGTTGATTCAGCTACATTCTTTTTTTTTTTGAAGATGATATTTATTTATTTATTTATTTATTTATTTATTTATTTGACAGAGAGAGACACAGCGAGAGAGGGAACACAAGCAGGGGGAGTGGGAGAGGGAGAAGCAGGCTTCCTGCGGAGCAGGGAGCCTGATGCGGGGCTCGATCCCAGGACCCTGTGATCATGACCTGAGCCGAAGGCAGACGCTTAACGACTGAGCCATCCAGGCACCCCGATCCAGTTCAATCAGTTACCAGGTGTGTGATGTAAAGCATCTTAGACAAGCCAGTCTCTAGACACTGTTAGCTGATTGCAGATGAATGGGTGAACCTACCCCAGACCAGCTAAACCTGGCCCACATCAGCAGAACTTTTTAACTCACCCACAGACCCGTCAGCAATATTACATACTTGTTGTGTTCAGCCACTAAGTCGTGGAGTTATTTGTTATACAGCAACAACTGATAACCTCTTTCTTGATCCTACTTAATAGGAGTAACACACTTCCATATGGCTCTTACTATACTCCATGTTTTCTGGTCTTTCTTTTCCTGCTTTCCTTAAGAACATGGGCATTTTTTTTGCATCCCCAAATCTAAATGGCTCCTGCCAACTTTCAAATAAATTGGTGTCAGAAAAATAATTAATTAGTGACTTAAGGATTACAATGATGCCGAACGGATGGTTTTGGAGGCAAACCAGAATCTGAATCCCAGCTCTATATCCTGTATGTGTTACTCCCGAGAATTTGGTTACTCTTGCTCAACCTTATCTGCTCATCTATACATGGAAGACCAGAATCAATATATATGCTGCAGGACTGTGGTGATAAAATACATATTTCCCCTCCCCTGCACCTGGTACTGAGTGACAAATAAGAATTAAATGGTAAGATGTAATGCATTTATTATAGTACATGGCTTCATACTTGACAAATGATAGCTCTACTAATATAATCATGAGCATCCCTGTTGTTGTCACTTCTTAGAGCAGAAACTATCAGTGCTCCATCCATATCCTCTTGGCACTCATCATTTCTGTGCATGCTGATCTGATGGTGGCTTCCAATGGCAAACACCTGGGGTTCTTTGCCTGAGGCTTCCTCTGGCTGCTGGAGTTCTCTTGGCCCACATCTATGGCAGGCCACAGATGCCAGGGAGTTAACACCCTTCACTTCTATCCAGGGGAGCAGTCTTCCATCAAGGCAGATGGGAAAAGGTGGCTGATTCCCTTGCCCTTGGCTAGGATAAATTCAAGGTATGTTCTATACTGTATCCCAAAATTGCCCAATGGGATCATACTCCTCTTGGTCACAGTAACAATAAGGTACTTTTTCTGTTTTCCTTCTCTTTCCCACCCCACATCCCCATTTCCCTATAAAGGTAAACTGGCATCACCTTCCAAATAAACACCAGTACCCAAATTTTTTGTCTCACTATTTGATTCCAGAGAAATCAACCTAAACCAACTACTAATCTTATTGCTTCAGCATACAGTTACTTTTTTAGGAACTTTGACCATTTGGAAGCCTACCCTTGTAAAGATCTCTCCAGCTAATCAGAGTTATATCTGATCCAGTGGATGACAAGACCAATCACAGAATGTGGTATACCCCCTTTAGGTTTTCTTGGATCTTTTCATCATGGTTCAATTCTCTGAGTACATCAGGATACCCAATTGATCTTGGGTAGTTCTGTGCTTACGCTAAAGGGCACCTGGAACCATGGTATTGATTCTTGGCCAAGAAAGAAGTGAAATGTAATAGCTAGTGATTTATAACTTGCTATTAGAAGTCCGAAACGCCCCCCAAGGCATACTGTACCAGCCTATCTACGCTGTTTATGGAAACTGAGTGGATTGATGGTTTACACCTGTTTACCTGTTCACAAAGACTGCTTTTAGCTCCCTGAGCTGTGGGGTATAAAATGCTCCTCAGTAAGCCTGATTCTTGGCTCCCCTGAGACCAACGTGTCATATGTGTATCTTGGTGGTTCATGATCTGAAGACTAAGGGCATCATGTGTGATGGAGAAAGTACCCTGAGAGCTGCACCTAGAAGTCTCAGTCCCCTCTAGTGCTTGCTGGGCTTGCTTTCTCCTGCTGTACCCTTTCCTTTGTTTGATTACAGCTGTACATGTATATACCTTGTGGTGTCTCAAGAATCTTTTCAATTACCTGACACTATAATTGCTGTACTGGGCCTGTTTTCTTTCTTTTTTTAAAAAAATATTTTATTTATTTATTTGACAGAGAGAGACACAGCAAGAGAGGGAACACAAGCAGGGGGAGGGGGAGTGGGAGAAGGAGAAGCAGGCTTCCCGCCGAGTAGGGAGACTGCACTGGGCCTGTTTTCTGATGCCAAAGGCTTCTGAAAAGGGTTTGGGGTGGAGAAAGTAAGGGTTCCCACAGCACCCCATTTTAGAACCCTTTCAGAAAGTTTATCAACTTTCATATACACAATACAATATTGTTAACTACGGTCACCGTGCTGCATATTACATCCCCATAACTTATTTTATAACTGGAAGTTTGTATCTTTTGACCACCTTCACCATTCTACTGACTCCCCATCCTCCTGCCCACCTCTAGTAACCTGCAATATAGTCTCTGTAACTTTTAGCTCAGATTTAAAAAAAAATTTTTTTTAACTGATTTCACATATAAGTGAGATCATATGGTATTTGTCTTTCTGCACATGTGACTTATTTCACTTAGCATAATGCTCTCAAGGTCCATCTATGCTGTCTCAAATGGCAGGACTTCCCTTTTTATGACTGAATAGTATTCTACTGTGCATATGTGTGTGTGTGTGTGTGTGTGTACATTATTTAAAATAAAATTTAAAAGAGCAAAACCATAACATAATTCATCCCCCTACCTTTTTTTGATGGCTGTGGATGAATCGGACTCCAGAGGAGTTTGGCTATTTCTGTCCTGCAACTTTTTGTTGGAGTTCTTCAGTGTTCTTCATTTTTCTTCAGTGTTCATTTTGGCAAGAGGTGGAAGCATTTTGCCACAGTATATTTCTGTAACAACATGGCATCAACATGTGTCAGAAACCCACCAACATTCTGCTCCATTTAAAAATAAACAACCTCACTTACTTCCCATTCCTGTACATGCTGTGCATCCTTTCTCTACTGTTCCAGTCATTCTCTCAGGCATGCAGCTACTGATCTGGGATTACCTGGACCCTCCAGCAGTGCTAGGCTCCCCTTAGCACCTTACCTGCATCTGTCATAGCACTTTCTCACACTGGTCCAATGTGAGTCCAGTTCTTCAACAGGGAGTGAGCCCTATGGAGGCAGTAAATGTGCCCTTGGTCCCTGACTCTCTGGGGCCGAGCCTGCTCTCTAGTAATTGCACGTTTCATATGGTCAGTTCTCATTATTTGGAGTAGTCACATTCTATACAGTAGCTGCAAACACCAAATGAGTGAATGCTGAACCCATTGCTCCTACAAGAAATCCAGGGTTCTTCAAGTCTCTGATCCCAAACATGCCCATCCATCAACCAACACATAATCTTGTTTCAGAGTTTTATGTGTGTTTCTGTTTAAAGACACATTTAATGTATATATTTTTGATTCATTAACATTCAACTTAGCCAACAGCACCAGAACTCACACCTGAATGAAGATTGCCAAAGACATGTATTTATTCCACAAGGCACATCACACTGAGGAATACTAGACGGCACCTCAGCACTCTGCTCGGGGACCATTTCAAACAGCAAAACCACCAGCAAAAGCATAGAAATGCAAAAACACATGTGATGGTGAATTTGTAAATACAAAATCCACGAATAATGAAGACTGACTATACATACATTGGCTGATTCAAAGTTATGTGTAGATCTGTAAGTTCCTAGCCTTGCTTATGGTCCAGCACAGCACTGCCATTTAAATGAGTAAATATATAAATACTATTGATTGGATACAAAGGGACTAAATACAGATTTCATATGCTTCATGAAAGATCCAAAAATTGAAAGCAGTTATTCTCTCCTATCCTATTAAAAGGACAAATCCCAGGTCCCAGTTCTTTTCTTCTTCCTGATATTAATCACTGCTTATCCAATTTTCAGACAAGTCCAAAGAAAACCTCCCTGAAAATAATTATAGGTTGACAGTCTACCCTACCCATTATGGGACAACCCAAACCGTTTCCAGAAGACGGCTCCATTTTTCTCCTTGAATAATAAGAAATACCTGCTTTTACTTTATTATACGCATCAGTTAACTGTAGGTACACAGCGTACATACTTACTACACTTGTATTTGCTGTAAAAATGCCAGTACTTTGTGACATAAAAAGTGGAAGTATCACACTTTAAGTATCTACTTTCCTATGCATTCGAAAAACGTTTAAGGCTTCCCTTAGGGACAGAGATTTATGTTTTAAAGCTGTTGCAAATATTTTCCCATTAAGTTTACTTCTTAATATTTAAAACCAGTTAAATTTAAACTTGATTTATTTGTATTTCATGGAAAGTAATTTGCTGGTAAAATCATCTTCTTAAAAGCACGCCCTATGTTTTAAACTACCATTGCTAAGATCAGAACTTGCTAAAAATGAATGTCTTGCATAGATAACAGGAAATCCTAGATGGTTCTGAAAGCTCAGTTCTTGCATGCTTTTAACCTGTTAAAACACAGGTTTTTAATTTAGTTCAAAATCAGCTAAAACGTAAGTAGACATAACTTCCTTTTAAAGCCTTGTGATATTCTCTTCATATATTTCAGAGCAGAAGATAAGCCACCTTGTCAGGAAATGCAATTTTAAGACTGATACAGCCATATGGGTCTCTCACATAACAATAATTCAATATATTTTACAAGAGAAATACCTTGATCCAGAAAAGTAAAACAAAATAAATGTATCTTATTTTTATATTTTATTAATACCATTATATTACATTCTCTATATAATGAATCAATATTTTGGTTTTAAACTTTATTTTGTAATTAGCATTATTTTTAACTTTCTATTTATACTACAAATAACCAAAATAAAAAAAGTCAGATGCCATAAATTTAATATGTGCCTAGATTAAAACTCTCCTCTCAAATTTCTTTTCCTTTAAACATGCCACTAAGAAACCTTTATCTATATCTCTGTAAAGCCAGATTGCCACTATTGACCTAGAAAAAGCAATCTGAATGCTCAGTAGACTATGTTCACATAACTACTACACTACTCTGAACCTACTGATAATGTACATATTAATATGAGGTACTGATGTCAATTAAATTTAATATTTCCAACCTTCAAGAGGAAGGAGTTGACTTTGGAATCAACAGACTTGGCTCCAGCTTGTATTAGCTGCACAGTTTGGGCCAATTTGTCATTCCTCAAGTTTATTTGTTCATCTGAAAAATGGAGATGGACAGAATTTTCCATAATACAGAGGGGTCCTCAAGATAAAGTGAAAATGTCCTACATAAGGTACCTGGCCAATAGTGAATAGTAAAGAATGTTAGTTCTGGTTTTTAGTAAGTACAAAACCAACCCAAGCAGCATTTCAGACAACTGAATTTAGCTCTTAAAACCAAAAATCAGTGACCTGTCATCTGTGAATAATTTGCAAAATAAAACAAAAAAACCCCAAATGTTCTAGTTTACCCACACATTTTCTTACCAGCAAAATAAGCATCTCTATATGTGTGTCTGTTATAGAGATGTACCCAAAGAAACATAACTTTTTTACCACAAGTCTATGCCATTTTGTACATTTCATTTTCATAGATTCACAGATTCATTTCATAAATTCAATATGGCCTCTCCATATTGGGCTCCTTGACCGTGAGATCAAACAAAAAAACTTTGCTACAAATGGCACTGGCCAATTGCTAAAAAGAAAAATCTAAGATTTTATTTTATGTAAAGTAGAACAGAGATTTGCCATCAACTATATTAGGACAAATACTTCTAGTCCCTGCACACTTGTTTTCTCCTCTTATTCAAGAATAAGAGCACTTATGCAGATCATTTCAGGTGGTTTAGACCCAGGATGAAATGAGCCTCATCAGCCCTGTGATCTTAGAATGTTTGTTGCATTATTCACCCTTTTATCCACTTCTCCTTGTACCCAGAAATTTAAATATGTGAGTGGCAGGTTTGATATGTGGTCTGTGCTTTTATGTTAAAAAAACAGGACTTTTTTTTTTCTCTCTCTCTCTCAGAGAATAAGCTATGACCTTGTCCTCATTAATAGTGAATTCTGAGCAAATAAAGTCCAATGGATTATGAAATCATGAAAGATTCTAAATACCATCAGGTCAAAGTCTTCCAACAACTCTGAGGCATTGGGGTAAGAGGAGAGAAATAAATGGATTATATGGAGAAAACCTATAATTTATTCTTTAATCTTTTTTTTTTTTTACTAGGATAGCATCTTTCTAAAACCAAATTAATATAGATCATCCTTCTTGAAAACATAACTTCATCACTGTGTCATTTTATAATAGCTTTTTCTTTGTGTATACTTTATAACGTGATAATTCTATACTTTCAACTAGATATAGCACTCCTCATCTAATAGGAAAACCCTTAGATACACAAAAGGGTTTCATTACTGGGTTTGACAGTAGAAAAGCCAAGCAGAAATCAAGCTGGCAGAGACAGTTTAATATAAACCTCCTCTGAGGATTTGCAAACAACATCACATTTGTTTTCTGCTACTCATCTGCCCCTCTGTGATCTCTGTCTCTCTCTATAATAAAATATTTATAGCCAGAGCTCAGCAGCCCTTCCTCTTTCTTCACTATTGGAATAAGGTGTGTTCTGCTCCCTGGGAGAGAACAATAAATAGAAACACTAAAACTCTGAATACATAACTTTGGGGGAGAAAAAAACCTCATCCACTGAAAGATTTTCTTTCATTCAAAGCAAGATAACTGTGACATATGGAACTGCATTTTCTGTCATTATTTATGCACTTGTCAAGTGCACGGAATCCTCTCTAGGGAAACTTCTAGGGAGTCTACAGAACTCTTCGCTCTTTTTGGATATCCTCAATATGGATTGAGCACTATTTTGTTTTTCTTTTCAGGGAATAATGAAGCTTGATTTTCTAAAACCAATCTCATCTTTTCCTTATAGGAAAATATCCTGTTTGAATGTCTGGCCTCTATCTATGAAACATTTTCCCTGAGACAATGGAAGGATTGAGCTTTTTAGGACTGAACTGTAGGTAGTATTCTTTTTTTTTTTAATTTATTTATTAGAGAGAGAGAGTGAGAGAGAGAGCGCAAGAGGGGGTAGGGTTAGAGGGAGAAGCAGACTCCCCGCTGAGCAGGGAGCCCGATGTGGGACTCGATCCCCGGACTCCGGGATCATGATCCGAGCCGAAGGCAGTCGCCTAACCAACTGAGGCACCCAGGCGC
Organism: Leptonychotes weddellii; assembly: GCF_054177405.1. Classification (NCBI taxonomy): domain Eukaryota; kingdom Metazoa; phylum Chordata; class Mammalia; order Carnivora; family Phocidae; genus Leptonychotes; species Leptonychotes weddellii. The sequence goes on from NC_138378.1 coordinate 31,334,459, forward strand.
CCTAGGTAGTATTCTCATGTTAATGCTCCTTTCATCTGCAAGAGCAGTTTGTGTGTTGGCTTTTATTTTAAGGAGTAATTATCCTTTAGGCTAACAACCACGTAAACAATGAAGTTTGGATATACTGGTTTTCTAGTTGAATAGAAAAGGTACTTTGAATTTTTATTTGCACAAATGCCCCAAGTTCTAGCTCCATGGGTGAGTACTTGCTTTTCAAACTTGACTGACTAAATGAGTCTATATCTGGGCTTCCTTATCTCACACCCCTGGTAATGACATACGCAGCCACACAACTTACAGCGGGTTAAATGAAAGAATGTATGTATAAGACCTTCAGATACTCTGAAGCGCTCTACAACATTAGAAGAGTTATTTTAATTCCTAGGTGTTTGAATTTTACAAACATTAATCTGATACAGAAAACAGAAAAGCTAACAGATCAAAACTTGGTGATAAAGTCTCTGGAATTATGAGGATTCTCTAGCTTCCACTTCAGTGGATCTGCACCTGTCCAAGTTGATCCTGCTGAGCTTAGATTTCCTAGGCAAGATGACGACATGGGGAAATAGTGGGGAGAGAGAGACAGAAAGAAGGGGCCACCGTGGAGTTCCATGTTTATAACCACTCTCCTCTTGAAAGCAGGGGGTTCTTAACTGGGGGTCTTCAAGTCCCTGGGATCATTTAGATAGGATTTATGGGTTCCATGAATTTGGATGAGAAAGAAAATACCACTCCATTTTCATTAGCCTTTAACAGGCAACAAAACCCAGGAATATTCTAAGGACTTGTAATCGAGAAACATAAGCCTTTTTATAGCACACTGTAATTGCTGCAGATACCTTGAAACATCATTTGCACTCCACACTACTCCAAATATATGGCAGTTATTAGGTCTGCCATTAGATAGGATATTTCCAAATCAAGTAACTCATATCACCATAACACAAACTTATTTTATTTGATGTTTTGGTGACTTTATGTCAACATAATTAGTTTCCTTTATAACCCTAGGTATTGTACTTTATGCATTTTAAAACAGTATGTTGTCACTGTGGTAACCTAGGGATTCCACTCCTAGGTATCTACCCCAAAGAACTGAAAAACCCACACTCAAATTCTGGTACAGGAATATTTATAGCAGCATTATTTACAGTAGCTGAAAGATGGAAATAACCCAAATATCCATCAACAAATGAATGGATAAATAGAATGTGGTATTTCTAGACAACAGAGTATGATTCAGGCATAAAAAGGAATGAAGTATGATACATGCTACAGTGTGGATGAACCCCAAACATGCTAAGGGAAAGAAGTCAGACACAGACAGTCACATGTGGTATGATTCTACTTATATGAAATACCCAGAATAGGTAAATCCACAGACAGAGAAAGCAGACTGATGGTTACCAGGGCCTTGGGGGTCAGGAAGATGAAGAGAACGGCTTCATGGGTACGGGGTTTTATTTTCGAATGGAAGAAACGTTTTGGAGCTAGATGGATGTGGTGGCTGTGTAACTTTACAGGTGTTAAATGCCAGCGACTTGCTTACATTAAAATGGTGAATTTTATGTCATGTGAATTTCCTCTCAACAAGTAAAACCAAACACTATATTGAAAATTGGTTCCCAGTCTTCCTGAGGCTGCCAAAGGAGTCCATGGCACAGCAAAAGGATAAAATCCCTGACTTAAAGGTTTTCAAAACGACAGAGCCTCCTCTTCCTTTGGCCCAACTGAAGATGCTGGCCTTATTCCACAGTTATTCAAATTTCCTGAGCATACCAGAGCACTGTAAGGCCTAAAGTTAGAGTTAGCAGAAAGCAAGGATGCAGCCAATGAGCATTAAGCTGGCTGATGAACAAGTCATATTTGTCTCTGTATTTCTCATAGACACTTACGGACATATTCCAGAAAACAGAGAATGACCAAAAACTTTCCAGGTAAAGGTGGTTATTAACTATCACAACAAACTACACGTTTTAAATGGCCAGAAGTGGTAGACATTCCTTTGTCAATGGTAAGGTTTCCCCATGCTATCAGTTCTCCTGCATACTATTTTAGGAATATCTTTATGCTAGGTGTAATGCTCCTAGAACTTTATTCCACTTCCCTTATGTTATTTTTTTCATTCAACAAATACACATTATAATATCCACTAGTAACACATGATATGAAGAAAAAACTGGGCAGGAATGAGAATGACAGAAAGTTGCTCGAAAAAGAGATCAAGAAAGAGACTCCCAAGAGGTGGCATTTGAACAGAAACTTGAATGAAGTGATTATTTGATACTCATTTGATACTCATCAATATTCATTTGAGTAATACAGTGAGATCAATAGTATTCTAGGCTATGGAGATAGCATGTGCAAATGTCCTGAGGTCAGGAATGTTCATGGAACAACACTGAAGGCCCATGTGGCTACAGTGGAGCCAGTGAGGAAAGAATGGTATAAAAATAAGGCAAGAGCATGTAGCCACGAACCAGACTGTAGATGGCCTTATAGGCCATGGTTGAGATTTTAGATTTTATTGTAAATCTGATGGGTAAGCAATTGGAGAGCTTTGAGCAGAAGATGTCATGATCTAATTTTCATCCTGAAACTGTTCATAGATGTAGTGGAAACACAGCAGGTGGGCAAGGTTGAAATATTAAGAGGCTATTTAGGTAGCACAGGCAAAAAAAAAAAAAGATAGCAACGTGTACTAGGGCGGGAGTAGTACAGACATGGAGAAGTAGTCTGATTTTAGATATATTTTGAAAGTCCACATGACCCTTTGATGGGTTGGCTATAGTACCAGAGAATGTACTTCACCCTGAGCCAGGTGGACAGCAGTGCCACTTACTGAGCTGGGGGGCATTTGGAGAGGAGATTTAAATTGTGCTATTGTCCATTTGAGCTGCTGTAACAAAATACCATAGCCTGGGTGGCTTAGAAACAACAGCAATTTATTTCTCACAGTTGTAGAGGCTGGAAGTCTGAGGTCAGGAAGGGAGCATGGCTGGGTGATGACTCTCTTCTGGGTTGCATTTTCACATGGTAGAAGGGGCTGAGAGCTCCATGGGATCTCTTCTTCAACCACACTACTGCCACTCATGAGGGCTCCACTCTCACAGCCGAGTCGCCTTCCCAAAGCCCTATGTATTTCAACACATACCTTGTGTAGAGGACATAAACATTCAGACGGTAGCTATGTGTTGTTCAAGAAAATCAGGCGTTTAGTTTAAAACATAAGAGATTTCATTGCAAAAGATGGCCCAAATTCGTTATCTTTCACTGTATGCATGCTTTTCACTAAGTAACATTTTAGGTCCCTCTCTCCCTGGTTTGGCTCTGTGACTTGATTTGGCCAATGGGACATTAACAGTTTTCCTGTATTTTTAATGACTTATGCATTTCTGACTTTTCTTGCATGTCTGCCATTACCATGAAAACATGTCCAGGATAGCTGGATGCAGAGAGAGAGACACAAGGAGAGGAACAGTATGGCCCTGATCACCCCAGCCAAAGCCCTCCTAGACAAGTTAACAGCCCCCTGGTAAATATATACAAGTCCATCTAACTACTAATAGAGCCATCAGGTCAACCTACAGTTGACCCAAGATATATAAGCAAGCCTAGCTTAGATCAACTGCACCCTGCAGAGCTGTGAACTTAACAGATATATAAATAATTGTGTGGCTGGTTGTTTTGTTTTGTTTTTTTTTTAAGATTTTATTTATTTGACAGAGAGAGACACAGAGAGAGAGGGAACACAAGCAGGGGGAGTGGGAGTGGGAGAGGGAGAAGCAGGCTGGGCTCAATCCCAGGACCCTGGGATCATGACCTGAGCCCGAAGGCAGACACTTAAGGACTGAGCCACCCAGGGGCCCCGTGTGGCTGGTTGTTATACAGCATTTTCATGACAATATATGGCTGACAGAGGAGTACCCAAATATGAGAAATACACCTCATCTCAGCCAATCCAAAGAGGCTGTTCTTATATTCTAATCTGCTTGTGGGTTGCAAATAGAATGTGGTAGAAAATCAGTAACAAAAATTGAATCATAAATAATGAACGAATCATAAAATCCAGGCTCCCTCACTTGTATGGGCCCATTCTAAGAAAGGCCCAGCCTGGGTGACTGAAATTAAGTTTTTAAAAATCTACAGTTTAGGAAAGTTTATCAAGTTTTTTAATACTGGAATATATTTTAAGGATTATTGTTAAATTCAAGACATTTCTCTCAAGTGTAAGATTTTAGTGCATTTCTGGATTTCTTCAGATTGCCAACACTCAACTACTGATTTGTCATCAATACCCTCATTGACTTGGCTTCTAATACCTTTCCTGCACAATAAGGAACAGGGACAGATGTATCATGAAGCCAAAGGCTCAAGGCCATTCACTTGTTTATGGACATCAAGACCTTGAAAGGGACCCTAGCAATATGTTCACATGGTTGTATTTTCACAAAACATGCAAAAGTAAGATACTTTAACAGTAACTGGTTAAGACAGCTGTCTCTTTACATTCCAACTTCCTACATCACACTTCTCTATGTGTTGCATGGAGTTGGGGTGGTGATGGTTATTCTGGGGCTCTAGCTAAGGGAGAACTTGAGCTGAGGTTGCATTTGGTTTGTGATGAGTGGGCTCTATTTATGTGTTTTGCAGTAAATTTCCATTACATCAGTTTTGTTGGTCACCCCAATGCAGCAATGGCTTTCAGGAATTCTACAACACCTCCAGGTACTGACTGACCCAGCATCACAGCACAGAGATGCAGGCCTGGGGAGCACATTGCAGTGTGAGTGTTCCCTGCAGCTGTGGATGTATGTGCGTGGAAGAAGTCTGCCTTTTCTAAAGCTTCTTAAGCTCTGAGACATGGGAACAACACTTCCTAGGCTAAAATGTATTTTCAAAGATTCACAACATCTTTGTTTACAAAGTTGATAAGGTTTGAACGTACCATCTAACTGCAATCTAGTAAGTTGTTTTGAAAGTTTTGTGAAAACAAGTGAGACATTAAAACTCCCTGCTTTGATCATGTAAGAAAGGTACATTTTTTTAAATTATTTTTTTAATTTTTATTTATTTATTTAACAGAGATAGAGAGAGAGCACAAGAAGGCAGAGCAGCAGACAGAGGGAGAGGGAGAAGCAGGCTCTCCACCGAGCAGGGAGCCCAATGTGGTGCTCAATCCCAGGACCCTGGGATCATGACCTGAGCTGAAGGCAGCACTTCACCAACTGAGCCACCCAGGTGCCCCAAGAAAGGTACATTTTTATGTCATCTTTATATCTATTAAAGAATGGAGGAAAAACTAAGAAAAAAATTAAGAGATTGAAGAGGTTGCTGCGTGTGTTCTCCTCTAGGATTTTGATGGATTCCTGTCTCACATTTAGGTCTTTCATCCATTTTGAGTCTATTTTTGTGTGTGGTATAAGGAAATGGTTCAGGTTCATTCTTCTGCATGTGGCTGTCCAATATTCCCAATACCATTTGTTGAAGAGACTGTCTTTTTTCCATTGGACATTCTTTCCTGCTTTGTTGAAGATTAGTTGACCATAGAGTTGAGGGTCCATTTCTGGGCTCTCTATTCTGTTCCATTGATCTATGTGTCTGTTTTTGTACCAGTACCATACTGTCTTGATGATGACAGCTTTGTAATAGAGCTTAAAGTCCAGAATTGTGATGCCACCAGCTTTGCTTTTCTTTTTCAACATTCCTCTGGTTATTCAGAGTCTTTTCTGGTTCCATACAAATTTTAGGATTATTTGTTCCATTTCTTTGAAAAAAGTGGATGGTATTTTGATAGGGATTGCATTAAATGTATAGATTGCTCTAGGTAGCATAGACATTTTCACAATATTTGTTCTTCCAATACATGAGCATGGAATGTTTTTCCATTTCTTTGTGTCTTCTTCAATTTCTTTCATCAGTATTCTATAGTTTTCTGAGT
>NC_138378.1:31340899-31367564 GCF_054177405.1 Leptonychotes weddellii
GAGGGGGAGACGAACCATGAGAGACTATAGACTCTGAAAAACAAACTGAGGGTTCTGGCAGGGAGGAGCATGGGGGGAATGAGTTAGCCTGGTGATGGGTATTAAAGAGGGCACATTCTGCATGGAGCACTGGGTGTTATGCACAAACAATGAATCATGGAACACTACATCAAAAACTAATGATGTAATATATGGTGATTAACATAACAATAAAAATTTTAAAAAAATAAAATAAAATACACTTAGCCTAGGAAAATGGCATGAGATTAAAAAAAAAAAAAAAAAGACTGTATTTCCTAATCTCTATGATAGCCAGGGCTGGGCAATGACATATAAGCACAAGTGCTCCAGTGAGACTTTAAGGAACACTCATTAGAATAGGGCCTGAAGGGCCCTATTTGCCCTTCTTTCTACTGCCTCTTGCCTGGAAAATCAATGTGATGGCTCAAAGTTCAGTAGCTGCACTAGACCATGAGGTGAAAAGAGCAGTCATCGATCCATCTCCACTTCAGGTAGAGCTCAAAGATAGAAGTTTCTAGTAGATTTATTATGGCCTAATTTTTCAAGCATCCTCGTATTCAAACCCTTTGCAATATCTCCCATCAAGAAGTAGAACCTGTTTCCCAACCCATTTAACCTGGGCTGGCCTTATGACCTGATTTGATCAAGAGAATGTGGCAGAAGTGTCAGAGAATCAGTTCTGAACCTAGACCTCAACAGGCCCTGAGTGGTTCTACTCTCTCTTAGAAACCTTCCACTGATATGTGAAATATCCTGTGCTAGAGAATAGTGAGAGATCATGTAGGGTGGGACCCATTTGTCCTAGTTGAGGACATTCTAAAACCAGGCCCCCAAATATAGGAGAATACCAAGTCAAGATGAACAGAGCTACTTACTGAACCCAATGTTGACTGCAGATACAGGTGAAACCAAGACTAGAAAATTCTCCCAGTTAATCTGTAGACTTATAAGCAAGCGTACACTCTTGTTTTATGACACTGAGTTTAGGATAGTCTGCTATCTGGTGGTAGTGGCCTGATATAAAACCTACATCTCTGATAACCATGAAGTTACCACTGTGACCTGAGACTTTTTGCCTAAGGTCATTTTTTTTAAAGTAAACTCTACCCCCAATGCGGGGCTTGAACTTAACGATGCCAAGATCAAGAGTTACATGCTCTACGGACTGAACCAGCCAGGTGCCCCAGTACTTTTATAAGAGAGAAAAGCCACCTTGACTAAACCACTTTTATTTTCAGTCTGTCTTTCCTGCCACCAAATAGAATTCCTAACTGATACATAAAGGGCATGAGATGTCTACTTTTCTATAATCCCCATGCATCATGTGTCATCCATTTATGTTACCTACCTCCCCTCATAGCACTTGCATGTGTGACTTCTACTCTATAGCCACATTTTTGAAAAAGAGGAAGAAAGAGAATCTTTTTGGTCTCACTTTGTACTCTGAGGCTCACTTAATTTAGTGGATATTTTTAAGGGAGCATATTTGAGGATAATTATATATTTTGCTTCATAAAACTCATACCATACCCAAATCACCTGAGCTGGCAGCCTGTGGCTCAGGATGACAGTGAAAATACCCGTGGGAAACAAAAGAAATAACAGAAATGATATTGTTTTAAGAGCATTTAAAACTTACTAAATTCATGCCAGCCTCCCTATGTTGTCAAGTGCTACTGCAGTTCAGTGAAATCCCTTTAGAGAGAAAACACTTCTCTTGGAAAAGAGCAGTATAAATCTACCTTCAAATATTACTACAAAAAAAAATGTGAAAATCCACGCCACCATTCCCTTTAACATATCTACATAGGACTATATATCAAAAGAATTCCAAATTTCAAATGCTAACCACATTGTCCTAATAGTCATAAAAGTGTACATGTAAAATAATTAGCTATGCATAAATCATAGCAGACTTAAAATAATTGTTAACATAGTGATTATTTAAAATATACAAGAAGGGGCGCCTAGGTGGCTCAGCTGGTAAGCGTCTGCCTTTGGCTCAGGTCATGATCTCAGGATCCTGGGATCGAGCCCCACATCGGGTTCCCTGCTCGGCAGGAAGCCTGCGTCTCCCTCTCCCACTCCCCCTGCTTGTGTTCCCTCTCTCACTTGTCTCTCTCTGTCAAATAAATAAAATCTTTAAAAATAAAAAATATATGTACAAGAAGTGGGACACCTGGGTGGCTCAGTCAGTTAACTGTCCAACTCAGGTCATGATATCAGGTCCTGGGATCCAGCCCTATGTCAGGCTCCATGCTCAGTGCAGAGTCTGCTGGAGATTGTCTCCCTTCCATTGCTCATGTTCTGTCTCTCTTGTTTGCTCTCTTTCTAAAATAAATAAATAGGGGCACCGGGGTGGCTCAAGTCAGACCTGACCTTTGGCTCAGGTCAAGATTGTGGGGTCCTGAGATAGAGCCCCACATTGGGCTCCCTGCTTGGCAGGGAATCTGCTTTTTCTTCTCCATCTGCCCCTCCCCCCCCCAAACTCATGCACTCTCTAACAAATAATCTTAAAAAAAAAAAAAAAAGCAAATCTTTAAAATATACAAGAAGTGACAATCTATCAATTAAAATACACAAGAGCGACTCCAGTTACCCACGTGGGGCACAGCGTGCACAACTCTTTGTGCTCGGGTAAGGAGGAGCCAGGCTGAGACCCAAGCATGCAATGCGGTAAAAATACTGCTTCAGTGGACGATGTGGTACGAGTTCAGGAGGGCGTTCGTTACAGTGATGCCGAAGCGTGGGAAAAAGGGAGCTGTGGCAGAAGATCAGGAAGAACCCAAGACTGAGCCAGAAGCCATGAAGAGTAAGGTGGGAACAAAGAAAAACGAAAGAGAGGCAGGAGAGGGGCCAGTCCTATATGAGGACCCCCCAGATCAGAAAACCTCGCCCAATGGTTAATCGGCCACCCTCAAGATCTGCTCCTGGAATGCGGATGGGCTTCAGGTCTGGATTAAGAAGAAAGGTTTAGGGGCGCCTGGGTGGCTCAGTCGTTAAGCGTCTGCCTTCAGCTCAGGTCATGATCCCAGGATCCTGGGATCGAGCCCCGCATCGGGCTCCCTGCTCCGCGGGAAGCCTGCTTCTCCCTCTCCCACTCCCCCTGCTTGTGTTCCCTCTCTCGCTGTGTCTCTCTCTGTCAAATAAATAAATAAAATCTTAAAAAAAAATTAAAAAAAAAATTAGAAAGGTTTAGATTGAGTAAAGCAAGAAGCCCCAGATAGCCTCTGCCTCCAAGAGACCAAATGTTCAGAGAACAAACCACCAGCTGAACTTCAAGAGTTACCTGGACTGTCCCATCAGTACTGGTCAGCTCCTTCAGACAAGGAAGGGTACGGGGCGTGGGCCTGCTCTCCGGCCAGTGCCCCCTCCAAGTCTCCTATGGCATTGGTGAGGAGGAACATGATCAGGAAGGCCGAGTGACTATGGCTGAATCTGACGCGTTTGTGCTAGTAACAGCCTATGTACCTAATGCAGGCCGAGGTCTGGTACGCTTGGAGTACCGGCAGAGCTGGGATGAAGCCTTTCACAAGTTCCTCAAGGGTTTGGCTTCCCGCAAGCCCCTTGTGCTACGTGGGGACTTCCACGTGGCTCATGAAGAAATCGACCTTTGCAACCCCAAGGGAAACAAAAAGAATGCTGGCTTCACTCCACAAGAGCGTCAAGGCTTTGAGGAATTACTACAGGCCACGCCACTGGCTGACAGTTTCCGGCACCTCTACCCCAACACGGCCTATGCCTAAACCTTTTGGACCTACATGATGAATGCTCGATCCAAAAATGTCGGTTGGCGCCTTGATTACTTTTTGTTGTCTCACTCTCTGTTACCTGCATTGTGTGACAGCAAGATCCGTTCCAAGGCCCTGGGCAGTGGCCACTGTCCTATCACCCTATACTTAGCACTGTGACACCGCCCCCAAATTACTTTAAACCTGGGAAATAAGACCCCCAAGCTAGCTTTAAAACTTAACCTCCCCAAACTTCTTTAAAAACTGCTCTCTAGAGATAACTGCACTGTATTTCCCTTCTAAAAATACGAATCCTTCAACCAGGCTCCTACTGATGCTTTTCTTTAAACCCCAAAATTTTTTTTCTTTTTACATTAAATAAAAGCTACTGATGACTTCTTTGAACTGTCCACATGAAAATAAAGAGCCATAGTTCCAAAAAAATTAATAAATAAAAATACACAAGAGCAATTAATTATATCACTAATGAAAAGTAGTACAATTTAATCCTTTTATACTTACTATTTTAAAACTAAATGGCAGTTTCTATCAATAAAATCAACACAAAAAAGATGCTTCAATTTATAACTACTATTCTGCTATGTTTTCAGAAAAAAATTAACAGACACACTTCTCTTATGGAAACCTCTACTTTTTAATATAACCTCAGCTACGTGAGAAACTCAAGAATACCAAGCCCGTGTTTTGAATTTAGGTATTTCATCATTTCATTTTGCATGACAAAAAGAACAAAAAAAGTAAAAACATGGGCATGCTCAAGAGTGCTTTAGGCTCCATAAAGCTCTTAAAATATAAACATAAAAGCTCTTAAAATCTGAAAAAAGTATGCCATGGATGTGTTCCGACACGGTATGCTGAGTCCTTTGGAATGAATATACATGTACATCCACATTAAACTGCAGATACCAACAACCACTGTTAGCCCAAGCAAGTGACAGTCTATTCCAATGAGTTTTTGATTGCTGAATTCCTATTCTTGTCAGCTAGTTTTCTGTGCTAACCTTTATCTGGTGTACAGGAACTCAGCCTCATCCAATGTAAAATGAGATTCATGTATGTCAATGATTGGTAGGAAAAGTTTCTTGAAAACATACCTTAAAAGTCAGAAAAGGGAGAATTCCTGTGCTGCAACATACAGCAAGAAGCAATTCAAACAGCTCCAGGGGACTCTAACATAATGGCAGAGAACTTGGATACCATTTTGCCAAGTTCTATGGCATTCATTTTACCAACAGATTTTGGTAGAACCTGTCTTCTTGGTAAAGAAGCAGGCTCTAAAATAGCACTGTCCAATAGAAATATAATGTGATCTACAAATGTATGTCACAAATGTAATTTTAAATTTCCTAACAGCTGCATTAAAAAGGTAAAAAGAAACAGGTGAAATTAATTTTAATAATGCATTTTATTTAAATATAGTCAAAATATAATTTCAACATGTATTAATAAATATTTTCACTTATTTTTTTCATAATCAGTCTTTGAAATCCAGTGTGTATTTTATGGTTATCGCACATTTCAATTTGGAGTAGCCACATTTCAAGTTCTCAGTAGTCACTGGGGTTAGTGGCTCCCATAGTGGGCATTGCAAGTCTAGAGTGACTTGTTTTGATATGTGACTTATTTTGATCATTTAAAAATCTAAGCAGTGACAGTAACTAGAGAAGAATGACATTTCAAATACAATGGGTAAATGAATTTTCCAAGAAAAAGTTGGTAGAAATTATACTAGCAATACAAAAGTTGACACCAACTAGCTGGATTTTTATTTTATTTTATTTTATTTTTTTTAAGATTTTATTTACCTATTCAGTAGAGACAGAGAGAGAGAGGCAGAGGGAGAAGCAGGCTCCCAATGAGCAGGGAGCCCAATGCGGGACTCGATCCCAGGACCCTGGGATCATGACCTGTGCTGAAGGCAGACGCTTAACCATCTGAGCCACCCAGGCGCCCTTTATTTTAGTTTTTAAATACACCAATTTTAAAGCAGATTCTTCGCAGATAGAGAAATGATTGGGTCATTAAAGTATGCCAAAATAAAACCCATTCAACTTTAGTGAAACATCCCAAGCAAATAATGAAACATGCTTATTTATATTTTGCAACATGGATAATAAAACATAATATAGGGAGCCTGAAGTGAATATACAATGTCAAAACTAATAGCACCATCTTATAATCACAGCCTCCAATCCAATTATTAGTCTTTAGATCAGAATTTATCTACACTAAAAATAGACATCAAAATATTTTTTCCAGAGTCAGATTAGTTAATTAAAATAATATATACATCCAGTAGGTCAAATATAAGGTTTAGAGGTCTGGTTGCATGTCAAAAAGCCATAAAACCTCCAGGCAAAAATAACTGCTCTGTAGAAACTGAAAAGCCTTTCTAAAAGTTTTTTAAGTAATGGTATTTATTATTTTTTTAAAGGTATTTATTTTTAAACAGCTTAAGTACTCTAACATCAATGAAACACTGCAAGCCTCAAGGCTATCAAATTACCTGATAAGTCATAACACTGTATACTTCTCAGGGTAGATTTTAATTTGCATTCCATGATATTGTGAAATAATTGGCATCCAATATAAATGGCAAACGTTATACATTTAATAAAACTTTCCTTATCTACTATTCATGTGTTCACTGTAGAAAAATTGGAAAAACATATAAAAGCACAAAAGAGAAAAAAAATCACTCAGAATCCCAGCCCCTAACACACTGCTGACATTTTAATCTATATTCCTCCATGCTTATACTAGTATAATTATTACTGCCAGGTCTTTGTGATATAATAAACTCATGTGGGCTCTCTTGTAGATCTGATTTTCTCAACAGATCTGATAATCCCACTTGGCACATATGTACCCACACACTTCCTTTCTCCTACACAGCTGTCTAATCAAAGGTTGAACAGAATCCAGGGGCACTCAGATCTGGGGTTGATCTGTCAATGTCTTTTGTCCTTTTTCTCCCACTCCATCCCCCCCCAACCATCCCCCCAACACCCATACAGTAAGACCTCAGTCTAAACACACTTTCTTCCAGTTAGCTCAAAGCTTTGTAGTGGTCTCTTAAGAAGAGATGGTGCTTCATAGAAACAACGACTACCAGTCTACTTATTTACAACCTTAAAACAGAATTATTAGGAAAAGACACTATCTTCTCTCTCTTACTAACAACATTGGTACTGGCTAATAAACGTAACCTTTTGGTCATATTTCAGTGGGCTTTATTTTGTGCCTGAAAGAATCTACTTTCTCAGACAAATCTCTAGATTCAACAATAAACATCTGTCAAATGCTTAAAAGGGCAGACATTGTGTTTAGGACCAGACAGTGAATTGCAGATAAAGCAGACATGATCTTTTGGCCTCACAGAAGTAATATTTTAGTAGAGAAGATAGTCTGCAATCAAGTCAACAGATAAATACATAATTACATACTGGGATCAATGCTACGAAGGTAATGGACATGGATGTTGAGATAGAGAACACAACATTGCCTATCTTAGTTTCTGACACAATGACCTGTTTGAAAGACTAGCAAGAACTCAGGAAGTTTCCCCCACCTATTTCACCAACACTGACCTTCTGCTCAGAAGAATACCACTGTGCTAAAGAGACCCCACACTGGTTGTAACAATTTTTTAGTCAATTACCAAGGTAAAGTCATTTAGGAAGCTTCTATTAGACTTTGTGTTATAATAGGGGAGAGCCTCCCTTTAACACAACTGTGGGCACCCTGCCTATGAAGTTGATCTCAAAACTTTGCAATATGACACCTTTTTTTTGTATTAGAGAGGATGGAAACCTGGAGAAATTTTTGGATCTTTGTTGAGCAAAAGCACTATCCTGACTATGTGTATATACAAAAGAAGGCCTACAGTGTTGATGGGATAAGGCAGAGAGCTAGTTTGTCCTCCATGGAAGAGTAAAAGGAATTTGGAAGAAGTGAGTAGGCAACTGGATAAATCAGAGAGAATAGGGGAGAAGTGGGGAGACAAACAGAGACATAAAGACTAATAGAGAATGAGGGTGGGAGACAGGAGGGACAATAAGAGAAAAACAGAGAGAGATACAAAGAGAAAGAAAAGGGAGAGAGACATAAGACAGGAATGCATGCACACACACACAAACACACAGAAACATACATAGAAAGCAGAAACCCCAAGACAAGATCTAACAAAGTTGAGGCCAATAATGCAAGCACACAGTCCCTGAGAATTCCTCTGTGGCTGAGAATGTCTGATGTGTCTAAAATATTAAAAACTAACTTTAAAGTTCTCTCTCATTGTCTGCTATAATTTCTGTTAATCTTTAGTAAAGTCTGCTAGCCATACTCCCCCTAGGATTAGAAGTGTTTTGAGGAATGAAGAAAGAATAGAGGTAATCATAGTGGGGCAAGCAAGCTGGTGAGAGAAGATGCTATAGGATCCAAGAGCCAAGGAAGAATGAATAGGAGAAACAGTCTTCCCTGTGGGCTGCCTTGGGAGTGCTGAGTGAACTGCCATTCCTCAAAATTATTCTTGAGACAAGTATATGCAATATATAATACTATATAAAAGAAAAAGAATTGATATTTATTGGGTACCTGTTACCTCTGTGCTTTATAGATACAATCTCATTCTTCAAAACAACCCTACCAATTGGTTCTGCACACTTTGATTTTTTACACATCAGAAAACCAAGAGTAAGTTTCCAGGCTGGGGAGTTGAGAGGGGGAATTCAAGAGAGGACCAGCAGACTCCCTGAGCTGTGAAACCAGACAGACCAAAGCAGCTAGAGTTTTCAGCAGGAAATACCAGAAATGAGAGAGTGCAAGGGAAGGAGAGGGGAGGGATAGGGAAAAACTATACATCACAGATTCAAAAATGTCAATAAAACCCAAACACAAAAAAATGTGAAGAAAACCACACCAAGACACATCACACTTATACTGCTCAAACACAGTGATAAAGAGAAAATCTTAGCAGAAGCCAGTGGAAAAAAAGACATTTATGTACAGAAAAACTAAGATAAGGATGACATATTTCTCATCAGAAACTATGTGAACAAGATAACAGTGGAATAAATTCTTTAAAGTACTGAAAGAAAAAATGTCAATCTAGAATCTCTATCTAAAAATAAAATATGTTACACAATTAAAAGTGAAATAAAGATATTCTGAGAAACCCCCTTCCCCCCCCAAAAAAAATCCCTGGGACAACATGGGACAAAGAAAAGAAATAGCAGGAGACATCAGACTTACACTTAACCATATCAATAACCACATTAAATGTAAATAGTCTATATATTATATTAAAAGGCAGAGATGTCAGATTGGATAAAAAAGAAAGATCCAACTATATGCTGCCCACAAAAAACACATTTTATAGATCAACAAATGTAAAGAATAGAAACAGATATGCTAAATCTAATCAAAAGAAAGCTAGAGTGCTGTATTAATATCACAAAAAGTAGATTTCAGAGCGAAGAATATTACCAAGATTAAAACTGGTCATATTGTAACAATAAAAGGGAAAATTCATCAAGACCTAACAATACTGAATGTTTATACATCTAAAAACAGTTTCAAAATACATGAAGCAAAAGTTGATAGAACTGCAAGGAGAAATACACAAATCTATAATTATTGTTAGATACTCAATGCTAACTTCATAAAGGCATCTCAGTAAGGCTACAGAAGACTTGAACAACACTAACAACCAATTTGACCTAATTAACATTTATAGAACACTTCAACCAACAACAGCAGAATAAACATTCTTGACAAAACCATAGAACACTTATCAAGATATACTATATTCTGGGCCATAAAATTAGCTTCAATTAGTTTAAAAGGATTCAGTACAAAGTATGACTCATACAAAAAAGATTCATACCAAGTATGCTAACTGACTATAATGGAATTAGAAAACAACAACAGAAAAATCTATGGAAAATTCCCAAGTATTTGGAGACTAAATAATACAATTCGAAATAAACCACAAGTCAAAGAAGAAATCAGAAGAGAAATGAGAAAGTATTCAGAAGTAAATAAAATTATACATATAAAGTTATATATATATATACATATATATAATTGTGGTATATAATATAAAAACTTGTGGGATACCACTATAATAGTACCTAAGGGATGTTATATAGCACTAAATTACAAAAGAACATAAGGGGCACCTGGATGGCTCAGTTGGTTAAGCAGCTGCCTTTGGCTCGGGTCCTAGGATGGAGCCCTGCATTGGGCTCTCTGCTCAGTGGGGAGTCTGCTTCACCCTCTCCCTCTGCTGCTCTCTATGTCAAATAAATAAACAAAGTCTTAAAAAATATACATAAGAAAGTTCAAATTGATGACCTCAGCTTTTCCACCTTAACAAAGTAGGTAAAGAAAATTAAACCCAAAAGAGAAGAAAACCCAAAATAGAAAAAAGTAAATAATAAAAATTACTGTAGAAGTCAATATATAAAAAGCATAAAAACAATGGAAAAAATCGATGAAATATAAACCTGGTACTTAAGAAGATTGATAAAACTGATAGCAAGACTGATCAGGAAAAAGAGAGATAAATTCTAATAAAAAATTTAGCAGATGAATCTAACACTATATAAAATAGATAATACATCATGACCATATAGGATTTATTTCAGAAAAGCAAGATCGGTTTACATTTGAAAAATTAATGTAGGGGTGCCTGGGTGTCTCAGTCATTAAGCGTCTGCCTTCAGCTCAGGTCATGATCCCAGAGTCCTGGGATCTATCCCCACATCAGGCTCTCTGCTCCTCCTTCTCCCACTCCCCCTGCTTATGTTTCCTTTCTCACTGTGTCTCTCTCTGTCAAATAAATAAACTAAAAAAAATGTTTAAAAAAAAAAAAGAAAAATTAATGCAATTCATATTTTTTTCAAAGATTTATTTTCAGAGAGAGAGAGAGTGCACGAGTGGGAGGAGGGGCAGAGGGAGAGAATCTTTCAAGCAGACTCCCCACTGAGAGAGGAGCCCCTGGACAGGGAGGCTCAATCCCACAATCCATGAGATCATGACCTGAGCTGAAACCAAGAGTCGGACTGAACTACCAAGGCACCCCTGTAATTCATATATTAACAAGCCAAAAGATTCTATTCTCGATAGATGTATAAAAATCATTAACAAAATCCAACATCCATTCCTGATAAAAAAAAAATCTCAGCAAACTTGAAATACAAGGGAATTACCTCACTTGATAAAGTGCATTTATGAAAAACATAGAACTAATATATTTAATAGTAAGAGGACTGTTTTTTCCCCTAAGGTGATGAACAAGATGAGAACGTCTACTCTTACCACATCTATTTAACATTGTTCTGGAGAGTCTAGTTAAGGTAATAAGGCAAGAAAACAAAATAAAAGACAGCAATATTGAGAAGTAAGAAGTAAACCATCTTTATTCATAAAAATGGTCTGCTGGAATCTACAGAAAAGCTATAGAATATACATTAATTTATCAAAATTGAAGAATACCAGACCAATATATCAAAATATATTGTATTTCTAATATACTAGGAACAAATAGTAGAAAACAAAATTTTTAAATGCCATTTAAAATAGCATTAAACACTATGAAATACTTAAGGATAAATGTGATAAACTACATTGTAAGCTATAGAAGATTACTGAGAAAAATTAAAGACCTAAACAAATGGAGAAATATATCTTGCTCTTAAGTCTCAAATCCTAATATTTTAAGCAATCAGTTCTCCCCAATTTGCACTATAAAATGACAATCAGAATCCCAGGAGGCTTTCTTTTTAATAGAAAATGACAAATTGATTCTAAAATTCATACTGAAGTTCAAACTTAGGATAGCTGAAACAAGGTTGAAAAACAACAGAGGAGTAAGTAATCAATGTAACGCAGTGTTGAAGACAAACAGATCAATGGACAGAACAGAGTCCAGAAATAGAACCACAGATATATGGACTACTGATTTTCAGCAAAGATGGAAAGGCAATGCAGTAGAGAAAGCATTTTCAACAAATGTGATTGCAACAGTTACATATCCATTTGCAAAAACATGAACTTCAGTCACACTTATTACCATATAAAAAGATAACTCAGAATGGAACATAGACCTAAATAAAACCTAAAACTAGAAAACTTATAGAAGAAAACACAGGTGATAATCTTAGTGGTCATGGGTAAGCAGAGATTTCTTAGAACACTAAAGGTATGAGTCATAAAAGAATTTTGAAAAATTAAATTTCATCAAAATTAAGCACTTTTATTCTTCAAAGGACACTGTTAAGAGAATGAAAAGACAAGCCAAAGACTGAGAAACCTATTTTAAAATCATAAATCTGATAAAAGGCTTGTATTGAGAATATACAAAGAACCCTCAAACACAATAGTAATCTTAAAAAACCAATCAACCCAATTAAAAAATAGGCAAAAGACTAAAAGTCTACAAAAGCAGACTTGGTGAATATACTGTATACTGATAAGCAGTCACATGAAAATATGTTCCATAGCATTAGTCATTAGGAAAATATAAAAACACCATGTGGTACCACTACATTCCCGCTAGAATTGCTATAATTAAAAAGATTAATCATACCAAGTCTTGGTAAGGATGTGGAAAAACTGGGAGTCTCACACATTCCTCAGTGTATGTAAAATGTTGTAAACACTTTGGAAAACATTTGGCAATTTCTTGAAATGATAAACATGTGTCCACTATTATGTTCCAGCCATTTCATGTTTAGGTATTTACTCAAGAGAAATCAAAGCATATGTCCATACAAAGGCTGGTCCATGTATGTTCATAGCAGCTTTATTGGTGGTAACCAAAAAAACCAAAACCAAAACAAAACAAAAACAAATAAACACTCCCCCTCACCCCAACCACTACCAACACAACCTAGAAACAACCTAAATGTCCATCAGTAGGTGAATGTATAAACCACCTGTGGTATATGCATACTCTAAACTACTGTCTAACAATAAAATGGAATAAACTCTTGATACATGCTACAACATGGATGAATCTCAGAATAATGATGAAAGGAGCCAAACCAAAAAAGTGTACACACCACATGATTCCATTTATATAAATCTCTAGGAAATAAAATCTAATACATGGTGACAGCACTAAGATTTGTGGTTGCCTGGGGACAGAGGTGCGGGTAGATAGGGAGGGAAATGAGACTGAAAAAGGCCACAAGAAAACTTTTGGGGTGATGGAAATGTTCACTGCTTTGATTATGTTGATGGTTTCATGGTTACATACATATGTCAACACATCAAATTGAGAGCTTTAAGTAGGGGCATTTATTTGCATGTCAGTTATACCTCAATAAAGCTGTTTTTTTGTTTTTTTTTTAAGATTTTATTTGAGAGAGAGAGTGCGCATATGAGTGGGGGTTGGGGGCAGAGGCAGAGGGAGAAGCAGAGGCAGAGGGAGAAGCAGAGGGAGTATTTTAAATACTCCTTTAAAAAAAAAGAGCTTTGGGGCACCTGGGTGGTTCAGTCGGTTAAGTGTCTGCCTTCGGCTCAGGTCAGGGTCCCAGGGTCAGCGGGGAGCCTGCTTCTACCTCTCCCTCTGCCTGCCCCTCCCCCTGCTGTGCTCTCTTGCTCTCTCTCTCTCTCTCTGACAAATAAATAAATAAAATCTTTAAAAAAAAAAGGAGTATTTAGTTCCTCAGCTGTACTAGCCATATACATAAGCTCGATAACCTTATAAAGTTAACAGCTACTGTATTGTCAGTACAGATACAAAACATTCCCATCAGTCAGAAACCCAAGAATAACAGACTGCCTTGCAAATTATTTTAAATGTTGCTATATTTTGTGCCAGAGGTAAGTTACAAGATCATGTGGAATTACTCAAAGCTCAAACCCTGGCATGATTCCCAGTTTAGTCCAATTAACATGTTATGTTAATGTCCATATAGTAAATGATGCAGATAAAAAACATTAATCTCTTCCTGGGGCACCTGGGTGGCTCAGTCGGTTAAGGGATGGACTCTTGACTTCAGCTCAGGTCTTGATCTCAGGGTCGTGAGTTCAAGCGTTGCACTGAGTACCACACTGGGCTCCAACTCTGGGCATGGAACCTACCTAAAAAAAAAAGTAATCTGTCCCTATGTATTTGATATAATTCAAAAGAAATATATAACGTTCCTAAGAAATCAGGTTAAATCTGAAATACAGTTAAGAATATAAAAAGCAAGTATATTTCCTTGCCTTTGGATTGTACAAGGAACAAGCCCCTCATGAACAAATATGTGAAATGATGTGCTATATTTATGTTAAGAACATCACCACAGAGGAAAGATTAACTGTATTTAAATGAAAAAAGAACGGATATGATGTACCTTATGTAATTACAACGAACCCTTGAACAGCTCATGTTGACTGATAACAGGTGAATAACACATTTTGTATGCTATATGTAATATATACTATAGTCTTAAAGTAAGCTAGAGAAAAGAAAATAAGGAATAGAAAATATATTTACAGTACTGTATTTATCAAAAAATCTGCGTATGTGGGGCACCTGGGTGGCCCAGTCAGTTGGGTGGCTGGTGCTTGATTTAGGCTCAGGTCGTGATCTCGGGGTCTTGGGATTGAGCCCCACATCTGGCTCCACACTCGGTGGGGAGTCTGCGTGGGGATTCTCTCCTCCCTTCTTCTGCCCCTCCCCCTGTTTGGGCACGCACTCGTGCTCTCGCGCGTGTGCTCGCTCTATCAAGTGAGTGAATAAATTTTTTTTAAGATTTTATTTATTTATTTGACAGAGACACAGCGAGAGAGGGAACACAAGCAGGGGGGGTGGGAGAGGGAGAAGCAGGCTTCCCGCAGAGCAGGGAGCCCAATGCGGGGCTCGATCCCAGAACCCTGAGATCATGACCTGAGCCCAACCAAGGCAGACGCTTAACGACTGAGCCACCCAGGTTAAATCTTTAAAAAAATCTGCATATAAGTGGAGCTACACAATTAGAACTTTTGTTGTTTAAGGGTCAACTCTATTAGTAAATTTGAACAGAATAATGTTTACATGGTCACAGATATGATACCAGAGCAACCATGCAGTTGTATAAAGAGGTAGAAGCCATTATTCCTTTTCTTTGTCATTACGCCAAACTGGTACCTTCTTCAGCTCATAATCTTCAAGGACAAAATTTTTGTTTCTCTGAATTAAAATATGATAACCTTAAATGTATTATACAATGGATAAACATGTTTTGGGAAAAAAAATTTAAGTAAAACATTCCCATCAAAGCAAAAAGTTCTATTAGACAGCACTTTTCTCAGTCCTGTATCTTAGTTAAGGAGGGATACATTTTCAAAAGCATACAGAGATTACTGCCCCCCCCACAAATGCCTCAGGCACTTTAGCCAGTATTTGCAATATTCTGTAATATATGCAAAGTCCTTCAAATATCATGATGCCATACCACACTGAAAAATTCCTCTTCCCCAAGTTGGATCAAAAAGAGGTTTTTTTTTAATCACAGCTTGCAACCATTTTCGAAATGCTCATTGACTTCTCTACTTGGCTACAGTCATACAAAGAACCAAATATTCCAGCTGCATAAAATGATCTCCATATTTGACCTTTCCCATGTTACAGAGATAAAAGGCAACTTGCATGCATTTGGAACACAATTCATGCATGTGATACAGCAGTAAATTGCAATCACTAAAACTTCTAAAACCACCCTTAGTATTTTATGCAAGTTGAATTTCAAATCGCCAGAAATTCAGAAACACATGAACTAAATTACCTGCTCAAGAGAGTGCTCTTTTTAATTTATCCTACCCTGTCTCTTGATTTTTAGTCTTTTCCCAGAACTAAGTGACATCAGTTTCTAATATGAACCTGCACCTCTGCCTCAACTTATCAGAGGGCAGACTGAGACTGAATAATCATTCTCTTTTGAGTAATCAAGTTCCCATGCCTCATTTGAGAAAATCTCAGACAGACTGACTGATAGAAGGGAAGGATCTTCTGTCTTCAGAAGAAAATGCTCAAGATAGAAGCGTATCTTGCCACCACGATTCTCAATCTGGAATCAGTGAAGATAGAAATGAAAACCAAAAGGCCTGACCACACTTGGGCATTTAGCCACAAGTGCAGGTCCAAGCTGCTGAAGCAGGGACAGTATTTTTGTCTCGCTTTGGCTCAGTTCAGTATCTCACGCCACCCAGAAGCTCTATTTGGCCATTTGTGCATGCTTCATATTTTTAAAGGGAAAAATAATTATTAAGAACTCTGGCACAGGGCAATTTCCAAACATGGAGTCTACAGGAAAAAGAAATTATCAGTGTTCTTTGGTGGTAAAAATGTTGGAGCCACCACTGGACGTTATCAGTGAACACCTCAATTAAGAGTTAATCCTGTGGCAGAGATTAGGGGAGTGTTGGCAGAGAATGAGGCCATAGCACAACTGGGGAATGAGAAGGAAGCCTGGCAGCAAACCCAAGACCCTGAACACCTGGGGACTTATTTGGGGTGAGGGGCACGTCTAAGACAAGTTGAGATTCTCTGGAAATGAAGTGAAAGGCATTAGTGTGGGGGTGGGGCAAAAGGCCTGGCTTTATCCTGTTTCTATTTCTAAACTGTCAGCTGACTGGGATTGAGAGATGTAATAATACCCCCATTAGACAGTAATTCCCCTTCTTGTACCCATACCTTTTGCCATTTGACTTTGGAGTTGCTCCCAAAAAGGTGAGGTATATTTCTTTATCCAGGTGACCTGCTTTGTCCAACAGAGTAACAGTTTACTACTCCAAGGCTAGGTCCTGGGAGACCTTGCCTGGGCGAGCCTGCCAGAAGATGAGACAGATGTAGCAGGGCCGAGCCGCCCCACTCTTCCCAGCTGAGGCGCACCTAGATCAACCAACAGCCAGCCAAGATCATCAGAGCTGCAGAGCTCACCTGTGGCTCATCCAAGCCCCATGAGCAATAAACATTTACTGCACTATGCCACTGAGGTTGTGTGTTTGTTATGAGGCATTACTGTGGTAGTAGAAAACCAACCGCTCTAACCCCCACACATTCTGAAATGCCTGAAAACGAGAGTTTAACTACACGGCCTCTCAGATCCCATACAGCTCAGATTTCTGCCACTGAACCAACAGAGGTCTTGGGCTCACCTGTCAGAACCTTTTTCTTGTCACTTTAGACCTACCCTATTACAGACCATACTGCCAAACAACCAGCAATTGGCCTCTAGTCAACCTTCTTCATGCAAGGTCCCCTCCCAGATAACCATCACTTACGTTCACACTGCCTGCAAAATTGAAAGGCAGGAGTGACAAATGTCTGGCTCCATAAGGCCCAGGAAGCCTCCAATAGAGCTGATAGGGAACAGAGGAAGAAAGAAGGAAAGATGGTTGACAATACCATACCCTATAGAATTGTTCACACTCCTTTAGATCACCTGTGAGTACACCACTTTCTTTCTCCCCACCCAACATCACTCAACTGTTATCCACAAGGCCCCTGAAGGAATGGGTATGTCCATCACGGTTAACAGTAAGAATTTTGGATTAAGTTCCTGCAGGAATGTGTTCCAGCCTCCATTCTGTTAAGAATGACATGACTCTGGGCAAGTTGCTTGACCTCTCTTAGCTTCCATTTTCTCATCTATAAATCAAAGATTAATACTTGCCCAGACTACTTCAGAGGACTATTCCAGGAGAAAATGTGCTAACATTTATAAAAATGCTTTTAAAACCCTAAGGTGCTCTACAAAATGTCACACTCTATCACGAGCAGTTGCTAAGGACAAAGGTCTTTGTTAGGGGAATTATAAGGCAACTAGTTAAAACCTGGGGGGTCTCTTGAGGTGTTGCATAGAATCTCTGAGACCCACTTTTTCAAGCAACACTAAGTAGGATCCCAATGATCCAGCAGAGAAAAACATCCTCTCTCTTTCCTCTACTGAAAGCGAGATTTCGAAAACTGTCAAGCCGAACACTGAAAGTAGCTACTCAGAGATCTTACCCTTTTGTCCTTACTTTAAATCCCACCTTAACAAGATATGAAGAGAAGCTGGAGACCAACAGTGGTCTTATGATGAGCAGGTCATCCTAAGGCAGAGAGCAAGCAAAGCTGAATAAAGCAACGCGGTCTCCAACCCTCACCACCCAAGGGCATTCAGATACCACACAGAGTTGACCTTCTTAGAAAAGATTCTGATAATGATTTCCTCCCCACACATTACTGTGAACCTGTTCACAGCAAGAAAACCAACAGACAGATGGCAGTGTAAATATCAGGTGCCAAGTATACACTGTTTCTTCCATGCGAAAGCCAAGATGAAAGTGAAAGAGAATCATCTTACTTTTATTATTGTCTCCATAACAAAGGTTAACTGAAACTAAAGTAGATCTGCCTATACATAAAAATAGGAGCTCCATTATTTCATCCAAGTCATTCTCTCATTTATCAGATGGAAGTAGGAAGGCATCTAAATATCCCATAAATAAATTACACACACTGATGATCATTCTCTTAGCTAAAGTCCCTGAGGCATCCTGAGTATAAGCAAATATACCAAATTCTGTTCAAACAGCAGACGTGATGCCCACAACCCCTGCTTTCACACAGTTCCCGTTCATTCCTGCTGTGTGCACTATACTCCTGGTGCAGACAACACCTACACCAGCGAAGTCATTTCAGGATGCACCCAAGAAAATAGTTTTCTGGATTTATTTATATACTTGGTCTCCAAATAGTAAGGTTTCAAAAGTGAATATTCTCTGCATCTAAGCCATAATTCATGGGTGGGGAAAAAGAGAATTCACTGTGGGTTCATCACTTCTCCCTCTTTCTCTCCCTCCCTGGATGTTCCTCCCACCCCTTACTCTAGGAAGTGTTGACCTTGACAAAACCAGAACTTCTTATAAACACTGTGCTGGGATTTACTAGCAGGAAGATAACCCAGACATTCTTATCTAAGGTTTTAACAGGTCGTTCCTGGTCTGTCTTGATTGCTTCAAAAAATTAACCCAGAATTTTTGGATTTATGGGATACAGCCTTCTGGGGAATGGACACTGGTTACATAGGTAGAGCATTTATATGACTAATCAAGTATAAAAAACTGAGAAGCCCTAACTCTAAATGGCTTTGCCTGAACTAACTTGTATCACACTTTTAGGCCATATTATCAGTTACTCCTAAACCAAAATGCATCCCAGTGCATAAAAATAGTTTTAGGAAGCTGCGTCAGAGGTTCCAGACCCCTTTGAAGACAAACATTGGGATGCTGAGATTGTGCTTATGCTTTGCTCATATTCTTCATTAAGTATTAGTAACACTTGATGTTGGATAAGATCCATGATCCTTTGTGGAACAACATGCTAGACACAGTGTCTATTCTTTAATAGACACTTTAAAGGGGAATGTCCTAATTCCCTGAAGTCTGCAGAAGACTGAGAAAGGATCGGATGTGATTAAGTTCAGGGTTTTACGAAGGGGAGATCATCCTGAACTAGCCATTGTGTTGGGGGAAGGGGGAAGGTGCAGAGGAAAAGGAAGACACAGAGGAGAAGGCGATGTGAAGAGAGAGATTTGAAGACTGGAGTGATGTGGGCATAAGTCAAAGAGTGCTGGCTGCCACCAGAAGCTGGAAGAGGCAAGGAACAGATCCTCAGGAGGGATACCTCAATTTCAGCCCATTGATCTTGATTTCAGACTTCTGGCCTTCTAACCTGTGAGAGAACAGATTTCTACTGTTTCCAGTCAATAAGTTTGTGGTAACTGGTTACAGCAGGCACAGGAAACTAATAATACATACCCTAAAAATGCCCTACAACAGTTCATTAAATAGAAAAACCCGAGAAAGCAATATGGCTTATTCCAGAACAAGTAATTTCTGTTTTTAGCTCACTCAACTGGCAACACTGGCCTGTGCTTCAAGGTCCTATGGTAAGACCTAGACCATGCAGGTGCTAGACCATGTAGGCTCACCACCAGCAAGGGCTTTTCTGATTACATTGGCATCCCCTGTATATGCCCCCTTCATGGGCATTCCTAATATGGCTAATGAATGGATAAAAAAAAAATTAACAAATTAAGAGTTTGAGGAAAAAAAATCATCAAGTTCATGCTGGGTGACCAGATGGATAGCTAGAAGTGGATTATGGATTGAACAGAAAACTGGCAGACCATTCTGACTACCTCCCTGATGACAAGCAACATCCTGGCAGAACTCTTTTGCTTTATGAAGGCCGGGTGGTGGGATCACAGTCCTGAATGATGTTCCATACAAGCTCAAAGTTATCTCTGTTGTGACTGAGGCCTGCCTTGATCTTGCCTTTGGGTTCAGCGGTTGGCACACCCACAGCACTCAGCATTGGTTCTCATTTTCTTTCCATGTCACCCGAATATCAAGTTTTGCTGTTCATGTTTGTGACTTAAGCAAAATCAGCTCATTCTGGCTAGGGTGTGAGGCCTCTTGGGGAATGTACAATTTATTTGCCTATGATGTGAGCTATTGAAGAAGTTCAAACAGCAGGTGAATGGGGGTAGAGAGGAAATTCCCAACCAGAGGAAGTTTTGTTCCTCTCAAGTCAGGTTTTCAGAGTACATCCCTCAGTACTTGATTTGAAATGAAGTCATCCCCTAGTCAAAAGTAAGCAGAACATACATTACACAAAGCTAACTATAAGTAAAATTAATTATCTGACACTTGGAGTTATTCATTTTTTCTTCTTTCAATTTCAGAGATTAATTGAAAGCTATCAGTACCCAGTTATTTCTTTTTAAACTGCCATTTTAGTAAATTGCCATTGCCTTAGTCAAAGGTTTAAAATGGTGCACTTATTTATGTCATTTTTCACTGTGAGTGACACTACATCAAAAAGCAATTTTCACTTTTAATACATAAAATACATTAGACATCTCACATGCTTATTAGAAGATGGACCACAACATTGGTGACTCAGTTTCTTTGTGAGATGAAATATCCCATGAGAAGAAAACCACCTTTTACTGCTGTTAAATTTAGCTGACACTAGATGGTCAATTTAATATCTATAACTCATTTTGGCTAATGGACTACAAAACAATCAACCTAATATAGTAGTACAGTTAATGTAATATCCTGGGTGCCTCCGGTGATTTTCACCCATTAATTTTAGACTCCTACACAGTGCTTTTTCTATAGCCACAAGGTATGCAGGAATCTCCTTCTGAGATACAGGCTCTGGCTTATAGGTCTGGGGGAGGGCCCAATAACCTGCATTTTACCAAACTCCAGGGGACACCAATGCTGCTCCCCAGATTCCATCTTGAATAATAAGGCTTTAAATGAATAAAGGACAGAAAAGTGAGTTAACACTGCTGAAATCCTCAAAATATGAAAAGAAAAATAAGAGAAAAAGGAAGTGTTCATGTAAAAACAAGAAAAAACATATTGTGAGTCTAATTTAATGGATTATATTCTTTTCTCACTAATTGTTGCCCCAGAACCACCCCCCCATAGAGATGAGTGATGAAAAGAATGTCTGCATCAAATAAGCAAGGTTTTAAAATGACTAAGAGCAAACGCAACATTAATGTGGGTTTCGACAACTTTCCCATCTCCCATGCAGAGATTAAGGGCTCCTCTGGTAATGATCTTCCAAACACTGTTACCATTATTTTAAAAGATTTTATTTACTTATTTGAGAGCCAGAGAGAGAGCCAGAGAGAGCATGAGCAAGGAGGAGAGGGAGAAGCAGGCTTCCCGTGGAGCTGGGAGCCTGATGCGGGGCTCCATCCCAGGACCCTGAGATCATGACCTGAGCCTAAGGCAGATGCTTAACCAACTGAGCCACTCTGGTGCCCCAAGACTGCTACCATTCTAAGGTGTCCCAGGCTCTCCCTTTTAGGCTGGTGGATCTGAGGCAGCCTTTGCCCTGCCCCATACACCTTGGCACCTGCTCCATAGAGGGCCACCTGGCTCCATGGAGGGCACCTGATGGTACAGGTCTTGGAAATGCATCTTCTCTATCTCAACTAAGTCCTGATCAGACTTCTCAGTATCCAGAAATGGCACAGAGATCCCTTGAGCTGAACCGAAAAAGCCAATAGAGCCAAATCTCTATTTTTTTCTTTATATACTTTTCACATTGATGTATAATTTACTACAATGTCTTAAGTTTAAGACTTGATGAATACTGATGCTCAGTATTTGTACACTCAAGCAACAACCCAGACCAAGGTCTAACATAGTGCTGTCCTATAGGATGTTCTACAATGATGGAGAGGTTCCATAAAGAAATATAATTATGCACTGTCCCATTCATTAGCTATTGCCCACCATGTCACTGAACACATCAAATGTGGCTAGTGCAACTGAGGAACTTAATTTGTAAATGTATTTTATTTAATGTAAATTTATGTAATGTAAATTTATTTAATGTAAATGTAAAAATTAATTTACATTTAAAGAGCCACAGTGGCTAGTGGCTGCCATATTGCACAGCACAGGCCTAGAACATTTTCAGCAACTCAAAGTTTCTCTTGTGCCCTCTCCCTGGCAAGATTTTCCAAACATGACCTCTCTTTTTTTTTCGTTGAAGTATAGTTGACACACAATGTTACATTAACTTCAGGTGTACATAACTTCTCTTCTAACCTCCAATATAATACAAGTGAATTTTGGCTGTCTCTAGTTTAATGATGATCAAAAACATTTTCAGTTTTTTAGATCTGGTGCTTTATTTGAAAGAATGATGGGTAAATATTAGAAAATAACCCTTTAGTAACAAAAAAGCCAGTGACTTACTTTATTATCATTTTTATCTATAAATACTCTTTCAGGGGCAAATAGTTTTGTTTTTTGTTTTTGTTTTTTGAGGGAGAGACAGAGAGGGCATACAAGTGGGGGAGGGACGAGGAGGGAGAGAGGGAGAGAATCTTAAGCAGGCTCCATGCTCAGCACGGAGCCCAAAGCAGAGCTCAATCTCAGGATCCTGAGATTATGACCTGAGCCAAAATCAAGAGTCAGATACTTAACCCACTGAGCCACCAGGTGCCCTGGGGCAAATAATTTTTTAAAACCTATTGAGAGCTATCAGTTCTCACACACACACACACACACACACACACGAGATAAAAACATTAACAGTCAACTTATCCAATATTCATTTAAGGTACTATATAGACTTTTTTTTTTTTTACTCAAATACATGGGAGGCTAAAGAGCATCCTACTAAAGAATGAATGGGTCAAGGGGCGCCTGGGTGGCTCAGTTGGTTAAGCGACTGCCTTCGGCTCAGGTCATGATCCTAGAGTCCTGGAATTGAGTCCCACATCGGGCTCCCTGTTCAGCAGGGAGTCTGCTTCTCTCTCTGACCCTTCCCCCTCTCATGCTCTATCTCATTCTCTCTCATTCTCAAATAAACAAAATCTTTAAAAAAATAAAAAAAAAAGAATGAATGAATGGGTAAACCAGGAAATTAAAGAATTAAAAAAATTCATGGAGGGGTGCCTGGGTGGCTCAGTCGTTAAGCGTCTGCCTTCAGCTCAGGTCATGATCCCAGGGTCCTGGGATCAAGTCCCACATCGGGCTCCTTGCTCGGCGGGAAGCCTACTTCTCCCTCTCCCACTCCCCCTGCTTGTGTTCCTGCTCTCGCTGTCTCTGTCAAATAAATAAGTAAAATCTTAAAAAAAAAAAAAATTCATGGAAACAAATGAAAATGAAAACACAACTGTTCAAAATCTTTGGGGTGCGGCATAGACAAAGCTTTCTAATGAGCTGTAATTCTTATTAAAAACAACCCTAAGCATTCACCATATCTGGTATTTGAAACATATGCAATTGTTTTTCTATCTTTTCCCACTTGTAAGGTTGGAAAATCCTGATGACCATGATGATTATCTCAGATGTTTTTGTAAACCCAACAAAATCCAGAGTAGTGTTTTGCATTTAACAACTGTCCACGGTTCACTTTTGGAAAGAGGATAATAGGGTCCTAAAGTAAGTACTAATTTAAATGTTTTGAAATGAACATTAATGTGAGATATTTTGCTGTTCCATAGGTTGATGTAATCATTAGTTATTCTTGCTTTTTATAATATTTATTATCCACTCAATTACTGCTACTCAAAGTAGCTGATATACAAACTTTTGTTATGACCAATGACAAGATAAGGAACTTGCACAAGGATATAAATCAAGTCACTGTTTCCTTCAAGAGAGTCCTACACAAGAAAAACATCAGCTGGACTGAACAGTGTACTGAATGATTTATGTTCTAGCACAAATTTCGCATTTCATTGTTTGACCAGTAACAGCGCTCGGATAGCACAGGTCCATGGACCACACTTTGAGTACTGTTGCCTTAGACCATAAATTCTTGAGAGCAAGGGCGCCTGGGTGGCTCAGTTGGTTAAGCGACTGCCTTCGGCTCAGGTCACGATCCTGGAGTCCCGGGATCGAGTCCCACATCGGGCTCCCTGCTCAGCAGGGGGTCTGCTTCTCCCTCTGCTCTCTTTCCTCTCGTGCTCTCTGTCTCTCATTCTCTCTCAAATAAATAAATAAAATCTTAAAAAAAAAATAAATTCTTGAGAGCTGTTTTGTAAAGCGGAATTACCCAAACATTATTCAGTTCTTACTCCCTGGTGCTTCATAATTCCTGACTTTTAGCAAGTATCCAATAAAATATTTTAAACTAATAGTTGTTGAGCCACATAGATCTTCAAGTATTTAATGTATTAATCTTCATCAGTTTCTGCTCGAACTTTTTCCTACCAAAGGGAATTACTCTCTTGATGGCAGCAGTAAATGTTTGCCTCCCTGAAACCTCCTAAAACACAAAATGAGAATGATCAGATTCCACAGAAAATTGTTAAATAGACTAATTCTATTTAATGAAACTATTTTAAGAAGAAAGTGACACCTTCTTCAACAGAGTGAAGCATAACATTGACTTAAAGTGCTCTAATTTTAAAATTATGGTTATGATTTAATTAATAAAAGAACCTGGAAACCAATGAAGCAAAACTTTTAAATCCTCCTAAATAAAATTCTCATAATTTGGGTGGTACTGGGCAACACTAACATACAACTGTATTCGTCGTTAAGAGACAATATATTTAGTGCAATATAACTACTCATTGCCTCGCAAGCATTATTAATTGGAAGGAGCTAGTCATGGCTCTTATGTGTAAGCAATAAAAAGTAACCCTATTCTACTGAAGAGTAAAAGAATTTATTGAAAGAATAATAATAGGAAACATGCAGAATGGCTGAAAAGCCTGAAGAACGAACCAAGGAGAGGCAAAGGAGGCTAACATAGACCACAGCTAGAATTCCACCCCAATCTGCCCAGTGAGGACATGTATGTGTTGTCCCGTAATTTTCTTTTTTTTTTTTTTTAAAGATTTTATTTATTTATTTGACAGAGAGAGGCAGTGAGAGAGGGAACACAAGCAGGGGGAGTGGGAGAGGGAGAAGCAGGCTTCCCGCGGAGCAGGGAGCCCGATGCGGGACTCGATCCCAGGACCCTGAGATCATGACCTGAGCCGAAGGCAGACGCTTAACGACTGAGCCACCCAGGCGCCCCGTTGTCCCGTAATTTTCAATGGCACCAGCATCTGCACTGGTCAGTGTTCCTCCTGGCCTGTGGCCCCAACTGCCACTACCTCTACCAAGAAAATGGATTCTTTCCTGCACTGTGCTTCATCACAGTCTAGGTCATGGTTATCTGATCACCCAAACCCAGGCCACATGCCTGCACCCTCGCTGCAAAGGAGGCTGGGAAACGAAGCCTCTGGCTTCCCTGGCATCAACAGAATGGCTCCCACCTAGAAAATGGACTGTGGATATCTGGCAGCCCTTCCGAATGACAAATGTACACTGCAATGTGTTTCCAAACTATTCATGCTAAGAGAGGCTATGACTAATTACTGATGTATAGATGTGAAGCATTACTAACGTATAGAGGACCTATAAAAATAAAAAGGTCCTCTAGCATCTTCCAAACGCCAGATGTGTCTTGTTCAAAATGTAGTTTTTGCGACTCCAAGCATTTTAGCATAAACACTTCGAGACCAGATTCACCTAGGGAGAGGCTGTGCAAGATACCACGTCCTCCCCCATTGCTCCCTCTCACGGTGTATTTCCCAAGGCCATCATCTAATTAACAGTCACAAACCCTCCTGCAACACAACTGCCTATCAAACGGCTGGCTTCTTCATTAGCTTGCATCTCTCTCTTCATCTCTTCCGATTAGCAGCTGATAAAAGGAAATCACAAGCACCTGATACTCATTTTTCATGATGGAGAGATTTCATTTCTCTCTAAAGCATGAATAAAATTCAATTTCAGAGAGCTCTCTTCCCCATTTGGAAAACCAGGCTCTGACTACGGAAGCCTTTATCTGACAAAGACTCCTCTCTGAAAATGTTTCCTTGTGTCGTATTAAGCAAGGTACCAATACGTTTCTTCTGTAAATGTCATCACTAAATATGCAGCATCAGATGCATCCACTTGTAATTCTTTGGACCATCCCAACTCCAATTTCCATAATAAAAGATCATTTGTCATGATCAATATTTATGATGTGTGACTGAGTCTATTGCCATGAAAATCTGGAAAACAAAACACATTTTAAAAGGAAGGTTACAAGTATTCCTTAATTTCATTATTTAGTAAAACTTTCATGTAGGGTCTGCTCTGTAGGGAATCAATGAACATTTAATAAGTGACTACTATACAATGATGTGTATAATCAGATACTGTCTTTGACATTACGAAACACATTTTGGTGGAAGAGATAAGCAATAAACATGTTAAATTAACGAATCAAACAGCATTCTTAAGGAAGTGCACAAAGCAATAGGATGGAAAGTAATCAGAAGAGTCCTATTTGACCCAGGTGGTTAAGGATGTGGTTGTATTAAGAAAGAAGTCCT
>NC_138378.1:31367664-31408352 GCF_054177405.1 Leptonychotes weddellii
AAAAAAAAAAAAAAAGAAAAAAGAAAGAAGTCCTATGAAAAGCTGGAGAAGGAACATACCAAGGAGAGGGTCCAGCAATTACAAAGTCCCTGAGACGGAATGGGCATGATATGGTCCAGGACTTCATAGGAGGCAGATAAGGCTGCAGCTGGACAGAAGTCAGATCACTATAGGATATTTGGGGCCACGGAAAGGAGTACAGATTTGTTCTAAGAGTAAGAGTGACAAGAGACAGGAATTGATTTATATTTTTAAAAGGTCACCATGCCTGATGTGTGGAAAACAGATTAGAGATAGCCCAATGTGGAAGTAGGGAGGTAGGTCAGGGAGTTACTGTGGTCAGCCAGGTGAGATGGCGGATTGGATCAGTTGGAGAGAGAGAGATGAATTTTTTAAAATATTTTAGGGAGGGGCACCTGGGTGGTTCAGTCGGTTAAGCATCTGACTCTTGATTTTGGCTCAGGGCATGATCTCCAGGTCATGGGATCAAGCCCTGCGTCAGGCTCCATGCCCAGGGTGGAGCCTGCTTAAGATTCTCTCTCTCTCTCCCTCTGCTCCTCCCCCCTTCTCATAAGTTCTCTAAAAAATATTTTATTGATAGAACAGGTAAGAATTACTGACTGATTCAACATGGGGAATCAGCGTGCAGCAGACTACAAAAATGACCACCAATTCTCCATCCCATTGTAACATTGTAACAGGACCTTGCACCTCCTCCTGCCAGGAAGATAGAGTCTGTTTCTCCACCCCTTAAATCAGGGCTTTGACACGTAACTTGCTTCTGCCAACTGAGTGAGGCAGAAAAGCAACACCTGAGCCAATTCTAAGGCTGGGTTTCAAAAAAATTTTGTAGCTTCTACTCTCTTCTAGAACCTGGTTGTTACTATGAAAACATGCTGAGACTAGCCTTCTGGAATAGGAAAGACTGTGGAGAATGGGCCCAGGCATCCCGGCATCCCAAACCCTGGACCAGCCAAACCCAAGCTGATCTCCACCTGACTCCCACATGGAAGCCAACCAGCGGAACACAACCAAGTCCAGCCAAATCTGCATAACTACCCAGAAAACCCGCAGACCAATGAGCTAAATAAAGGCTTATTGTTTCAATTCACTAAATTTTGAGGTATAGTGTGTTACACAGCAAAACACCTACTGTTACAACTGGAAAGCCAAGAATCAGGTATGATGTTTACACCACATAACTTATGTAATTTATATAAGTGCAGCACCTGACTCAAGAAAGTTTGCTTACATTTTCTTATTCTTTGGGCAACCTTAAGGTAATGTTATCAGAGAAAGACTATGTTACTCAAGCATATATGTCATTGGAGGGTGGGTTTGTATTAAGATATATGACCAACTGGGAAAGTGATGATAAATTCCTGTTCTTTATATTTCACATTAACTAATAATGCCAAGTAAGAATGCAGGAGTTTACATGTTAT
Organism: Leptonychotes weddellii; assembly: GCF_054177405.1. NCBI lineage: Eukaryota > Metazoa > Chordata > Mammalia > Carnivora > Phocidae > Leptonychotes > Leptonychotes weddellii. The sequence goes on from NC_138378.1 coordinate 31,369,110, forward strand.
CACATTTCACAGAGTATTTTTTAATTCTAGGTGTCAATTAACATAGCTATCCACTTATTTTACTAAGTAAGGACATTTTACATATTCACTTATCTGCTTCTCCTAAGACTATCATTTCATGAAAGGTGATACTCCATAAAGAGAAATCCCAATGGAAAAATTTCATGGAGAGCATTCTACATTTTTTGTAGCTTTCCAAGACCTGTTAAAACATGGTCCCAAATAGGAGCTCACCTGTAGACTATTGTAGAAGAGGGTTCATGAGAGGACAACAGAGGTGAGCACTTGGACCATAATGTGCCCTGGTGTCCAAGGCACATACTTTATCCTCTGCCCCACAATTTACTTATCTACAAATGGGGAGTGGAGGATTGATGACACCCCAACTCTGAGACTGTGTAACCAAAAGAGAACAACTCCATTTTTTAGGTCCCCTCACCATGGTCCACTCAGCATAATGGCTAGAAAATAGACGTGCTTGGTCATTGATCTTTTCTATCAATATTCATGTCAGACCCAACACAGTCACCAAAGAAAATTGCCAGTTACATCGTGAAGTCTCAGAATATTGTCTCAGCTTCATCCCACCATCGATTCAAGTAAAATGAACAAAAAGGGATTAAGAAAACATTAGATTTTTATTAACTTTCCTGAAGGCAGAAAAAGTGGAGGTGATGAGAAAAGAGCCATGTCACCACCTAAGACTCTGTAGGGTGGGAGGGAGCCCGGAACTGTCAGCTGGTGGGTGAGCAAGCACATAAAAACCCTGACACCCTTTGGATACTTTCTCAGCATGACAAGTTCTAGCCAAAGATGTTTCGATCACATGCTTGACAAAGCTTTCTCTCACGGCTTTTCACTTTTATGTTAACTGTCCTACCACCAACATATTATCTAAAAGGTTTCTTTTTAAATACCACATTTGGGTATGTGTTCAGAGGCATAACTAAATAATCAGGAGTACCACAGAAAAGGGGAAAGGAAAATCTTAAGTCTCCAATGAAGACATAACCAAAGACATAACCTTTGAGCAAAACTCAAAGAAGAAATGGTAGTAGTTATGGTATTAACATTCAGGTACGGGAAAATTTGAGAATGCTGGCATCCCTGAGGATGAATAGTTTGACATTCTGGAGTACTGAGTTTTTTCTGAGAGCTTTCCCATTATGTACCAGTATTTCTCGGGTTAACCATGAATTCTGAGCAGCACTGTGCGGTGAAGGCCTCCCTACGCTAAAGCCAGAAACTCTCCTCCCTGAAGTAGACTTTCCTCTGTGAATCACAGCTGACCTAGGCCTCAGTTGGGAGTGGCTGCTCACACTCTTGTTTGGAGCTATTCTAATGGGATTTGATATTCATGGGTTGTTTCTCTATTGTCATAGATGGTTTTCTTCCTATAGAGGTGTGATCCTCACCTTCAGCCTGGTAGTTCTACGAGACTGGTTTCTGGATAACTCAGATTTCAATGTATAACCAGCAGGGATGCCCAAAAGGACAAAGCAGGAAAAAAGAACGGACAGAGGTATCATACTGAACATAGTCAGTGGGAAATGTTGTTAATATTTAAGAAAGTAGTCTGATATAGAGAAAGAGCGCAGACCCTGGAGTCAGACAGAAAAGTCTGAACTTTTGTCATGCCTCAGGTCAAGTTATTTAATGATTTTTGCCTGAGTTTCCCTCTATGCTAAATGAAAATAAGAGTATATCTCTTATGAGGTAGCCTGGGTGGCTCAGTCAGTTGAGCTTCAGATTCTTGGTTTCAGCTCATGTCATAATCTCATGGGTCATGAGATCAAGCCCCATGTCAGGCTCCACACTCCGCAGGGAGTGGGCTTGAAGATTTGCTCCCTCTGCCCACCCCCCACTCATGCACCTGCTCTCAAATAAATCTTAAAATTTTATATATATATATATCTCACAGGATACTATGAATTAACAAGACATCATAACCCCCAAATAAAAGTAGAATAATAGGAATGTGTAAGTTCTCATGTAATAATGACAACAAAATTGGGCAGCTTCAGGGTTCACCTAACAATACCATGTCAGGGTTACCTGTCAGCTTTTCTGTGCTTTCCACTTGTTACATGATGGCTACCACAGCTCCAAGCACCATGTTCTCACATGACTTCATTCAAAGCAGGAAGAATAGGTGTTGGGATTTTCCCTTTACCCATCTATTTTATAAGGGACAAATGTTTCCCAGAAGGTTCACCTCCCTAAAGACCTCTTGTCAGGACTCAATAGTCAGGAGTGGGTCATATGCCTCTGTCCTGTATGCAAAGGATGCTGGGAAAGTCACTATGTGGCATTTTTAAGTTTTTTTTAAAGATAGTAGGATTCCGCCATCAAGGAGGAAGTTTAGGAAAAAGGCTTAGTAGGGAAGCAGGCAACCAACAATTTCTGCCACCCTATATGGAGTAGCTAAAACAGTTGCCAGCAAGTATCAGCATTAAGTAAAAAATGATAAATGTTAGTTCCTTTTGTTACAATTATGCCAACTTCCCCTTGTCATTGATGCTCTGCAGCCTCCATTTCCCACCAGTAAGAGTTCCCCAGCCTCCTCTCTGGGAATCACCATTACCCCTAGTCTTGTATGGTCTTGGTGGAAGTCAATGCTTCCCTTCTACTACTGAAGGACAGTGGACTACATCTTTCCTCCATATTTTCCTAGAACCAGAAGGGGCACGTGCCTTAGGCAGGACCAATTTATACCTTCTTTCAAGATGGCATTTTCAGTGAGTGATGCAATGGCAGTGAGTGGATCACTAAAGAGGCAGCAGAAGCCTCAACAGGAGCCGACCCGCTGACCTTCCTGTTCCTGCTGTGAGGCTTTCCATGGTCCCTACATTGCATCAGCCTCTAGATGTTTCTCAGATCTTTTGTGGGCCAGTGCACCTATCCCCCAGCTGCTATCAGCTTACAACTGCCCTTTCTCCAGAGAACTGCCCTCAACACACAACTAGCCCCTCTCCAGGAGATGCCTGGGAACAGTGATTTGCTAGATCCAGCTCACACTGGCTCACAAGAGCTTGTTGTGCAAGCTCTAGCTCACCTTTCTGCCCAACTTCACCCTGGTAGCCTGAAAGAAGCAATGACGAGGGTATTTACACCGTGGAAATGGGCCAATGCTGTAAATCTGTTTCTCCCCTCCCCCAGAGACTCTGGGAGGTGATGCTCCATCTAGAGGCAATCCACAGCCAATGACTGACTGATAGAGGAGCATGAGAAGCTGGCACTATGCCTCAAGGTGGAACTATTCTCTGATGAAAAGCTCCAGAGGTCCGTGTGGAAGCCAGTTCCAACTAGACTTCATTCGAACCCTCATTTCTTGCTCAACTCCTTCTCACGCCGATTCTGTTTCCCTCACTCCCTTATAGTTTTCTCCAGAGAGCATTCCCTCCGTAAGTTGTTTGTACAAGAATCTCCATCTCTGGCTCTGCTTCTAGGAACCCTAATCTGTTACCCCTATTGTACCCCTTGGCTCCTGCCTGTCTGCAAAGCCTGAGGCTCAAGACTTCTATCAATTCTCTTAATCCCACTCTTTCCAGGAAGTCTTCTTTGGCTTATGATAGCCAGTGTCCTTTTCTATTTTGCTCACAACCATTGAAAAATTAAGAAGATGTATAGAAAGGAACCCAATAACTCCCTTTGTCTAATGGGAAATGGCTTAAAGCAGCTTCAGAAAGCAATGTATCCTGGAAAATGAGATCTATGAAAACAAAACAGACGATCTTTAATAGTGAATCCACTGACCCAGTCTGATGTGTTAAAGATGTTTAAAAGTAAATGTCATCTTTCCAATTAGAGTTACATTAGCACGATTCCAAGAGCCAAATGAAATGCCCACACCCATTAAAGGCAATTATTATGTAATAAAACATTCTATTATATTCAGCCAGTTAAATCCTACTGAAGGAATCTTCCTAGTATAACTCTAGAAATACCCTGCGTATGTAATCAGCTGCAGTAAAATCTAAGTGCCAGTGCTTCAAGTTATCTTTTCTTTAGCAACTCAAACCTCAAAAGTCAATTATGCTTGAAAACATCATCTTTAAATTATTAAATGCTTTCACATTTTACCCAATGAATAAAACCAGCTTAATTAATAGAGAAACCATAGCCTTGTTCACATTAGCAACTCAAATATCTCCTAGGGTTCACCTGGAAATATGGAAATACAAAATCTTTGACCTGCCCTGCTGACAGCTACTTTTCAAAGGCCTCTAAAGTTTAGGCCAGAAAGATGACACAAACAATGATTCAGCCATGTATCTGACAGCCTGGGGAAAGCAAGATGCTTGAATTCCCATAAATTAGGCACCAAGGGATGCAAAATATGGCAGCGTAAACATCCTCCTAACCAGACTTAGTGCAACTCATTTTACAGTATAGGTGAATCCCTACAAGTCTCCTCTAAATTAGTTCAAATAATCTAAATCAAGGCTCTAAGTAAAAGGAACCACAAGGTGACAAGTTCTGAAAAGTGAGAAATCCTCTTTTAAGAGGATTTTAAATAACCACTGTCCAACTAGTTTATTATTACACATGATATTTGAGTTTTACATATAGCATTTGATTAAAATAAGATAAGGCTTAGTAACATCCTGTAAAAGCCATTTGCTAACACCTGTTCCTCCTAATGTAAACTATGGACTTCAGGTGATTATGGCTGCATCAGTGCAGGTTCGCCAGCTATAACAAATGTACACTCTGGTGGGGGATACTGATGGTGGGGAGACTGTGCATGTGTGGGGGTAGAAGGTACAAGCACATCTCTGCACCATCCTCTTAATTTTGCTGTGAACCAGGGGAGCCTGGGTGGCTCAGTCAGCTAAGCGTCTGCCTCTGGCTCAGGTCATGATCTCCAGGTCCTGGGATGGAACCCGAGTCTGGCTCCCTGCTCAGCACGGAGTCTGCTTCTCCCTCTTCCTCTAGCCCTCCCCCTGCTCATGCTCTAGCTCTCTTGCTCTCTCTCAAATAAAGTCTTAAAAAATTTTTTTGCTGTGAGCCTAAAACTACTCTAAAATAATAAAGATTTAAAAAAAAAAAACAAACAAGGACTCTGTTCTTCATGGAACTTATTTCTATGGTATTCTGTTTACTGTGCTTTCCCCATCAAACTGTAAGCCCCATGAAGACAGAGCCATTGTCTCTTCACTGAAAGGCCACAGGGCCTAAACTATGCATGGCCCGAAGGAGATGCTCCATCAGTATTTGGCTGCTGGTGGGAGAAAGCAAAAGATAAATGAGCACCTGATTTTTACTAGTCAAACTCTACGCTGATACATTAACGAGAACAGCAGCAATACATTTTCAAAAACATTAAAAATGCTTAAGTTTTTGAAATGTCAATAAATCAAAATACTTCTGTAAAATAAGCAGAAGACTGCATTTCCTGGGTTTTAGATCTTGAGAAATCAGAGGAACATAATCAGGTTGAGAAAGTAAAGCATCAGTTGGGCCAAAAACTCAATTTACGTCTATGGTTCCCTGGTATACTGGATAGAATTAATTTTGGGCATTACTGTGAGAATAACTGACACATGCCCCCCCAAATGCAGTAAATAGAAAGTTAAATGCCAATCCATTCCCCTAGAACTGCTCTGTTCAATACAGTAGCCACTAGTCGCATGTGGCCAGTGAGCCCTTGAAAAGTGATTAGTGTGAAATGAGACATAAGATGTGCTCTCCATGTGAAATGCATACCAAATTTCAAAGATTTGGGGCAAAAAAATAAAATATCTCAATTTTTATATTGTCTAAGATTGAAATAAGGTTTTGGATATACTAGCCAAAAACATATATATATTAAGATGAATTTCACCTGGGTCTACTGAATTGGCTCTTAGAAAATTAAAAATTACATAGGTAGCTCATATTAGTGGCTTGTATTAAACTTTTGTGGACAGTGCTGCACTAAGGAATGTCCTGCCTCTGCATAGTGAAGACTCTTTACTGCAAACCCCTGGAACTTTCTGGCCAGAGAGCTTCTATGAGGCTAAAGCAACACAGTAGTCTCAAATAGTTAAAGACACCTTCAACCAGTGACAGAAAGTGAGCTGAATCAATATACCAGTTTTCTTGCTTTTTCGCTTGGGACAATTCAGAGTCATGTTCTACCTGTTTCATGGAATTCCCCAGCAGGATTGAGTACCAGCTGCTCATAAGGGCAGCTCATTTTATAACATACTCTTCACTGAAGTCTTTCCCTTCTCTAACTTGTACTCACCCAGATAATTCCTGGGACTCCTTCTTCTCAAGAGATTATACTTGTGTTAGAATTTGCATCTGGATGAACACAAATTACAACAATACTGAAGATACAACAAACCTTCTAGGCACATTCCATGCCTTTTAATCTGCCAAGGAGTTCCAATTCAACTCTTCATAAACCTAACTCATTAACATGCAAGCGTCATCATATTCTTCTCGTGCCTATCACACTTATTGTCCTGCTTTATCCAAGATGGAATTTAAAAAATGTGAATAAAACAAAAACAAACATTAAATTTTATCAAATCTATTGTGAAGTTGTTTTCTTCCTGGATATTTTATTGAATTCCACTCAACCCACTCATTAAGATTTTATAGCTCTGTTCTCTTTGATTCTGTTTGGAACATTCTGACTTTTTGGAGATACAAAGTTCAGAGACACTGAGATTCAATGAAGAGTTTTGTCATACTTCAACATGGATCTGTAGGTCAGGTGCCTCATCATTTTTTTTCTCCTCATAAAATGGCCTTATTTCAAGATTTGTGTAAATTAATGAATATACTTAGGAAACAAACTTTCTACATTCCACGTCTTTGGAGAGCATTCTTATCCCCAGTTCTACTGATTTCCTTCATGTTGGTCTGTTTTTAAACATTTACTTGAATTCCTTTCCTCTTCTCTCCAAATACCTTGGTTACTCAGGTACTGATAAAAGTAAATATGTACATTTGCTGCTCTTGGTATATAAATATGATTCTTTGAGGAGGAGGAGGAGGAGGAGGTTGCTTCAAAAATTATGCTGCCCTGGAAGCTACTTCCTAGTCTTATTTGGACTGCAGACTCTCATTCTTTCTTACAAGAGCAAATGTACGTATGCAACAGCCTTCTAGAACAATGAACTGTTTTGCCCACATGCCTTTTGTTCTTGAGGCAGCCTTAGCTGTGAATAAGGGTGGTTGCTAAAGTCATTTATGTGAAAATCTGAGGTGTGAAGTTCTTCCGAGCCTTATGCTCAGAACTCATCATATTCATAGAAACACAGAATCCAACTTTTTGTTTTTTGTCACAGCCACCCTAGAATCCAACATCTTAAAGCTCCCCAACACAGGGGCCAACACAATAGCATGGAAAGGAGTTGGCTCGGGGTGCCTGGGTGGCTCAGTCGTTAAGCATCTGCCCTTGGCTCAGGGCATGATCCCAGGGTCCTGGGATCGAGCCCCTCATCGGGCTCCCTGCTCCACGGGAAGCCCGCTTCTCCCTCTCCCCCTGCTTGTGTTCCCTCTCTCGTGGTCTCTCTCTGTCAAATAAAAATTAAAAAAAAAAAAAAAGGAGTTGGCTCAAACACATGAATATATTTTCTCATCTACTGAAAACCAAGAGATCTGTCTCTCTCCCCACATGCCAAGCCTGTGAGCCAAAAGTGATTTCTCCCCTCCTATCTACATCCACATCCACCAAGGGCTAGTTCAATTCCCACCTCCTTCAATCTCAGGACAGCCGGTTGTCCCAGCTCCACTCCAGTGACATCACATTGGTGAGCTTGAAATTGGTCACGGTGGGAGGATTAAGATCACAAAAATCAGCCAATGCTACAGTTCAGGACTACCTCCCCCACCCCCGCACAGCAGTTTGCTAACATTTAACAGCACACTACTGAATTTGGGGGAACTAGAAACAAGAGAGCAGTTTATCACAATAAAATGTGTTCTGCCCACTCAGGAGAAACCTCCTCCCCAATAAGGACAAGAAATGCCTCAGTCCAGTCCACAGGCTTCCTTATCCATGAGTTGTCTGCTTTGATGTTTGCCCAGAGGCCATGTCTAAGGAAAAGAAAGGCAGTGAAGCTTTTATCAACATAGAAACAGGTTCCAGGACTGAGTTTAGTTCAATGTCTGCTTTCCAAAAGGGACTGAACCTTTTGTGATTCCAGACACAACAGAGTCCCTTGAGGACTTACACACTAATGTAATCTTTGTTCAGCTCCTTAAGAACTCTTAATGAGAAAGCGAGCAAATATACGTTATACGAAAAAACTCAAATGAGGAAGATCTCGCTTAACATCATGTCCTACAATGTAACAAAGAAAAAAATTTTTTTAAAATCTGAAGTGTGTGGCAGTTACGCTAGATGCTGCAAAATCTACCTTTGCCTCTTTATATTACTCTTTTCACTGCTAAACATCTAATAATGCCATGTTTTAAGGAAATTACTTTTTAGCACATTTCCATTTGTAAGAACCTACTTCTTATCACATCTTATAGATAAGCGTTTACTCATTTGAGTTTCCGGCAACAACTCTTATTTGCAGGGTAAACAGATGATCATGATGATCTTCAGGGAAGTGTAAAGTTTTAGGTCTATTGTCTCACACCCACTGGAAATCTAAGGTTAGACTTCACAGAATTACCCAGGAGAGCTTGTTAAAACACACATTCCTGAGCCCCACTGCCAGGCATTCTGAGTCAGTAGATGGGGCCCAGAGCTAGCATTTCTAACAAGCCTCCAGGTGATGATGAGGCTAGGGCATGTGGACTTCAATTTGAGTAAGTGCTCTACACAATGCTGCACCTCGTAGTAGATGCCCACTGAACAACATCCAGAAAGGAGGGGCTTCCAGTCCCATGCTTTTGTGAAGCCCCCAAGTAGTGCTGTTACCATGTTTCCTCAAACACAGCTGGGAAGGGCTCCCTGGAGGCAGAAGGACAATGTTGCCTGGTGACAGAATGCTGTTGGGTCCCAGAGCAGAGGATCTTATCAAACACCAAGAGACTATTTTAAGCTCTGCATCTAAGGTTACGTGCAGGTCATAATATATACCAACCATGTCATTCTCTATTCAACATCTACCAATGAGCCATTAGGTCAAAGAAAAACTTTTAGGTAAGTGTACATCTTCATACTGTGATAAGCTGCTGCTCTCCTGGGAGGTGTCCCCCTGCCCTCATTTTATCCACAGCTTGTATTGAAAGGTATTTAATATTGGTAATTAAACCAAACAGTGTGGATGCCCTTTCCATGTGGTTTTAGGAGAAGCTGTGGCAGCCAGAGCGTTCCAGCCTTATGAGGCATATTTACCATAAATAAAGACAAATAATGAAGGATTTTTTAATGTGTATCAAAAAGCAGAACCAAAAAAAGAAAAAAACTAAAAAAAAAAGGGAAGATTAAAAAGCTCATTCCAGACTTTTAAGGCACTGACGAAATAATGAACACATCTCAAAACATCATCATTTATTTCTCCATGCTACTCACAAGAAGTTCCCGTATTGAGGGTTTAATGATTACTTTGAACAACAATCCATTCTGGGAACAACCCAAAAAGGACTCTTGTTTTCAATTCTGAGCAAAACTATCCCACACAAATCTGTTCTCCCATTAGGATTTGGACTCATAAAAGGCATGGTAAGTATCAACACTGCTTCTACAAATCAACCTATTTCTCTCAGAATGCTCCCAGAAGTTCCCAGCACAGAATTTCAAGTTTTTGATGGTTTAGAGAAAATGCATATTTATCTGAGTTCAGCTTCTTTTTGAAGTTCATCATCTGTATCAATTCAACTGACATTGATACTCTTCCCACGAAATTACAGGGCCTGTTGTAAAAAGACAGCTTATTCATTTAGCACCACAGATTATGCTAAATCATATTCCTTACAACATAAGCATATCAAGTATCACCAGTGTTATTCAAGAATTAGACAAAGATTTTTTCCCCCCAATTTTGGGTAATACCACAGGCTGATCTAAACTGACAAAAATGATAAAGGGGGAAGTTATCTCTGGTTTTACTCTCCCTGATGTCAAAACCAATCTTCATTTCCAGTCATGATGCCATATTAATCCAAACACACATGAGGTTTTCTCTGGGTAGGCTCCTCCCCTTGTCCACGTATCTTCAGAGTAGGGAGCTGATTGCTTAAAGTTTAATTCTTACCAGATTACTAGACAAGTATAGGTTAAACACAGTGGAGTTGATCCCATTAAGACTTTGGCCCAAATAGTAGAGAATGGATTGAGTTGTAAAACTTCAGAATAAATGGAATCAACAGTACTTTCTCAATTCTTTTTATTTTGAAAAATTTCAGAACTGTAGAAAAGTTCCAAGAGTAGAAGATTCAGGCCTATATAACCTTCACCTACAGGAATCAAAAGTTAAAATTTTGCCACATTTGTTTTTTCCTGTCTCTGTCTCCCTATCTTTATGCATACGTGTGTGCTGTGTACACAATTACGCATACTCATATATATAAATATATGCATATACTTTTAGGGAAATCATTTGAAAGCTATTTGCATATATGACACCTCACTCATGAATATTCAGCACATTTCTCCTAAGACCAAAGTCATTCTCCCATGTAACCACAATATACTGATCGTATTTGGAAATTTAACATTGATAAAATATTTAGTCTATAATCTAAATCTCCACATTGTCCCAATAACATCCTTTATGGCTTCACTTTTCCAGAATCCAATCCAGAACCACACTCTGCATTTGATCACAATGGAGATGCCTTTAATCTATACCAACAAGTTGGCTTTTGTGGCATTGACTTTTTTTTTTATATTTTCTTTCCTTTTTTTTTTTTTTTTTTAAGTAGGCTCCATGCCCTGTATGAAGCCCAACACAGGGCTTGAACTCATGACCTGTAAGATCGAGACCTGAGCTGAGAGTTGGATGCTTAACCCACTAAGCCCCCTGGCGTCCCTGTGACATTGACATTTTAAAAAAGAGTATAACCAAATTTTTTCAAGGATGGTCCTCAATTCACTTCACCCAATTTTTTCCCTCATGATTACCTTAAGTTTTGGCGGAAATCCTGCACAGATGACATTACTTCCTTTCTCAATGCATCTTATGGGGCACATGGTTTCAGTGTGTCCCGTTACTGACAATATTATATTTGCTTAGTTGGAAAAGGCAAGGTCTGCTCAATCTCTCCATTTTAATGGTATCTTTCCCCCATTGTAAGTAACAAATAACCTGTGGATGACACTTTTAAGACTATGTGAACATTTCTCCTGCCCAACAACTTTAACCTGGTGGTTTTAGCATCCACTGATGACTTGCCTAGATTCCTGCTGTTTACAAAATAAGTATTATGCTTCAATCATTCTATACACTAGAGATAGTCCAACACAAACCCCTGTTACTCGTATATAGAAAATATTCCTTATAATTGATCCTATCATCATTTACTAGTTTCTTCTCTTTCCTGTTTTCTGAGAAAATGCATTACTAGTGGGTAATTCTGGAAGTATAGCTAGCTGTCAGTTGTTTTCTTAACTCAGATAAATGCAAGAATGGAAATAAACAGAAATGATTTAAATAAGCCTTAAAAACAAAAACAAAACAAATGGCCCTGAGTGGATGGTCTCTGTGGCAGACACATTTACAGTGCATCAAATAGCTCACGTGTCCTCCCACATTTACCAAGTGCCCTTGTAGTTGGGAGGGACCAGGTAACCAGTTCTAGCCAAATGACCTCTGAGTGGAAGTGACAAGTCACATTGGAGCGGAAGCTCCTACAAATCCATGCATCACTGTCACCTCTCTCCTTTGCTCCAGCAATGACCGTGGAGCCTGAGTGCTGAAATGAGGTGGCCTAACGCAGGAGCCACCCAGGCCGCTGACTCACTGCATGGAGAGCAGCAGCCCTGGAAGGGTTGCTTGATCTACAGAGGGCATGGCGTGAGTGAGAAACAACCTATATGCAGAGCTGCCGTAATTTGGGCTATAACCACATCATAAGTCTAGCCTATCCTAACAGTCTCTAAAAGCCAGTTTTCACCAATAGTCAGAACTTTACAGGAACAATCTTTGGAAGAGAATGGTGTTTTATTAATTTATCCATGATAATAACTCAATAATTCATGTGAAAACACTAGCTGCCTACAGAAGAACCTTCTCCGCTCTTGCCCTCTTTTTTTCTGGCAGAGCCAAACTTCAACTTCAAGGGATGAAAATGAGAGCTAATGGTATGCGGGAGCTGGCCCGTACTAGTTTAGGAGAGCTCCTTTGCAAGCTGGTTGATGTAACGTTGATACCTTGAAATTGGCCACAGTGGAAGCATCTATACCAAGGAAACTGGCAAATGCTACAGATCAGCCCCACTTCCCAAATCTTCATGCAGAGAGCTGGTTGTTGAATATTTAATGGCACATCGCTGGCTATTTTCTTTCCCAGGTTTTGCTGCAGATAGGTGATGGGCATATGACTCCATATTGATCAATAAAGTTTGAAAGGACTTAGAATACAGAACATCAAGACTTCTCTCCATATTAAAAAATGAAACAGTCTATACAGTATATCCAAAAGAAATGCAGGAATACGATCACTAAAAGACATGTACTAGAATGTTTATTGCAGCACTACTCACAACAAAACTGGTCACTATTCAAATGCTCATCAACAGGAGAATGGACAATAGAGCACTATAAAGCAATGAAAGCAATATACAACTGTACACAAAAAATGCCTGTAAATCTCAAAAATATGAGTGGGGAAAAAGCCAACACAAGACAGTACATAGTATGTGGTTCTACTTTGATTAAAGTTCAAAACAAGCAAATTAATCTGTGGTGTTAGAGATTTAAAATTATACAACTAGTTACACTTGGATAAGGCAATCATAGAAAAGGGGTTTATGAGAGACTTCTTAGGTGAGAATCATGATTTGTTTCTTGATCTGAGTGCTGGATATCAGATGTGTTTAGTTTATGAAAATACATCAAGCTGCACACTTAGGGTATGTACATTTTATATATGTATAAAACAATTCATTAAAATAGTTTTATTCAATAACATTCAATAAAATGTTTTAAGAGAAAAAAGACAGAAGAGACAAGAGAGAAAAGAGATGAGACAGACTATTTTTCCTTCTTATATTAAGACATGTCTGTATGAGACCTGGAGGCCCAACTATGGCTGCCATCTTAATCAACTCCCTGTAGGTAGCAGAGTTGGATCACTAATGAAAAGGTTAACTCCTACACCAATCTTAGAAGTTCCTCTGGGTCTCTTATTTTGGAAATAATAAATATCATCATTTTTTGGCCTAGGGTATTCACATCATCAAAATTATTCATTCTGATTTTAGATGAAGGCAGCCTTTGGTATTTCATAAGGAAAAAATTTGAATGTCAAGATTGCAAAGCCAAATGATTAACCTATATAAGTGAACAATTTTCAACACTGTATCAAATAATCAACAAGGCCATCTTAGTCCATTAGGGCTGCCATAATAAAATACCACAGACTGGGTGGTATACAAACAACAGATTTATTGCTCACAATTCTGATGGCTGGGAAGACCAAGATCAAGTCACCAGCATGGTCATGTTTTGGTGAGGGCTCTCTTCCTGGCTCATAAACTGGCACCTTCTCACTGTATCCTCACATGGTGGAAGGGACTGGAGATCTCTCTGGAACCTCTTTTATAAAGGCACTAATCTCATTCATGAGGGCTCCACCCTCATGATTTAAGCACCTTGCAAAGGCCCCACCTCCTAATACTATCACCTTTGGGGGTCATGATTTCAACATATGACATTGGGGCGGGGGCATAAACATTCAGACCATAGCAAAGGTTTTCCTGATCATTCTGTTTTTTAATTTAAATTGGGTTCCCTAAGTTATATTCACTCACCTGTCTACTCAAATGTCACCCCCTTGATAGAATTCATTTATAAATATTTATTCTATATTAACAGAATTTCTTTGCCCCTGTCACCTATTTCTTTCCCATTGCCTTTTTATTTCTTTCAGCATGCCTATGTCTCCAAAATCGTATTTTTAGGTTTCTCTTCTGGAATATAAGCTCTATATAAGAATAAACATAAGAATAGAGAGCCCTTTTCCATCTTGTTTGACGTGGCCTCTCTGACATCTGAACTGGGCCTGACAGAGTGTGGACAATCAGTAAGTGCTTTTAAAAAAAAATGAATAAAGAAGGAACACACATTTCCAGGCAATATTTAAGCTCTTCACTGGATACATGTTGACTTGTTCTGGATTTCTCTGTTCTGTGGTCCTTCGGTCCCCCTGCTGCTTCCCCTTATTTCTTCCTGCTACACATAGATACCAGGCAGGTCTTGTGGAGTTGGGGTCTGTCCTGTCCTATCTGTTCTTAGGATTCAAGGGGACACACCTTGTCACCTGGTTTTGTTCTGTTGTCCATGTGTTTCCAGCTTTGCTATCTAATTGCCCCATGTTTGTAAGAGGATTGTAAAAGATAATCAACTATGCCTTCCAGACTGCTGACACCTACCCAGAATTCCCCTTAACTACAATTTTTAAACATTTCCAAAATAAGCCAGTGACAAGCATGCCTTTTAAGGATTTAAGAAAACAGAGCTATACCTTATTAGGCTTGAGCCTCTGACTAATCAGAAGCACAGAACAGCAAATGTAGCACAACAGCCATCTGTTAGATGAGTGAAAATACAGGCAGACAGGGCGCGACTTGAACCAGGGCATAAATACACGGACACTGAAGCAGGACACATCTCCAAGTGTATGATAGGAAGCTTACCTTTCTCATCACCAGTACAGTAAATCTTACCTGCAAAGTCGGCCCATGGAATATCCATCGAAATACAAGGCAGAGATTCTAGTAATTCCTCTGTATCCCTGCCAGTCTGCATCAATATACAGGTGTCCCTGTGACATGCTCTGCCCCCCAGCCATCAGGACTAAAAATACTTCTTTGCTACAACCGCTACAGGGTGAAGACTTTGACTTTGACATAATTTATCAGATTGGGCTATAGCTCTTCCCCCTTTCCCTAACTTTCAATGACGCTCTGAACTCTTCCCCTTGAAATTGAATCTGACAATTGCAAACCAAAGAGATTTAAGAGAACAAATGGTCTCCAAGCTTTCCTTCAAGCTCAGTTACACAGACTTAATGTGCCTTTAGCTCAGCTGTGGGCTAGAGAGAGCACATCTAAGGTAGAGAGTTAACTGAAATGCTTCAACAAAGGTGATGGAATGGAATGGTTTCACTTTTCTCTAAATATTTGGCTGCTTTTCCTCTGTTTTAAACCACCAACTAGCCATTCCCCCATGTGATGTGGCCTCTGGTATGGAGATGAAATATTTCTAGAGAGATAAGCTCTTTAAAAGCTAAAAATGGTACAAAGAAATCAGTAGTAGCTGGTGGAAGAATACAGAAGTAGGAGACCATGGAATGATCTGACTGCAGAAACGTATGAATGATTCTACTGAGGAATTCTGTTCTAAAGGGGAGTAGAAAAATGGGGTAATAGCTAGAAATTTCAGAGAATTTTTTTAAAAGGAAAAAAATCAGAGCATACATGTGGGTTATGCAGAAAGGTAAAACGGATGATTCAGGAGGGAGGGAAGAGTTGTGAGAGCAAGCAAGAAAGCATGGTGTTCTGCTTCCTAAGTGGAGGGTTTGACCCTATGACCCTGGCAGAAGCACTAACAGTTCAGAGAAAAGGGAACAAAGGCAGAGACCATGGGTGCAGAGGCAGAGTTGGTAGTGTGATGGTGGGGTGAGGGGGCATCCTATTCTGATGGCTTCTCTTTTCTTCATGAAACAAGAATATCAGCTACAAATGGAAATGAGACAAAAGAGAAGATATGGAACAGTTACCTAAGCCAACAAGAGACCAAATGGACTCAAGAAATATGATGAGACTACCCAGTCACTCAAAGGGCTCCTGAGTGGTTTGTGGTCATGAATAGAAAGGGAAACCAGCCAACACAGTGGTAGGTTTTTCTCCAGCTGTGCTTAGCTAGGCAAGTATAGGCAACGAGTGAGTCAAGAGTTGAATGTAATCAGGGCTAGACTTGGGCCAAGTGAAGAGAAAAGGAGAAAGGGGCAACTGTGTGCCAAGTGTAGGCAAGAGAGTAGCTATCATAATGGAGACTGGAATCTGAGCTGGAACAGGAGGGAAAGGACATGAAGCAGATGAGGAATGGTGTGAGGGTGGTAACATCAATGGATTCCAGGTCACAGAAAGACTGAAGAATTACTAAAATCGAACCACTACAGGGAACAAGGCCTCTCAAGAAAGTATCCTTGCTGCCACACAGGACTTTAATATTAGCATAAACGGAGAAGCAAAGGGTCAAGGATATACAGTGGAGATAGTCCCCTATTGCTTGAGTCCACCATGGGAACAGACACGTCAGACTACAACGGTCTCAAGGGAAAGATAAAATTGTCCTGTAAGGAAGACATTAGAAAAGGAAAGGGGAGAACTCTTAGGTATAAACATATACTTGAAAAAACCATTTTCTCCTGTAATATTGTAGATATAAAAAAGGTAACAAGAAATAAAAACATTCTTGAAACAGGATTTCTTGTGGCAGCCCCAGCAGTGACCCATATCCTGGAGCCTTCCTGCCTCCCTTAACATTCATAAAAACAAAGACTGCTACTGTTGAAAAGCTCCTTAGAATTCTTCTAGCCAAACCCATTTTACAGATGAGTAAATAAGACCCAAACAGGTTGGGGGAGGGGAGGAAGCCACATAAAAGCCACATACTCTAACAGAGACATCTCGACTCAGTTTTTAAAAGGGAAGCTTTCTGTCTTTATATCAACTGGCCCATATGCAACTGGTATTTCATAGGTCAAAAGTGGCTGAATATTGCTACTTTCACATTGTTCAACCTAATATACTCCAGAGTTCTTTCCATGATAGCTGTGTCAATGAGCAGGTATCAATGATTTTTTTTTCAAATAAACTATTGCTTCTCACTAACTCTCTAAATTTTGTCAAGAAAGTACTTGCAGGAAACTAGGTGGAGTTAACAGCAAAGACTCTTCTAAAACTGAAGTTAACTTTAGTAAGAAGATGACAAAAATCCAGTAGTCACAGAGAAGAACAGCCATCTGGGGCTGTGACTAAGAGGTTACTGGTGACTCTAAGAACTAAATTAAGGTGAGCTGGGAGAAGTATAATTGGATTATGATTATAAATCTAATGCTTATGGCTGAGGAATTGCATGGTTAGGAGGAAGAGAGTGGTCAGCAAGGGGTCTATAGTAACAGTAGAAAAACAGAATCAGAGTCAAGAAAGAGGGTTTTGTGGGAGTCTCCCAGGCCTTCCCCACAGAGGAACAGCCCCACTTGGAGATGGATGCCATTGCTCTACAGAGCTCAAGGATACCAGCCAAGAAGCCAACTCTGAAAGCCCCAATCTCTTTGAGAAGATAACCTGGCTCCTCCCCAGGATAGGACCACAAAGAGAGACTATCATCATCAGATCACGCATTTGGAATTCCTGGTGGTTAGGTTTCTTACTGGATATTAATAAAGCAGCACTATTACTTTTCATACATTAGTCTCTGTACTTGATAAACCTGGTTAACATGTATTGGTGTTTGAGAAGTAATAAAGCTCAGTGTCCATGCATATCCACTGAGCCCACACTCAGGGCACCAGCAGAGACTTTCCTCACATGCCAAGGTGTTCCTGTTTCTCTTGGCTCCAGGGTCAAGGAGGTGGTGCTCAGCCTATTTGCAAGGCCAGCTGGACATGCCAGGGAGTTAACACCCCAAGAGCAACCCCCAAACCAATCAAGTGCTGGTAAATATCCCAACTTCCTCCTCCCTTTGGTGGGAAAACTCAGGTACACCCTACACTGTCTCCTCAAGGGTCTTCAGAAGTCAGCATGCTGAGAAAGCAGAATCCTCACCCTTCAAAATTAAATAAGGGCAAGTGGCAAATTCAACAAGGCATGGAAGGCTACCCATGAGGATCTGTCTGGAAGACAAGCTGGCTTTGCCCAAAGAACTACAACATGCAACCACAATAGAGATGCAGCTTGTCCTTGTATTTTTTCCTCTTTCAATTCTACATAAGCTTTAGACAGCACATGTTATTCAGGTAAATTATATGTTACTGCATTCTCCCATTTGGCCAGAGGTCACATTTCTCATGATTGGTCTTATGAATGAAAAAGATAAGCCCAAAGCCTGAGGATTACACATGGAGTTAATGGGGCTAGGGAGTACTCAGAAAGGAACAGAGAAAGAAAAGAAAGAAAATAAAAGCACAGGGGAAGCAAAGGCAGAAGGTGGGAAAGAGCCAAGTTAGTGGACACCAGAAGGGACAACAGAGACATTAACATTCTCACAGCCACCACTGCAATAACCGACAGCAGAGCTGGGGCCCTGAGGTAGCTGTAGTTAAGGGCTTTGAATACTTGATTCTCACAATATGTTTTATTATTTTATTCTCTCATTGCCACGACTTGGTGGCTATTGTTGGTGTCCATCTTGCAGGTGATGAAAACAAGGCTTGAGGTTCAGTGCCAGGTAAACAACTGGTAAGCAGTAGAGTTAGGAAGTGTGGCCAGGGAGTCTGAGTCCTCAGCCCATGCTCTGCAACAACTCTTGTTCTAGTGCTCTCTTCTCTGTGCTGGACAAAGTTAGGGACAGCGAGAGAAAGTCAGGTTTAGGAAGGCTCTGTTTGAGAAGCAGGGGTGGGAGGAGGAGACAGGAGACAAAGCAAAGCAGGATGTGGGGTCACCTACTTACTCTGGCAAATGTTGAGGCCATCCCAGTCTGAAGTGCCAGCAGGCTGGAGACTTGCCCTAGAGTAGAATCCATCACCAGCACCTGGTGGGAACACTTCCAACTAGAAGAGCTTGGGGGAAGAGGGAGACAAAGACAGCCCAACATCTCTCTTGTGCAACTACAGCAAAAGCTGTGGCTGGAGAAAATGGGAGTATGTATGTAACCTGAGTATGAGAGACCGTGGATACCACCTCATACCCACCAGAATGCCTGGAAGTGAAACAACAGTCACCGTCAAATGTCAGGAGGAGGTGGAGCAACTGGACAGCTCCTACCCTGCTGCAGGGGGAGCACAAAATGGTACAACCACTTTTAGTAAATGGCTTAGCTGTGCCTTATCAGTTTAAACACCAAATTTACTACCCCCCCGATTACATTCCTCAGCATTTACCCAAAAGAAAAGATAGGCAAAATAGTTCATAGAAGCTTTATTCATAATAGCAAAAAAAAAAAAAAAAAGTCAGAGACAACCCAACTGTTCAACAGATGAAAAGACCAACAAACTGTGGTATACCCCCATACTGGGATATTTTTTTCAAAGGGAAAAAGGAAGGAATTACTGATAAAATGCAACAATGGGCTCTAGAGGTATAGTAATAGGTGTGGCAGTACACACTTTCTAGATCAGGCTAAATTAAGGGATGACAGAAATCCGATCAGGGGTTACCTTGGGGGTTGTGGTGAATGACTATAAGGGGCATGAAGAATATTTTGGAGTGATACAAATGTTCTGTCTTGATTGGGGTGTGGGTTGTACATATCTATACATTTGTGAAAACTCACAGAACCATAAAATTTAGATCTGTGCCTTTCATTAATGTAAATTACACCTAGAATTATTTTGGGGGAAAAAAAAAGAACAGCATCAGTAGACTCATTCATATGTTGACAAGTTTCAGGACCGCTTAGGTGAAGTCATCGTAGTCTGGGATCCCATCAAAGTTGTTGAACAGTGCTCTTCCATGCACAGGGTCCCGTGGCCTCATTTCCCATCCACTAAGTAATTTCCCAAATTCACCCTGCTATAATTTCACACAGGAATAAATGGTGTAACTAACTACAGATGAATCCTTTGATTTTTTCCTTCAGATCCAAGTATTATCACGTTCGTTTCTTTCAGACAGAATATTGGGTCTGAATTAAAGTTATGTTCCCTATACTAAAAAACTGTCCAACATTTGTTCATTGTTCCCTCTATGTACAGATTGGAATTCTCTTGCGGGCACCTAACAGGTAGAGATTACGCATTCATGCTAAAGTTCCTCCAGTGTAATGTAAATTGATTTTTCTTCAAAAACTGAACATTCAATCATTCATCATGAGAAGAGTTACATTTAAAATTCTGACCTTACATAGTAAAGAAATGGTTACTGTTGAGAAACGGGAAAAATGGAAAGATTGGGGGCGGAAATCAGGTAAACTAACATTTGAATGCTTACTTTGTACAGAACGCTTAAGGCAGTGCTTTGCATATGCAATCTCATTTCAGCCTCATAGCACCCCTGTGAAACAGGTGTTAATAGAACATAGGGGACATGACAAAACTGAGGCTCATAGAAATTAATATGCTCAAAGTTAAGAGCCAGTAAAACGTGGAGGCAGAATTTCATCCCTGGTCTACACAACTCCACAGCCTACATTTTTACTGACTAGGAAGACATCCATCCATTTACTCATTCAACAGATGTTTATCTTCATGCATCCTTGGTTTGCTCTGGGAGAAAGCACACTCTAGCAGCCCTATAGAGAGACCCATGTAGTGAGGAACGGGGATCTCGTGACGACAGCCATGGGAGTGAGCTTGAAGTCGGACCCCCAAACCCCAGTCAACATCTTCAGAAGAAACTGTAGCCTTGGTCAAGAATACTCAGACTCTAATCTAAAGAGGAGCCTGAACCAGAGACATCCAGTTAGGTTGCTCCTGAATTCCTAATTCACAGAAACCATGAGATGAGAAACGTTTGTTGATTTAAAGCATTAAGGTTGGGGGCAATTTGTCATGCAGTAATTAAATGGACAAATAAAGACACATTCATTGTAAGTCCATAGTATAAGATCATGCAATAATTAAATGGACAAATAAAGACACATTCATTGTAAGTCCATAGTATAAGATCATGCAATAATTAAATGGACAAATAAAGACACATTCATTGGAAGTCCATAGTATAAGATGTGCCAGGAAGACAAGAAACAAAGGGTTGAAAGAAATGGAAAGGTGCCAGTGCTACTTTAGGCACAGTGGACACAGGAGGCATCCTGTGGGTTTCGTATTTCACTGGAGGTATAAAGGATGAGAAAAGAGAAGTGTTCATTGGATTTGACAGCATGAAGGTAGCTGGTTCCCTTTACAAGATCAGTTACAGTAATTGGAAACTAAGGCCCAATTAGAGTAAAATAAAGAGTAAATGGATAGAAAGAAGTAGAAAATTTGTAAGCAAAGGTCTTCCTAAATCTCAGGGAGGAAGGACAAAAGAAATGGCGGGAAGCTAGAATGGAAGAGGAGGGCCATTGCTGGTGGTGGTGTCTCACTGCTGCTCTTTTGAGATGAGTGGTATCAGTGTACCCATATAGTGTATGATGAGAAAAGCCCAGTGTAAAAGGAGGAAATGACCAAGCTGAGGATGTGCAATCTCGAGCACAAATTATGGGGTCTAGAAGGAATGGTATTTCCTGCATCACGACAAGGAGTGAGAAGGCGGGGCACTAGGGTAAGGTTTCTGTGAAGCTCTGTGGGTATGGAGATGAAGGAATTTCTGGCTAGTGTTTTTATCAGTAGGGCAAAATTCCTTTAACAATGTATTAATTTTTAAGTCTAAAACTTTTAATTAAAATATTAACTAAAAGACCTATAAATGGGTTAAATTTTAATTTACTGATTTGGGGTTTTGTGTCTTTCTTAACACCTCCTATGCCTCAGGAGTGTATCTTACCATGATTCCGAACAAGTTCTCCAATTTTTTTTTTTTTTTTTTAAGTAATCTCTACACCCAACGTGGACTCAAACTCAACCCCGAGATCAAGTGTTGCATGCTCTGCCGACTGCGTCAGCCAGGTGCTCCTCCAATGTTATTTTTTTTAATACTTTTATTTTTTTACATTTAGCTCTTTGACTTTTATCCTAGCATACACAGTGAAGCATAGATAATCCTTCTACATGGTCCCATTTGATTGTTCACCCTCTCTAAACTAAACGGAAATGCTACCCATACTAAATTCTCATATAAACATGAGTCCATTTCTGAACTACCAATTCTTTCCACTGACATATTTGCCTACCTCTGGGTCTACCATATTTTTTCTATTGTAAAATACAAAATAACACAGAAAAGGGGAATCCATATGTATGTACAGTTTAATGAATAGTATAAAGTGAACTTCCAGGTAAGAATTCACACACACACACACACATTTCAATTAATATATGTATCCCTAAACAACACAGTTAAGTTTATTTATACTTCCCCCTTAAAATTACTATAGTACATTTTGGTATCTGGCTGAGTAAACTTTCTTCACTATTCTTTTTTTTGCATTGTTCCTTTTCATTTTGTTTTGGGAGCATTTTCTTTTCCAGATACATTCTGGAATTAGATTTTACAGTTCATAAAATACATTAGCATTTTGGTTAGTATTGCATTCAATTAATAGATTATAATTCTTCCTGTCGGTTCTAAGAACTTGGTATTAGTGGGGGAAGGGATGCAAAGTCCCTCCCTTATATATTTTCCCACCTTTGTATATTTATATTTAAACACATATACACCCACCTTTATGTATTTTAATTATGTTTATACTAACTTTAATACCTCAGATGAAATTAATTATAGCCCCTTAAAGCCATTTCACCATTAAAACTAAAAATATTTAAATAGCAGATACCTGAGTGGCTCAGTCTTTAAGTGCCTGCCTTCAGCTCAGGTCATGATCCCAGGGTCCTGGGATGGAGCCCTGCATTGGGCTCCCTGCTCTGCAGGAAGCCTGCTTCTCCCTCCCCCACTCCCCTTCTCTCACTGTGTCTCTGTCAAATAAATACAATCTTTAAAAAAATAATTAAAAAATAAAAATATTTAAATAGCATTATTAGTAGAAGATCATCTACTGAAGACCTTTGTTTTCAATTAGCAGCAAAGGGGAAATGTATCAATGCACCTTAACTAAAGATGTGTTCTTTTATTAATAGCTCAAAGAAAAAAAAGCATAGGTTCTGAATAAAATAATATATATAAGAATTTGTACTGAATATCCATTTCTGATATGTATATTCTGTAATAAAATTCATGTTTGAACATACTGAACTAAACTTCCAACTCTCAAGAGCAACATTTCTAAGAGACTCTCTCATGGAGACCAGGCCAAATCTTCAAAAATGAATTTTCTAGACTCATGGGGAAAAGGCAGCTCCTAGTGAGTTGCTATTAGTATGGAACAAAATCAGATGAAAAATACACATTAAATAACCCATCTAGAACTCTCTTCACCTCTAGTTCATTTTGCCTAAACACTAAATCACATCAGGAAAATCAAAGACAGAAGCAGAGAGAAATTGGGATATAACAGGGTGCAATTTAGAAAGTTAGGCCAATATATACCAAAAACAAGAAAAGAAAATCACTTCATGCCTCTTCAGCTTTGATATTCAAAGCAACATTTACTTATTCTGCTACTAACTCTATTTCCAGTATGAATATAAAATATTCTCTCAGTCAAAAGCAAATGTCATCCAGGTCCTAGAGGATGCTGAGACATTTATGCCATATACCTCCCTCAGTCACATACAATTGGGCATACCCATCAATATAATCTACATTTACTTAGAACCATATTTGTATTAATGCTAATCTGTACTTTAAATACTAGAAAGATTAATTTCTGTATTTCATTTAAAATCTGTATCTATAACTACACATCTTAGTTGCTTTCTTTCCACACCCCTTATATCCTCTAGTTCACACATAAGCCCTTGGAGACTGCTCCTCTAAACCATACAAACATTGGACAGTAGCTTCCTCTGACAAAGCCTTTTTATATGCTATAACCATTTGAATGTTAAACAGAGATTTAACTTCCTATGAGTGTGTTCTATCCATACATCATATGCTTTAAAGGTTATAATCATATAGTAAGTTATGACTTAATCTTCTCATCGATCACCATAACCCTAATGTGCTTGTTCCTTTACTTATCTGGCTACTATCATGATGATGATTATTTTTCCTTTATTGTCAAAGGTCTCAGACTTTGTCTCTTTTCTTCATGAAATGGACAGTGCCTATTATAGCATCCTCTGCAATAAAGAAAAACTGTCTATTGTCCATTTGAATTTTAAGTTGGCAGCTATCACTTATACAAATATTGCTGTAGAGTTGCTGTGGGGTGAAAGACCTCCTTTTCAGGGTATTAAATCTTAATTGGCTACATTTCTAAACAGATCCCATCAATGACTCAATTTTGGATTTGACAAAACAGAAGTGGGCAGGCCTGGGAGAAAGGTACACGTGATCCTTCATGAATTTATCACTGATAGAAACAACAGTCTAAAATAAGGGGTAAGGGTGCCTGGGTGGCTCAGTTGGCTAAGCGGCTGCCTTCAGCTCAGGTCATGATCCTGGGGTTCTGAGATCGAGTCCCACATCAGGCTCCCTCCTCAGTGGGGAGCCTGCTTCTCCCTCTGCCCCTCCCCCTGCTTGTGCTCTCTCCCTGTCAAATAAATAAATAAAATCTTTAAAACAATAAAATAAAATAAGGTGTCAAGAAATGGAAGGAGACATTTTAGAAAAGCTTTCATGGGGCAGGTCTAAATGTGACAGCACCCCCAGAGAAGGCTATCTGATCAGGAGAGTATAGTTGAGAGGATGTTGCCTTTGCTTGTTCTGGAGCCTCAAGGAGCAAATAAGTTACAGCAGATATCACACATTATATTTGCTTAAATCAGGATGCACCAAACTAAGGAGTATCAAGACCAGACCTCCTTCCCAGCATGGGGACTTTTAAGATCCAACAGTCTCCTCGACATCATTTGGATCACTTGCCATCAGGTGTCTGAGAGACAACTCAAATCCAACATGTCCAAACCTGGACTCCTGATCTTTTCTCCCCAAATCATTCTATCCACCGCTGTCCTTACTGAGGTGAGGTTTCAGACACCATCAGTTGTGAATCCTACCATTATCCTGGGAGGACACACAACAGTAGGACATGCAACTGATGGTAAGATACCTCTGGATTTTAGGGATGTTAAAATGTGAAATGCTAAGTACTTTGGAGTCAATGACGTATGGGTGGCAGGAAGTTCTTTGAGTATCTTCCCTCACCTCTTACACAAAACATACAGCAGCAATGACAGGAGGGGAGCCCCTGGAGACTCCAACTTCAGATTCCCATTCTCATTCATTCGTTAAACAAGCCTTTCCTGGGGACTTACTTTGCACCAGGCACTATGGATATAGAAATGAGGACACAGCATCTGCTCCAAGAGGAATTTGAGTCCAGTAAGAAGCCTGACTCTAAATCAGAGACTGAATTACAGTGTGCTAACTGCTGTGATGATTATACTATCTCAGAGGAGATCCCAACCATCGTCAAATACATACTTCCAAAGCTAACTGGAGAGTATACGGAGTTGTCTATTTTTTCCTTCTGCCAAACTCCAAAATGGAACAAGTTATGGTACTAACATAGCACCAACTAACATACCAGCTAAAGTATCAGACATATACATATATATTTATAGTTATTCCAAGTCCATCTACCTGCTTGTTCCTACCCCATCCTGATGCATGAACTCAGGCACTCTGTCTTTCCATTTCTGCCTCTACACATTGTGTGACATTCTGAACTTCTGTTTCATCAGTTTTAAGCAAGATGCCAGAAAGGCTGAGAACCTCTCCATCTCAACATCTTGGATTCTATTATTAACTCTCAAGAAGTCTATTTGGTTTTCTCCTACCAGGGTAGGTTACAGAACATTGTGTTAAAATGGAGACTAAGGATATTTATTTCACAGGTTAAAAAACATTACATATGAATCTCTAAATCAAGTCTAAGTTTATTAACTCTAGGACTTAATTTTTAATTCACAATGCAATGTGAACGCTAAGTCAGAAAAAAAGAGTTAGAAATAGTCTACTGTTTGGGTCTCATTTAACATGATGCTCTTGAAGACTCTGAAGGCCAGAAGAGTTTTCATCTCCTTAGTAGATTTAATCATGCTAAGAATCTTCTTCCATCTGTAAAATTCTTCTAACTATCCCAATTGCCCATCAACATCTGAATCAAATTTTTCCTCATGTAGGACTTTGGCAAGATATGGGGTACACCCATCAACTACAATTCTACAGTGAAATCATGGTTTAAGTCCCATGAAAAGATAAAAAATTAAATTAAATAGCAGGTGCTAGTATCCTCTCAATAATCTATAATGACACGACCAACCACATCAATCTCAGATAACATAAAGAATATAGATAATAAAGGTTTTTACTGGCTTAAACTTTTATTAAAAGGACTATTTCTGATGTTCTATTTCTATAGTATGATACAGAAGCTTGTTTAATTTTTGGCTTTGGGTCTGCCACTGCTGAGATACAGGATAGGGGATGGGAGAGTGCCTTCAAAGATGAGAGGGGGCTAGCAATAAATTCAGTTTGGGGTGTATTTTTAAGATATCACCCAGATGGAGACATCTACCGCAAGATGGAAATGCAGCTTTGCTGCTCAGGGAAGAGGATGGGGTTGGAGAGACAGACTGGGTGACAAGTGTTGTGGAGATGACAGAGAGCCCTGAGGCTGGACCTGATTACAGAGGGAGGGGGAGCCCATGGAGAAAGGCCGAGAAAAATCTCCTCAAAGAGAATGAAGAAAACCACAAGGGAATGGTGAGAGGTAGATTTGAGAAGACCGGTGGATAAAGACTTAAAGTATTTTGTTGGGTTTGGGGCTAGTTTTTCCACTTTCAGGAAGAACTGGGCCATTGATGGAGCTGCAGGTGGACACCTAGGAGAAAAGCAGGTAAAAAAAAAAAAAAGGTTTGCCTGAGGTTGAAGAGAAGATGGAAGTATGCATAGGCATTTCAAGATGTTTGGAGGAGGGCGCCTGGGTGGCTCAGTCAGTTAAGCGACTGCCTTCAGCTCAGGTCATGATCCTGGAGTCCCTGGATCGAGTCCCGCATCAGGCTCCCTGCTCGGCAGGGAGTCTGCTTCTCCCTCCGACCCTCCCCCCTTTCATGCTCTCTCTCTCTCAGTCTCTCTCTCTCAAATAAATAAATAAAATCTTTAAAAAAAAAAAAGATGTTTGGAGGAAAACATCTCGAGAGGCCAGTTGCTTGGGGGGAAAGGCAAGTTGCAGGGAGACCTGATGGGATATGTGGGTTGAAGATGAGAAGGCAAGAAAGACATACTCTGAATATACCAGTAAAACATAGGGCCCATTGGGAGATGCAAAATCCTAGATCAGGTAGGAGTAGGTGAGGTCAAAGCTCAGGGTTTGAAGTCTGGTGTTAATACAAGAGACCCAAGGTGGGCGGACTGGGGGGGGGGGGGAAGCAGAGACATGAGCCATAGATGGACTGCATTCGCTGCCAAGTGGAAGGCAGGACCACAAGCAAAAAGCAAGGAGGAAACTACAAGACCTCTAGCCAACCATTGTGTGATGTCTGACAATCCTCGTTACCTAAACTCTCTCACTCTTTACAAATGAATAAAGGAAATCAATTGGTCAAATGCATGTTAAATTGAACTACATGTGGTTTAGTTTCAAGCGAAAAAAGTTCTCCTTATTTTAATATAATAGTCCCTTTCCAATAACTGCAGTACCTCTTCATATTGTGTTAGATTCCCTTTTACTTACATTGTATCATCTGGCTTTCAAAACACCTATGTCAACTTATACATAGCTTTAACTAAATATCATAATCCCCAAATATTTCTCTAGTCCCTATGATTATGAGAAGTCCTGACCTTAATAAAGTATTCTAGGAAAGGATGTAAAAAATTCATCCATAATTATTAAACACACTGAACCCATTTTTCTCCTCAAAGTTGACAAATTAACATATAACTATTTGCATTATTTATATTATCACCATGCCTTAGTATGCTCACATAGGACTTGTACGATTACAACAGACTGCAAACAAACAAAAAGTTTGGTGACGAATGACAGTGAGCAAAGAATTTTAATGTTCAGCTTCAAAATGGCTGTGATAAAATGTGCTAGCTCAACTGAAAAAAAAATCACAGCATCTTTTCTGTCAACTTTCCAAGTTTATCAAATTCTTTCCCAGTCTTCCCATTTCCCTGAGTATATCTCCTTGGAAAATTATCAAGTCTCCAAGTAAAGATAAAATATCCTCTCCAGATATGGAAATGTTAAAAATGTTCCATTTTATACACAATTGTTCCATGACTAAGAGGACGTAAGATTGCCATCTTGGAGGAGGGAGAGGGGAGTCCAAGGAGGAGGAGAGAAAAGTATTTGAATCAGTAAAAACCTTCTGCCAGTACCTTTGAGAAAGTTGGAAACCAACAAAACTTGGGTTAATTTCATCACGTGTTCTTGCTTGCAAGCATAGGTCCAGTAACGTCAAAACACCTAAGTGATTGTTAGAGAAAGTAACATCTGTATACGAAGGCATCAAAATTTCCAAAGGGCAACTTTTTGGGTAGCCTCAAGGACAGAAAGTGTCCTAAAATGGACTGACCCACACATCCCTGACCCACAGGGCCTGTCAGTCGGACTGACCAATCCATGAGAAGCACTGGTCCAGGGGACTTCCGTCTTCCTATCTATCCTCCATTCCAAGTATATAGGCCTCTTTCCTCAAGTTTGGGATATCATGGTTGAAAGACAGCTGACCTGATTCTAGGCACCACTGTCCCATTCCAGCAGGATGAAGAAAAGAGAAAGCAAAAAACAGGATTGGAGTGAGTCTCCCCCTCTTTAAAAGGCTTCTCTGGATGCCTTTTCAACAATTTCAGATTGCCATGCCTAGCTGGAAAGGCTAAGAAATTGAGTATTTGAGCTTTGCAACTTTGATAAAGAAGGGTAGGCAAGGGAGACATGGGTTGTCCATTTATTTTAGGGTACCCATCCCACAGGGTCTTTCAGCTGGGACACAGTAAGTGCTCAATGAACACTTACACATTGTACAATCACCTGTCCCCTTGCTGTGACACATGCACGCCACGTCCATTCTAACTCTAACCTTATCTCATTTTATGCCTTGCTTTTGCGATCCAGGAGAGCAAGCACTTTCTTCTCTGTTGAAACCCTACATGCTTTTTTTTTTTTTTTAATTGCAGTATATCAGGGGCGCCTGGGTGGCTCAGTCAGTTAAGCATCAGACTCTTGGTTTCGGCTCAGGTCATGATCTCAGGGTCCTGAGTTTAACTTAAACTCTTAAGTCCCCATTTCTTTGTGTACAAAACAGACAAACTGACACCGACTCTGCACGGTTATGGAAAGGATTTGTATGCACACAGAACAGTGTAAGGTGTCAGTTTCCAGAGCCTTTAACAACTGGCTCTCCAAAAATGGAAAAAAAAAAAGTTCCTGATGCTGCTAAACACAGATGTGCAGCAACACGCCATTATGTACATAGTCTTTCCCCTATACGTGCAACTGACGTGAAAACTGCAAGAACATAAATAGTGGAACATAGGAAAATAAGGAGGAAGTGGTGAGGTTTTAAGTGTTTATTACTTTTTAAATAAATTTAATTGCATGTTTACATAATTTGTATTAACATCTGAAATTGAGTTGGCTCTGGCATATCGCTGTGTGCGTACAAACACCACTGGATAAATCAAAGCCAAGGCTATTTACAGAAATGAAAAACTACAGTATTTTCTTTAAACAGACATTAATTAAAGGAAACTGATTTCATTGAATGTGATCTTGTACCAGCGATGTAATAGCAGGTTTAATCATGGAGCTACAGCAACAACTCCAATGCTAAGGCACAGAAACTCTGGAATACATTATACTTAGAATTACAAAGGAATCTCAACCAAGGAACCGCAAAAGACGTGTCTCCAATAAAAAGGCAGGGATCACGGCTAAGCCTTTTGTTGTAGTAGATATCTAGTCTATTCACTGAAACCTCATGCTGACAGATTTCCAAAAAGCTTGTCAGGACACATTATACCCAGACAGGCTTTTTTTTTTTTTTTAATTTTTTATTTAAATTGAATTTAGTTAACATATACTGTATTAGTAGTTTCAGGCGTAGAATTTAGTGATTCATCAGTTGCCTGGAACACCCAGTGCTCATTCCATTAAGTGTCCTCCTTAATGCCCATCACCCAGTTACCCCATTCCCCACCCACCTCCCATCCAGCAACCCTCAGTTTGTTTTCTATAGTTAAGAGTCTCTTATGGTTTGCCTCCCTCTTGGTTTTCATCTTATTTTTTCTTAAATTCCTTGTGAAAGAGATAGCTTTAAATCAAGGTAAGGATGCAGTCCTTCCACACCACCACCAAAATCCTAAACCACCAACCTGCTTCAGCTGTGGCAAAATCCCAGTGGAGGGGGGAATAGGATCAAAACAGGGGAGAGAAGCCTTAAGTGCTGGCCACCCACGTGAGAACCAAGAGAAGGCTAATGCTCCTCTCTTCAAAGGTATGTTTGGCAGATGCAGCACACAGATAAACATGGTTATTACCTTGCAAAAAAGCCAAGGCATCATACAAAGTGTCTTGTCTTCATATTCTCTGCTCATAGCTAAGCCCACTGACATGCTTTTACCTCTGTGGAAATTAGATATTTGGACCAATTTATGCATGACTCCATCCATCACTTCAAGTCCCCCATCATTCTTCATGCGAGACAAATCAAACAGGTTCAGGAGCAGTTACACCGGAGGTGTAAAACTTACCTTGAGCTAGGTAGCAAGGGAACACAGCCATGCTGGTGAATTTCAGGTGTTAGAGCTTCCAATAGGCATCATACGCAAACTTGGGATGTACAAGGGTATACAAGTGAATAAAGACCCGGACCTGTCCTCAGAGATCTCGCCATCTATTCACTAAGGTGCACCTGCCAGGGCGTGGCCTCCAGAAGGGGATGCACCTGCCAGGGCGTGGCCTCAGAATAAGGCTACCAGAAGGCCTTCCTAGCATTCCTAGCGGAGCTGTATTAGACGCCATCAGTATACAACCTGGGCTGAATTAACTTATTTGTAGAAGTATGTGCTTCAGTGCCACCAAGTTAAGCCCCTGGTCACTCAAATACATCTGAACATTCAAGTTCATTCAAGTACTCTGAAAATTTCTGTAAGATCTCTACTTGGTGTGCTTTCTTCATGGAACACTGTAGGTGATGGAAGCTATGCCTAATTCACGACTCTCAATCCAAGCAGGTGTCATGTTTGCTTCATCTTGCTGCCAAGGCTGCATTTCTTGGGGACAGATGGCTATCAAACTGCTCTTCCATTCAGAATACACAGCAGATGCTCTCACAATTCTAGTGAAATACTAGGCTCTTAAAGGTGTCAGCATTTACCCTCTAAAGTTTAAAAACTCAACTTAACTTTCAATTCTTCCAATAGGAAGAAAAAAGTTTCCTTTAAGCCTTACTTTTCCGTTTTTCATTAAACATCACTTGAATGAAGTTTTAACTCTTTCCATCATCTGGAGTTAACACTCAAGGTGACTTCAAGAACAACACAAACCTGACCTCCCTGGACCAAGAAGGGTTCACCACATTTAGTGGATGTTGCTAGAACCAGCCTGAATATCCATTCCTGGTCCCATATATGGTGGTCTGGAGAAGACTGAGAAGACCAGGATTTCTAGGGGAAAGCAAAGCAATGGTCTCCTGGTTTCCTGCAGAGGCTCCAGGAGAGGCCGAAATAAAGGATTCCCTCTCTGTGAACCTCCAGAGACTTTTAAAGTCACTCCTGAGGACCATATGGGCTATCATCAGTCAAAAACTGCCCCAGGAATGATATCATCAAGATTAAATGGCTCATTCCCCATAATCTTAACCACATGAGTTTGCAAAAAGACGCTGATGCAAATCAGGAAAGGGGGAGTCTCTCCATACCCAAGATGCAAGCAAATGAATAAGCATCAGCCTGAAGAAGTTGTGAGGGCTGTCAGAGAATTCAACTTAAGGAACCTTCTTCTCTAGCGTAGCTTTCTACCCCAAATGCAGAACAGCAATCCATGATAGCTAAAGAGACTGCCTCACGCTGAGGCAAAGCAAACTGTACCCCCCCAAAGTTCCTATAGGGGCTCTGCTACTGTGCCTGGAATTCCTGCAACCAACTGCTTTGGCTCATGTTTCTGAGACCCAAGGTGAAGGCACAAGCCGCACCACACCATGATTAAGCCATAGCACCTTACACAATACAACTGATCAGATTTGTTCGCTGTCACAGAGCAACTGAAAAGAGAAGTTCTTATTTTGAGGTGAAGCGTGGGAAGAGAAAGAAAGGGGAGAGAGAAAAGTATTCCAGGACATGAGGGAGAGGGAGGACAGAAGGCTTGGGGTGGGAACATTACCCACAGGGAGAATGGCTGCTAAAATAAGCCACCTGCGAAGAGTTCTATTTTATAGTCTGATCTTGGATCAAAGATGAGGAAAGGGGAGAGACTCGTTCTGAAAATAAACTTCCACTACTTCACAGTTGGTCACAGATCCAATCAAGGCTAAGAGAAAAAAAGAAAACGTTAAGGTGTCTCAACACTTAATGGGGAAGAGTGCCACCCTCTAGGACCAAGGGTCAGCTCCCG
Organism: Leptonychotes weddellii; assembly: GCF_054177405.1. Classification (NCBI taxonomy): domain Eukaryota; kingdom Metazoa; phylum Chordata; class Mammalia; order Carnivora; family Phocidae; genus Leptonychotes; species Leptonychotes weddellii. The sequence continues at coordinate 31,401,622 of NC_138378.1, forward strand.
ATGGGATATGCAATGCCATCCAGGTAAAGGGATGGGCCATTGGCACTATCATGCTCAACTCCCTTTTGTGTTATAAATGGCATTTGTGGTTTTCTCCAAAACCCTCTCTGGTCATCGCTCCATCAGGTCATTATTTTGCTTTACCTCCCCTGTATTATCAAGCTCCATACAGGTGCAGCATTCTTGGGGGACATCTCATTCTGTATCACCCCCTCCAGTGCCCCTTGATACTTCTTACAACAGGGTTGATTGTGATTCCCTATTTACCAAAAGCCGTGAGATCTGGTCCTCCTCTTTCCTCGCCTCTCTGCAGCACTGGGAATGGATGGGTTGCATTACCTGTCTTCCCTGACTTTCCTTCTCCTGTTTTTGTACTTCCTTCACCTTTCCAGGCCCATTTCATTTGCCCTCCCCTTACACAAGAGTAGCATCCACTATTTGGCATCTTTCTCTGTTTTCTCTCCTTGTTCTATTGTGCCCATTCGCTGCCATTAGCCACAACACTACTGAAGACCTTAAAAGCCTTAATTTTTAGTCCAGACATCACCTCTAAGCCCTTGACATATCATCCAGATTCCCTGCCTCCCCGACAGGTCCATCAGCATGGCTTTGGGCACCTCACAGTCCACACGTCTGTCTACAATTGAACTTCTTGCTATGTCCTCACAAAGACGGTCCATCTTCTCTTCCATGAGGAGTTTTAGTGAATGACTCACCACTCACCCAATCACCCAGAGGAAAACCTTCAATCATCTTGGATTCCAGTCTTTCTGATACACACCAACAAAAGCAGGGGTGTGCCCCACTCATACCCTTTGTCTTCACCACTTTACACACTTTCCCAATACTGGCCTTACCTCTCTCTGGCCATCGAGTCTCTTTGCCCACCTGTGTAGCAGCCTGGCTGTCAACTGGAGAGAAGCAAATATTCAGGGGATGGGATTAGCAGGTACAAGCAACCCATTTTTTTTTTTTAAGTAGGCTTCTTGCCCAGCGTGGAGCCCAACAAGGGACTTGAACTCACAACCCTGAGATCAAGACCTGAGCTGAGATCAAGGGTCAGATGCTTAACCAGCTGAGCCACCCAAGTGCCCCAACCCATCAGTCCTTTTAAAAAGTTACAGCTTCAAACAAAACACTGGTGCTTAGACCAAACCACTTTTACAATTACTGTGCTTAAATCTGTTTTATATCCAAGGGCTATGGGCTGGAGATGAAGCAAAAAGAGTCCTTTAAAAAGGCATTTTGTGGCTGAGCCATGGGCCTCATGAAAGCAACTTTCCCAGGGACCCCACCCTACTGCCTGGGTCCCACCTCCATGGCTTTGCTGAAGCCACTGGCTCTCCTGGTATTGTTCTTTCCCATATCATTGGAAGATTTTGCCTTCAAGGACTTGATCCAAGTGATAACTTTATGAAGCTGCTTCTGCCTGCAAACCCTTCAGTTAGCAAGGTCGGGGGCATTTGGGAGGGAAAAGTGTATTCTAGCTCAGAAGCTCTATCATGTTATTCTTGTTTATCTGCCTAGCTCCCTCCAGACCACAAGCACCTTGAGGGGCAGGACTGGGTTGCATGACTATTTTGGAAACCTCCCACCGCACACAGTACATGTTGTACTTATTAGAATAGATTTAAAAATGAGTGAATGATTTATGAAAAGACAACATTTCTGACACCTTTACACTGGCAGAAAAATACATGGGGAGGTGTTGAGTATCTACAGGATCCATTCCAAGTAACAAGAAAGTCACAGAATCCCAAATACCATATCTAAGGAGGAAATGCAGCTTGGTAATCATGGTGGACAAGATCCCTAATCCTGACCCCTGAACTGAGACAATATGCTTGGGTCACCAAGTCACAATAGAACCATGAGTCAAGCGCCTTTCAGAAGTGCTGTTCGCAGTATTATAATCCTCAGCCTATGAACGGGTTATTTTCACGTGAAGATGTATCCAAGAACTGCCAGGAACATTTTAAATGGGATGGTAATTTCTGGCAGACACATCTCTGAACACATCTCCAATTTAATTTTCAAGAAGCCTAAGTGGAGACAATCCTTTTGAGAATACCTAATAACAGACCCCAAAGAAACAAGCCCAAAGAAACACATTTGAATAGAAAGCTGGAGAATATATTACCATTTCAGGGATGACTGACAACCCATTTATATTTTACTACATGTTATAGTAGTAATCCCAGCGATGCAGTATTTTCAGAAAGCGAGACTATGTGAGAGATTCATCGGTTACAGGAGATATAATTAACCTCAGATCAACTGGAAGTTGGCACCTGAAATCCTTCTAGGAATCAAGCAGGGTATGACTCAATCAATCAAGTACGCTGGCAGAGACTTAACAGGCAGGTAAATCAGATTGCTTGCTTAGAGAAAAGGGACTAAATCAAGCTTACTCTACTGCATCAGCAGAGCACCTTGAAAACTTAGGGGGAAGGTTTTTAAAATAACTGTGATAGTGCCTCATCAATTTCTCAGCACCATGAGGAGGCCATTTTGTCCCTTACAGGCAGAAGAGTTGATGAATCCTATCCACCCAGTGGCCACTCTCTCTGCTGCTCAGTGCTTTCATTAGAGCAAACTTCATTCATTTATTTAGCAAATATTTGAGCATTAACTCTGCAGTAGACGATGGGTTAACTTCCTAGGGGATATGAACTATAATCTTAACCTCATGATTATCAATCTTTGGTAGCAAAAGCATGAAACAAATGAGTAAACAAGTGTTTTAAAAAGATAAAAATGATTTTGGAAAGAACATCAGTTTGGGGGCGCCTGGGTGGCTCCGTCGTTAAGCGTCTGCCTTCGGCTCAGGTCATGATCCCAGGGTCCTGGGATCGAGCCCCGCATCGGGCTCCCTGCTCAACAGGAAGCCTGCTTCTCCCTCTCCCACTCCCCCTGCTTGTGTTCCCTCTCTTCCTGTCTCTCTCTGTCAAATAAATAAATAAAATCTTTAAAAAAAAAAAAAAAAGAACATCAGTTTGTGCCGGTACCAAATAACCTGTGGGTCAGGCTACCTACACCAACAGGTTACCTAGAGGTACCTATGGATGACCTGTGTCAGTTTAAGGTGGCAAGAGAGCTGACTTGGGGTTCTAGAATTATGAGGAGTTTCAGAGGGAGAAAAAGGCACAAGAGTTGATGGAGATGCAAGGAAGTGGATGTAAATCTTTGAATCTCTCTGCATAAGTAATAAAGACAAATAGGACAGGGCTACAGAACAGAAAGAAAAATATGGATTAACAGATGGAGGCAGGGGGTCTTGATGAAGGAGAAAGGTCTCTTGTTACCATTTTAGGGATGGTAACTAGGATAGGAGGTTTGGTCATAGGGCAGGACTCATGTAACCATGATGCTAAAGGTGGTGATGTTTCCAGTCATGACAGGACCTCTGGTGTGACCTTGGGAGAGTGTGGTTAAGGTTAAATGCACAAAAAAAGGTCACTGGAAATAAGAAGATGGAGGAACTAGAAAAGAAACATGGACACATTGTGCTTGCCTGTTTCTGAAAAGTTGGTCACAGTGATACTTGCAGAAAGTGAGCATTTCATCTTCCATTAAGGCAAGAGTCCCCAAATCTGACAGTTGTCTTTTTTTTTTTTTTACCTCCAAGTTACACATTTCAATAAAAGACAAATCACAGCTTTCATCTATGAGGCTTCCTGGTTGGCTTTCCCTCTGGCTCCCAATCCACCAGGTCGTCCCTTTCCTACTGCACATTTTTATCTTTTTTTCCCCCATCAGACTTACATTCCCTCTGTCCTCCGGACCCCCACTGCACCCACTCCACTTACAACTCAGCTTCCGCCACCCAAAGAGGTTTGCCCTTCTGGATTCAAGATGTGGCTTCCATAAATACCCTCAGGTGTGTATTACAAATATTAGCAATTAACAGAAGATCCTGAATCTCTTTTGGGTACTCATTTTCCAAGATGAACATGTCACTAGGTCTGTTAAATCAGTCTCTAGGCAAAGAAAAGCAAGATTGAGTTTTGTGTTTCCTACTGGCAACCACTGCATATTTATAAACTTTCTAAGCTGTAAGTACTACACGTTTTTATAACTGTATCTACACCAAAGGTATTTATACAATTTCTTTTTCCCAACAAAAAGGATGCACCTGGCCGAGTATATGGTTCTAAAATGATTAATGAGTATTTTCCCATATAAGCATTTAAATGCCTCTAAAAATAACTGGATTACAACCTTGATTGTGTTTACCATCAAAAATTTGGAAATAAGGCGGCACAATGAAATCCAACCATAATTCCACCACCCTCAGAGAAAAACCCTCAAAATATTTACCTTCTTTTTTCAGATACCCAATTATGGTGGGGGGGGGGGATGGATCTCTAGTATATAACAGTGCCTGGAACATAGCTGGTGAATAAATATTTGCAGACTGAATGTAGTATCCATACAGTTCTGTAGTCCAGTTTAAAATGTCTTTGTTCTCAAACTAGAATATTATAAAAGGACCATTTGTAAATTATAAAAATTTAAATATCTAATAGTTCAAAAGGAGATGAAATAAGAGAAATGCTTTTCACTGCATATTGCCATTCCCTGGAAGAAATCCCAGTAGAAATCCTGGAAACTCACATAGAAAGAAAAAGAGAGAGAGAGACGCATGCAGATATCGATACAGAGCTACATTTAACAACAAATGGTATATATTCTATATGATGTTTAACAGTGTACTTGTTCCACTTAATATTGCTTAAATAGATCTCCTATATCTGCATGCAAATGTACTTCATTCTTTACAAAGGCTTCATGTGGATTATCCTGTACTTTTACCATTAAATTGATGGACCTTTATGTAGTGGTCAGATTTTCTGCTGTTAAAAACAACGCTGCAATAAACACTCTCCAGTCTCCCAACAAATACTTATTGAGCACCCACATGCCATGCCATGAGCCCAGTTCTGGAGACTGAGATGTTCACAAAACAGCCAAGATCTCTAACCTCACAGAGTTCACAAGAGGAGAGTAACAGCAAGAAAACAAAAATGAATGTATCCTTCCCAATTTTAACTTGTACCTTGGGGGAGAAGGGAAGAGAGAAAACCAGAAGGAAGTGACGGATATCAGACAGGCAGGAAGGTCCCTCTGCGGATGTAACCAGTAAGATGAAAATGAAGCCGGCTGCAAAGGTCTGAGCGGCATCAAAGCACAGAGAGCAGCTAATGCAAAGGCCCAGTGAGAGATCTCATTTCCAGGAAAGACAGTGAATGCGGCTACAGTATAGAGAATATAGACCAAGGCTGGGCTGGAGAAGGGAGAAAATAGGTCGATACAGGATGCTAAAAAAAAGTTTTCATTTTATTCCAAATGTTACAAGAAATACCAAAGAGCAATTGGTGAGGGAGTGACATGATTTGAGTTGCATTTGTAAAAGAGCCCTCTAACTGCTGTGGAGAATGGACTGGGGAGAAGCGTGCACAGGGGACTGTTGCAGGTTACTACAGGGTGCAGGTAAGAGAGAATGGCGGGGTTTGGTCCAGACTAGAAGCAATGGATGGGGAAAGGCACGGAAGATCAAAGTCACAGTCTGGGTTTGGATTGGACAGAGCAGAGGAGATGGGGAATTGCCAAAGGACAATGGCTGGGCTATGAGCAACTGGGAGATACCTTTTTCTGAAATAGAGGAAAAAGGGAAGAGGAATAAGGTTGGGGAAAAATGCAGAGTTCTACTTCAGAGAGGTCAGTTTTGAGTTGTTTATTTGCCAATTACATGTGCATGAGAGTCTGGATTTCAGCACAAAGGTCCATGCTACATAGAAACAATTCCTCAGCTTATGAATGGTTGGCTGTCATCCACAGAGAAATGAACTGGACTATGTGGGAAAAGTGGGTTGAGAGAAGTAACACAACAAGCAGAGACTGTTTGGAGAAGTTTGCTCTGGCAAAGGCAGCAGGTTAACGAGGTCAAATGTTACACAGAAGAGAACCTAGAACTCAGTGAGAGGGAGATCAGAGGGAAATCCAGTTCAGTGGCATTTTGGGGGCAAAACTGGATTGGAATGAGTTTACCAGTTACCAGAAGGTAGGAGGATGTATATGAAGACAATTCTTAGAACTTTCACTTTAAAACTCTGCCTAAGAGTAGAATAACTGTAGGAGTTATAAGGTCAAAAATGGTTCACAGTTGTTGCTGTGTGTATAATTTTTTTTAATTAATTATTTATTTGACAGAGAGAGACACAGTGAGAGAGGGAACACAAGCAGGGGGAGTGGGAGAGGGAGAAGCAGGCATCCCGCGGAGCAGGGAGCCCGATGTGGGGCTCGATCCCAGGACCCCAGGATCATGACCGGAGCCAAAGGCAGACGCCCAACGACTGAGCCACCCAGGCGCCCCGCTGTGTGTATAATTTTATAGAAATAAATTTATAGAAGTCCTGCAGCATGTTTGTGTATTAATGGGAGTAATCCAATATGGTGAGAAGAGAATAATCAAGCAAACAATGAAATCTGGAAAAGGTTAGAAAAAATGAAAAGGAAAAGAAAGAAAGTACAGGGTTTATCTTTGACTTCCTTCGGGAGAGAGGATGGATGAAGGAGAAAATGGGCTTCCGACACCAGCTGGTTTGTGGATTTGTGATAAGATGTCAAGAATCTTCTTCCGGAGGGCCTCTATTTTCTCAAGAAAGCATGAGGTGAGTCATCAGCCTCAAGTGCATGTACTTAGGTGCTTGTAAGAAGAGGCAAGTCTG
>NC_138378.1:31408852-31428461 GCF_054177405.1 Leptonychotes weddellii
GAACACTGCTTGAAAGGCTGTAAGGTCAGAATTTTATTCTGAAGAAGCCTCTTCAACCTTTTGAGTTGCCAAACTTTGGAAAGCCTTTGGCCACGAGATCCTATTTATCTTTCCTCTGACTTTACATTCTGTAAGCATTTTCCTAACACTGAAGCTCTACCTTCCAACACGAAAATGACAGTCACTTCCTCCTAAGACTCACTGGCTTCATTTCACCATCTTACCCTTGTTGGTCAGAGTTAAGTCCATAGTCATTGCTTCCTCTACCTTTTGGTCAGGGGGTTCTCAACCTCCTCTGCACCTGGAGGGCTTTCAAAAATCCTGATGTCCTCTAAGGATGTCTACTCTCACAACTTTTACTGAACATAGTACTGAAGTCCTAGCCACAGCAATCAGACCAGAAAAAGTATTAAAGGCATCCAAGCTGGTAAGGAAGAAGTAAAGCTTTCCCTATTTGCAGATGACATGATACTAAATATTGAAAACCCCAAAGGTTCCACCAAAAAGTTTGTAGAATTGATAAATTCAGTAAGGTTGCAGGATGCAAGATCAATATACAGAAATCTGTTGCATTTCCATACACTAATAATGAAGCAACAGAAAGAGACATTAACAATCCCATTTAGAATTGCACCAAAAATACCTACAAATAAATTTAACCAAGGAGGTAAAAAATCTGTACTCTGAAAACTATAAAGCATTGATGAAAGAAATTTAAGATAACAAATGGAAAGATATTTCATGCTCATGGATTGGAAGAAAAAATATTGTTAAAATGTCTATACTGCCCAAAGCAGTCTACATATTTAATGCAATCTCTATCAAAATACCAACAGCATTTTCCACAGAACTAGAATAAATAATCCTGAAATTTGTATAGAACCACAGAAGACACTGACTAGCCAAAGCAATCTTGAAAAAGAACAAAACTCAAGGTATCACAATCCCAAGTCTCAAGCTATACTACAAAGCTGTAGTAATCAAAACTGTATGGTACTGGCACAAAAACAGACACATCGATCAATAGAACAGCATAAAGTGCCCAGAAATAAACCCTTGAATATATGGTCAGTGAATCTACAACAAAGGAGGTAAGAATATGGAATGGAAAAAAGTCTCTTCAACAAATGGTGTTGAGGAAACTGGACAGCTACAATGCAAAAGAATGGGACTGGACCACTTTCTTATATGATGCACAAAAATAAGCCCCAAATGGATTCAAGACCTCAATGTGAGACCTGAAACCATAAAAATCCTGGAATGGGCCACTGGCAGTAATTTCTCTGACACTGGCCATAGCAACAATTTTTTTAGATAGGTCTCCTGAGGCAAGGGAAACAAAAGCAAAAATAAACTATTGGGATTACATCAAAATAAAAGCTTCTGCACTGTAAGGGAAACTATCAGCAAAACTAAAAGACAACCAACTGAACGGGAGAATATATTTGCACATGACATATCTGATAAAGAGTTACTATCTGGGGCCCCTGGGTGGCTCTGTCAGTTAAGCATCTGACTTCGGCTCAGGTCATGATCTCCGGGTCCTGGGATTGAGCCCCATGTTGGGGGCTCCCTGCTCAGCAGGGAGTCTGCTTCTCCCTCTCCCCCCACTCTTGTTCTCTCTCTTGCTCTCTCTCAAATGAATAAAATTTTTAAAAAGTTGATATCCAAAATATATAAAGAATTTATACAACTCAACACCAAAAAACAAATTAATTAAAAAAATGGGAAGACATGAACAGACATTTCTCCAAAGAAGACATACAGAGGGCCAACAGGTACATGAAAAGATGCTCAACATCACTCATTATAAGGGAAATGCAAATCAAAACCACAATGAGATATCACCTCACACCTGTCAGAATGGCTAAAACTAAAAACACAAGAAACAAGTGTGGGCAAGGATGTGGAGAAAAAGGAACCCTTGTGCACTGTTGGTGGGAATGCAAACTGGTGCAGCCATTGTACAAAATACGGAGCTTCCTCAAAAAATTAAGAACAGAATTACCATACAATCCAGTAATTCTACCACTAGGTATTTACCCAAAGAATACAAAAACATGAATTTGAAGGGATATATGCACCCCTATGTTTATTGAAGCATTATTTACAATAGCCAAATTATGAAAGAAGCCCAAGTGTCCAACAATAGATGAATGGATAAAGATGTGGTATATATATACATATATATACACACACACAATGGAATATTACTCAGCCATAAAACAGAATGAAATCTTGCCATTTCCAACAACATGGATGAATCTAGAGGATAGAATGCTAAGTGAAGTAAATCAGAGAAAGACAAATACCATATGATTTCACTCATTTGTGGAATTTAAGAAACAAAACGAAGAAAAAAAACTAAAGAAAATAAAGAAAACCAAGAAAGAGACAAACCAAAAAAACAGACTCTTACCTATAGAGACCTGATGCTTTACCAGGGGCATGGAGGTGGGTGTGGGAGGGTGAAATAGGTGATGGGGATTAAGAGTACAAGTATCATGATGAGCACTGAGTAATGTATGGAATTGTTGAGTCACTATATTGCACATCTGAAACTATTACAACACTGTATGTTAACTACACTGGAATTAAAGTATTTTTAAAAAGTAAATAAAGGCTTTAAAAAAAACCCTGATGTCCTAGCCATACCACAGATCAATTAAACCAAAATCACTTGGATTGGGGCCCAGACATCAGTAATGTTAAAGCTCCCCCAAGTGACTCCAACATGTAGCCAAAATTGACAGCCACTTCTTTAGAAAGACACAAATATCAGCAAGGCAAACCAAGAATATATGAAAGGTAGTATTTAACTAGACTTAATTGGGCAGATATTTGCTTTTCTGACATCTCCAGACACTACCATTTATAATTCCAACTCTGTGATTCCAAACTTGAAATTATCCTTTGGCCATTAGCTGTTCGGATTATCTTTGCAAAATGTACTCTGTCTGCTATTACCCAAATGAAGAATAAGTTTCTTAATATGGACCAATAAAAATTGGCAAAGTCAAGTCTCACCATTTCTTGAGGTAGACGAATGGAAACTTCGCAACGTTTCACTGTATACACACTGCGTACACACACACAGTTGGAGATATTCAGGAAATAAGTCTTCAAATAACTCTAGTGATAAGGAAAACACTCTCCAAGTCAGCTCACAAAAGACATCTGGTAGCCACATCAGCAATGGAAGAAGTATCCCAGTTTACATAGATAGCATGATTTGCTGCACATTTTCAACATTTTGTGCTAAGCGCTACTTGAATATTTTTAATGACTGTGGAATACTTAAATTGAGTAAAATGAGCACCAGATTTTTTTTTTTTTTAAACAAAGTGCTGGCCAACGATCTCCTCCTTACAAATTAATCTGCCCCCAAAACTGTTCAAATGTGATTTCTTGAAATGTACTATCCTGCCCAGCTTTCCTTCTGATAAGACTTAGCAGACTACCCAGCAAGTCCTAAATGCTACTAAAACACACACCCTCTTCCTCTGTCCCCAAATAAATGTGTTCTGATAACTGAAGGGGGGGAAAAGAGAGAGAAAAATCTTTTTATTTTACTAATAAAGAACAATCTAGTACATTAAATCTAAACCTGGAACATTAAAAAGCAGGCTAACCAATCCAATGCTGGCCCAGTGAAAACCACTTGTAATCCGCAGGTATCAGGTCTAACAACATAGACTGAAAGAGAAGACAGTGGTGCCACTAAGACCAGGGGCTGACGGGTGGCGGCCTGAGCCAAAGGCAGACGCTTAACAGACTGAGCTGCCCAAGCGTCCCCTCACTTCTTTTCTTAATGAATGACCAGTGCTTAGACCAGGGCCTGGCAGAGTCCTCTCTCAGGACATGTTAGCTATTATTACCACGTCAGAAACTCCTTCAAGTAAACATATTACATTATAGATCTAGGATATATGCTCATATATATAATGTATAGGATTCAGATTGGGAGCCCCGGGGTTGGTCAAACCTGATTTGGAATCTGAGATGCCTGCTAGGGGACCACCTTTCCTTAAGTCCGCATTTTCAGGAGCAGTTTTTGCGCACTAACATGTGCCAACCACTGCTCAGGCTTCTGGTAAGAGCAGAAAACAAAAGACACTGTTGTAAGAATGAAATGGCAAGCCGCAGTCTGGGACAAAATATTTGTAAAATATATACCTAACAAAGGCCTTTCGTGTAAAATGTATTTTTAAAAGCTTTAACAAGAAAAACCCAATTTTTAAAAATGAACAAAAAAATGTTAACAGATACTTCACTAAATAAGATATACAGATGGCAAGTGATACATATAGATGCTCAACATTAGTCATTAGGGAAATGTGAATTAAACCATGAGATACTGCCACTCCGGCTAGATTACCTAAATTGAAAAAAACAGATCAAAGTGCTGGGGAGGCTATGGAGCAACTGGAACTCTTACACAGAAAACAGGCTGACAGTTTCTTACAGAATTAAGCAGACACCTACTGTAGGACTCAGCCATTTCACTCCTAGATATGTACCCAAGGGAAGTGAAAGCACATGCATGAAGGCTTATACCTCAATGTTCATAGCAGCATTATTTATAAGAGAAAGTGGAATCAGCTCAAGTGTCCATCAACAGATGAACGAACAAATTATAGTAAACCCGTACAATAAAATACTACTCATGAATAAAAATCTACTGATACATGCAACGTGAATCTCAAAATAACTATGCTGAGAGAAACAAAAAAGATTTTTGATCCCATTTATATGAAATTCTAGAAAATGCAAACTAATGTATAGTGACATCAAGTCAGTGGTTGTCTGGGACAGGAGATGCAGGGAGAAGAGATTTAAGGAAAAAGCAAGCTTTGCGGGTGACAGATTTGTTGAGTATCTCGATTGTGGTAATAGCTCCATGGGTATACACATATATCAAAATGCAGATTGTAAAAGTTAAATACACAGATTATCATATGACAATTCTCTCTCAATAAAGCTCAAAAATAGACACAAATGAGACAAAATATAAGCAAGCTCTTTACTTTCCGAAGATTACTTTTTAATAGGGGTAGAGCTAGACAGAAAACTTTTTAAGTATATACCACATAGTTCTAGTAGAATTAAGATAATTCCCATGATACTCACCAAAAAATAGATTCAGGAATATTCACAGCAGCATTCTTTGTAATACTCCCAAACTGAAAACTGGCCAAATGCCCATCGACAGTAAACTAGAGTAAACACACTGTGGTAGAGTCATACAATGAAATACTACATAGCAATGAGAATGAGTGAACTACTTCTCATAGGTGAAACACTGAGCAAAGGAAGCCAGGCAAAAATAAGGACTTCTGATCCCAATTTTACTCAGTGCTGATAGAAGTCAGGGTGGCAGTTACCCTTAGGGTCTAGTGACTAGAAGGGAACATGGGAAGGGGCTTCTGGATGTTAGTGATATTCTGTCTTGAGCTGGGTGCTGGTACACAAGCGAGTTCTCTTTGCAAAAACTCAAGTTATAATCTTAAGATTTTTGTACTTTTGGGACACCTGGATGGCTCAGTCAGTTAAGCCTCTGCCTTTGGCTCAGGTCATGATCCCAGGGTCCTGGGATCGAGTCCCACATTGGGCTCCTTGCTCAGCGGGAAGCATGCTTCTCCCTCTGCCTGCCGCTCCCCCTGGCTTGTGCACTCTCTCTCTCTCTGACAAATAAATAAAATCTTTAAAAAAATTTGTGTACTTTTTGTATATATGTTAGGTTTAATAAAAAATATTTTAAATAAAATTAAAATGAAGCCACATGATGTGATAGGGATTGATTGCCTGTTTTAGGCTGAATGTCAAATACCTCTGAGCAGACAGCAGTTAGGCTGAGCCATGAATGACAAGAATGAGCCAGATAGGTCAAGTTCTTGGGCAAGCACATTCAAGGCACAGAGAATGACAAGTGAACACAAACAGTAGAGCCAGGCAGGGAGATGAGGTGGGAGAAGTGAATAGGGGCCATACCATAAAAGGGCACCAGAGCCTAAGTAAGGAGTTTAGATTTTACCCAGATCAATGTGAAACCACTGAACAGTTCTACACAGGAAAGATTATGAAATTATTTGTATTTTTGTGAGTTGTCTTGCCTTTTTAAGCCATAGTTTCATCATCAGTGAAATGGGAATAAGAAAATAAATGATACAATGCATATAAAGGGCTTAGCCTAGTGCTTAGCCTTCAAAAAGTGCTAACGGTTAATATTGTTTATTTTTATATATTTTTAATATACACAAATGTATATATTTTTATATTTTTATATATTAACAGCTAATATTTCATTAAATTTAAGACAGCAAGAATTACAAGATGCACCATTGTTTTAGAAGTCATTAAAAAAAAGTTGCCATTTAAAATATCACACTATTACCTTATCAGTTATGGTTTTTCGTTTACCTTGCAAAAGCTTGGGATCCTATGTAACTCTTTAAGCATATAGACAAAGTAAAGATTTAAGTAAAAATTTAGTAAGTTCTTGGGGCGCCTGGGTGGCTCAGTCGATTAAGCGTCTGCCTTCGGCTCAGGTCATGATCCCGGGGGTCCTGGGATCGAGCCCCACATCGGGCTCCCTGCTCGGCTGGAAGCCTGCTTCTCCCTCTCCCTCTTCCACTCCCCCTGCTTGTGTTCCTTCTCTCGCTGTCTCTCTCTCTCTGTCAAAAAATAAATAAAATCTTAAAAAAAAAAAAAAGTTAAAAAAAACCAAAAAACTTAGTGATAATGTACATTGGTGTTCTCTTTTGGTGAATTTGACCAGCAACAGGGATTCTTTAAGGACAGGACAATAGGGGCGCCTGGGTGGCTCAGTCGTTAAGCGTCTGCCTTCGGCTCAGGTCATGATCCTGGGGGTCCTGGGATCGAGCCCCACATCGGGCTCCCTGCTCGGCTGGAAGCCTGCTTCTCCCTCTCCTGCCCACTCGTGCTCTCTTTCACTATCTCTGTCTCTCTCTCTCAAATAAATAAAATTAAAAAAAAATTTAGTAAGTTCTTACTAAAACATCTACCATTCAAAACCTGACTGCTCCAAATCCCTTTTGGACTCCAAATCCCTCCAACTCCTTGTTTTGAGCACCTGTGCAAGGCCATAGTAATGACATGACGGTGGCCAGCTTGAAGTCATGCAATACTTTCGTTATCCATACTATTAGCCATATAAATCTGGTTTAGTATCTGCACTGAAAACAGAAGTAGGATTACCTGCCACCATTCCTTGGGAATGCAGGGAGGAAAAACTGAAATCCATTTGTGGAGTGCTTGGAATTTCTTGGGAAGCAAGGCACTGTGAGGGTCCAGGTGATGCTACTGGGCCATCTATCCCCTGACCCCTGGAGCCGCTCTCCACAATCACACACTCCGCTTGAGCCCATACTCATTGCTTCATCCCCAATGCCAGACCCTCCCCAAGTCCTACCAGGAATAGTAATTACTTTCATTCGCTCAATCATTGTTCAGGTATAATTTTGTCACGGTCCTATTGATTCTCTGTCTTCTGAATAATCTGTTCTTACCGTGGCCTCTAGTGATTCACAAGAAGTCCTTATTCTGATTCAAGGTCTCCTGTAACAATTCTTTTTGTTTGCACTGTGTGGAAATTTTTCCTTTCTTCTGCCTACTAAAATGGTAATTAAATTTAATCCCACCAACCTCCTCAGGGGAAAATACAATCTGATCCACTTCTATTTCACAAGCCCGATACCAGCTCCTGCCTGACTCTCCAACCACTCAAACCAACAAGATCCTTCTCTGGTTTTCCCTTCCGTGAGACCAGACACCCAGCTTCTCATAGCACAACGTGAAGATGGCTCTCACTAAGTGGAAAACACACGGACCATTTGGAGAACTCAAAAGTCACACTCCAGTGGAGCTGCGGGTTTGGAGTCATTGGAGTGTGAGGGTCAGTCTGCTTTAATAAAAGTTCTCTTAACAGGAACTGGCACTCTGGGGTCAGTACCGCTTTGTGGCTATGATGGCCGGCTCTGCGTGACCTTGACCACGTTCCAAAGTGGCAGCGTAACCTTGGGTAAGTAACTTCTCTAAAGCCTCCGTTTTGCCATCTGAAATATGGGGATTACTAGAGTACTAACCTCTGGGGTTTACTGTGAGCATCACATCAGCCACAAGGAAGAGTGAAATAAAGCTTGGCGGCCATTCCCATTATTATTAGTTTTAGGATTCTACTATAACTACTATTACTACCACACAGACATGGCGTAGAGGAAGAACAACAGGACAGCTGAATGCTCATCTCGTACCTGCTACTCACCGCTTGTAACTGAACAAATTCTCAACTTCTCTGGCATTTCTTTGAAGCAAAATCGCGCTTTAATATGAATTTAAGAACATACACATCAGGGCATTCAACATACTAACAGTTTGTGGTAGATGTGGCATCTCAAAACCACTACAGCTTCAAACTCTAAGTATAATTTTAAATCCGTACAATCAAAAAAAAAAAAAAAAAACCTTGTATCCCATAGAAAGACTTTCAAGTCTCCACACAGAAGAGCCTCAGGTATCGGCAAATGACAATGTGCATTTATCAAGTGTGCCTGCTCTGGGCCAAACGTGGTTTATTCATTCAGTCAACACATATGTACTGATCCCCTCAGATGTTCCAGGCCCCGGAGATAGAGGGCTAAACAAAATAGACAAGGTCCTTGATCTTGTGGGGAAGAGGTTTTAATGGTTAAGGAGGAAAGTAATAATAAAGTAAAAAAAATAATAGTAATAAGATTTTATTTATGAGAGGGAGAGAGGGAGCACGAGAGAGCACAAGCAGGGGAAGCAGCAGAGGGAGAGGGAGAAGCAGGCTCCCCGCCGAGCAGGGAGCCCGATGTGGGGCTCGATCCCAGGACCCCGGGATCATGACCTGAGCCGAAGGTAGAGGCTTCACCGACTGAGCCACCCAGGCGCCCTGAAATAGTAACAAATAATAAACAGATCACTGAAGGAGATAATTTCATATGGTGGGGGGAAAAAATGTGTAGAAAGTAAAGCCAGAGTCACATTTGGGGTCAGGGATGCTGCCAATCCACAGCAACCCTAATGAGTTACTAATAGTAACATATTTTTGTAATGCTTTGGAAATCAATGCTCAGAGTAACTAATAAATTGGGTCAATCTGCATAGCTTACAATGGTCCCACATGTGCCAAACTCAGGATCCAATGTCTTACCCACTATGCAAAGTGCCTTTTTATTAATGAGGTTTTGCTTGGTTAACGGTCATGGCTAGTACAGAGTTACACAGCAGGTTGGCGCCTACAACTTACATCAAATTCCCCAACTGTCAATTCTGAATTAATGAGGTTGAACCAGGTAAGGGCCAAACACAACCAGACTGCAGTAGCAGGACCCTCCTCCCCACGGGGTCACAGAGCAGCTGGGGTCATCAGCTTACCTCTGTCACATAAAAATTCAGCTGCCATTTCCAAAACAAATACTCAACTGCTTCTGTTGTAAAATTAAAGGCTGCTGAATCTTTTTGAAAAGAAAAACAAAGATATGAAGAAATGCAAACTCAGAATGAATAATCCCTTCAAATACTTTTCTACTCAATGTTCTTTCTGCTCTTTGGTCTGGAGAAAAATTGTCCCAGGGAAGAATTCCACCCCCCCACCTCCAGGAGGAGGGCCTCAATCTTCTCTTTTCTGGAGGAGAAAGTACAGAGACTTACAGATTTTTCAAGAAGGCGACCCAAAAGGAGGTCAAAGGAGGGGAAAGAGAGGGATACGGAACTGCCAATCCATCAATCTGGGAATAGCAGCTCACAGAGCAGAGTTTTCTAGAAGACTGACTATCTGCAAGAACCAACAATACAAACCACAGCAGGGAAAGCGAATATACCTACAGATGCACATAGACCTGACGTTCTGAAGGCCACTGCTGTTTAATCTCTGAATGGCAGATGAATTTATCATAAAGTATGTATCTGACAATGTTCCATGGAAAAGACTGAAAACATTATGGTTTCAGTAGGGCTGAAGGCAATCATCAGATGGGATTCTAAGTTTGCCATTTTCTCAAGAACGCACAGACATCTAAAACCAACATAATGGTAGGTGTACATGGTTAAAATAGAACATAGACTGACAGGAGGATTGTAGAAATAATACAAACAAGGGTACTGTACATCATTTCAACTAAATAACGGAGTGGTTACCAAAGGTGCTTTCCAACTTGTCCTGTCCAAAATTTCAATAGACCTAACAAAACTTGAAGCTATACAGGGCGTTGTGATACCCAATCACTGAAATCATGGGGTGAAAATATACTCTGTGTGATAAAACCAAAGAGAAAATATCAGGAGAGGTTGAAGGCTTGGGTGCATACATTGCATGATAGTTTGGTAGGACATTATGTCCCCACTAATCCACATACGTTCATTTCCCTAAGAAACAGTTAGGTTGCAATTATCACTGATTTTCTTCCCATTAAGTTAGGTTCTGAATATGCAAATGACTTTTCATTTTAATTTCATACTAAATCAGTATATGCACACAAATCTATTTCTTACCAAGTTTCCAAAATAGAAGCAGCAGTACAATGGCAAAATTAGGACACAAAGATAAAAAGCAAAGATCGTAAGAGGATGAGGAAAAAGAATCTATGTATAGTGTCTTTGGAAGCTAATTCATTTCCAGGAAAATAGAAATTTTTAAATACAATTAGTTCAATAAATTAGAGCTGTCAAAATCACGTGACCAGAGAAATTTCACTGGGCCAGAAAACTTTGTAGGTAATAGAATTACAATGATCAATTTTACTTTTATCCATTCTAAGGAAAATTTTTTTTTCATGACTACATCCATTGTTCCTGCTTCTGATAACATTCTGATGCTCCTTATGAATTCTCTCTACCACCTTCAGTCATGGTCCAGGTGATTTGGGAGAAAGTAACTCCACTCTGACTTCTGACTCTGGGGATAGGTTCGTGCTCAAGTGGGGTCAAAGGGTAATACATTCCCCCCCCCCCCCGCCCAAGAAATGAGACTAGGAAGAGGCACTTTCATGTGACCCACAGAACTAACACTGAAATCCAGTCCTGAGATTTTGTTGGAATTCTTGGGTCGGCAAGTATTTTCTGCATTTTAACATTAGTAGGATCTAAACCTAGAGCTGGAGGGGGCCATCTTGCCAGAAAAAAAATGGGAGAATCTGCTTGATAATGAAGCCCACCCAGAAACATACACGGCTGGGAGACAGCAAGAAATGGCACCCTGATAATACTTCTGAGCCCCTGATCCAGATATATCCCTGGACATTTTGACTATTCAGGTCAGTAGAGTCCTATTTTGCTTGGTACACTTTGAGCTCGATCTCTCTGAGTTGAGTCTTTTTCAAGCAAAAGAATCTGGTTGAAGACACTCAGTCTGTGCTTCCCATAGCATCAGGCTACAAATACAACTTCAGCCTATAGGAAGTCCATTCAGTATTTCCTCATAATATCACCTTTCATGAAAACGAATCAACAGTTAGAAATCAGTAGAAGTAACGCTTATTTTCTTTAAATGCATTTGACAAAATTTAAATTTCCCCTATGTGCACAAAGCCTCTCTTTTATTTTAGATTCTAATTAAATGGGCCAAACTCCTATTTTTGGAAGATACAACGAATATGTGCACTTAGAGTTTTCACGCGCAGCCATGGTTTCATTAATAGAAATTGATGGAAAGACATGGAAATGCAAGGGTCTCTGAGCAGCTAAGTCTCTCTGAATTTCTGCAAAGACCAGCACATACTTTCTCTACTCTCCTTAAAACCGCCATTGCCACTGTCATGAGCGCCCCAACCTGCCTCCTCAAACTGAGCAGGTCGCTTTGTCTCTGTCTTCGAAGATAAAAAGAGAAGGCTCCAAACAAGAACATTCAGCTTCCTACCACCAAGCTTCCCTGAAACTATCCCTTCCTGCCCTTTACTCCTCTTCTAGAACAGTCCTCCTGGCTACTCCTCCAGGTGTCCTCTGGGTTCACCTCCCCACTATATCAATGACCAGTTCTTGAAAATACCCAACATGGTGGCTGTTTGGGTTAAGAAACATCAACAGGCAAAATATTTCACACAGAGCCTAACACCTCATCAAACCTCCCAAGTCACAGCATTATCCTCATTCCTGTATTTTATAAAGATGTATTGAGCAACTCAACACAGAGGGTGCCATGTGAAAGGCTTGATTATAAATACCTGAAGTCTAGCTTCTTCCCTCAAGCCTCTTCCAGTCCACCAGGAGGGAGAGGGAAAGGGAACAGGAAACACATGACTACAAGGCCTGGTGATCCTCTCCACCAAGTTTGGACCAAACCTAGGACATTTTAAGCATTGTCACTGCAGGAGGAGGCCATTCAGGCTGTGGACTACACCACAGGAGGCGCCATTCATATCAACCACAGCTGAATGGTGCCCCTGAATTTTTCCAACACAGACGTCCTGAATATAAAGGAACTGAATGGTGAGTCCTAAAGTTCTGAATAGGGGAGGGCAAAACTATAACCCTCAGGGATTCAATAATTAGAGCAACCAAAGATGGTAAAGAAGGGCTCAGTGTTGATGGTCCCAAGCCACTGAGGATCACTCTTCCTCTAGGTCTGACAGCTCTCTTCAGATTTCTCCTCCTTACACCTTTTAGGCACACCAGAGATTACAAAAGGACTCTACCATTCTGGTGTTTCTGCCATTCCTGGTGGGAAGCTCTATCATCCAAGGGGCTGTCTGGTGTGAAAAAGAAACCTAAAGGGCTCCTTGCTATACCAGTGATGAGTTTCTTAAAACCATACCTCAAATCCAAGGCTTAGACATTATTTTAAAAGTGTAATGCTTTGGGACCTGCTAAGCCTGAATATCCTAGTGTGGTCACTGATATGACCTCATCAACTTCAGATCCCTTTCTTGCACCACACTGTTTGAGGCAGATGGCCAATTTTAAAACACCTTCCCTACAATCCCAAACCACTCCAACTGATAATTTTCATCAAGGAAACCATCTGGGTTATTTTCTGAAACACCACTACAGGCTGCTGCCTGCCTGCCCAGTATCCATTCCTCACTTCTTGCTGATCAAGTACATTTCAACACCCAGTTAAAATGTACTAACATTTACTGTATACCCATATATAAATATGACTAAGCCTTGTCTCTCTGCCCTCAGCATACGTGTTACACCCCCTTCTTTCTCTATGCAAAACTATTTTTGGTTTGGGGTTTCTTTTTTTTTTTTAAGATTTTATTTATTTGACAGAGAGAGACACAGGCAGGGGGAGTGGGAGAGGGAGAAGGAGGCTTCCCACGGAGCAGGGAGCCCGATGTAAGGCTCGATCCCAGGACCCCGAGATCATGACCTGAGCTGAAGGCAGATGCTTAACGACTGAGCCACCCAGGCACCCCTGGTTTGGGGTTTCTAGTAAGGCCCAGACTCAAGACCATTTTTATTATTCATGCCAACAG
This sequence comes from Leptonychotes weddellii, assembly GCF_054177405.1. NCBI lineage: Eukaryota > Metazoa > Chordata > Mammalia > Carnivora > Phocidae > Leptonychotes > Leptonychotes weddellii. The sequence continues at coordinate 31,422,313 of NC_138378.1, forward strand.
ATACAACTTTTATTATATTTTCTCCAAATTTCTCCTGCTTTCATGTTATCTGCCACTAAAAAATGATCGTGGCATGAAATACATTATTTGGGACACAGAGTTCCATTAATGCCTTGGAGGAGATGGCTTACCAACTGGCCCACCAGTGCCTGACGAGAATGCAATTGCATTACATGGGTAAATGATTTACTCCTGGGGAATATTTTATCCTCTGCTTTGTCACAAGGTCAACTGTAGTCTTAACTTCTGTCCCATTTTTCAATATCAGATACATTTAACAACTGCATGTTTAATTACCTAAGACCCCAAGTCAGTACCGACAGTTACATTACTGCATTCATTTGGAATGACTATGACTATGAGAGCAACTTACCTCTGGTTCAATGTCTTTTTACCCATTGTACATGTGGTGTCTTTGTCTAAGCTAATAGATGATCCAATCAACACACTCACAGTTGGCTAGCAAAAGATAGCCTTTTTAAAAAAACAAAACAAAAACAACAACAAAAAGTACAATGACCTCTGAAGTTCTGCAGGCACATGCTAAGGAAAAACCAGGTATGGATAGATCAAGCCCTGTTAATGCTGCCCATATGCCTACTGACTTCCAACTGCCTGTATCTGTGTTCCTAGGAGCTTTTTCCAAACCACGTAAGGTTGGAAATACAGATGAATTAACATCCCCTGGGTACAGTCTTCAACCAGTTACAGATGGAAGTTAGTGTATAAATATCTCAGCTCTTCCTTTTGGATGGAATAATTCTGAAGCGTGAGTTATACACCATTTCCAGTTCCTTCAGTAGTAAATTGCAATTTTGGTAGATTTTCCTTCCTTATGTTACTTCCCCCTCTCTCCTAATGATGTGCCTGTAACTTTCCAAATAAACTACTTTGTTCCTGAATCCTTGACTCAAGGTCTGTTTGGGGAGGGGGTGGGGGAGGGAACCCAACCTAAAACAGAGGAGGACAGAGGAATAAGGTTTTAGAACTTAATAAAATACTTTTGCCTTCATCTTTTATGCTTGCGGGAGAATAGTCTTAATAGAGCAAGGAAGATCTGCTCCTGGATGGGGACTCTGCCAGTTTCTAGTCATAAAATGAGAATAATGGCAGCACCTAATTTATAAGCCCATTGGAAGGATTAAATAAGATAGGGCACATAATGCCTATAAGAATATCTGGCAAGTAATACGTGCTCAAATAATCTGTTATGGTAAATACCATTGTTCTAACTCTGAAGTATAGCTTTTCTTTTTACAACCACATAAATAGCTTCTTGAGCACCTACTATGTGCCATAACTTCATCTCGGGAATTACTAAAACTGCTAGAGACAGAGCTCTGGTTCAAATTCTGTCAACATGTAACTGCGTGAAAAGCTATTTTCACTAAGAAAAATCTGGACAATTAGCAGGGCTGCAGTAACAGTGTCCTCAGCAGCTCAAGAATGGGGTTGAGGTTTGACCCAAAACGAAAATTCTATTTCCAAATGAAAAATTGTGAGGGCCCTTGCAAGAAGCCAATCATATGCAAAGAGGCAATCATATGCAAACTGGAATACAAAAACTCCACCTCGTGTCCACAGCCCTTGCAATGTGACTGTGCAGCAGCTTTCTTTAAATAGAATCCACTTCCCTACCCCTTAAATCTGGGCTGGCCTTGAAACCTGCTTTGACCAAGAGAATGTGCCTACAGTGACCGTGTACCTTCTCCCAGTCTGGGCCTTAAGAGGTCTGTGTGCTTCCCTTTTCTTTTGGATCCCTGCTCAGGTGCATGGGAACAGGCTGAAGGTAGCCTGCTGAGGGTCAGGGTCATGTGACCCATTCAGCCCCATCACCCCAAAGAGCAGCCAGTCAACCACCATATATGTGACTGGGTAGATTCTAGAGCAGCTGGTTCTGCCGGTTCTATTGGATCCACCTCTGCTACCCAAACTCTTTTTTTTAATTAGATATTCAGAGGTTTATTTTTTTATTTTATTTTTAAAGATTTTATTTATTTGACAGAGAGAGACACAGCGAGAGAGGGAACACAAGCAGGGGGAGTGGGAGAGGGAGAAGCAGGCTTCCTGATGAGCAAGGAGCCCGATGTGGGCCTCAATCCCAGGACCCTGGGATTGTGACCTCAGTTGAAGGCAGACGCTAAATGACTGAGCCACCCAGGTGCCCCACCCAAACTCTTAAATGGAGAATTTCCCAAGATTCAGCCCTTGGATTCCTTCTCTGTCTAAACTCACTTGCTTTGGTGAGGTCATCATCCCTACCTCCAGCCCAGACTTTTCTCCTTAACCCCAGACTTACAAACTACTCAACATTTCCATCAGAAGTAGATGCCCACTGTTTAAACTAAACTCCTAATTTACCCCCAGAAACCTCCTTCTCCCACAGTCTTCCCTTCTTTAGGTGAAAGCAACTTCATTCTTCTAGGTGCTCAGGTCAAAAACCTTGGAGTCATCCTCGACTCCTCTCTTTCTCTCATAACCTGTACCCAATCCTAAGGAAACCCTACCTTCAAAATATGTAAGAACTGGGTCACAACTCACCACTTTCACGGCTCTAAGTCTGGTCAAACCACCATCTCTCTCGCCTGAATTATTACAGTGTTCCCCTGATCAGTCTCCCCACTTTCATACTTTCCCCTTCTCGACAGGGAAGCCAGACTCCTGGTAAAATAGGTCAGATTCTGGCCTCTGCTCAAATCCCTCCAGTGGCCCCCCCATCTTGCTCAGAGAAAAGACTAAGGTGTCCCTGCTGGCTCCAACCCCTCCTTCACTTTGTTCCGGCCACACTGGCCTCCCTGCACTTCCTCCCACAAGTCAGGCATTGTACCCTGGGGCCTGCTCACTGGGTTCTCTCCGCTGGGACATTCTCCCATCCACAAGACAAGGTAGATCTACATGGGTAGTTCCCTCCTTCAACATCACCTTCTCAACAAGCCTATCCTGACCCCCCCTATTTAAAACTGCACCCTTTCCTGCCACCATCCCACCCATTTCCTAACCCCTTTATCCCACTCTATTTCTTTCAAAGCACTGATCACCTTCCAACATTCTATCCGTTTCTTAATTTATTGTTTACTGTCTCTCCCTGCAGAGGAGGGATTTTTATCTATGTTCATGGAAGTGCCACCCCAGTAAACACAGCAGTACTGAATGCATGTCTGTTGAATAAATGAATGACTAGTTAGGAATGGTCATATCTATTTTTATCCTATTTTTAAATTTTTATCCTTTAATCCTTTTTTATTTAGCCTGTCAAAAAACCCCAAAAACCAAAAAACAAAGCAGAAGCAAGCAGGCACCACCCTAAAAGATCCAGTTATCTTTATTTTAATCCTACTAGTTAAGTGATTAACTTGGAACCAAAGATTTTTGTTTTATAGTGACATCGACAGTCCTTGCACACCCTGGTTTACCTAGGAAAGAAAGCCCCCTCGACAGGCAGGCCGTGCTCTATGATTAAAATCAGGTTGAGGTTTGAAAAGAACTGGGAAGCCACTTTCTAAAGTCTTCTCTCATTCTCCTATCTCAAGCAAAGAGTAACTCTAGGGACAACTCTGGAATTTTCTATCTCATTTGTTTTTCATTACTTTTTAGTAAGGTACAGTGATAGCATTATTCTCAGTCGCCCTGGGTGATTCCAATATTGATTTTGAGATTCTTCCAGCTGTTCTATAGAGTGCATATCATTTATAAGGTTCTACTTCACTTCTGTGGGCATATTTGCAATCTGAATGTTTTATATTTTCCAGATGATAGTATCATATGAAATATGATAGCATCCTTCTGAGTTTTGATAATCCCTACCTCCAGGAAGCTCGAGACCATATGATTTCCTTTTCTATTTTGGTTTAATTCAAATGGACCACATGAGGAAGTTTTTAATAATTATCCCACATTGCAAAATATTGAGGTTGAGTTGCTGAAGCCTAACTATGCAAATATTCCCACCAAATATTAAGAAGGCTTAACTCAATATTTTTTTTCCCCTAGGATGGAATTGTAAAAATGTATCTTTCTGAAATCTCATTTGCCTTATATTTAAATTATTAAACAAATAAGCTTATATTTTTAGGAAATGAGATGAAGAAGGAACATTGTATAATAATGACTCAAAACCATAAAGCGACCCTCCCCTGTAATCCAAAGATGACAAATTCAAAAGGCTTCAAGGCACAAGAGAGCAACATAAACAATTAAAATGGCCTGATGGGATCCCACAGAGAGTGATGGACACTGTGACAAAGTGAAGACTCCATTACCTGTCTATGATGGAGGCAACTGCTAATCAGCTACAGTGGATGGGTGCCATAAGAAAACACAGGACTGCCAAATTTTGTGTTTGTGTATATATCAGGTTTTTTTTTTTTTTTTTTAAGAGAAGAAACCTGAGTTTTTAGGGGAAATTTCACACTATGTGTGCCAAACGGAACATATCTAGGCCACAAGACTCTGCTCTAAAACGGCATTGTCAAATGTTTAGTACCTAATTCACAGTGTTCTCCCCTACACTTTCCAGCTTTAAAAGGACAGCTCAACTATATTTCGCAGATAGTAAAAGTCTCTAGTCGTGTTCCCTGATTCCTAGTTGTTAGTGGGCTCTGGGTGTTGAGTGTTTCTTTCAACCAGTGTAGACTGCTAATGTGGCCATGCAGGTACCCTCCACAGGAATCCAAGCTGAAGGCAACATAGTAATTGCTGTCACAGTGTATCTATACACTACTTTTAAAATCCCTTCCAGTTATCACCCTAGAATCTTCTCTCTCTGGGCATCCTGCCACAAATATCTGTGACCAGAAGCCTGATGAGACCCCGGTCCCACACTGGGGAACCCCCTACTTGAACCACTTACTTCGATTCATTTCCCTCCCAAGCCTTCCTGGTTTTTCTCATTTTTGAATGCCTCTGTTACTATGGAAACACATGGTACCAAAGACCAGAGCAGAAACGACTAAAACCCCAGCTTCCCGTAAAAAATACCAACTAATATTCAAGCATCATCGACTGTGCATATTCATACCAGGTTTGAGACATCAGAGAAGTGTAAGTTACATCTCGTAATGAAATAACTATTCTTAATATTTTTTAAAGCAGCTCAGTCTATTTACTCTATTCCTGGAAAACGGGCTCTTCACTTATGGTTTGCTTCCTTACTCTTTTTTTTTTTTTAAGATTTTATTTATTTACTTGACAGAGAGAATGAAAGAGAGCACAAGAGGGGGGAGGGTCAAAGGGAGAAGCAGACTCCCAGCTGAGCAGGGAGCCCGATGCGGGACTCGATCCTGGGACTCCAGGATCATGACCTGAGCCGAAGGCAGTCGCTTAACCAACTGAGCCACCCAGGTGCACCTCTTCCTTACTCTCTTTTCAATGTATTTAGAAGGTCTACTTTATACCCATATCCAATATTAAAATTTGTCTCTAACCATAAACAGAGGATTAATCTTTCCTTCCATATGTTTTTCATCTATAGAAAGGAGGAGAAAAAAAAAAAATGTTCCATGCTAGTATTAAGGAAATGGATTAGACCATTGCTAGGTCCCATCCCAGAATTTTAAACAATGACATTACTCTTTTGCATCTAGACTCATTTTTTTAACCTAGGTAACATGCATTTATCCACAAACATTTTTTCCGCCCACAAACATTTATTGAAGACCTGACACACGTATGCATAAAGCTGGGTGCTGGGGATACAGGCACCAAGAGACAAGTTACCTGCTTTAGAAGAGTTCTCAGTCTTGTACAAGAAGGGAACCAAGTAAGAAAACATCTACCAAATGGTGTGATGACTGCTTTGAGAGGGGTAACCCAAAACCAGGTGGAAGAAGATTTTGGGGGGTGGGGGGATGGGGGGTGGGGAGGGTGGTAGCTGGGTAGGAAGTTTTCAATGGGATGGTTGTAATCAGGTGATCCAATGTTACTTTTTTTTTTTTTTTAACCACTCATTTATGCATTTTTATTTGCTGATGTTTTTATCAGTACACTAAAACTAAATTTTGGAGACACTGGATATCATTAGTTTGGATACCATTAGTTTATTATAAAAGAGAGACATGAAAATTATTTACATGATGAAAGATTTCACAACTTCACTGGAATGGGCAGCTTCACTTCATGCCATTTTAATAATGATTTCAGTCCACATACTT
>NC_138378.1:31428961-31446268 GCF_054177405.1 Leptonychotes weddellii
GATCCAACAGCTACTACTGTTGCTTGCAACACTTTTCCTTGAGATTTTTCTGGAAGCATAATACCTCCTTTGGTTACAGTTTCAGCTGCGCTCCTTTCAACTAAAACTCGGTCAAAGAGGGGAAGAAACTTTCTAAACGCCTGCCCTGCCATGACGCCGACCGCCGCAGTTGGTACTCTGCTCTGGAGCTGCCGCCTCTTGCAAGGAGACCCGCAGTACCTCCAATGTTACTTTTGAGGTGGGAATGAAGACAGAACAAAGAGGCTGACACAAGGTCTAATTGAGAGATTCTATGGAAGTGGTGATGGGGACAGGGATAGGGCATAAGCGAGAAAGTAGATGAGATTTAGGGACTCCTTGGAAATGAGGGGGTAAAACAAACTACTATTTAACTCAAGTCACTAATGGCTGTTACTCAAATACTATTGGAAATTTCCTTTTGTTATTTGTTTCCATGTCTCTGAAGCCTAGACAAAAAAGAAAACTCTACAGTTTAAGAACTTTTTTTCCTTTAACCACCAATCCCCCCATCACTGTTTATATTTTTAGAGATTAAATCATACCCACGTAGCAACGGTCTCTACTTTGGGGGAAGAATCTTTTAAACAAATGAAGTTTTCTAGTCTTCACTGCTAGGAAGTTCTTTTCCTGGGTCAGTAAATTGCAGTGCAACTAAATTAGGCAGGTGGGCAACTCAGCTGACGGTTAAGAACAACTTAGTTTGAAAAATCAGTGTGTTATACAAGTATCTATTTGCATGACTCAAACGGTCATCCTTAGAAGCAAAGGGGTCAAATTCCATCCAGAAAACAGCTAAAGAGTTTCTTAAATAGTATGTCAACCTTGAATTTGAAAAGTGAAGCTAACAATTGTTGACTCTGTCATAGAATTTATATTTGGGACTGAAGGTGTGAGTGAGTGAGCTCATGCCCATCCTCCCTCCCTCCTTCTCTAACTTATTAAAGGAGTGATGGAAACAACGCTTGGATAAAGGCTTCTTGATTCAGTTGGACAGTAGGGAAATGGATGCTTGGGATTGTGAACCAGCGCTTTATAGGAAAAATAAAGGTACTCTTCACTGCTAATTTACTTTCATCAATGACCTAAGTGGCAATTCCCCTGAAAACGGGCAAAGGGAAATCTCCTGACATCGGTTTTAAAATGTAAATCAAATGTGTTTCTTATACAAGCAACCAGATATTGATTTTTGCTTTTGATCATTCGGTTAATCATAATACTGAACACAGCAAGGCCATCAATGCATTTACTTTCCCTTTTCACGGGGAAATTTGCATGAACAGAAATGCTGAATCAGAGGATTGGAGAGTCAGAATGGGTTGATTAATCCAGTGCTTTGTACATTATTGAAGGTTCAAGGACTTCAAACAAAACTTTTCTTATCTACTGACATCGGATTTCGATGGGGAGCCAGAGTTTGACTCCTCTTCATTACCCTACCTAACTGCAGGGTAGTTTGCCTTGAATGACCTATAGCGAGCGCTCTTCTGAAGATTAATTAAGATATACAGGTAAAATACTGGGATGAGGATTTAATGCATCTTGTTCAGTATGTTAGCTATTATTGTAGGAGTGCAATCTGCTTTTCCTCTGATCTGTATTGTTGTTGCACAAGTAGCTAATTGCGTGTGTGTGTGTGTGTGTGTGTGTGTTGTGTGTACAACTGAGTATCACCATTCTAAAAGATTTAACTGAGCAGGCCCAAGCCTAACATTTGAGGGGGCAAAAGCACAAATGGAGTCTTAATTATTATACATTTAAATATGATAAAACAAGCTAAAAATTGTTAAACATGTTCTATCTGCCTAGCTTGACAAATACGCCTTCATAGCAACCTAGAAGACAAGTCTAAATTCAGATTTCTTGAGTTCCAGAACCCAGCCAAGCAAGGAGCACCAGCCTCCTGCCTGGTCCCCTTGCTCTTTCTACCCTAACCTCCAGCACCTGTGCGTGGACTACAATATCCTCCTGTCCCAGCTCCAGCCTCACTTCCCACGAACAGTCTTTCCTCAGCCACCCTCGGGCCCAGGAGCCTTTTGAGCAGGGAAATCCAAGACCTGGGTATGCACAGCACAGCGCAGAGGTGAAAAGGCGGCACATGGGCTCTTTGATTGGTACAGAGGGGTGTGGCTATGCAGGTACGAAGAGGTTGGGGGACAGAGCAGCTGAGCTCTTTGCAGGGCAATACCCGGCGGCGGGGGGAGGGTGGGGGGGTGAACCCTCCTAGTAATTTAAGATTTTCTCAGTCCTATTATTAGTGCAACTGAAGAACAATTTCCTTTTTTCCCTTCCATTTGCAAGTCTTTCCTCAGGGAAAAGTTTATAAATAATTATAAAAGCAACATGAACCTGAGCATGAAAGTACCCGGATAGCCACAGACATTTCCTGTTTATGACAAGAACCGTGGGAAGAATACCAACTTACCTATGGATGTTTGGTATTATGTACCAAGCTACTTGAACGGAGACCACAGTTATTCATGGTGGACCAAACTCAAACCTTACTACAGGACTTGCTAAATATAAAACAGGCTTAGACTTGTGTTGATGCCCCCGTCCATTTCCAAACTATACCTCTTGCTTCTGAGAAACTGTTTTTGGATAATCCTTCCCACTGGTTCTTATCTCACTGGAGAATGGGACCTCCCCTAAAAACTCCTGCCCATCCACAAAGATCAGGTCTGAAAAGCCCATCACTGCTGACCCTGGGCAAAAACAGCATCTCCTGGGTGAGGGACCAGCACGCACACAGTGTCCTGAACCTTGTAGGAGCTGTGATTCTACAGCTCAGATGTTCTCTGAGGAGAAGGGGAGCTGGCTGCTGTTCAACCCCACTGGCCTCCAAGTCCTGGGGTAATGGGCATTTTAATTCTGTCTTTTTTGTGTTGGTTTGGTTTTGGTTGTGTATCACCCATCTTTCTTGTTTCTTTGTTAGTAAAGGGGGCAGTGGGCCTGCTAATCTAGGTGCCCTCCCCTCCCTGATGCCCAGGGGGCTGAGTGGGGAGGAGGGGGGTGGAGGGCAAGTCCAGGTATAACTACCAGCAGACCGTGGCCTAGCCCTGAGCAGCCTATTCTTGGCTGGAGCCTGTTTCTCTAAGCACCTGATATTTAGAGCCTGGAGCTGACTAGATTCTGGTTTGCTTGCAAGCCTGTTTTTTGGTCATTGTTCTGTTTTTTGTTTGTTTGTTTTTGCCCTGTGCTCCCCCTTCCCCATTCATGGCAATTCTCTTAGCTATCTGATAACCTTCTAGTAAATTCTTTTTGCTCAAGTTAGACAGTTTCTTTCATTTGCATGCAAACTAAGAGTCATTGCTGATACACTTGGCAGAGCTCCTGACACAGAGATAATCAATGAATGTGTGTTACATAAATGATTATAACCTGAATGTGTAACACTACCATTTTTGTAAAATAATGGTTTTTCTGATTCATAAGACAGTGCTATTGACTAATTTTTTTTCTTGATATGGAAAGGTATAAAAAAGATAAAAGCAAAGCCATAATTCTACCATCCAGACATGGCCTAACTTTGTTTTTGTTCCAGCTTTTACGTACCTATAGGATATTTCCATCTCATGAAACACACATCATTGCGGACTGGCTTATTTCTACTTAAAATGAAGTTGTTCCACATCATTACATAATCTTTGAAATGATCACTTTTAATATCTCCATAATTTTCTATTATTTAGGGACCTTAAAATACCTTTAATGAGCCCCCCAATTTTTAGTTTTAAAGGGTAATTTTTTCTATTGTTTTTGCCTGCATCTAATTCCTCAGCAGAGACTAAAATTAAAATTAAAAGCCAGAGAAATGATTGTGTCAAATAATATGAACTTTGAAAATATTTGTCAAAGGCTTTTAAAACTGTCCTCCAAGAAGATTGTATCATGTGATTATCCCACCAGCAGTAATGAAAATGTCCTTCTCACTGCATCCCTCCTGGTACTGAGTATTTCTATTTATATATATATACATATATGCATACATATTGCTTGTTTAATACATGAAACATGGCATCTCATTTTTGTCTGCATTTGCATTTCTGTGGTTAATAGTAAGAATTATTTATTAAATATGTGAATTAGCCTTTTTATTTCATCCTTTCAAATCATTTCTTCAGATAATTGGACAATTCTATTGGGGTGTTATTTTCTACTTACTGATATGCAAGAGTTCTTCAGTGCAATTATTCTATTAACTGTTCTGTCATGCTTGCTGTATTTTTCTCCATGATTATTTTCTGCTTTAAACTGTATATTTTTGCATACGAAAGTTTAAAATATATTCAAAGCTATCTTCTGCTCTGCCATTCTTTGCATTAATTCCTAAGTATTTTCTTCTGGCTTTGTTTCTCACCTGCCAGATCAACTTTCCAATATGTTTGGAATTTAGTGAATCGTGTAAACAGAGGTTCTTAGTTGAAGGTTTTCTACCTACTTGGCATGGTGCCTTGGTTTTGTCTAATACTTCTCACTGTTTCAGAATGCTTCTGTTTCCCAAAACTACCTGAGCCTGTTTTCAGGCTACTCTATTCCAGTGAGCTATCTATTGATTCCTCCACCAGAACTACACGTCTACAATGTCATTCAATGACCAGATTTTTATTTCTATAAGGGTAACCCGCCGCCACATGTTCTTTAGCAAAATCTTCTTGACTAGAGTCCTGTAGTATTCTTGTGGATTGATGTTAGAATCATTTCATCAAGTTTCCCCAAATCCCAAAGCAATAAAACTGTGTGACTGATTGTGGAAGAGTAACTACTTCATATCTTTCTACCCTAAGAATAGTATGTTTTCATTTGTTCATTTCTTATTTTATGTGTTTGAGTAAAATTTTACAGCTTTCTAAACAAGTCTTTAGATGCTTATTATTCCCAAGTATTTTACATACATTTCCTATTTTTCTTAAGTTTATATTTTTGTAGATTTAGGAACAAAATCCTTCTCTATTTTATTTTGTAGTCGGTGAACACTGGCATTTTGGTGTAGCCACTAATTTTTAAACATGAATTTTATAACTAACCATCTTACTGAAACAGAAGTTTCTTTACGTTTTAGTTGACTCAGTTGTGTATCACTTTTACACAAAATCAAGACACAATGTCCGATATTTTGTTACTTAGGTGAAAAGTTATACTTAAAAATACGCATTAAATATTTTTTTATAAAAGCACTTTTCATGAAATAAGATTACATGATATTGAGGCCATCCTAGAAATCCAAAATTTAACTTTGTAGTCCTGCATTGAACCACATTCTTTTTCCCAGGGTACTCAGTCTTGCTTTTCAAAACTACCCAGAAGTGCCCTGAACGAGACATGCAGTCACTTCTCACTTGGATTAAATAAGACAAATAAAAACAATTCAACAGCTGATTAAGAATTTTGACAACTGTGAAAGACAAAGAAACACACCAGGAACTTGCTCTTGTATAAAGAGCAGTTTGTCTCGTATTTTAACCCCAGAGACAGTAGGCAGAATGACTTTTTAAAGTAGAACAGGGCGCACCTGGATATAGTCAAAAAACAATTGCATGCTCTTCTGTATAGGAGCAGATTCCTTTTTCCACAGATAAGCCCAAGTTTCCTATTTTTAAAGATAAGGATAATAGTATCTACTAATTATTAATTCATGAAGTATTTATCGTGCATCTGATTTGGGTTCTGTGTTACTGGGAAAGACTGGAGGACTATCTCTAGTAATGAGTCGGGATAGGGACTGAGGAGAAGCTGGTTATAACAGAAGCACGATAAATGTTATTACTGCACATTATTATTTATTATTAATCTCTAGAAGGCTAAAAGTCTAGTTCCCCATTGTCCCCCTAAGGCCTACCATGGCAAATATAAATGTCCAATAGGCATTTGTGAAATGTTTGTTGACTGACTGATGTGTTTTTACAAAAACATCAGTTGCTAGAAAATATTTTGACTCAATTCTTAACTGCTTGCTTAAAACCAATTCTTAGAAGATGCATTTGTTAAAGCCAAGAATACTCCTCTTTTGAAATCAGAATGAGTTTCTCAATTGCTCTTTTTATACAAGTTAGTAAAAAAAAAGTTTCTAAAAAATCAGATCTTTAAGTTGGCACAGAAAAATGCTGTAAGAGTATTCATTCCTTCACTCATTCGCCAATATTGAACATCTTCTACATGCAAGACACAAAACAAATGGCCAGTAGAGTTTACAGACATTAAACAGTCAAACAAATAAATAGGAAATTGCAAATTGAGGTAAGTGCTATGGAAGAAAATTAGAAGGGTGATAAGGAGAATGGGGCTGCTGGGGAAGAAAGACCAAGGAGGCCCGAAGGATGAGTACAGTTTGTATTGGCAAAGTATTAGGGGAAGTGCTTGGGATACTCAACAGAGAGGAGGTCAGTGTTAACAGTAGCAAGAGGGGATGCCCAAGATAAGGCTGGCTAAGTACCCAAGGCTCAGACAGTCTCTGGAACCCATCCCAAGTATGTGAATGCATTTTATGCAAGAAACTGACACAATCTTATCTGCTCTAGAAGAATGATTGGAGGGACCAAGCAAGGAGCCAGGGGTCTTGCTAGAAAGTAATGCTAGTGATCCAGGAGAGAGATGATGACTTGAGGTTTGATGGTGTGGTGGTAGGGATAGAAAGAAGAATCTGTCAATAGATATATGTAAAAGACCAAATTTATGTAACTTTGGGGTGATTTGGGATATAGAGGGCACAGGGAATGAAGGTGTCAAAGACGATTCTCGAGTCTGGCTAAAGCAACACCATGGACAGTGGGGCTATTTACCAAGCTAAGAAAGATTGGAAAGGTATTACGATTGGGGTGTTTTTGTTGCTCTTGTCATTTTTCTTGTTCAATTTGATTTTATGTTGTTTGCATTGTGTCAGTGGGGTAGAAAGAGAGGAGGCAACATTAACGAACCCCATTGGGATAGGGTATGTCAGGTAGGTCACCTGTAGGAGACGGAGATCCTGGATCAGCTGGGTTTCCAGATAAGTGATATTTGTCTAGTACCTGTGAATGCTGCTCTTCCTTACCATGGTTGGGAAACATCAAATATGTTAGCTGGATTAAATAACCTTGAAAGTCTTTTCCAAACACATAATACTCTACTCTAATTCATATGCTGAAATAATCAGGCCATTAAACACAGATCACAGGCATGTTGACATACTGGGCTGAATAGCGTCCTCCCAAAATTCATGCCTAACCAGAACCTATAAATGTGACCTTATTTGGAAACAGGATCTTTGCAGATATAATCAAGATGAGGTCATACTGAATTACAATGGACCCTAAATTCAATCTGAATAGTATCCTTATAAGAAGGGGGAACTTAGCCATGTGAAGAGGGAGGCTGGAATTGGAGCTATGTTGCCACAAGCCAAGGAACACCTGGGGCCACCACATGCTGGAAAAGGGCAAGAAAGGATCCTCCCTGAGAGGCTTCAGAGGGAGCAGGGCCTTGTCTACACCCTGATTATGGAGCTCCGGCCTCCAGAACACTAGAGAATAAATTTTGTTTTGAGCTACCTGGTTTTTGGCAATTTGTTATGGCAGCTCTAGGAAACTAACAGTTGGAGAGTTAGATCACTTGTTTGGGGCTGACTAGCATTAACACAGGGAATACAGTATAGGGTAAATAAATATCCATTTCCCTTCCTCTTCTAAGGGTCACCACCATTTTCCTGGTGGTTTATGAGTAATCCACACACCTACCCATTTAGGTAAGTCTCTCTGTCCCCAGGATTGTATTACAGGGGAGGAAGCGGAGACTCCGAGAAGTTAAATAGCTTGCCCAAGATCACAAAGCTAAGAATGGAGGAGTCAGAGCCCAAACTCCGCTGTCTCATCACCAAGATACCACGCCCCTAACACCCGCCTCTCACACCTGCAGCGTTGAAGCAAACTCTGACAAAGGAGAGGCGCTGCCAAACTGTGTTTTCAATGCCTGCCATTAACACTCACATTTATTAGCAGAATACCGAGTTGCAGGCACCTAGTATAATCAATCTTTACCCCTTCCCAGAGGAACACAAAAATCTTATTTAAGACCAATACTATCAATAAACTTGCCAACAACTCTATTGCTTCCATTAGCAGTGCTTCTGCTTTGCACATATGTATTCCAAGTCAAGGTATTACCATCAGATTGGACATTTATGACTTTAATTTACTTAAATGCATTTTCCTCAAGCACTCCCCCATTTCATTTTGATGATACTGACTCATTCTTACCACCTAAGGAGACCATAAGAATAGATACTCCAAGTATGGAGGAAAGTGTCTCTAAACTTCATGGTCACAGATGTCCATCCTTTAAATTCTAAAGTAAAAAATAAAAGCATATTCTAAATTTATCTCCCTTCCTTAACTCAGTGAGTTGTGAATATAACAGATACAAAATTTAAGGTGGCAGAACTGTTATTCTGGGGTGCCAGTTTCATAGAATTCTAGTGTAGGAGGGGTCTTTCAAGAGTGTCTTGTCCATCTGGACTCAGGTAAGAGAGATTGTGTCTACATACCACCAAACTCCAGAAGAGACAAGGGAGGTGCTGAGAGATTTTGTGAGTTACCTAAGACCCGATGGCTATTTCTTGGTAGAACCCTGTGCAAGGTTTCCCAATTTCCCCCCAAAGTGTATTTAGCCTCCCAACCTGTCACCAGCTATTAAAGATGACACTTGCCCCTGGCTTACTGCCAACTTCTCTATTAATTTGACAAAAAAAAAAAAAAAAAAAACCACCACAGGCAGCCCCAATGCTTCAAATTCCCTTAACTGATATCTAATGTTGAATAACTAGCGTCCTATGTTTAAACCTCCATCTACACACACATGGGTTCGAGAAGGGCAAACACGCTTCTCCTCCAAACCGGGCACAGATGATCTCCAGACTTTTCAAGTTTACCCTCCAGGAGGCCGACATCACACGCGATTTTGACAAGAGTTTGGAACCGAGATCCTCTTCCACGCTCTGCCCACACCCGTGCCCAGGAGAAGTTCTCTCTCTCCATTACAACCCACCAAGCGCGCGCGCGCATACACACACACACACACATTCACACATACATACACACACACACACACACACGCAAGTAACAAAGGAAAACACAGCCCCATAAGGCTCAGCTATTACATCTTCCAGTCCACACCTGCCAAGAGACAAAAACCATACGGAAATCCTGCCCTGGCAATATGTGCCACACACCTGGGGAGAAACAGGCACCCTGGCACCCCCCTGGGCGTGCGCGGCTGTATACACAAAGAACCGGTGCGGGGCTTGCTAGCGGTCCGGGAGACCAGCGCACTCCCAGAACTGGTATCCGGGGGTCTCCCCCGCGCCCTCTCGCCCGGCAGAAAGGAACTATCCTTTATTTGACCCGCAGAGAGCCCAAGCTGGATGGCAGCGCATGGGGGGTGGGGGCGGTCCCCGGATCCCTGCCCTGCAGCCCGCCGGTCCCCAGCCTCTGGCATCTCCTAGGCGATGCACAACCGCGCGCTGTCAGATGCCCGCTTCGCATCCTCTGCCGGCAAAGCGAGATGCCCGGGGTCCGAGCCGTGCTCATCCACGCAAGCGCCCCTCCCTGCGCCGCTACCCACCCAGGCAGCCCAGCCAGGCACGCCTGCCTACCTGGTGGCTGGCTGTCAGCGCAGCGGCAGCGCCTCCTCCGCTTCTCCTCCGCCGCGGCTACATCGCTCAGAGCGCCATGTTCCCGGTCTGGGCGGGCGCTCGGCGGGCGCACGCCGGGCAACTACTACGGGCTGGGTAGGGGCAATGGGGGCGGGGGCCAGAGGGAGGGGGTGGGAGGCAGAGCCGCGGCTTTCTACTCTCCACCCAAGCCTCCCCCAGCTACTGAGCATGCCCAGCTGCCCGGCTTCGCCCCTAGGAGGACTTTCCACGAGCGCACGCAGCTGTTCCGGGTTTTCGCGGCAGCCGGCGGGAGGCAGGCAGTAGCAGCTGCGGGGGGGGGGGGGGGCGGCCGCGGGGGAGGGTCGGGGGAGTGTCTCCACTCTGCGGAGCCCCGAGCCGGAGAAGGCAGCCCCTTGCCAATCCAGTCACCCAGTCGCCGTATCCCCGCGCCGGGCAGCTCCTGCACGCCCCCTCCGCACACACTGGGGGTTCGCAGAAATTTTGTGCAGGACCAATGCGGGGCTGAGCTTTGCTAAAGAGGAGAGCATAGAGGCGGGGGGAGGCGGGGCTGAGAAGCAGATCCTTCCGCTAACCTCCTTGCTGCCACCTGGACCCGTGCTTCTCAAACTTCAGTGTGTCATAGGATTAAAATGCAAATCCAGGTGCCTCAGATTCTACAAGCTAAACAAGCCCCCAGGTGATGTTGTTGCCGATGGTCCTCTGACCACACTGAGTAGGAAGAATCTAGAGAACACCCCTCTATGACCTCTGTGTGGCCATCCTTCAATAAACCAGCCCAGAAATGGTCTGTGGCATCCACAGAGGCGCCTCCTGCGTACAGATGGTGCGGTGGCTAGTAAGGGAAAGTTCCCCCCCCTCCCCAACACACACACACACACACACACACACACAACTGGGTTGCTGTGCAGCCCTGGAAGAAATCACACTAGGGCTGGGCTCTGAGCACCCAGCACAAACTAGCGACTTTCTGACTTAGAATTTGAGGCTTAGGGGAACAATGGGTTCCTGGACTTCTCCATGCTCATTTTGCTAGTTGGCTAGCAAACTAGTTGCTGCTTGAGTTGCTCACCTCAAGTCTGAACCAGTCTCCCTTGGCTGTCCCCTGCCTTTCCTGAGCTGGGACAAAAACTCAGACCGGGCATCCAAGTGCCGAATTTATTATACACGCCACGGTAAGGCTGGGCTTGCCCAATGAAGAAGACTGACAGATTGTGACAAGAGGAGGACGTTTATATACCAAGAGATGACAGGGCTTTCTGATGAGTGATGTTTGGGCTGAAGCTTGCAATGATATCTTGTGGTTCATATTAAATCCCCTAGTTGTCCACTCCCTTCCCAACTTCTGAAGGCTCCACGCATTGTCAAGAATATTCACTGTCCATGCCAGAGTGAGAGAGAAACATTCGCAAAACCAGTCATGAGTTTCCAACCTTGGAAATAAAGTTCTACCCTTGTCTGTCCTTAGCTGCCCCAACAATATTTTCATGAGCTACTGATATGGTATCTGATTCCATTACTGCATAGCAGATTAAAAAGAAGGGTTTGTATCTATGTACCCTATTATACTCAACTCTAAACAGTTTTATAGTTAATGGTACAGTATTTATCATTTCTCTCTTGCTTGTTTTCCATTCATTCAGTACCCTCAATTCAGTACCAATAGCTGTGGTATCAAAACAGGAACCATAGGGCCCCTGGGTGGCTTAGTCGTTAAGCGTCTGCCTTCGGCTCAGGTCATGATCCCAGGGTCCTGGGATCGAGTCCCACATCAGGCTCCCTGCTTGGCTGGAAGCCTGCTTCTCCCTCTCCCACTCCCCCTGCTTGTGTTCCTTCTCTCACTGTCTCTCTCTGTTAAAAAATAAATAAAATCTTAAAAAAAAAAAAAAGGAACCATAGGATAAATGTGTAATTACTTTTCTTCTTCAATACTCCTATGTACAAAGGAGAAATATGTCCTGGTATATCATGCCTTGTTTTTCTGTTTAAAGGAATAGGAGTCTCTAAGTCTTCCTCTTAACTCTCTAAGCCACACACATAGGCCTAACTATACACCCACCACCCCCACTCCCACCATTATTTACATAAGTATTTTCTATTTTTGACCTTCTTGTATGTGTGCTTGCACAGATACAAGAGCTAGAAACTATTTTCATAGAGGTATTATTTGTGATTGCTATCAATTAGAATTTTGCTTTGAAATACTGAACTTTAATCACAGGAAAAAAGTCTTACCTGTTAAAGCTTACATTTGTGTGGTTGTTTCAACAATTGAATATTATGATTTTTTTTAAAGATTTTATTTATTTATTTGAGAGAGAGAATGAGAGACAGAGAGCATGAGAGGGAGGAGGGTCAGAGGGAGAAGCAGACTCCCTGCCGAGCAGAGAGCCTGATGCGGGACTCGATCCCACGCCTCCAGGCGCCCCTTGAATATTATGATTATTGATAGTTGTCTCAAATTCATTAAGGAGTTATGCAAGGTAAACTTTATAAATGAATAATAATACTATTTCTGGACATACTGCATTGCATTAAGGCCTGGGGGTTTCTTTTTATATAATATCATTTCTTGAGAGTTTAGCAGGCAGGGTGTTGATTAAGGACCAACAGGTGTGGGTGGGAAGTACAGGAAGCAGGAGTGTACAGAGGTAGAAGTCAAGTTATGATGCAGGCCAATGAGTCTTGGCCAGCCCTCTAGGGAACTCTGGAGCTAGGATGACCCTTCAGAGTTGTCAAGAGTTGGTTTGAGCTGTCCAGTCCTTTATATATGAACATTAATCATTTGGCTGTATTGGAATGGGCATGAACTTGAAAACAAAGCAGCTCTCTGAAGTTGAGGCAGTGCCTGAAGAAGAGAACAGCTGAAGGCCATCTGCCAGCAGTAGTCCCTGCAGCTGGGGTAACAGGTCCTTCACCTAAGAGGGATCTGGGTAGAACATCACTTTGTCCACCACACTAATAGATTGATCGAATACAGCACTTTTGAATACACAAAGTAGGCCTGCACCGATTTGTCAGAGGGATTCAAAAACTTTATTTTTAAATAATAGAATTTTTCCATGGCTCAGAGATTTAAAATTTGGAAAATAACCTATAATCAGCAATTGGGAGTTGTTGAAGGCAGTCATTGAGAGGATGTGACTTTTGGTTGACCCACAATCTGGACCTGGGCAATCAGAGACTCCTTGCCCCCTCCCCTGTCCTTAGAATGTACATTCGGCCCCACCATTCCCATAGGAGCCAGTTTCAAGGACATAACCTTAGAGGGTAATGTATTGTTGGGTTCACCTGCTGAATACGTGACTTAACCCAATTAAGGCCTCTGTAAACTTCTAAGATTCTGGTGGGTAGGTGTGGAGATCTTATCTTGCACCACCTAAGACAAGCCTCACATGTAAATTCCCTTGCTTATTAAAATTGCTAGCTACCAATCTGGAGTGGTCTTTCTTCATTCTCTCCTTGCGCTCCGTGTGTGGGGACCAGTTTCAGATTTCACCCAGGAACCTCCTGAGTTTACAAACTAAAAAGAATACATTTTCTTTCTCTCCCTCTCTTTTTTTAAATGATTTATTTATTTATTTTAGAGAGAGAGAGAGGGAGAGCACATGTGAGCAGGGGGAGGGGCAGAGGGAGAGGGAGAGGGAGAGAATCTCAAGTAGACTCCCCCCAGAGCACAGAGCCCAACTCCAGGCTTGATCCCAAGACCCATGAGATCTTGCCATGAGCTGAAATCAAGAGTCTGTCGCTTAATTGACTGAGCCATCCAGGCCCCCCAGGAGTATATTTTCTATTTAATTATCTGGCTCCATACATTTTTTTGTATGTGAAATGATTAATTATGATCTCTTGAGTTGATATGTATTCATTCCCTAACATTTTTTTTTAAAGATTTTTTTTTAATTTATTTGACAGAGACACAGCAAGAGAGGGAACACAAGCAGGGGGAGTGGGAGAGGGAGAAGCAGGCTTCCCGCCCAGCAGGGAACCCGACGTGGGGCTCAATCCCAGGACCCTGGACCATGACCTGAGCCAAAAGCAGGCACTTAATAACTGAGCCACCCAGGTGCCCCTCATTCCCTAACATTTAAGACATGATTTTATCCACTGTCAGAATCTGTATTTGTGCTTTTTAATTTTTTTTTTAAAGATTTTATTTATTTGACATAGAGAGAGACAGCGAGAGAGGGAACACAAGCAGGGGGAGTGGGAGAGGGAGAAGCAGGCTTCCAGCCAAGCAGGGAGCCCAATGTGGGGCTCGATCCCAGGACACTGGGATCATGACCTGAGCCGAAGGCAGATGCTTAATGACTGAGCCAGCCACCCAGGCGCCCCTCATTCCCTAACATTTAAGACATGATTTTATCCACTGTCAGAATCTGTATTCGTGCTTTTTAATTTTTGAGGGGGGAGAGAGCAGTTAAATAATAACTAGAAGTGTGTATTTTTCAATATAATAAAGCCTACTGGTGAATATTTCATGAGAAACTAATCCCAACCAACCTTATTAACACAAAAAAACTGAAAAGATGCATATGAGGGATTGAGAACTTGGTAGATTGTTTGAGAGGGATGTTTAAGACCACACTGTGGAGTCAAGGTTCAGAATACCCCAGCTTACTTCCCCCCTCAGCCATGCTATTCATCAGCAAATAGCTAGAATCCCTCAAAGATTCATCACAATTATAAAGGAACCAGCATAGACTCCAGAAAGAAACAGGACACTTGCTCAGATAACAGAGGAGGGACACAACAAGGGGTGGAAATGAATGTTTCAAGGAACATAAACAAAAAGCATAAGAGAAAAATTCACCTGAAGGAGAATTACCCCCAGGAAACAGAACAAAAATCAGATAAAAATTTCTCCAAAGTTCTAAAAAGTTAAAGATTATATGATCTGACAAAAAAAATTTTTTAAAGAAATACAAGGATTTAAAGAAGAAACAATATGACCAGAAATGAAAGGGACCCTGGCAGAGTTTTGGCGTGCGGGGGGAGGCGGGGGGGAGGGGGGAGAAGTCATTAAACAACTCAAAAAGTAAAAGAATAGGAAATGAGAATAAACACAACTGAAACCCAGTGATAGAACTTAGCTACCACATACACACAAACACAAAAAGTATAAAACCAATCATAGGAAAATTATATGGAAGTCAAACAAAGGAGATCCAACACATGTACACAAAAAGGCTTGCACCAGCTTGCAAGAACTCCTAACTCCATTTTTGGTAACAACATTGATAGCTTGAAATCAACCATTGTGGGAGTTTTTACAGCATATAAATCGACAAACAATACATATCAGAAGTTTTTGTTTATCTGTTGTCATTTACCAGCATACCAACCACTTTTTACAACCTGTGCTGTAAAAAAAAAAAAAAAAAGGCAGAATAAAATAGAATAGAAAAATTAATCAAAGATATGATAGAAGCTAATTTCTTGAAATAGAATCTTAAATCTTCTGAACAAAAGGACACAGTTGAAATATACTCTGGTGAAGGTATCGAATTTCAAAGACAAATAATCTTTGGTGCATCCAGGCAGAAAAGGCAATTTTCATACAAGAAAAAGGAAATCAGGCTACATTTAGATTGCTTCGCAGCATCATAAAATGCCTGGAGGAATGTTCTGAGTGAAAGAAACAATGACCCAAGGATGACTATTTTGCCTAACCAGGCTGTTCTTCAGCTTTTCGAGACAGCAGTTAATTGTTCTCAAACAACAAATCAAGATATATAGCACATTTAAACCTTTAAAAACAAATTCTACTTGACCATGACATTGACTCAACCAAGAGATAAATTTAAAAAACAAATCTTAAGAATGGTGAGGTCATGGTCAAATGTGATGATGACAATTATATCTGTTTTTAAATAAATCTGAGACTAAAAACTATGTTTGGGAGCTTTAAAAAAGAACAAATATTACAAACCTTGGCAATATAAATGTTTTTGTGTAATTTACTAAATACAGATAGAGGGGAGATAGAGGGGATAGATAGAGGGGAGTTATGAGGAGGTTAAGTACATTTTCCTCAACAAAAAGTCAATGGATATTATAAATATTGAAGCACATAGTTACATATGCTGCATATATAACTGATATATATATATTTATATCTTACAAAAACCCACCTCTAATCTCACTGTGCTCTTTCACAGTCTTTTTTTCTTTTTTTTTTAAATTTTTATTTATTTATTTGACAGAGAGACACAGTGAGAGAGGGAACACAAGCAGGGGAAGTGGCAGAGGGAGAAGCAGGCTTCCCGCGGAGCAGGGAGCCCGATGCGGGGCTCGATCCCAGAACTCCGGGATCATGACCTGAGCCGAAGGCAGACGCTTAACGACTGAGCCACCCAGGTGCCCCTCACAGTCTTTTTTTCTTATCTTTAAAGGAATAGTTTAGAAACTTACTTCTCTTATGAAAATAACTTTTTTTCTGTGAAATTAACATTTTTTCTGAAGTTTAGAAAACACTGCAGGAAGATTTTTGTTCCTTATCCTTTTATTTTTAAATTTAATTTTAGTAAGATTGAATATAATTTGGTTTTAAAATAACATGAGTGGTACCACCCATATATGAAAAAACATACCTTTCAGTTTATTTTCATTATAACCTTATACTTGTATTTCTCTCTCTAGAGGAAGATTTGTGGAATCTTATAAACCAAGGGATATTTCTGATGGAAAGATTTTGGTTGATTATTTATTCTCTTCTCCACATTTTTCAGAATGGCTTGAAATTTTTAATAATGAATATATATATTTTAAAAACAAGCCGTTGTTCTTTTCAAAAAATTTCAAAACATAATGCCTTTCTGTGACGTACTAAAACATTACAAAATATACAAATTGAATCAAAATAGATCATTAAAATCAGCCTGGATTGCAATGACTCATTTAGACAAAAACAAAGAGAAATCACAAATCACCAGTATTGGGAATGAAATAGGGGATATAACTGCAGTATCTAAATGGGGTGAGTCTCCCCATGGGACTGGGGACCCAAATGTGGGGAACGATCTGGTGGAGGCCAGTGGCTCGGTCAGTGAAAGGATTCACCTGAGGCAGAACAAAGGAGATAGCAGGGTTTTTTTTATTATTATGTTATGTTAGTCACCATACAATACATCATTAGTTTTTGATGTGGTGATCCACGATCCATTGTTTTCGTATAACACCCAGTGCTCCATGCAGTACGTGCCCTCCTTAATACCCATCACCGGGCTAACCAATCCCCCTTCCCCCCTCCCCTCTAAAACCCTGTTTGTTTCTCAGAGTCCATAGTCTCTCATGGTTCATCTCTCTCTCCGATTTCCACCCCCTTCATTTTTCCCTTCCTTCTCCTAATGTCTTCCATGCTATTCCTTATGTTCCACAAATAAGTGAAACCATGTGATAATTCACTTTCTCTGCTTGACTTATTTCACTTAGCATAATCTCCTCTAGTCCCATCCATGTTGATGTAAAAGTTGGGTATTCATCCTTTCTGATGGCTGAGTAATATTCCATTGTATATATGGACCACATCTTCTTTATCCATTCATCTGTTGAAGGGCATCTCAGCTCTTTCCACAGTTTGGCTATTGCAGACATTGCTGCTATGAACATTGGGGTGCATATGGCCCTTCTTTTCACTACATCTG
>NC_138378.1:31446768-31481916 GCF_054177405.1 Leptonychotes weddellii
CCGGGATCATGACCCGAGTCGAAGGCAGTTGCTTAACCAACTGAGCCACCCAGGCGCCCAACTATCCAGGTTTTAATATATGTATATAGATAATAGGCTATGAATAAGAGCCCAAAATAATGATTTAAAAATAGCAATTTATTGGGGTGCCTGGGTGGCTCAGTTGGTTAAGCAACTGCCTTCGGCTCAGGTCATGATCCTGGAGTCGCGGGATCGAGTCCCGCATCGGGCTCCCTGCTCAGCAGGGAGTCTGCTTCTCCCTCTGATCCTCCCCCTCTCATGCTCTCTGTCTCCCATTCTCTCAGATAAATAAATAAAAAATCTTTAAAAAAAATAGCAATTTGTTTTGCCCTCACATTCAGGATGTCTGGTTCAAGAAGTCAGGCAATCCAGGGTTAAAGTGTTGCTCCATGGTGTGAGAGACCTGAGCTATTGCTATCTTCCTGCCCTGCTGGCCATGGCTTCTATTCCCAAAGTTATCTTACTGTCTACCATGGCAGCCGGCACTCCAGCCACTCCAGTCTCTCTCACTGCTGCCTAATGAAAGGGGGAAGGTTTATAGAAGAGATGCAGTGTATTTCACAGAAGTTGCACATCCTACCTCTGCTTATATCCTATTGCCAAGAACTTGGCCATATGACCAGAGCTAGTTGCAAGGGAGGCTGGTAAAAGGATCTTTATTCCAAGTGGCCACATGCCCAATTGAAATGGAAGAGTTACTACTGAAGAAGTTGGGAAAGAGATTTTCAGGACAACTCTCACTCTCCCCCTCACGAATTCAAAAATAGGAAATGTGGATTTTTAAAAATTTAAAACATAAGTAACTTCCAGCAGAAAGTTTTAGCTTAAACCAGTGATTATTTAGACTTACGAGGACACCAGTGTTTTCCTTAGACTCCTCCTGAATTCATACTTAGGTCAAAATCTTATCAACTTAGAAACTATATATGTTCAATCAAAATATAATATGCAAACAGCACAGACCTATTCCAAGGAGTGTGTGTGTGTGTGTGTGTGTATGTGTGTGTAAGTTAGGATCCTACAGGGGGTCCTTTCTTTTTGATGCCAGCAATATTATAAAGATGGTCATACAACTTAACCTGTGTGAGAAGGTGATGACATAACTACAATGAGCATACGGGGGGAAATTCTCAAACACGAATCTGCTTCAAAGGTCTCATTTCTCATCAGAGTGGTATTCTGATTCAAGCCATTTATTTGACTCCTGAATCTGAGGTCTCTTTAAGCTGTAGTGATATGATAAGCCTTTTAAAGCCCCATCTTTCCTGAAAGCATAAATAGTCCCTCAGAAAACTGAGTGAAAGACATTGACAAGGAAGAGGAGAGACATTTTCAAGCCAGACTTCCTGGTCACCATAAGAAAGAAAGCCCAGGAAAAACAGCCGGTTGGCATTGTTATTGTTCATAAATTCAGAAAATAAAACCGTGAGCCTCTTGACAGGAATGATGGGTAGAAACCAAAAAATTGTGATTCTTCTTGGGTGATTTGTGATGGATAATCAGAGGCAGCTTTTTTATATTGATTGGCCTCGCCTTTCCGGAGACCAGAAATGGAATCCATCTGGACATTCACTAAAGGACAGCAGATGGAGTTATACCACATGACAACGAGCTGTCCTCTCTCTCTCATAACCCACCAGTTGTGTTCTTTGTAAGAATAACAGTACTGGAGACGTGGAAGATCATTTTTTTCTTATGGTTTAGCTCCAGATTTGTTATGGTTGTGCATTCTCCACTCCAGGAGAGAAAGTTTCTTAAATATTTTTAAGTGCTTTCCTTTTTTAAATTTGGAAAATAAGGAGAGACCAGGCAGCATGACTTTGGTATCTGAAAAGGTTCTGGAGCAATTCATTAAAGGCTCATTTGTAGGCAACTTGAAAATAAACGTATGTTCATGAGAGGAAATAATAATTTTGCTTAAGTGAATTACGCCAAATAAAGCAAATGAACTTTCTCAGTTGTACATTAGTCCTCATATATTTATATGTGTTAATAACATATATTAATACATGTTATTAAATCATACATTAAAATAAATTGGTTTCACCTATTTGTGATTATCTCCTTTTCCAAATCTTCATCAGCATGGACCCCAGATCTAGATTTACAACAGTCTTCAGGACCTAGTTAATATTTTTTTCCTTCACTAGATCTCTTGTTATCATCTGCTTTTGTCTTCATCATTTTAATATTAGTCACTTTGTTCCCATTTCCTTGACTTCTGTCTTCACCTTATATTCTAGACACACCAAATAGATTTCAGCCTACTATGGTTTTCCTGAGGTCTCCAAATTAGTGCCCTCGAAGTCTTACAGAAAGAACCTCTTTATCTACTATAAGTCCCCTTCTCCCAAGAAGCTATGTCCATTTCAGATCTCCATTCACTTCACCAAGACCCTTAACCTTTCTTTTGAAACTCCCTTCCCATGCTGTACAAAGGCCATATTTGGTTTTACTCATTCATTTGACAAAATTGTAAAGATTCACGTAGCCCCTTGGTTTTGTCCCCAAATTTCAAGGACAGAGAGGATGGGATAATGGCACTAAAAAACAAAGGCACTATTAGGTGTTCACCAAAAAACCCACAGAGGCTGAAGCTTGGTGAAAAACAGAGTTTTTCTCATCAAGTCACTGATCAGTCCCTCCAGGATCCATTGAGGTGGGCATTAGGTGATATACCTCATTCATACTTTTTTGCTGGTCCCCTCCATGGTTTTATCCCTCTGGACCACCCACCGCCAGGGTCTCTCTTCTCCACAATAGGTTCTCCCTGGTTTTCCATCCACCCTGTAGAGATGAAGAATCCTTATTAGGTCATTCAATATTGTGAAGCCTCTGGAGATGGTTTCAGTTTCTCTAATTCTTTCCAGAAAAATGCTTCCAAGTTCAACAAAATGTTCTCCTGTTAATATAGAGCCACTCTTAAAACATACATTGAGGACAACTTTATGCCAAGGAGAGATCTCTTCTCTGGAAGGGGAAAAGAGAAAATAAGGCACCTTGAGGATGCTTTAGTGATCCATACAAGAATGATCATCTCTCAACATCCTATACACCCTAAGGCTTCTAGTTTGTTTTATTCACCATCCTCAGCAGTAAATAATCTGCTTTATTTTTATCCTGTTAGCAGATTTGACTCACTACATGTTTCTGTTCTGTAATTTTCCTGTTATTAGGGCAGAAAGGCAATTCTTTCCTACATGGAAGCTTAACTCAAGATTCCTTCTTATGTGTCCTTTTCTGCTCCTTCAAAAGCCATGCTCCTTATTCCCCCACCCCCCAAAAATATATCTACTTCTACAGTGATACATGCAAAGTTATCACACATACATTCTTGACTCATCTCCTCTTTCTTTTTTTTTTTTTAAAGATTTTATTTATTTATTTGACAGAGAGAGACACAGCGAGAGAGGGAACACAAGCAGGGGGAGTGGGAGAGGGAGAAGCAGGCTTCCCGCTGAGCAGGGAGCCTGATTCAGGGCTCAATCCCAGGACCCTGGGATCATGACCTGAGCTGAAGGCAGACGCTTAACAACTGAGCCACCTAGGCGCCCCGACTCATCTCCTCTTTCATTCATTCTGCAAATTGAGTAGTTATTAGGTACACATTAATGGGCTAAGAACTAAAAATAGAAAAGTGATCAACAAAAGACCCAATCCTTGGCATTATAGAGGATATAGTGTAGACAAGACCAACTTTCATCAAACAACCAGTGGTATAAATATAAGAACTAAAATAGGGAAAATGAACATTGAATTACATAGTCCTAGAACAGCTTATAATAGAGATTTTTAACCTAATAAGGCATGTTTGGGAAAGTTTTAGAGAAAGTGACTCTGGATCTGAGATCTGAAGAAGGTGAGGCATTAACTAGGCAAGGGTTTGGTGAGGAGAAAATTGCAGAGAAGGATTTTTCTAGGAAGACAAAACAGTAATTACAAACATTCCATGGTACAAGGAAGCAAGATATTTGGAGCAATTGAATGAAAGAAAGCCTGGATGGTGGGAGGGGGGCAAATAGGTGATGGGGATTAAGGAAGCACTTGTCATGATGAGCATCGGGTAATGTATAGAACTATTGAATCACTGTATTGTACACCCAAAACTAATATAACACTGTGTGTTAACTACCTGGAATTCAAATAAAAACTTTTGAAAAGAGAGAAGGCTCAATGCATGGAAAGTTGAAAGCAAGAGGAGTGTGGTTTAAGGAGAAACCAGAGATGGGGCGCCTGGGTGGCTCAGTCGGTTGAGCGACTGCCTTCGGCTCGGATCATGATCCCAGGGTCCTGGGATCGAGTCCCACATTGGGCTCCCTGCTCCGCGGGGAGCCTGCTTCTCCCTCTCCCCCTCACCCTGCTGGTGTTCCCTCTCTCGCTGTGTCTCTCTCTGTCGAATAAATAAATAAAATCTTTAAAAAAAAAAAAAGAAACCAGAGATGTGGGAGATGGGGAGAGTCCAGATCATGTAAAATCTTGCAGGAGCACTGGCTGTAATGCAAGAGAGATGAAAAACCATTCCCTTGGTCAGCTCAGGCTGCTAGAATAAAATCCCATAAACTGGGAGGCTTAAACACAACAGAAATTTATTTCTCATAGTTCTGGAAATTAGGAAGTCCAAGATCAAGGGACTGGCAGATTTAGTATCTAGTGAGAGCCCACTTACTAGTAAAACCAGAGAGCTGTCTTCTCCCTGTGTCCTCACATGGTGGAAGGGGTGAAGGAGCTCTCTGGGGTCTCTTTTATAAGGGCACTAATCTCATTCATGAGGACTCCATCCTCCTGACCTAATCACCTCTCCAAGGCCCCACCTCCAAATATTAGCACAGTGGGCACTAGGATTTCACATATGAACTTGGAGGTTACAAACATTCAGTCTATAGTAGCCATTGCAAGAGTTATAAACAGTGTGTGGGATGTGAAAAATCAGACTTGGCTTTGAGAAGTTCACCTGGGGATGTGAGTGGAGAATGGATTGGAGGAGGACCACAGATTGCAGGATGTAGACCAGTTAGGAAATGGTATAAAAGTCTAAGTGGGAAATGAGGTATCCAGACCTTGGGCTATGCAAACTGAAATGGAGAGAAGTGGATTTGAGAGGGATTTATGAGGTGAACCTACAGAACTTGTTGATTTGAATATAAGATGTGAGGAGGAGGAATGGTCAAAGATAACTTATAGGTTTCTATTTTGGGGAATTGGGTAGATAGATGGTGGTTTTACTGGATGTGGACCAGATTTATAGGGAAGATAGAGGCTATGGTGAGGGATTCTATTTTTTCCCTCTTCTGCAGAGGAATTTGGTTTCACTCTCTGTGTTAGGCTCAATTCTACCAGAAGCAAGGATTTGAAGGCAAGTCATCATTTTGGGGAAGCAAACGTGGAAAATAAGGAAGAAGGAAATAAGAAAGGGAAGGAAAGGAACCTGTTGAGGAACAGGTTAGTGCTATGGGCACCTGAGGCTCCTCCTGCAGGGGACCTCTGAAAGATGGGTAGACTGTGCCTCTGATTTGTCCCATCTGGAGGATGAGGAATCTAGAATATTTAAGCACCAAGTTCTATCCATTATTGGTTGAAGGACCTCCACAGCATTAATTCATGGCACTTATGGCCTGCGTGTGCTCTAGTCAATAATGCTCTGGAATCCAGAGGAAGCCTCAGGCTTTCTCAAGAAGACATCAGTTTGCATTGGCAGAGAGAAGGCTGAAGGGAAACCAGAGGACCATGGACAGTGTCTGCTACCCTTGAATTCACTCCTTTATGATGTCAAAGTGCATTTCTCTACATGCATTTCCTCTATCTTGATGCTTTTGTCCTTGTCAATTACTGGCCCACTTCTCAGTTTTCTTTCATTGCCACATTTTGAGTTAATCATTGATCCACAAATTCTTTGAATTTCAAGTTAAAATGGTACTTTCTGTAACCCTCCATACCCGTAACTTTATCTTTTTTGTGAGACGATACTTTATTAAGTGTAAAGCCACACCTGATTCTTAGAAAGTTGTGATGAAAAGCTAAAATGGACTCATAGGCAGGCATACAAAATATAGGTTACAGTGAAATAGGGCTATAAATAATGTTGACTTAAAAATGCTCAAATGGAGCTGTCAGTGCTCTGGTCTTAAACTGGAAAGAGAAAGCAATCAGAGTGCCTTGAGGACCTAAATCCAAAATTACTCCTTATTTTTATTAGTGACTTCTAGGATGGAATACAGAACACATTTTATAACTTTTGCTGATATGGCCAAGTTGGTAGTAACCACCAGCACTTTGGAAAGTGAAAATATAATATCTAATATATCACTGGGCATAGACTAGATGCTCTACAAGCACTTTATGATTGATGGATTAAAATCTAGTACAATCTTTGTAGACATCCCTCACAGATCTTATGCCGAAACTTTCCACTCTCTCGGGCCCCCAACCTCACCCCCTCCTTCTTTGAAGATAACCTGATGTCCAAATTTATTAAGTTCAAAGTCATCTGATTTTGGCTTCCCTCATTTTCATGCTCCATCAAAGGAACTTCTAGATTAACATACCTTTCTCTCCTCCTACCATTCTCCCCTTCTCCCTCCATCGATTGTTTCCTAGCCTCCTCTTGCATGTTAAGCTTTTTCTCATCATTCCTTCATTCTCCCAATTGGAAACCTGCTCGAGTGTCCCCTAGATTCAAAACTCATTTGCTCTCTCTCTCTCTCATGTTACTCCTTGGAGCAGATAAGTGCTTTTCTGGAGAGTTATAACATCCACATCCTCCTCCCCACTTGCTTGTTAATTTCTCTTGCCTTAGAAGAAGCTGCATGTAGAAGTCTGGTTTATAATCTTCTATCCCAGCCCACAGGGGTGGCACAGCTCCAGTCCCCTGATAGGCGATGACTGATGGCTTAGTGAGGGCGTGCCAGTCAGCACTTTGCAATTCATCTTCTTCTCACCCCACTACTTGTCTAAAATCTCCTTTGCTGTCTTCATTTTGCTGCTTCAGAGCCTTTCTAGGTCTTTTTCCTGATATGTTGGAGTTTCTTCCAAAGCTTTTTTTCTGTCCTGTCCTTTTCTACTTTCCCTAAATTCTCTCAGGTGGGATTTCCACATGGATAGGCTCCACTATCACTCCAGATCACCTAGTCTCAAGGTCTCGGGCACCTAGGAGCTCTTCCTCTGCGTGGCTTATCTCTCACCTTTATCTCTCGGCGCTACCTACCTCTTGTGCAACTTATGCTGTCCTGAAAATTTAACAGCTTGCTGTTTCTCTAGCACATCTTGCACTTGGTTACCTCCGTGCCTTTGCTTAGGCAGGTTCCACTGCCTATATGGTGCTTCCTTTGCCCTTTCTCCGATATCCACATTCCCAAGCCTGTGCATTCAGGAAAACCCAACACGGCAATGACCTCCCTTCATACAATCTTTCCAGGTGTCCTTCAGTCACAGCCTTTTATCCCTCAGACTGCATTATCTGAACTCCCCCACACCATTTATTACTGTTCCCTATGCACAAGTTATATGATTATGTGACATCTTTTCATGCTTCAGCCTGTTCGAGCCCCTGGAAGTGATCCCAGATCCATCAGATAGGAGACGGTAAAAATGCACAGCACGTTTAGGGATTCATTTCTGCGGTTATGCCAGACCCACCTATCTCTGCCCCCATATTCCTGTTCCCCCACCTCCTGCTTTCTAATCCTCATTTACTTCATCATGTGTGCTCCTGACACTCTGTTCACTGCTGACCCTCCACCTCTGCAGTCCAGCTGGGCACTTGTCTCTACTACCTTTGGATATGACTTATATTACATATCAGAATAATGGGCCAAAGATACTCCAAACCCTACCCCGGGACTTTCTAACACTCTGGATTCCAGTGCAGGGCAGGGTGGCCAGCCGATAAAGAAACCAAAATCCCTTTGACATCAAGGACCAAATCCTTACATTTTCCTACGCCCATTACAGTTAATACTGATCCTTTAACATAGTGAGTACTTAATAATAAAATTTTAATCAATATATTACTTCCTTGGCATAATAGATATCTGAAGAGATGGAACTTAGAATAAGGTGTTTTGAAGGGCACAAAAAGGAGAAAATGTATGTGTTTGGTAAGTCATCTGGGAAAACTTCTGTAGAGGGTTCTGTACAGCTGAGGAAACTGGACAGCTAGAATGTATTTGGAAATTGTACAGTTTAGAGATTAGGTATGAATGTTCAGAGTTAAATCTTTTTTTTTAAAAAAAGATTTTATTTATTTATTTGACAGAGAGAGCAAGAGAGCACAAGCAGAGGGAGCAGGGAGCCTGATGCGGGGCTCGATCCCAGTACCTTGGGATCATGACCTGAGCTGAAGGCAGATGCTTAATGACTGAGCCACCCAGGCTCCACCAGAGTTAAATCTTGATTCCATTGTCTCCTAGGGATCTGTAGCTTCACCTCTCTGTGCTTCATTTCCTCAACTGTGAAATTAGATTAATAACAGATTACACTGCACAGAGTTGATAGGGAGATTAAATGAGACAGTACATATAATTAGTATAGAAATTAGTATAATGTCTGATATATGTTAAGCACTCCATAAATGTTAATTATTATCATCAAAGGGAGGAGGGTGTTGAAAGAGGAATAGAGAAAAAATTTGCCTTCATAATTTTATCTAGCAGTGGACTTGTCCTTTATAGCCACAATATGGCCATGGCATTATTTAAAATAGATCAGATATCTAATTAGTTACTGAAGGGATCTAGGTTCTTTCCATGTGTGTCTCCCATCATGGTCTTGGAAGTCTGCTCATACAGTCAGTAGATGGGAAAAATAAGATGAGTACCAGGAGTCGCAGTTACTTTATGGATGAGGACTAGAAGCAGCATTCATGGCCTCTACTCACATGCCATTGGCCTGAACTCATCACATGACTGCTGCTAGCCCAAAAAGAACTGGGGAGATGTAATATAGCCAAGGCCAAGGAAAAAAGGAGAGAACACGAACATTAGTGAGCCCTTGCAGTTTTGGCTACCAGCACATTTTATAGGCTCTGTTCCTCAGGAACTAGGGGACCATTTCCAGAGCATGGTCATCCCAGGAAGTAGAAAGCTCATGTTCATGCTCACGACTATCCTCACATCCTCTACCATGCCCCCCCCACCTGCTCACTCATGGCCACACTGGGGTCAAAGGTACTGGGAATCAAGGAGCATAGACACATGGTAGGGGAAGTAGTTTTCTATTTCAGTTAACAGATGATTACAGAATGCCCTTTATATGTATGCACTAGGATAAGAAATACAAGGAAAAATAGCCAGATCTACCTGAAACAAAACTTCTGACCACAAAGCTGAGTTTACTTGAGTAACAAGTGTTCTGAAGAATGAGATGAAACAATGAATGTGTGTTTTTCTCACTCCACAGTCTTGAACAGAATTTCCCCTAAATAGTCTTGAGCTATTTTCAACCTTTGCTGCCTAATGTTTTTAGAGCTATTAGTTTGTGTTAAAGTGACAGAAAAAAGGTGGCGGGGTGCCTGGGTGGCTCAGCCAGTTAAGCATCCAACTCTTGATTTCAGCTCAGGTCATGATCTCAGGGTTGTGGGCCTGAGCCCTGTGCAGGGCTCTGCGCTCAGCGAGGAGTCTGCTTGAGGTTCTCTCCCTTTCCCTCTGCCCCTCCCTCTGCTCTCTCTCTCTGTCAAATAAATAAATCTCAAAAAAATGTTAAAAAATATTCAAGAATAATGTAAACTATAAAATCATATTTGAATGTCCATATTTTCAAAGGCAAATTTCAAATTCAAATCTATGACCCACTTGGCTTGCTTTGGGAATCATGACATCAAGGAAAACATTCATTTCAAGTAGTATTATTTTCACTACAGAATAATCATAAATAAAACTTCCTATTGTCCATACACTGTAGTAAGTGTTATACATATATTGCCACACTTAATTTTCACTATTACCCTGTGAGGTAGATATTATTCTCTCCATTTTAAAGATGAAATCATCCTGGAGCACTTGGGTGGCTTAGTCGGTTAAGCATCCGACTCTTGGTTTCAGCTCAGGTCATGATCTCAGAGTCATGGAACTAAGCCCTGTGTGGGGCTCCATGCTCAGCAGGGAGTCTGCTTGAGATTCTCTCCCTCTGCCCCTCTGCCCACTCTCACTCTCAAAATAAATAAATAAATCTTTAAATAAAATAAAATAAAGATGAAATCATCCCTCAGAGATGTTAAGCACCCAAGTGCTCAAACACACAGCTAGTAATAGGCACAGTAGTTACTCAATCCCTGACAGTGTTGTTCCAAAGTCTGTGCTCTTAATAAATTCAAGTATTAGCTCTCTCCTCCACTCCCACCAAGATTTGAAATTAGTTAAGCACAACAGAGAAGTTTTGACTCAATGGAGATACTTTACACATTTCCTTTTACTTTTTAAAAAAATATCCTGTAACATAATATTTAAGCATACCTAAAATGTATTAGGTAAAATATTCAGATAAAAATAAAACACGAACTCTGTTTAGACTAATTAAATGTTTGTGTCATCCATATGGGACATTCTATGAAGAATACACTTAGATTCTTACTTTAGTCTTGGTAAACAAATTAACATCTGTTATCCCAACCAGGCGAGTTTAGCCAGCCATGATGCTTCCAGGAAATATGTTCTGGAAGGTTTTTTAAAAACATATTTATTTTGGAGGCTTCAGAGAAGTAGAGCAAGCATCTGGCAGCACTTAGCAAGGTTCCTCTTTCCCCCTCTCCACTCCCATCAAACAATTCACTTTCAAAGAATCATACAGATGAATATGAAAAGAAATGCTAAAATATGGAAGAGTCAAAAGAGACCAAGGGTTGCAGCTCTACAGGCAATAAAATCACATGCATGTGATCTGGTTGTCCTAGAATTAACCTGAGCAATTCCATTACCTGTTTTAACCAGTACTAGAGAAGGTCATTGGGAGATACATCCCAAATCCTTTTACAAAAGTCACTGGACTAAGAAGATAAAGCAGTTATTTCATGAGACCCTGAAGGGGCCGCTATGTCTCTGATGAAGTTCTTCTTCAGCTGGGTTAGATATAAGTGGTATCATGGTCAATAAGAACTAGAAACCAAACTGCATGAGGCAGGGGGTATACTTTGTTTGGGGAAGGAACATAAGGAAACATAAGGGGCACCAGAAAACTTTTTGGGATGATGGATGAGTTAACTATCTTTGAAAGAGGACTTCAACCACCTCCATTTTGACCTCGGACTGTACTTTCTAATTGATTAAGTTCTTCTTTCCAGCCTATCTCTTAACTGGGGCAAAAAAAGACACAGTGGGCAAAGCATCCCATATGGCAACCAAAACTACCCCCTCAAGCAGTAAGGACTGCTCTGATGGCAGCAAGATCGACCCCAAGACAAAGATCAACCTGATCTTTCTGCTCACCTGCATGGGCCCACCAACATGTATTCTACATTTTCCTCATATGAACTTAGAAGTATTTTCTGCACTTTGGAGACAATCTGTGAGACATTAGTCTTCCCGGGGTTGACCTCACTGAAATAAATTCCTTTCTTGTCTCACTTCACTTGTTTCTCTGCCTTTGGCTTTTGTTAGTTGTGAGTGGCTGAACCTGGTCTGTGCGGGGACCCCCGGGGCCAGGGTGTAATTGGGCTTTGTGCCCTGGTTACAGCTTGTCTGTAGATTGTTTCCTGGTATATACAAATATCAAAACTTGCCAAATTATATCCTTTAGATATGCGCCATTGGTGGCATGTCATTTATACCTCAATAAAGATGCTGTTCTTTTGTTTTTGTTTTTGTTTTTAATGACGGTTGATCTCGGTGATTTCTAAACAGGTTCTGGCGGGAATGATACAGGATTTTGGCAAATCTTGGGGTTTTTTCCAGGAGGCCTGGGAGGACTCTCCCCATACAGGCCTCAGGAGAAAAAAAACAACAATTCTACCACAGATATGTAATGAGCACTAGGTATGGTGTCAACTTTGAAAATAAAATGGAAATTTAAAAAATGAAAGATCATACATTAGGATCAAGAAACAAAATCCACCAATCTGCAGAATATACAAGACAGATCTAAAACAGAATAACAAAAAAACTGGGCAAAAGAGGAAGAAAGTTAATACAAAATGAAACTGGGAAACAGAGAGCACAGTCTTAATATCAGACGAAGTCAATTTTACAGACAAAGTATTAGATTAAAGGGCATTAATTTTCCATTATGACAGCTGAGGAGCTGAGGAGAATTCAGTGGACCTGCTGGGGGTGAGGGGGCACAGAATAATAATAAAAAATTAAATGAATAAATTTTTAATTAAAAAATATATGAACATTTAAAGTCTCTAGAAATGATAGAAATGACAATGGCATACAGCAAATGACGAAATACCTGTTTAAGAAAATCTACCAAATTTCATTAAGAACAGTGAGAGTCTGTGCTATTTGGACTCAGACCATTCCCTCTTTGCCTTCTGGTTCAGCAGGACAAAGCTTCACTCCAGACTAGTGCAGCCAAAACACAGGGCTCCCTCTACACCCCCTTCCCCTTCCAGGCCTATCTTACTGGGAGGGGCAGGACTTCAGTGTTTCTCACCCTACCCCCAGCTACTTGTTGCTAAGACTAAGTTCTGGGAGAGTTTACCCAAGAGGTGGGAGTTCCCTCATCTGCCAACCCCCACTGGTGGGAAGGAGGCTGCAGGCTCTACCTGGGCACAGCACCTCTGAGAATGCTGGGGTCCCCTACCTTGGCTTGCAGGGCCATGGTTTCCGGCCAGGAGAGGCAGGCTGAGATGGCCTGAGACATTGGCCTCTTCCTTCTACCTAGAGTTCAGTTCCTAAAGCAGAGGCATCACTGTCCCCACCCCCAGGTCCAGAGTCCCAGATGTTGCCTGGGGGACAAAGTAGGCCTTAAAATAGATATCTTCTAATCTCTTCACAAAGGAACTGACTTCATTTGCAGTAGGGTGTAGAGACAATGCAAGCCTTAGGGTGCTCTCAAAAACAGTTGGAGGTTGTGCTGAAAGGTAATTGGAAGGAGACTGGTAGATTCATTGGAAATACAGATTCAACTGTGGGAGGGGTAGTTTGCCAGAGAGAACTAGAATCCCTCCTGGGGTGGGAACAAATCTAAAACACCGACTTTAGTAATTGTCTTTTCAAAGGAGCCTAAATTTGATGGTATTCGTTTGTAGAGCCTAGGACATTGTTGCAAACAATGGAGCAACTGGCCCCCAATTCAGTGGCTCTTAACCGCTGGGTGTGGTCAGGGAAAGAGACAGCCAAAGAGAATATCACTATGCTCTCAGGGTGACTATGGGCTTATCCAAGACGGCACCCCCTGCCCCCAACCCCACCAACAGGGGCATCATCAGAGGCTTCACACTGTGTGGGAGAAATAGACCCTACTAAAATACTCTATCCAGTCACTAAACAAATACACAAGCAAATAATAATAACAAGCCCTGGAAGGTGGGGGCGGGGGGATGGAGGTAGGGAGAAGTATCCCGAGTGACTACAATATATTATCAAAACCACCCGTTTTCCAGCAAAATATCACAAGACATGCAAAGAAACAGGAGTCTATGACCCATACACTGGAAAAAGAACAAGCAACTGAAAGTACTTTGGGGATCAACCAGATATTGAATCTAACAAAGATTTCAAAATAGCCATTATAAATATGTTCAAAGAACGAATGGAAACTGTGATTAAACAGCAAAGGAAGGTACAATGACAATGTTGCCTCAAACAGAAAATATCAATTAAGAGAAAGAACCAAATGGAAATTCTAGTTGAAATGTACAATAACTGAATCCCGGAGTGTAGATGGCGTGCCATTTCTTTCTTTGGTAACTGTGAGAAGGACCTTCCCAGCATTTTCTTGTCCTCCTCTTAAATAAGTGACTTCAATAATTTTTCAGTTACTAGTTCTATTATGTGTTCTCCTATATAAACAATCATTTTTTAGTATTTTAAGGTAATGCATTAAATTGATTTAACAGGAAAAAAAAAGATTTTCTTTAACAGCATTGGGTTTCATGAATCTGGCAGAACCACCCTGGTGAAAAATGTTCTTAAACATATCAATAACAAAGGAAAGGAACAAATATTTGGTGAATGTCTCCATCATCTCGAGTACCTCCTCTGTGCTTTCTCATTGAACCCTCATTAAATGAAGAATTCCTCTAGGAATCACCAACTTAGAGGTCAGGAACCTGAAATTTAAAATCAATGAGTAAATAGTGAGTGGATGGTCACATGTATGACTCAAAAGCTTATTTCTTCTAAAGTACTTCCTTAAACTTATGAATATTTACATTACTTCTTATAAATCTGAAAAAAATTGTTTAATTCCAGTTTAGTTAACATACAATATTATATTATTTTCAGGTACATTATATAGTGATTCAATAATTCTATACATTACTCAGTGTTCATCATGATAAGTGTACCACCATCTGAAAATTTCTGACTTATTCTTCTAGACCCTGTGAAAAGGTTAGCTGTCCTGTGACATTCTCAATTCTCTTAGGGTAGCACATCTTGGCACCTGGAGAAGATCCCACTGTTACCTGTTCATATCTAAGTTTCTTATGGAGGTTCTGAGCTCCTGAAAAGAAGAGATATCTTATTTGTCTTTTTTATTCACAGGACCTAAGCAATTTAGTCCATAGTAAGAACTCAATAAATGTTTGTTGAATGAACAATCGATCTATGTAATCCTCCTTTGGGAAATCCCTTTGAGTTATGTGAACCTTAAAAAAAAACTTATTTTACCACAAAAATGGGTTAACTTGGAATAGCAGAGAATTGCAATTCGGGACATACAACCTACCACAAAACCACAGGCAAGTCCAACAAACAAAGGAGAGAAATGTTGTTTTATGGAGAAGAAGAAGGAAATTGGGAGGGGTTATTTTGAACAAAAGTCCATTGGAAAAAAGCGACAGTTCAGGGTAATGATGGTTTCTCATTGGCTGAGTTACTGAGGTAGCTGGTTTCTTGTAGGAGATGCAATGTACATTTTGCCCTGTTGGGGCCTGTCATTGATGACTTTTTTCCTGTTGAGGATTCTTCTGTTGGGGTCTGTAATTGACAGTTTTTCCTGTGATTGATCTCAGACGGTACGGCACGAGAGCTCCCCCTTCTGGCCTCCATACGCCATTGGGCTTCCCTTATTAATTTTCACAATTCGTAAGCTCTGATTTGAAAATGAAAATTGACTAAGGTAAATATGTAAATGGACATTTCATTAATTATAAGATGATGATGCTTCTTGCCTAGCTGACATCAGCTGCTCTGGAGAAATAGCTGTTTTACCTAAGAGTTTGCAGGTGCAGCGCGGACAGTTTGACAGAGGGCAGGACAGTGTGGGCTGCCTTATTGAGATGGCCGACCACAGACTGTGGTGGAAACCATCAGAAACAATTTTGGCTACTTTAAGATTTAAAAAAAAAAAGGTTTGCAAATATATTTGTTGGCTTTTGGAATCAAAGAAAGTTCTGGAGAACCAATTTTGGAAAATGAACAGTAATCAAAGGGAGGGATGTAGCTGGGAACATAGCCAAGGCTGCATCATGCAGCTCCTCTTAGGGCACCGTGGTTGACCACCAGACACCTCTCATTGAACTTCCGGCTCTCAGTCCCACAGCTGCCGTGACAAAGGGTCTGGATTTTTCAAAATCCTGGATGGGAGCTTTCCATTGTCCCAGATTAGGTAACATAATCATGTCCTAGGTGCCAGAAAGTGAGGAAAGAGAATGCTTGCCCCTTTATCTTCCATGGTGGGAATTAAGCTCTGTATTATACTTATTTTGGGATGGATATTCGCCAAATTGGAAGGGTATTTGCTTGCTAATAGCCACAACAATTAATGGTCATAATGGTAGATTGATGGCATTGATGGCTTCAGACCCTTAATTCTGGTACTGAATTCTGGAGAGAATATTTCTGTACTGCGTCTTACACCTTCTTTCTATTCCCATGGTGCAATTCATCCCCTCATTATTTCTGTTCTAGGAAGTGGGAATGACCTACTATTGGCTACTTGCTCTCTGCTCCCCCAAATCATGATGCTGTACCTCCATTTTACCCTCTCATAGCTTCCAGAGTAAACTTCTTGAACTATAAGCAATAACCATGTAATTTCTCCCTCCAAAAACCACTTCAACATTACCCTATGCTATGGAATAAGGTAAAAACTTTTCAGGGTGGAATTGGAATATCTCTGTGATCTGGTGCCAGTTAATCTTGCCAGTGTTTCAACACTCTCCTGTTCACATAGATACCTTACATGCTGGTTATCAAGGACACTCAAGATTACTGAAGCACACTCTTAGCTACAGGCATTCCTTCCAAGCATTTACTGTGTGCCTAGGTACTAGAGAGGTAACCATGAATAAAGACTGTTTTTCTGTACCTCAGATATGCTATTTGAGCTATTTAAACCTGAAGTGGAGATCAACTAAATTTAGCCAAGCAAATAAATCTGAATTAATTGTGAACCAAATATCAACCCTATTCTAATTGTTTCTTAAATACCCAGTCTGGGTAATCTCCACCCAGTTTTCAAGGCCCAGACCCAACATGATCCAATCTATAAAAGAATTTATGATCATCTTCCTTTGGAGTGAGTCTATGTCCTTTCTGTGTTCCTAGAGCTTCTGTCAATACACAGCTCTACTACATTGGACATCATGTCTGTAATTTATCATACAAGCCTAGTGTTTTTCTCTCACGAAATTTCAAGCTTCTTGAGAATAGGGACACCCCTCCCCCCATCTTGTTCACAATTGTGTTCTTCAAAATATGTAACCTGAGACTTCTCACGTTGTAAGTAGCTAACAAATACCCGCGAGATTGAAAGCCATTGGTTTTATTTATTTATTATTATGTTATGTTAATCACCATATATTACATCATTAGTTTTTGATGTTTTAAGTAGAAGACAGTGAATTGAAATGTTTTAGCACAACACGGTCATCGGTACTTGAGCCTATGTTATATTGACAATATTTTATTGTTTTGGCCTATGTTACAGAGTTACTGCAGGATGTCACAAATTGTGGAAAGTCACAATTTGCTAAAATTGAATTTAGCTTTGCTTAAATGTAGGGTACTTTTCAAGACCTTTAAAAATTCAATGGAAATGTCAACATACATAGACTGAGGCCCACTAATGGTAAAAGATTACTTTTCCTTTGCCTGGTAAAAAGCAGAATTAAAAAAATCAGTTTACTAAAAAGTAATAATGGCCAATAATAGCAATTTATTATGCATATAACGTACAATTTCCTCTTCTAAGTCCTTTACTTATGTAAGCTCATTGATTCTCATGACATCCTCACTTTGAGATTGAAAGTATTATTATAATATTTTTACAGATGAGGAAATAAAAACTCAGAGGAGTTAAGTAATTTGCCTAAGGCCAGTTTAGCTAGTAATTGGCTGAGCTAGGACTAGGTGCCAGAACTGTCCAATTCTATCTTACGTACCACATTCCTCCCCGCATGTTGGTAGGGGGAAAACTCTAACTCAATTTAATTGGAAGGCAACAAATTTAGTACTGACTTAGATGGGATTTTCTTTCTTTCTTTTTTTTTCCACTTAGGGCAAGTCATAGCAAAACTCCTAATACTTTTGTGTGACATTCATAGTTGTCCTGATTTGAATAGGAGGGTTAGATATTGATATAAATGAGCAGTAACAAGTTAAAAGGAGAGCAAATCTTAGGCATCTTAGGGAGGAGCGTTGATGGTGGACTGTTGCTCATGCAATTAACTGCCACCATGCTATCCTTCAAAGAAGCAATGTGGCCCATGGCTAGAAAGTAACCGTGGAGGTGGAGTCAGAAATTGAGGTCAAATTTTGACTCTACTACTTACTATGTGGATGCCCTTGGGCAGTTTATTTAGTTTTTAATAAATTTTTATTTTCATTTATATAAAAGGAATAATGTGGTCCACATGCTCTGGTGTGATTTGAGGATGATAAATGGCAAATATAAAGTGTCCAGCACACAACCAATACATAGTAATAATTATGATTTGCAGGATGTACTTTTTGTGGAGACCAGATTCAAAGCAGTTGGTGTTTTAGCAGAGGCATAATATGTTACCACTTTCCTTGATTATATTGATTTTTTCCCTCTTTAATATAAACTCACAAGCAGGCCTTGCTGCTCTGGAGTAACTATGATGTAATGGAAAGAGGAACTTTATTATGCCCTGTTCCCACTGCTTCCCTCCATCCCCAAGACCCAAAGTCTCCTCTTGGTGCAGTATGCGATACTCTCGATTGAGCCTGTGTTGGCTCATGTCTTCTACAGTGTATGGTGTCTAAATGGCCATCATGCTAGGGTGCCAGGGTGGCTCAGTCAGTTAGGCGTCTCTTGATTTCGGCTCAGGTTATGATCTCAGGGTTGTGAGATCCAGCCCCACAACCAGCTCCTTGCTGAGCGTTGAGCATGCTTAAGATTCTCTCTCTCCCTGTCCCTCTGCCCTTCCCCTACAATTTGTGTTGTCTTGTGCTCTCTCTCTCTAAAAAAAATGGCCATCATGCCCCATGCTTTACATTAGGTTCACTCCTGACTTATTTGCATAACTTGAAAAAAATCTAAATATTAAAAAAGCCCCCCTAGGGGCACCTGGGTGGCTCAGTCGTTAAGCGTCTGCCTTCGGCTCAGGTCCTGATCCCAGGGTCCTGGGATCGAGCCCTACATCGGGCTCCCTGCTCCGGGGGAAGCCTGCTTCTCCCTCTCTTACTCCCCCTGCTTGTGTTCCCTCTCTCGCTGTCTCTCTCCCTCTGTCAAATAAATAAATAAAGATCTTAAAAAAAATAAAAAATAAATAAAAAAGCCCCACTAATTTACTGAAATAAAATACCCTCAATGAAATTTTGTGTGGGGACCAGCTGGACAGGAAGCCAGTTTAAACTACCAAGTGTGGGATGTGAGTAATTAAAATGCCAGGCACGGCAGAGGTGTCAGCTAGACAGCCATGGAAAACATTATGATGTTTTGGAAGGACTGGACCCTAACTTTTTGGAGATCCAGAAACTCATTTCAGATTTTACATCATGAGGTAATTAGTCTCTGACTCAAGGCCAACAATCATTTGAAAGTGTCAGGTGATTTAGATTGGCTGGCAATACAACGATAGGAATAAGCTAGAGCTTTAGCTGTGTGGTTAGAGTTGTATTTTCCTTAACATCGAGCTGGGATGATCTCTCTGCATGTCTCAAAGGTCCTCACATTGTGAGAGCTAGTTTCTAGCACCCCATCTACTCAGTTAAAAAAGTCTTATCTTTGGACCCTCGGAACTGGGGGCATTGATGTCTTGTACCCGAAAGAAAGATTCAGGAGAGGAACTTAAAGCATGTCACACTTCCTCTGCCTTGATGAAAGTGAGAAAACTGATACCACCTGGTAAGAGAAGAATTCTGGGGAGAGGTTGGAATTGAGGAAGCACTAGAGGAAGTGAACCACTCCAATGTCCCCACCCCAATTCAGCCAACATCCATTCTATGGCATCTCAGCCCACAGCACTAGGTTCTTCTAGCCAGTTTCCCCAAACCTCAGTCTACCATTTGTGTCTTGTGCCTCCCTCCTTCGGTCCCAGCCTGAAGGGCTTGGCAGTGACCTGCTTTTAGTTTAGGATCTGGTGATGAGAGTGTTTTTAGGAAAAAAGCAGGGCAAAAAAAAAAATAAATAAAGAGATCTTGAGAATTTTAAAAAATTATGAATGCCAAAATATAAAAATATACTGGAAGGTTAGAAAATCTCCCAGAAAGGCGACCAAAAAGAAAAACAAAAATAAAATAGAAAACAGAAGGATAGGAAAGTTAGCTAATGCTAAGTTGTTTTACTTGTTTGTTTTCTTAGAGAGAGGTGGGAGGAACAGATGGAGAGGGAGAGAGAGTCTTAACCAGGATCCACACCCTCTTAAGGGAATCCACACCCAGCACACAGCCTGACACAGAGCTCGATCTCACAACCCTGAGATCACGACCTGAGCTGAAATCAAGAGTCAGACTTCACCAACTGAGCCACCCAGGCACTCCCGTTTTACTTGGTTTTTAGAAAGAACATGTTTCAAATTAATATAGTTGTATGGATGATAGGATCTCATGTATTCAGAAAAACAAAACAAAACAATAACCTTGATTCTCTGGTGTGGCCAGGGCTCCAAGTTACTGACCTGAGAACTCACCTGTGACATTCAGAGCCAGCGGGTCCTCACAACTTTCACCTTGGCTTAGCTCTGCTAAAGCCTGAAGACTTTCATGGGCTTTGCCATTCTCGCTTGGGCCTCCTTTAGACAATACTTGGGCCACCCTCCACCAGGGGGAGCTGTGGCTGAGATAGGAAACAATCTCCAATGTTCCTCTTGAAACCCAACAAAGACTGCGGGTGAAGGATGGGAGAATCCACACCATTCACCATGTGATTGCTATGAATGTAAGACAGGTGCACATGTTATATCAGCGTTCCAGGTGAAAATGTGGATTGGTAATTCCACTAAGCTTCATATTCTTATTGTCCTCACCTCAGATGAAGCCTTTTCTGCCATGTCATGCTCTCATTCCAATGCTGGTCATGCTTGGTCCTCCAGCCTATCCTCCTGTCTCAAACCTGCCCTATCTTGCAAATGACACCACCATCCATCAGGTCACCCGAACCAGAGCCTTGAGAGTCATCCCAGCACTGTGCTTCTCTAACCTTAATATTGTGAAAATGCAGCTTCTGATTCAGGAGGTCTGGGCTGGGCCCAAGAGTTTACATTTCTACCAAGCTACCAGGTAAGATCTATGGATGCTGATCCAGGACCAACAGTTCGAGTAGCAGGGCCTAGGCATCTCTATACCCTCATCCCCTCCAGCTATAAGTTGTTAAGTTCTGTAATTTCCACCTATAGCACTGATGGGGGCCAGGCTGGAGTCTCTTCTTGCATGGATTAAAACAATACCTACCAAGCCGATCTTCCTGCCTCTAAGTCTAGCTTCTCCAAAGGCCACATTTTTGCCAGAGATTGATTCTCTCTTCCCTCTTCTTTCCTCCCCCCACCCCCACTTTCCGTTTTTACTTTATTCTGGGTTTCATAAAGCACAGGGGTCAGGGCCTTTGATTGAAAAGGAAGAAGTCAGAAGGGGAGAAGCTGAGTTAAGTGGTACAGGATGGTGATCGGTTGAGAAACTATATTGCAAATTCAAATGGGGCTCAAACAAAATAGAGGGTATGCACTAATGAAAGGATCTCAATGCCACTGAAACATTCCTAAAGAAGAATGGAAGATAAAAGTAATTGTTCCTGCCCAGCCTGGA
Organism: Leptonychotes weddellii; assembly: GCF_054177405.1. Taxonomy (NCBI): domain Eukaryota; kingdom Metazoa; phylum Chordata; class Mammalia; order Carnivora; family Phocidae; genus Leptonychotes; species Leptonychotes weddellii. The sequence continues at coordinate 31,468,098 of NC_138378.1, forward strand.
GAACCATGTTCCCAACGCTTCTCTGAGCTAACCCCTGGGCCTTGGGAAGATCACTTCCTCTGAAATTGTATTCCTGTCTGTCCATCAGTGGGAATGCTCTGGATAAGGTTTCCAATTTCATCCAGGAATGAATTCTGCATTTTTCTCAGAAGGGGGCCAAGGAAAGACTTTTAAGAATGTGTTTCTAATCTTGGCTTTGCCTCCAACAGCTGTGGGCGCGCAGATAAATCATGTGACCTGGAGGGGCCCTCCTCCTTCTCACCTGTGAAATGAGAAAGTTGGACTAGAGGATCCCAGGATTCCTTTCAGTTCAAAGACCCTGTGGCTGTAGCTCTTCTTTTCATAGAGGACCCATTTATTTTTCTCTTTAAAAGATTTCACATATCGGGGCACCTGGGTGGCTCAGTCAGTGAAGGATCTGCCTTCAGCTCAGGTCCTGGGATGGAACCCCATGTCTGGCTCCCTGCTCAGCGGGGAGCCTGCTTCTCCCTCTGCCCCTCCCCCTACTCATGCGTGCTCTCTCTCAAATAAATAAATAAAATCTTTTAAAAAATAAAATAAAATATTTCAAATCTCATCAGTCCATGATCATCAGGAGATAGAGGAGAGGCAGGAAGTGAACACAATGGTGAGCCCAACTTATTAGGATGCAGAATAAAAGGGGAAAAAGCCTATCAAGCAAAACAGAATAAGATCTATCTATCTATCTATCTATCTATCTATCTATCTATCTATCATCTATCTATCTATCTATCTATCAGCAATAACAGTTTAGTGGAAGGCCATGATAATATCATCTAAAAGCTAAAAAAAAAAACAAAATCCAAATATAATAAGTTTCAGAGCTTCTCTATTACTTAATTCAATGCTTAGGGCTAGTCTGTCAGGAATGTTTAAGTAAGGATTGAGGAAGGAGGCATTTGCTGATGAATTCCAGTAAATGTGTGTAGTGGGTGTTATTAATGATAAACTTGAGAACATTTTCCCACTGTGTATACTCATTGGTTTTTTATTTTAATTTGACCTCAGGTGCTCAGGATGGGATTTAGCATAATCATAATTCTTTTTAAAAAATCAATTATTTTAGAGAGAGAGCATATGAGTGCACGGGGGAGGGGCTGAGGGAGAGGGAGAGAAAGTCTCAGGCAGACTCTGTGCTGAACGGGGAGCCTAAAACAAGGCTCGATCCAGGACCCTGAGATCACAACCCAAGCCGAAACCAAGCATCAAACGCCCAACCAATTCTGCCACCCAGGCGCCCCAATCATAATTTTTGATATGCTATCACCAATCCATACACAGTCTTCTTTTATTTACTAACCTACTCACTTACTTTCAGACGATGTAACGGACAATCTTGGCTCCTTCCCCCAATTCAAGAACTAGAAATTAACAAATATTTGCGCCTACCTATGTGCTTCTTCCCTCTCCCATCCTTCTCCTCCCCAAAAGGAACCCCCATCCTGAATTCTGTGTTGATAACTTATATAAATTTTCAACATTTATATGGATTTATCAAAAATGGATATGTTTAAACAACATATTGATTCGTTTAAAATTGTTCTTACACTTTTACAGAAAAGTATTGTGTTCTGTGTGGTCTTCTGAGACTTACTTTTTTCACTCACTACTGGCTCCCTAAGATTTATCCCTGGGATTGCTGTATAATATTTTGGGAGGTTGATTTATCTCTATTTATGCCTTCTCTGTCTTGGGGCATTTGGAGTATTCTCCCCCCACATTTTTGTATTACTAATCAATGTTGCTGTAAATCTTTTTGTATAAGATGTGTCTGTTCAAATTGTTCTCTACTATGTAGTTATTATTTTCTCCTCTTTAATTAATGACTGTCTTGCAAGAGATACTTTGAAACAATGTAAAAATTCCGTTTCTCCTCAAACATTCACCCATTAATTTTTAGCATCCATTGGTGGGTTATGCCTATAGCAATTATTCCTATAGCTTTGCCTAGTGATAACTTTGTATTTCCCTCATGTCTTCTACATTTACTAATTATAATATTATTAAATTATGTTAATATATTTAATGATAGCATATATAAATGTTATGTACTAATAGTAATTTATAATATATTAATATTTGGATAATATCATAGTATTAATTATAATTATAAGGAAGAGCTGTCTGTGCTCCCCCATTTATTTATATATTTAAATATTTATTTAGTTTTGGACTCATGGGTATTTATTTTATGAGTTATCATGAAATATTATCATATCAGCTGGTTTTGGCTTTGGCCATTTGTTGCTCATCCAGGTGGCTTTTTAAGCTGTGTTCTTTTAAGATGACTCATCCTTTTTCAAGCACTTTCTTACTTTTTTTTTTAAGATTTTATTTATTTATTTGACAGAGAGAGACACAGCGAGAGCAGGAACACAAGCAGGGGGAGGGGGAGAGGGAGAAGCAGGCCTCCTGCAGAGCAGAGAGCCTGATGTGGGGCTTGATCCCAGGACACTGGGATCATAACCTGAGCCGAAGGCAGATGCTTAATGACTGAGCCACCCAGGTGCCCTGTTACTTTTGTATACTACAAGATATTCCAAGGACTCAGGCTTGCTCCCCAGAAATCTTATATTTTCCCTGTGTTAGCCCTGGAATCAATCACTTTTAAAGGAGCCCTGATTCCTTTTATTGAAGAATGGTGTTTAGAAACCACGATCTGGGCACTGGGTGTGCTCATTGCTACTAGGTCGTCATTGTCTCTAGCTCCTTTCAATGGATGGAACTACATATATATTTCTTTAGCTTTGAATGAAGTATTTGCTTCATGTCCACATCTAACCCGTTCTTTAAGTCTCAGTGTAATTTTCCTTCATCCCATGAAATCAACCTTGACACCGATGCTAGAAGAAGTATTTCACTTGTCTGAAATTGCATAGATCTTAATCTGTATCATATATTGCTTTCCCCCGTGGATTATGTTAATTCCTATATCCACATTATAGTTGATGTTAGACCATAAGTTCTCTCAAAGAAGGACCCAGTTTTTTATAGGACATGTTATAGTTTTTTGCATAGAATAAACACTAGAGCCGCCTTTTCTGGGGAGCTACATATTTTGAAACAGGTAATTATTTTATTTGTAAAAGTGAATTTCAAAAATCATTTTATATTTTCTGAATAGAATAAATCTGTTTAAGAGGAAACAAAATTAATGAGGCATGTAGAACAATGTTTACAACATTGTAGTTATAAAATACATGTGAATTATTTCTCTTGTCTCTTATAAAACTACTTTCTCACAGGGAGGATTTAATGATCTTCTAATAATCTAAATACATTAATCTATTCTAAGAAAGTAGCTAGCTTCTTATTCTTCTTATTCCTTATTATGTCTAAGGAAGTAAAAATGCCACTAGAAATGCATTTAAAAAAATACAGAACTGGTTAAATATTGTAACAGATATATTTTATAAATAAGAGTGTAATGTTTGTTTTGTTATTTAAATTATGAGAAATGATCAACATTGGCACTTTCCTATTGAGACTTATTTTCCTCCATTTTTATATTTTTAGAATACTGATTAATTTAGACTCTTTAAAGGATGTTTGATAAGCCCTTTGATTTCTTTTGCACATACTGTTTAGGAAGACCAACTGGTCATATTACCATATGTTATCTTATCAAAATTCTTTTGAGGGGGGTGTGTGTGTGGGTATGTATAGAAAAACTCTTTTATTAGAGGTTCTATTTTTCCTTTTCTCTGTCACCGAATTGGCACCCTATGCCATGTAGATCATATTTCACCCCTAGGCCAACAAGACATCCTTTCAGCATCCAGTCAAATATCTTTATTACTTTGTGATTCTGATCTTATTTCCTGGCACTAGATCATATGTTATTGTTGATGACAAGGTTAATAAATATCACGACTCTAAGAATTGCCAGAAAATGATCCATTTGTCTTCCCCACTTGCCTTTTCTTCTCAAAAATAGGATCATTTGACCCCATTGTCAGTCCTTTAGAACCAATTTTGACCTCAGAAAGAGAGATTTAAAGTATTCACAACTCTCTGGCACTTAGAATTGAAACCTTCCTGCTCTAACTCTGAATGATGCCGGGCCTCTGCAACATTTTCTTGGGGCCAGATTTCCAATTTCCACCCCAGTTGCCTACTATTGAATCTCATGTTGTTCCTTATTATTGCAAACTGTCTGATTTCCATGTTTCTCTGAGAGTCTGCCTTCCTCTTATAAGTCAACCTCCCAGAGTCTGGGGATTGCTCCTTAGGAATCCTATCAACAACTCAGGCACCTGGCTGCATGTCTCAGAACTGCTAAAAACATGGTGTAAACTACAAACTGTGTTCATACTCTAGGTGATGTACTTTCACTTCTACTCAGTTCAACTCAACAAACATTCATTAAGCAACTTCAGAGCCCAGGCCCATACTAGAGTATGGGGATATAAAGATATGTGAGTTCTCAAAAAGTTCCTAGTCTTGTTGAGGAGACCGCAATGCAAATATACTACACAAGTGTGTATTAAGAATTAGGCATATAGAGGCGCCTGGGTGGCTCAGTCATTAAGCGTCATGGTCCCAGGGTCCTGGGATCGAGCCCCGCATAGGGCTCCCTGCTCAACAGGAAGTCTGATTCTCCCTCTCCCACTCCCCCTGCTTGTGTTCCCTCTCTTGCCGTGTCTCTTTCTGTCAAATAAATAAATGAAATCTTTTAAAAAAATAAAGAATTAAGCATATATACCTAGTCAGAGAGAGAAGCAGCTCTAAGGAAGGAGTAGCTAAACATCTGATAGGAAAATATGGAAATGACATAGTTTTCACGTGAAATGACTACATAGCCACCATGTCTGGGTTTCATCCTTTGGCAATTAGAAGACATGGTAGATTACATTATTGGCCCCAGTATATACCTTTACATATATGTATATACTTTTTGACATGACTTCATGGGGGCAGTCCCCTGTCACATCCTGGAACTCTGAGACATTAGTGGACATAATGCAAGCAGGGCTGTGGAATGGATTTGCATATTGGAACTTGTGTTTTTGTGTTGCCACCATTGCCATAAAGAGATGCTTAGGTCAGCCTATGGATCCCAAGAGGAGATTGAGAGACAAGTGGAATGAAGGTGCTCCAACTGAGCTACCTCAGTCAAGCTAGCCTACAACAGCACCCCCACCTGACACACAGATACATGAGAAAGCCCAGCTGAGATCAGCTCATCATTGACTTCATGATCCATAAAACATTGTGTTTAGCCCCTTAGTTTTTGGTGGTTTATTTTGCAGCAATAGCTAACTGTACAGGAATCATTGAAGCTGTTGAAAAGTTGACCAGATGTATATTTTAGAAGGATCACTTGGAGAAACCAGTAAATTTGAGGGGGAGGAGACTAGAGATGGACAGACAAGCCAAAAAATGACAATATTTAGCTAAGAAATTATGAAGGCTTGAACTACAGTGATGGTGAGAAAAAGAGAAACAGATTCAAGAGTGATACAGGATGTAGGTCATAGTTTTTTATTGGATGTGGATGACGAAGGAGAGGATGAGTTGAGGATAGCTTGCTGATTTCTAGGTTAGATTACTGACAAATCTGACTGTGATAAATGGAATATACAGGAATTCAAGCAGCTTTGTTAATGGACAGGAAACAACAGCAGGCCAGTAACTTATTCCCTTCTTTGCAGAGATACCTAGAAGTAATGAATTCAGTCAAACCTCCATGTAAACCTGGTAAGGACTTGAAGACAAGACCTCCCGGTAAATATACTAATGTTGTTATTTGGTGGAACAATACCAGGGAGTCCTTACCTATGTTTTTTTCCATGCGATATACATGGTCTCTCTTGATTATTTGTTGTTCACAAAACTGGAATTTGTGGATTTGTAGGTCATGAATGACTGAAGAACAGAAAGTTGTACTATAGACTGTAATTAATAGAGTATAAAGTGGGCTTTTCTTTTTTTTAAGATTTTATTTGTTTATTTGACACAGAGAGAGAGAGAGAGAGCATGAGCAGGGGGAGTGGCAGGCTCCCTGCAGAGCAGTGGGAGCTCGATGTGGGGCCTCGATCCCAGGACCCCGGGATCATGACCTGAGCCATAAAATGGGCTTTTCTAAAATGGAGATGGGTCTCTTTGTGTGAGTAGTATCTCCTTAGAAATTGCTCAGAAGAATCTTCTCTGTTAAATATGAAACCAAAAGTCAATGACATGAGAGACAAAAATGAGGTTTTGGGGATCTGCATCTCAGTGTTTCAGATTCCTCCAAAAGATGAATGTGTCACCAGTAACTGGTGACTTCCTGCTTCCTTTGACTTATTGTAAGTTTTGGTATTGGGTAGGATATATGACTGTGAGTCTCCTTTGACAACTCAACAGTTTTTTTCTCAAATGCTGGGGCAAGGACAGGGTGTGGCAACTTGGATTGAGGACAATGCTAATAAAAAAAGCAGAAGCCACCAATAGGGACCTGAGACTTCCGTTGATAATATGGATATTCTCCAAAAGACAGGCTCCTCCTGGAATGTAATGATCAGAGCTAGCGGCTGACTTATGTAAGATAAACAGACTTTCCTTGATTAAAACATGAGGATAGTGTGGATGGAGTGAGTGCCAGAAATTGCCAGAAGGAGATGGTGCACTTCTCACAAAAAGTCGGGGATATTAGGCAAACAAACAATGGCTGTCTTCATGAAATTCCCTCAGGGTTGGCACAAGTTTTAATGTCTGGGTAGATTTGATGTCAAATCCTTTGTTATTCTGGAATCACTTGAAATGTGTGTGTTCACTGTTTTGCTCATTTTAATGGGTTTATGCTTTATTTCTCTCCAAGTATTAACTTCTTGGGAGCAGGAGTATGTTGTACAACAGTAATTCTCAAACTGAGAGCATACACACCACTAGAGGATCCTGATAAAATGTAGATTCTGACTCAGCAAGTCTGGGATGGAGCCTGAGAATCTGCATTTCTAACAACCTATCTGGTCGTGTTGATGTTGCTGGTCCATGGACCACATGAGTAACCCCAGTCTAGCTCTAGATATTCATCTAGAAGAGTAAGGGTATCTCACAGCTGTTTATTATGGGTTCTTAATTATAGGAATTATTCCAATGACTACCTTCCATAAAGAAAGTCTCCATTTGGATGAAGCTCCTTCACTGTCTTTTTTCTTCCTTCTGGAGAGCAGAAAGAGATTCAGGTAGCAAAACAACACTTTCCTCCTACCCACTACAAAGTGGCTGCTAGCTGTCTTGAAATGAAAATATGACTCCCTTCAATGGCAATGTGTTAGTGAATTGTTCTCAGCAAACTAAATGACAAGCCTAAAAAGGCTTTTGTAGAAAAGTGCTTTTGAAGAAATTTCAGGGCACCCAATTTCTCTTTCTTTTATACCCTACCGACTTCACAGGGCACAGCTAAAATCCTCCCCTACTCTACAGTTCCTGCTTGTCCCTGTTATTTTCATCAGCCCTACTGATTAGAGATATCCGCTACTGGATTTCGCCATCATTTACACATTTCCCATGCTTGACTTGTCTCCCCTAGAAAATGTTAAACTCTTGGAGGTCAAAGACAGTAACAAGAACAACTGCACCAGTTAACAATGAAATATTTACTATGTGTCAGGCATTTCGTATTTTTTTCCTACCCTCAGTGTGCCTAACTGCATGATATGTACTTTATATGTTCTGCTTAGTTTGGTTACAAGAGTGAACACCTTATTAAGAAAAAAAAAACCTGTGTGTTTTCTGTGCTAAAATAGATCTTCACAGGAGTTCCTTGAAGATCTGCCTAAACAATTAGAAAATGATGTAAAGGTATTTCTTAAATATCGGAACTGCTTGTCAAGATCCTTATTTTATTTATTTGTATTTTTGCACTCCACATTTTTTCCATTTGCAATTCATACATCTGAAGTTGCCATTATCCTGTTAATATGCTTTGGCAAATATTTATTAAGCATCTATAATATGCTAGGAATCAGTTAGTTGCTGGGGACAGAAGGGTGAACAAAATAGATAAATACGCCTGATATTATGGTGTTTGTAATCTTGGGGGGAGGTGGAGGAGGATATGGGGTGGGGCAGACAATAAACAAACAAATAATGAGTCAGATAGGTAAAGGGGATTGTGTTGCCAGGATTGGAGTAGCTACCTGAAATGGATAAGAGAGCGAATCAATCCATGTTTGTTTTCCATATGTGGCTGTCCACATACGTTTTCAGTTTGAGAATGAACACATATCCTCATGACAGAATATTGATACATTTCTGAAAAGTTCTACATTATTCTTGACAACTTGAAAAACTTTCTGTGGACTTGCCTGAGCATTTGTTGTCCAGCAACACCAATTGGTCAATAACTGGCTTGCTTTTTCTTTTCTTTTCCTTCTGTTGTGAAGGCGATGTCATTCCATCAGGAGCCCAACTCCTTCCTTCCTCACATGGGATTGTACCTTATTAAACCAACTTGGAGAAGAGAATTGAATAAGTGAATAATGAGTATGCATGGGAGCATGGGCGCCTACCCCAGATTGCAGGCATATAAAAAATGGAAGCTGGAACAGATAAGGTAATCCTGATACTTATTTGGTTAAAAGATGGATATTCCTAAATTTCCAACCCTAATCCATCTCATGCCTCTTTACATGCGAGGCATAACATTGCTCTCTCAGTGTTATGTGGTCTGAAAAGTAAGCAGAGATGGAAAGAGAAGTAGAAGGTGATTTCAAAGCAGTAGAAGGAAAGATAATGAGGCAGCTGCTAATGTTTTTGCAAAAGGGCAGGAAGACTGCCCTTCCTGTTTAAAGAAATGATCTTGTAGATTTTTCCATGTCCATTTCATTTTTCTCATCTACTGAATAAATGAGAATCCAGATGATCTGTAGGTCAAGCATTTTCTAGAAATAAGAAGTTCACAGTCCTTGGCTTTGTTCTAGCAGTGAAATCCAACTGCCTAGCACAAATCAACAGAAACCAACTTTCCTGTCATCATTCACAGGAAGCCCCTCAAAAGCCTGTGGTGGCTGACAATGTTTGTCATTGGAATGAAAGTTAATAACTTCTCATCTACACTGTGGAAATGTGCATATTTCTCAGATAGTATACTGTGGTCTCTAAAGAGAGCTACAAATTAAATTCTGAGTTTAATTGTAATATACAAATCATGAAGTGCCATTTCTATATCATCGTACCCTGATCTAGTTTTGCAAAATCTGAGTGCACCCTCCCAGGCTGATATTTTGCTGTTCTCTGCTGACGACACAATTAGTAACAAATGTTTTGTTGGTCTTTGTGTTTTATGTTGGTCAGAAGTCCCTAGAACTATGAGCCTGAGACATGGATTCAGGAGTAGGTGATTGAGGAAGATTTCTTAGGAGAAAGGGATTAGAACGGGGAAAAAAAAAAGTAAGCAAAACCATGGTCTTGGCTGGAATCTGGGTTCAGTCTGATCCCACAAATCGCTGCCTCTTGTCTTTGTACCCCCGTGTCTATCAGTTGTTGGCTGTAGTATGCCCCCCCACCCCGAGAAAGGTTTATAAACTACAGTAGAAAGCAGCTCTCATTGACTAAGGGCAATTCTATGCAGCTGTGATCCATAAGCAACCAATAGTTAGAGAAGCTAGGATATGGGTGCCCTGGCCCATGAGTATACCAGACTGGTAGTGGTGATCTAAAAGCATCCACATTCCCCCCCCTTTTTTTTTTTTCATCCAGGAAAACTCCCTGCTTGCCTTCTGTGGTAGTATTCTCTCACAATTCCCTTCTCATTTACCTTTAGTGTTCAAGCTTTTCTTTGTTCCACTCCTAAAAGATATGAATGATTACATTATTCCTTGAATAATTGACCCAACCCATGAATGAGTAATGGCTTATCAGGAGAAAAGACACCTCTGAATTTTGTGATCAAAGCACAATAATTTAAAGATAGTGCCCTGGGATCCTTTCTGGGTTGTACACCTGATGACCAGGATTTTCATATATATATATATATATATGCTGGCCTAGATGTTTTGACTTTTTTTCAAGAAAATCTAGAAATTTCTTTATTTTAAATGTTGATGACTAACTGAAAGAAAACCAAACAACTAACACTGTCAGAACCAGGCACTACATTTATTAGCTGAATTTCACCTGGGAGCCTTTGATTTGTATCTTCTGCCATGGAGTATTTCCTGATTGACGATTACCATTTCTTCCTGTTTGAGTGAACAACAACAACAAAAGGAAGAACTAGAGGGTGATACTCTGTTCAAAAGCAGCTCGGCCAAGAGCATCTTTTGTTTTTTTCCTTATACAGCTCTGCTTTGAGTCATTTCCCATCCCAGTGACAGCTTCTTCTACCTTCTTTACTCCTGCCTTTATTTAATGTTACTGTTCTTAAGGCCTCAATTCCTTAACCCTCTTGTCTTCTCATTCAATACCTGGAGTTCCTAACCACTCTTCTGGAAACCCAGAGAGGTCCATGGCTGTGCTTCAAAGGGGTCAGTGAACACCTGGAAATTCCTCAGCAAAATTGTATGTACATGTAGGTGTGCATTTTTATGTGGAGGAGTTTGTAATTTTTATTTTATTTTTTTAAAGATTTTTATTTATTTATTTGACAGAGAGAGACACAGCGAGAGAGGGAACACAAGCAGGGGGAGTGGGAGAGGGAGAAGCAGACTTCCCGCTGAGCAGGGAGCCCGATGTGGGGCTCGATCCCAGGACCCTGGGATCATGACCTGAGCCGAAGGCAGATGCTTAACGACTGAGCCACCCAGGCACCCCAATTTTTATCAGCTTCTAAAAGTGGTACCCCCTTGTCCTGGCTAATTTCATTCACTCCTGAAGCCTCATCCATGCTTGCAGATAACACTGGTCTCTCATAGCTAGGCCATAACATGTTCCCTTCCTCTCCTTTAAAAATATTTTAGTGGATCCCCACTGCCCTCCAAATAAAATGCAGATTTTTTTTTTGATTAGCACACAGGATACCTTCTCATCACTTCCAGCTTGCACCCTATCTTCCATCAATTGTAACTCTTCAGTCTCAGATCTCCTCATGCTTCCATGGTTGGGCACATGTCACCAACACTTCTCCCCACCTCTCACCCATGTGCACATGGACGGCTCATGTTTATCCTTGGGTTGAGTTCTCCCAGAAGCTGACCCTAAGACAAGGACTTGAGAGTGTTTTATTTGGGAGTTGATGTCAGAAAGCAGCAATAGGGGAAAGAAAAGTGAGACAGAGAATGAGAAGAATCTAGTAAAAGATATGTTATCAAGCCAGTTACTGCTGTGGGCAGTTAGAGAAACTCCAGCCCACTGAGGAACTCTGATAATGTAGAAAAACTTCACGAGGGGGCCTGGGTGACTCAGTCAGTTGAGCATCTGACTCTTGATTTTGGCTCAGGTCATGATCTCAGGGTCGTGAGATGGGGCCCCGTGTCTCCACACTCAGCGGGGAGTCTGCTTGAGATTCTCTCTCTCTCTCCCCCTCTGCCTCTCACCCCATGGCTCTCTCTCTCTCTTTTTCTCTCTCTCTCTTTCTTGTTCTCTTGCTCTCTCTCAAATAAATGAATAAATCTTTTTAAAAAACCTTCAGTTATCTCATCTATAAAGCCAGGAAGCTGGGGTGTTTATCCACCAACTCCTGGAAATCTCTGGTTGAAGGCTGTTCTTGGGGATGACTTTTGGCGGCAACTGGGTATGTTTCAAGGGAAAAGCCCTCAGATGGTGAGTCCTAGGTGTTCCAGGGAAATTGTCTGTAGCATAGAAGTGAGTGCTGAGCGAAGGCGGGCAAGGCAATGCATTTCACTATCCAATCCCAAATGTACGGATTCATGGTAAAATACCCAATCAAAGGAAGCCAAGCCAAAGGAAGTTCTCCAAAGGTTTTTCTCCCCCATGTGAGTTAAGTAACTATCCATTGTGCTCTCTTAGTAGCTGTGATAACTTTGATCAACATATTAGCTCCACCACTGAGAAAATATTAAGTAGATGCCATGGGCCGGTCCTTATGCTGGGCTGCAAGGGTGTAGCAGTGACAACAACAGGCATCCACCCATCAATTGCAGGTGTATGAGCATCACACAACTATGGAAAGTTCACCACTTGTCTGCCTCCAAGTATCTACAATATCTTTTATGTCTTAATTCTCAGGCCTTACTCATTACCTGGCACAGAGCGGGTATTTCATAAAAGTTTACCAATGATTAGCAAATAAATGAAGTATATTCCTTACGCTTATTTGGAGCCCTTTACTTGAAAATTGCGAGCACGAGGAACAATTCCAAGTTGAATTGGGCATTTAAACTCTACTGATGAGCACAGATCTGGGAAATCACTACCTGCCTTGGAATGTGTCACCTTGATGGGGGGCATTAAAGAGAAGTAGTAATCCCTGACTAGCTATCACCCAGAAAGAACACTCTGTACGATTCCACGCAGCATTTTTTTTTTCTAGTAAACTCAGAGCAAGTCAGCTTTGCAGCCGGAATCACTGCACTTGATCAGCAGTAATTAAAACTAGGCCTAAGAGGCAGACTTTTCATCTTTGAAGTAATTCCCAATGTGAACTTTTAAAGATATCTGCTCTAGTCAGCCCAAACCTGAGCAGAATGAATCACCTCCTGACCTTTTGGTGAAGTCAAGTTCAGTATAATGGATGGAGCCTTTTTTTGATCACTTTGTCTTGGCAGAACTGAATCTGTCTTGAGAAGAAATGCAGGTTAATACGAAGCCTATTTTCTGATTCAAGAATGGAAGTTTCTACGTATTTGTCTAGAAGCATCACACATTCAAAGACATTAAAGATGAAGGGCATTTGAACTATTCTAGAGATGTAACTGTAGTATTTATTTCCACTTACTACTGATTTCTCCAGAAATGCCTTGATATGCAGATAGACTGGGTTCCCTAACCAGTGTTGTGATCCAGTGAGCCACCTTTTGGTCACTACTGACAGCTACACCAAAATTAAGTCACATTTTTTTTTTTCCTTTCAACGTGGCCTCCCTCCTGCTGGAATGTGCTGTAAAGCAGTGGTTATTAAACTTTGGTGGGTCTCAGAACCACCTGGAGAACACACACAACTAAATTTCCCAAAGAGGACAGGGGGCCTGGGGTTTTGTATTTTTACCAAGCTTTCATATCCATTGAATTTGAGAATCACTGCTGTAGATTATACACACAAGTTTTTCTCAAATATTTTGAGCAATTATTTTATGCAAAACACCTCTGGAAAAAAAAGTCTTTGAATTTACATCACTCCAAAAAACCTAATCAAAAACACAATAATAAAAGAAAATCAAAAGAATATATTGCAAAATCAAATGGAAGCAATTTAAGTATTAGTCTACTTAAGAATATTTCATTTTGATTATAAAAAAAGAAATGAAAAAAAGAATATTTCATTTTGTTTTGATGCAAAAGAAGCTATATTTGAATTGTGTGCTAAATGCACATTATTCACAGAATAGTGGTTTATTAAATACTGATCTAGACTAACTTTCCTTTATTTAGTTTTCCTTCGGTTTCCTACTTAAGTTCTCACTTTAAAGCAAGGCTACACACACTCCATATTCCTATTTTTTTCTTCCAGCCCATGTTTACTTTTCAGGTGATTTCAATAATTTTTATTTAAAAGGTATTTCCTGGAGTGGTGGGGGGGTCGAAGGGATGGGGTGGCTGGGTGATAGACATTGGGGAGGGTATGTGCTATGGTGAGCACTGTGAATTGTGCAAGACTGTTGAATCACAGATCTGTACCTCTGAAACAAATAATACATTATATGTTTAAAAAAAAAAAAAGAAGAAGATAGCAGGAAGGGAAAAATGAAGGGGG
>NC_138378.1:31482016-31553397 GCF_054177405.1 Leptonychotes weddellii
ATAATGTATGGTGATTAACATAATAAAAAAATACAAAAAAAATGCCAAAGAAGATTCTTCATGCTGAAGGAAAATAATATTAAAAAAATAAAAAATAAAAGGTATTTATTTCCATAACATTGTAACTCATTTAAAATGACATGATCTAAATAATTAAAAATAAACTAGTCCAATCATATTATAGGAGACTGAAGCTCAAAAGATGATTTCCACCTATAGCAAACTATAAAAACATTACATACAAACCTCAGAATTAAATGACTTGGCTCAACTATGGATAATTTCAGGTTGGCATATAGTGAAAAAAATTCTGCAAAAATAGTAAATGTTACCACTCAAGCCCATTAATATGTTTACAATGAAAACAACTGGCCCATGCTGGTGAGGATACAGAGCTACTGGAATGGTCATGCATTGCCATTTGGAGTGCTAAATGGTATAATTATCTTCAAAAAAAGTCTTTTATAAAGTTAAACACTTATGGGGTGCCTGGGTGGCTCAGTTGGTCAAGCATCTCTTGATTTTGGCTCAGGTTGTGGTCTCAGGGTCCTGGGATGGAGCCCTATGTCTGGCTCTGCGCTCAGTGGGAAGTCTTTTTATATAGTGGTATTAATTTCAATTTTTTAAAAGTAGGCTCCATACCCAACGTAGGTCTCAAATTCACGACCCTGAGATCAAGAGTTGCACACTTTACCAACTGAGCCAGCCAGGCACCCTCTAATTTCAATCTTAAGCAGTGATGGCTTTCTTATCATGAGTTCCATATGCGTATTTCTATTTTCTGTAATTCTTCCTCCATTTCTTGAATTCTCTGCCTGTAGGTTTTCATCTGCTCTGCAGCTGATGGCTTTTGCTCTTTCTTTTCCCATTTATTCTCTTTGTACATCAGCTTCTTTACAGAGCCCCCTCTTTAGGTGTTTTTCAGAATCGCGACACTGTGCTGCAAGGTTTTGCATTCATTTTCCAGTAGAACTTTGCTCAACTCAGTGAACAAATCTCACGTTCTTTATTTGTTCTTCCAGCCCATGCCTGGTTGACACCTCATCACTCAGTTTGGATAGGAAATGGCCTCAATCTTTTCCAGCTATTGTTAACAAAGATTATATCCAGGAGATATGTATCATCTGTCATCTCTGATTTATTTTATCTTCTCACTCTGGTGATTTACCCATTATTTCAGCTGCCTGGTGCAATTATTCAAAACCTCAAATTCTTTTTTTTTTTTTCGTAAACAAGAGTTTTCTCAAGGTGTTTCTGAGTTTTGTAGCAAACTAATTTGATTGGTTCTCTCAGCTAAGTTTCATGCTGATTTTCTGCTTTCTGGCTTTCTGGAGTATCTACTCCATGCTCTCCTTAGGTCTTGATTTTTTCTTTCTCTTGAACCTGCCAGAAGTCAGACTTGCTCTCTCCTCTTTGCTGAATTTTGTTCATTAAGGCTTTTTTTTTCCCCTTTGAAAGTTTAATAAAATCCCTTGAAAGTATTTGTTGTATATTTCCAATGCCCCTGTTGACTTTGTTTCCTTTATGTGTTTGTTTTTATGTTTCATACCTACTAAGTTTCCCAAAACAAGTACACTTTCTAGCAGCATTTCAATTATTATTTGATACATTTTTAAAAGATTCTGCTTCCTTCCTCAGAGAAATGTTTATTTCATATCCTGATTTTTACCTCCCCCCCAAATAGTATTTGCTGCTTTAATTTTCTGTTCATATTTGACAATTTTTTTTATCTTAAGGTATTTTTAAAGTCCCATAAATCTGTTGTGCTCTCATTTGTTATCCTCATCTCTTCACGGAAAAGAATACTCTCCTGAAGAAAATGGTCAATGAACAACTTCTCAGTAAGTACTATTAATTATTGACTCATGCAGCCCTTCATGAAAATCAGACATGGCTCACGGTCTCCAGGGAATGTAGCTTGTAGCCTCTCAGAATCTACTGTTTCAGGCCAACCTTGACTAAAAAAAATCATTCTCCACACCTGAAATATGCCATGGTTCTTCTGTATTTGCTTCTGTATTTTTTTGTCTCTTAGTTCACATAGACTCAAAAAGCCTCTTTTAATAGGTCTGAATCACCTTTCAAGGACTTCTTAGCTCAAATTCTATAGTTGGCAAACTACAGTCCATGGGTCAAATCTGGCCCACCACCCGTTTTCATAAATAAAGTTCTATTAGAATGCAGTTATGCACATTTGTTTCTGTATTATCTGTGACTACTTTCATGCTATAAGGACAGAGTTGAGTAGACCATGTGGCCTGCAAAGCTAAAAATATTTATGATCTGGCTCTGTACAGAGACATTTTGCAGACTCCTGCTCTAGAGCTTTCTCGATAGCAAGTACAACTCTTTGCTCCAGTGAAGAGGGTTGGTGCCTGGCCATGCTAGGTCATTCTCTGATTTCCTATATGGCTCTTTGGGCTTGGTCTCATGGACCTCATCTTAGGTTTTTAACAGGTTCATTTCTTTCCTTCCTAGTTCAACTGTGAGCTTCTTCAACAGGGTGTCCATTGAGGAATGGTCCATTCTGCCCTCATTCTCACCTAAATCCTATTTTTCTCCCTCTAAATTATCAAAGCTTCATTTCCTTTATGAGAACAGTCTTTACCTATTGATAACACTGGCATGAAATCTCATCATCTCTCTTCCTCTCCTTCCTTCTCTCTTTTGGACTGCATCTTTAGTTGGATTAAATCATTTAGAAATTACCTACCGCCAAGCTCCCCTAGCTTGTAACACACCTACTGTTCCCTGTTTTTAAATTTTTAAACTCTAATCAGGGTTGGTGAAACCCTGTCAGACTTTATCCTCACATGTTACATGCTGAATTTCTCAGTGGAACATTGTTTCAGCCCACAAATGCCCAATCCCATACTGCCTCACTTAGTAACTACCTGGCAATTAGAACAACAATACCAAGGAACAGTTAATTTAGAGATCCTGGAATTGAGGCTGGGAGGAAGGATGGAGATGGGGACGACTTGGGGAGAGGTTGAGGAAACTAGGCAAAGCTAGTGAGGCAGGGATCCAGGGGCAGGAGTGGATCTTTTCTGGCCCTAGCAAAGGGATTTTTACAAAGTCTTCAGGCCTGACAAGTCTGTCCCTTCCATTTACATGGGAGTGGAAGCCACCTGGGGTTCCCAAAGCACTTTCCTTATTGAAAAGATGGTGAAATCAATCTTAATGGATTGCAGCCAGTGCTCTCCAGCTTTGAGTCCCTTCCTTTTGGACACAATCCTCTGGCCCTGTTTTTAGGACTAGAATCAGGGGTCACTTCTCTATCATATGTTGTAAGATAACTGGAAAGCTCGATAAAACTTTATAAAACTACTGTTTATAAATGGTCACTAAGATTGTAAGAATTTATTCTACTGAGTAAATTTTAAAGCTAGCATGTAATGATTATTACATATTTCTGGAAGTACGCTTTATCAAGTTTGGACAGATTCCTCTACTTCTAGTTGGCTAATTGTGTGTGTGTGAGAGAGAGAGAGAGAGAGAAAGAGAGGGAGAGAGAGAAAGGGAGAGAAGAGGGAGAGAAAGAGACATGGATTGGGGGGAATGGGTACTATATTTTATCAAAATGTAATATCTATTGAGGAGGTGATATTTTCCCCTTTAATCTAAAAATTAAGATATTTACTAAGGATGGTAATGTTGCATCCTTGTGTTAATGGATGCAAATAGGGAATAAATATATATTGACAAAAGCTTACAATGTAATCTTAGTATCTGGAAAGTAGAATTCATGGTAAAAATTATGGAATAAGACAATGTTATTTTATACTAAAATCCTAATAGTCCCAAATATGTGTATGTGAACTATCAGTCCTACGACAATATTAGAAATCTTGACAAGACCTCATGTGTAACAAGACGCTTAACTAAATTTCCATTGTCAGGAATGCATTAAGAGGCCAAAATTAAATAATGAAATGTAACCATTGAATACTAAATAGTATTGACTAAATTGATAAGTAATTGTTTCCAATGTCTATGAAAATTTGATGGAGAAGCGTGTCCAACCAGGAGTGGAATGAATACACACACAACACATATATTTTATATATGTTTATCATGTATCTAGCTATTTTACCAAGCTTTCTGAATAAGGCCGTTAGTGTTTTTAGGTGAATTTCTTCTTCATTACAGACAAGCCCTATCATTTGAAAACAGTTGTATGGATTTTGAATATTTCTGATTTTGAATATTTGTACCTTTTATTCCGTAACTGCTCATTGCCTCGTATAACAATTTGATCATTGTTAAGGAACAGAAGGTGCAAAACTTCAGAGAAGATGTGAGTGTGCTGTTCAAAGGGAACAGTGAATGTCCTGGAAAAGGGAGGCCACCTCTGAAGGAAGAGGAAGGAGGGACAGTGAGAGGAGAGAATAGTGCACTGGGCAGCATGTAGGAGGGGGCAATGCACCAATAGACTCCCTGTAGGGACTGTATGTTTGGAAATCTGGATGGCCCATTTGTTAATACCTGAGGAGCCCTGAGAGCAAAAACTGCCTCTTGTGATTATTTTCTACTTAAAATAACTGTTTGCGTTAGGTGAACACCAAAAAGAATGAGAATTCAACCCATGTAATTGTTAATTTTCCACATTCTGCATCTTTTGATGTACATTTTGCTCTGAGGATCTATAAAGATATCCTGAGAAGGCACTGATGTAAAAGGTAAAGTGTGAAAGTTCCAGAAACATCAAAATAGAATATATACTAGCCTTACAGTTTAGCATATTATAGCAGTCCCCACTTGCTTGGGGGTGAGGGGATACATTCTAAGACACCTGGTGGATGCCTGAAACCATGGATAGTACTGAACCTTATATAGACTATGTTTCTTCCTATACATACATACCTATGATAAAGTTTCATTGATAAATTTGGTGGAGTAAGAGATTAACTAATCAAATAGAACAATTATAATAATATACTGTAATAAAAGTTATGTGAATGTGGCCTCTCTCAAAATATCTTATCGTACTGTACTCACCCTTCTTCTTGTGATGATATTCAATGATAAAATGCCTACGTGATGAGTTGAAGTAAGGTGAATGATGCTGACATTGTGACATAATACCATTGACAAGAGGATCATCTACTTCTGGCTCATGGTTGACTGTGGGTGACTAAAACCATGAACAATGAAACTGTGGATAAGGGGAACTACTGTATAGAAATGGTTCAAATTCTCTGTCCCTTCCTAAATCCACTTCCTCTCTAAGGTGATTTTGTCACTCTTCCCACCAAGAGATTTCCCCAATGATTCTGAGCTACCCTTGGGATTGACTTTGGCCAATAGAATGGGGCAAAAGTACTGTTGTATCAGTTCTGAGCATGGGCCTCAAGAGGCTTTGCTTTATTCCATTCTTACTCTTAGATCCTGGCTACCACCAGGAGAGCAAGCCTAAGCTAGCTTGCCAAAAGATGAAAGACCATAAGAAAGAGAGCTGAATTTTCTAGGCCAAAGCCATTCTAGATCAATCAGCCTCACACTGACCAAACAGTGGATCAGGTTGTCAGGAAGAACCAAACCCAGATCATCAGAACTAACTAGCTAATCTGTAGATGCATTAGAAATAATAAAGAGCTGTTGTTTTAAGCTACCAAATTTTGGATAATTGCTACTTAACCACAGTTAACTAATGTAATAGTTTCCTATAAAAATCCATCAGTTGTTGAGTTCATATGCTGGGCCAGCCCATATTTATTACAAATGTATATACTTGTTGTTCACATCCCTTCACCCTTTCTTTGACTCTTCCTCTAACCAAATGATAGTTCCCCATTACCTTTTTAGGTATCAAAGCCCCCAGTCTGGTGTCCCCAATTTCTCACTTCAATGTTTGGCCTTCATTCATGCTAAAGTGTTAATTACTAACTGAAGATTAAAGTAATTTTCTTCTTAAGGGACTTCTGTACTTTAACTGAGATCATCGATGCTTAATTTTTAAATGGCTTTATTTGTTTGCTAGGGCAGCTGTACTAAAGTATCACAGACTGGGTGGCTTAAGTAACAGAAATTTACTTTCTCATAGTTCTGAAAGCTGGAAGTCCAAGATTAAGGTGTCAACAGAACTGGTTTCTTCTGAGGCCTCTCTCCTTGGCTTGTACATGGCTGTCTTCTCCCTGTGTCTTCACATGGTCTTCCCTCTCTGTACATGTCTATGCCCTAATCTCCTCTTCTTATGATACCACTCATGTTGAATTGGGGCCCACCCTCATGGCCTCATTTTAACTTAATTACCTTTTTAAAGACCTTGTCTCCAAATATAGTCGCATTTGGAAGTATTTGGTGGGGGCGCGGTAAAACTTTAACATAAGGCCTTGGAGAGGGGGAGGGAACAGAGTTAAACCCACAACAGTGACTTCCGTGAATGTGATACAGCAAAGGGTGGGGAGAGCAGAAATCTCCAGGGTGGAGGAGCTTGCTGGGCTAAACGCCAAATAAATATGGGAAAAGGGGTTAGGGCTAGACACCAAACCGAGTGAACCTACCGACTATTGCTCAGCACTATACTGAGCTTATTACTATGATGTTTCATTTGTTTCTTACAGCAACCTTATTAGGTAATTCCTATTATTTTTACAATAGTTTTGCCCAGGTTAAGCACTGATATAAGTGGCAGAGCTGGGGTCTTAAGCCACTCTGTCTGAAATTCATATTCTTTCCTCTAGCAAATACAGGTAAGAATTGGGTTTGGAAACAGAGCTAAGTAATTAGCGCATACTTCTGGATCACATCCAGGAGCCAAATCTGAGGATAGATGAACTCAAAGAGTAAATGAAGTCAGATGGGAAGCAACATCAGAATATAATTTTCAAAAACTTCAAAAGCACTACTTTCTCACAAATATATAGGGAATATATGTCAATTAAGAGCAGAAACTCATTAATGGCAGTACTTAACAGGATGATAAAGCTGGTTCGAAGGAGAGTTCAAAATGCTGAAGCACATATTGTCAGTAAAAGAAAAAATGTTAAAACGAGATTGCTAATTAAATACAAAACTGGTTAATGTGCTACAGGGCAATAAAATTTTTTTACAGGATAGGACAGAAATCATTTGCCACTTATCAGTCTTGTAGAAGTTAACATTTAACTTTGGAGAGTCTGGGCCCTAATCATTGGTAAATAGTAAATCAAACAAGGCTACATTATGCTAGAGTTGCTATGTCCAAGATGGTGGCCAAGTCACATGTGGCTATTTAAATGTGAAATGAAATTACTTAAACTTACACAAAACTAAAAATTAGGTTCCTTAGTTGCACATATTTCAAATGCTCGATAGACACATGTGTCCAGTAGCTACCATATTGAACAACTCAGATACAGAACACTTCCATCATCGCAGAACATTCAGTTGGATGCACTTCTCTAGAATATCGGGGAACCTCAGGCAGGCTTGTTAAAGAATACCATGATACAAAAAAGGCCAAGTTTTGCACAATTTTCTTTGATAGCGGGAGCCATGAATTTCAGGAATTTGGAGTTTCATTGGAAGAGCATTGAAAATTGAGATGAGAGGTTAGCTGTGCTGGCAGCTGCTATGACAAATGTTTATTCTGAGATATTTGCTTGGACTTTTACCATGGCCCACACCAGTTTCAAAACATCCCTCCTACATGGTGGCTGAGATGTTGTATGGCCCTGGTGCTGCCCCCACATGAACCTGTTTCTCTAGAAGTGACATCTCAACACAGTGGTCTTGCTGCCATATCCCAAAACTAATTGTAAAAGTTATAGATCCTCTCTCAAATTTTAAGTTGAGTCCAATGAGATGATACTACCATTATATCAAAAGGAATCTGTGGCATTTTGAACTTTAGCATCATCCATTAAAAAGAAGAAATTCTCCAGTAATAGAAAATTTACATTATTTCTCTTACTACTTGAAATCAAATTTTTAGGGGCACCTGGGTGGCTCAGATGGTTAAGTGGCTGCCTTTGGCTCAGGTCGTGATCCCAGGGTCCTGGGATCGAGCCCCGTGTCGGGCTCCCTGCTCAGTGGGAAGCCTGCTTCTCCCTCTCCCACTCCCCCTGCTTGTGTTCCCTCTCTCACTGTCTCTCTCTCTGTCAAATAAATAAATAAAATCTTAAAAAAAAAAGAAACCAAATTTTTATTATGGTCTCCCATCATGATTTTATCCAAAGGTAATTTGTTTATATTTGAAAAATTTTATTGATCTTCCTATATTCTTCAAAGCACCAAAAATATGTATAGTAAGTTGAAATTTTTTTCTATTCCTAATGACCATAAAAGTTAATATGTTTAAAAATGTGTCAAGTAACATTGCAATTATTGGTAATTCATAATTTAAAAAAGCATTATCTATTATAAACTTTGATAAGTAAGCATTAAACAAAAACAATTTTTTTGTAAGTCCATCTCTTTAATTAGGTAAATGTGATTTTTCTTAACTTGCATATTTGCAGATACTTATGAAGAAGGCAAATATTTCTTTATTGCTCCAAGGACATGCATCTAATCATGGATTCTACTTCTATTCTTCTTTTTTGTAAATATAAACACCGTGAAAGCTTGTTCTCATATGTGGGATTTGAAGGAGTTTTGTTATGATAATGGTGTTCAGTTATTTGAACTTTCCAAATATAGGCAAAATCACATTGTGATCTATCATAAAAAATCTTTTAATGATCAGCTATCAGCCATGAATTGACAAACCCCTCCTTCAATTTTGCTGAAAGTTCATGACTGAAACCCCCTTGCAAAAGGATTTCTATCCCAATCACTAGAGTTGTTCAGTATCTCAATTTCTGGGAGGAATAACAAAAAGGCTTTACCAAGAATAATCAAAAACTATTAACTAGGCTTATTACTCTTTCAACTAGAGATATATTCTGAAAAGTTTTGGGAAATCAAAATATTGCCAATTTCTATATACCTTTTTGAATGAAATATTTTTTTAAAGATTTTATTTATTTATTTGACAGAGAGACACAGCGAGAGAGGGAACACAAGCAGGGGGAGTGGGAGAGGGAGAAGCAGGCTTCCCGTGGATCAGGGAGCCCGACACGGGGCTCGATCCCAGCACCCCGGGATCATGACCTGAGCCGAAGGCAGACGTTTAACGACTGAGCCACCCAGGCGCCCCTTGAATGAAATATTTTTATAAAATGTCTTAAGGTATTACATTCCTTAAATACATTTTTCTTTTTTATCAAAATCTCAGACCTACAGATCAAATCATGGAAAAGTCCCCTGAGTAATCTCATTGACAAAGCCAAGCTTCATTTTTAAATTAATCAGCCAAACCCATCTTATCTGTCAGAAAAAAAGTGAGACATTATTTTTCCAAACAAATAGATATGTTATGAGGCATATCGAAATAGCCATCTTGGGGCACCTGAGTGGCTCAGTCGTTAAGCCTCTGCCTTCGGCTCAGGTCATGATCCCGGGGTCCTGGGATCGAGCCCCACATCAGGCTCCCTGCTCCGCCAGAAGCCTGCTTCTCCCTCTCCCACTCCCCCTGCTTGTGTTCCCTCTCTTGCTGTGTCTCTCTCTGTCAAATAAATAAATAAAATCTTAAAAAAAAAAAAGAAATAGCTATCTTACACGATGCAGCTGGTAAGGCATATTACTGAAAACATGATGCAAAATTTATTAATTTTATGGTAAATTATAAAAACAGATAATAAATCAATAGCCTACTTTTCATTTCTTATTTTGTAATTATTGAACATAGCTAAACTATAAATTATTTGTGAAGTATGATTGCATAATATTTCTTTGAAACTCATGTTTGTGTGGGTGCATGTGTGTGCACGTGTGCGTGTTATATTCTGGTGTTCTGTTTTTGAGAATAATGAAATAAGACTCAGGTATTACAAATTAGACAGAATTTCTTAAATTTCATTAGGTATCATGATCGAACTATCTCTATGTATTTAATTTAAAAGAATAGCTAAACTGCTGAAAACAAATTGACCTGACAACCAGCCCATAATTTAATTAAAATTTTTTGATTGCAAGAAAAACAATGTGACGTTTATAAGATGAAACCAGATAAGGTTACTGTAATCAAGATAAATAGCTAATGATATTATTTGATAAAATAGGTTTTAATTTTCTTATTTAACAACAACAAATGTAAAAGAAGTCTCATAACATTTCCTCTCTGATTTGTACCCAGAACAAGGTGATATTCCCAGAAAACAGTCTAGTTAATGTTTAAATGAATTAGAATCACTGAAATGTCATCCTTCCTTCACTCAAAGGTTCTTTTCTTCTCTTTTCTAGGGATGAGGATTGAGAATAGACATGATTTACATTTAAACACATGAAAGAAGTTGGCATTTTAGATTTTCTTATTTCTTATCTTTCTGCTTTGTTCTCATGGAATTTGCCTTAAGAAGAATTCCTTCTTTGACAATATTCAGGGATTTAAGAGGTCAGGTCATACACTCCCACCTCCCTACTTTGTAATACATCTGAATTAAAAAACATTTAGAAACAAATGGTAATGAAACACCTGTGACATAACAAGAACTATGTATTTGGTCTCTGATTCAGTTTCCTTAAAACACCTGGAATCCCCAAAGTCACAAGTATCTAATGACATTACCAGTGGCTGAGGGCTCCAGGATATCCTCAGGATGGGGACTGGTTGCCAAGGGAACCAGTCACATGATTAGAGGGTTGGAACTTTCAGCTCTGCTTGGGACTGGAGGTGACTTAATCACCAATGACCAATGATCTAATCAATCATGCCTATGTAATGAAGCCTCCATAAAAACCCTAAAGGAAGGGATTTGGAGAACTTCCAGGTTGGTAAACATGTGGAGGTCCTGAGAATGGAGCCCCCAGAGAGGGTACGGAAGCTCTATACCCTTTTCTCCATGCCTTCCCCTATGCATGCCTTCCATCAACCCCTTCCTGAGTTGTATTCTTTTATAACAAATGGGTAATAGCAAGTGAAGTTTTGAGTTTTGTAAGCTGTTCAAGCAAGTAATCAAACATGAGAAGGGTGTTGTAGGAAGGCTGAATTTATAGCCAATCAGTCAGAAGCATAGGAGGTCTAGACTTGTGATTGGCATCTAACATGGGGTAGGGGGGGAGAGGGGAGTACACTCTTGTGGGACTGAG
Source organism: Leptonychotes weddellii (assembly GCF_054177405.1). Lineage (NCBI taxonomy): Eukaryota > Metazoa > Chordata > Mammalia > Carnivora > Phocidae > Leptonychotes > Leptonychotes weddellii. The sequence goes on from NC_138378.1 coordinate 31,493,132, forward strand.
CCCTTAACTTGTGGGATCTGATGCTGTCTCCAGGTAGAGAGTGTCAGAATTGAAATGAATCATGGAAAACTCAGGTGGTATTGGAGAATTGGTTGGTGTGGGGAAAAAAACCCCACACATTTGGTGTCAGAAGTGTGTGTGGTGAAAGAGAAATAGAGTTTTCTCTTTTATACCACATGTCAGATTCTAAGGGACATAAAATCAGTACCTGGAAGAAAATATCTGTCTTTAATACATATGTCAAGAAACAAAAGAGGTTAAAAAAAAGCAAGCTAAGCACGCAAATAAAGAGTATGAAAAATAGCAGGAGATCAAATCCAATAAACCAAATATTAAAATAATGGCAGAAACCTATGAAATTGTGAACAATAGAAATAACAGCAAATGGCAATAATTAAGCAAAACCAAAAGCTAACTCTTTGAAAAGCTTCATAAGAAAGATAGATTTCTGGCAAGACTGACCGGGGGGGGGGGGTGTTGTAGAATTTGCAAATAAATCCATAACATAAAGGAGAAAGACTATACATGCAACAGAAATTTAAAATAAAAAAAATATTATGAACTACTCCATGTCTATTAATTTGAATACCTAGATGGAATGAATAAATTCTTAGGAGAGTAACTACAAATATAATCAATGGAGACAGAAACTAAATGAACCAGTAAGAATTAAAGAAATTGAGTTGATTGTCAAAGACTTCTTCTAAACCACCCCATGTCTAGCCAGTTTTATAAGTATTTTCTCCCAAATATTAAAAAAAATGGTTAATTCCTATTGTTTACCACTTTCTTCAGAAACTACCCAAAGTAAAAATTCTGCCTCCCTATAACTGACAAAATAAAACAGAGTTTTAAAATGACTGCAACAGGGCGCCTGGGTGGCTCAGATGGTTAACCGTCTGCCTTCGGCTCAGGTCATGATCCCAGGGTCCTGGGATCGAGTCCCGCATCGGGCTCCATGCTCCTTGGGAGCCTGCTTCTCCCTCTGCCTCTCTCTCTCTGTCTCTCATGAATAAATAAATAAAATCTTTAAAAAAATAAAAAAATAAAAAAATAAAATGACTGCAACAACCAAACGTCATTAACAGAATGTAAAAGATGGGAATAAGGTGACCAGATTTACAGCTGAAGATCACTTTCCCTGCTGAGTAGGGCATTGACTGGATGAAGTTTAAGTTGGGAGAGGGGGAGGTCATGTTAGGAGCATATGGCAGCAGTCAAGGTGAGAGCTGGTAAGAACCAGAACTAAGATAGTAACATGGTGGTGTAAGAGATCTATTAAAGAGCTTTTAAAGAATTAAAATTGGCAGGTCTTAATAACTAATTAGCCTTGAAAAGAGACAGTGAGGGAGGACTCCACAGTGACTGCCAGATTTCGGGCCCAGGAGACGGAGAGAATCACAGTTCCATTAACCAAGGTGGGAGTGGAAGTGGTGACTGGAAGGAGCAGTACAAAATTAGCCACAGTTAGGACTAGAGGAGCAGGAAGACATTTGGTGATTTTTTTTAGATGCCGGAAGTGGGTGTCCAGAAAGCAGGTGAATGAAAAGATCCAGATCATAGAAGGAAAATCTGGGCCAAAGAGAAAGAGGATTAGACAAAGATAGAATAGCATGTACAAAAAGCCTGTGGGGGGAGGGATAATGGCAAGATATGAGCCTAAAAGAAGGCTCCAGAGACTGGAACAAAAAGAGCCCAGTTCAAGAGTACAAACTAGCTAGGCAGGGGTCAAGGGATGCAGGCTTTGCTGGCCATCTTAGAACTGACTTTTCCTAAGAGCAAGAGGAAGTCTGAGAAATCTAAGTGGGGTGGGGATGAGTGGGAGTCAGGGTAGCAGTTAGGAGTGTGACATGATCACTCTGGCTCCAAGTAGTGAATGGATGGAAGGGAGCCCATAGGGGATGAGGTGAGATCCATTAGGAGGGTACTACAGCAGTCCTGGCAAGAGGTAACAGTGGCCGGAACTGGGGCTGTGGCAGGGGAGATTGAAAGCATGGAAGAATTCAAGATGTATTTAGGAGATCGTTAGGTCTTGAGTTTCCTGTGGAAATGTGAACTTAAATAGTCCCAACAGAATGGGAGTAAACGAGAAGGAATCCAGAAGTTACCCAGGCTAGAGTGGCAGGGTGAGCAGAGCATACATCATCACATATGGCACAGGATGGGGCGGGAGGGTAGTTGAAGGTAGATGAGTGAACACAAATTATATCACCCAGGTCTGTAAGGTCAAGTTCTGAGCAAAAAGAGGTGATGATTACAGACAGGGAGGGCTGCACTGTGGCAAGTAGAACCCCATTTAGTGTCAGGTAGGTGGAGATTCTCAGTGTTGCAGGGTTATCAGAGCCCTCAGAGGATCAAGATCCAGAAAGCCTGTGATCTAGGTCCATTTTCTACCAATTGGCTATGTGACATTCATTTGTTTATTCACTTACTTGTCTATTAATTATTCATTCTCTTATTCAACAAATATTTATTGAGTGCTAATACAGAAAGTTTATGTGTTATATGCTGAAGAAATGAGGAAAAAGACAGACAAGCTGCTGCTTTCATGGAAAGCATGACCAGTTCTTCTTATGCTCCTCTCCCCAAATCAAAGATTTGCTTTGTAGTTTATGCCAATTTCTATGGAGTAAATATTCCTGCCATGGTTGATTTCAAGTTACCACCATGATGTCAACTGGTTCACAGAATTCCTGGGAATGTAATAGTTGGTTCTTACAAGCTGGTAAAGCCAGCCCAGCATCACTGGAATTGACAGTGTAATGAGGGAGACAGGGGAAGTCAATGGTAGGCTGCAAAGTGGGAAAGCAAATATGACTATTATTTCATTACTGGTAGCTAGTGATAAGTGTGGAGGGGTGCTGTGACAGAAAACCATAAGGTGGGAAGAGTGTCTAGTTAGATAAAATGGTGAGTCAAGACCTCTACAAGAAAGAACATTCAAATTGAGACTGAATGAATGAGAGAACCAAACAGGAGCCTTCTAGGCTAAGGGAATAACTAAGTAAAACTCCTTGTTGAGGTATTTCTCCATCTTTCTCTCATAGGAATTCTTTCAGTTTGTCTGAGTTTCTCCACTGAGGTTCACAGATTCTTTTCTTACTCTCTCCTATACCCACCACTTTGGTAATGCCTTCCCACACTGACCTCAGGTTTGGTCATGTGACTTGCTTTTGGATATTAGCAAGCATGGGGCAAGAAGAGGCTTGAAAAAGCAATTGTGCATTTCTACTTTAACTCATGGTTCCCTTCCCTCCCAGTGAGAATATACCCATGCCAGCATGCTGGAGGATGAGAAATATGTGGAACAGAGCTGAGTTGGCTCAGTACAGTCAAGGTCCAGACATGTGCGAAGTTCCAGCTAAGATCACCAAAACCACCTAGATGACCCACACCAGACCACAGACTCACTAGTGAGCCCTGCTGAGCCTAGGTCTTAATCAACAGAACCACCCAGGCCACTCCTGACAAATAATAAATGATTGCTATCAAGCCACTAGGTTCTGAAATGGTTTGGTAATTAACTAATACAAATGGCTTTTCTTATCTAACTATCCATCTATCTTCTCTCTATCTAGGTAGGTAGGTAAACAATATAGAGATTAAGAATTTGTGAGGAGGACAGTATTTTTTGCTAAGATGACAATTATACAGAAACCCTGAAATGTTTAGACATGTGGTGAAATAGTGCCTTTTAAATTTATAATTAAGAATTCAATGAATTAAATATATGTTCTCAGGGTAAAATGAAAATGGGAATCAGACTCTGCAGAGATTTATCTTTCAGCTCCAGTTAACCTTTTGTACCTGATGGTTTCATCTTCTGGTTATTAAAATTAGACAAAGCTTGGGGCACCTGGGTGGCTCAGTTGGTTAAGCGACTGCCTTTGGCTCAGGTCATGATCCTGGAGTCCCGGGATCGAGTCCCGCATTGGGCTCCCTGCTCGGCAGGGAGTCTGCTTCTCCCTCTGACCCTCCTCCCTCTCATGCTCTCTCTCATTCTCTCTCTCTCAAATAAATAAATAAAATCTTTAAAAAAAATTAGACAAAGCTGCCTTTACTGGTTTCTCCATCTCTCCAGAAGGAAAGAAATCTTATTTTTTAAGAGGGGGAGAAAGCTTTAGAAATAACTTACTCTAATTTCATCCAACTTGCAAAATCTGTGCTGTCTCTACCAACATTTGATTTTCCCATCTTTGTCCCCAGGAATCTCTCCTTATGCTCTTGTTATTCTGAGAAAGGCTGTGTGCTTCTTTTGTAGACACACCCATACACTGTGTTAACATGGATTTCTTGGAAAACCAAGCAAGCAGAACTTTTAAAAGAAAGGGGGTATATGCTAAATTTCTCTTGGACCTCTGCTTTTTATTACTCCAGTAAGATCTCAGTGGTTGGGCAGAGGGGAAAAAAAGTAAATTAAAAAAACATGTAAAAAATTACAGTTATATATCACTAACCATGACTCATTGATCTTTATTGACTTGTAGAGAGCTTCGGACATAGAATGTAGCGGGTCACCAAGAAATTTTTGTGGAGTAACTGACTTAAAATGAACATGTCTAGAGACCTATTTAAGTAGGTGAGCATTGCCAACATTAATGTTTGGATTAAATGCTTATCCCCAAAATAACATTCAGAATGTTCCTATAAACCTGTATGTTTTTATCACATTTTATCACTAAGAAATTTACAGGAGTCTCAAGAGATGTATCAAAATAATTTTCACCTGCAAAGTTCTAGGAGGTAGAATTTTTCTCATTAAGCACATCACATTAAGCCCACATCATTCATGTCATGCAAAAGGGACATGCTTTTGAAGACCAACTGCTGTGAATTTAGCTCTTTTCTTTTATGTTGATTATTATTACACAGCCTAATTGCCTTAAAAGCCGATGATTATGCTAGCAGGACAGGGGTAAATTGCTAAAATGTTTACCACTGAACCATAAGCACAGGTTTTCTGTCTGTATTTTTTTAAATCATGATTTTGAAATGCTTTTAGAAAAACCAAAGCAAATTAAGAAGCAAAGGCCCTTTCTCAGTGCTATATAAATTTCAAATGAGTGTTTGTCATCTGAAGACTATACTGAATGAAAATTGCCCAAAAAACCCACTTTGGTAGAGATTTTCCATTTTCAAAATTCATCCTGCATTCACACAAATCAGTATATGAAGAGAGTCTTTTAAGGATGCAAGGAACCAATTACTGATACACAAAACAACACAGATAAATTTTACAGCCATTGACCAGGGGAAAAAATGGACCCGAAAGAATATACCATTGACCCTTGAACAATGTGGGGGCTAGGGCCACCAACCCACACACATTCAAAAATCCATGTATAACTTTTGACTCCCCAAAACCATAACTAGTTATAGCCTATGTTGACCAGAAGCCTTAGTGATAATATAAAAGTCAATTAACATATATTTTGTGTGTTATATGTGTTATATACTGTTTTCTTACCAGGAGGTAAGTTAGAGAAAAAAGTGGTAAGAAAGTCATTAAAAAGGGAAAATACATTTATAGTACTGTACCATATACACTGAAAAAAAAATCTGCATGTAAGTGGACCCATGTAGTTTGAAGCTACGTTTTTCAAGGGTTAACTGTATACTGTATGATTCCACTTATATGAAGTCTAGAGCAGTCAAAACTAATCTTTGGTGATGAAATTCAAAAAGAACTTGCTTCTGGGAAAGAATTTGACTAGAAAGGGGCACAAGGGAAATTTCTGGGGTGAGGACAATATCCTAGATCTAGTTTTGGGTTGGGGTTACACAGCCCTATGCAATTGTCAAAACTCATTGCACTGAACACTTAAGAACTGTGTTTCATTTTATGTAAATTATACCTCAACAACAGCGACAACAATCAGGCACTCAGGAATAATTTTAGTTTTGCTACTCTGATTATAAAGAAAAAAGGCTGATTTTGTAACCAGAAAAAAAATATTTCCAACTAGGGAGCAGTTATTATCCAAATACACACAGCACTAAATAAATGGTGGTCAACTAATTATGTGCACTCTACTGGGAATACTGCTCAATTTTGTGTTATGCAATGAAATAGAAAAAAATCACAAAAAAAGTAATTGTGAAACTTGGTAGAAAGTCAAGTACACGTATGGAGATTATGGGCTTGCAACTGTAGCTGAGGAGACTGGCTAGCCCATTCTGTATGTGGTGCCTTGTAATGACTGTAGCTATCATACGGGTGCATAAATGTTCATCCAGATCATTCGTTTCTATATTGCTGTGGGGACTTAATCTTCCAAGATTGTGCTCAGGTTAAGGGCCTAGTTGAGCTCTGGACCCATAATTTTCTGCTTTACTTTGTAAAACTTCTCTTTTATCTACTTTATATATGAAGATTCTGTATAAAATTTCATTGGAAAAGAGGTTTTGTGCCTAATCTAAGACTGCATTTCATTGTAAAACTAGTATTTTAATTCGAAGTCGTACAAGAGAGCATGTTTGAGGTTTTTTCCCAGTAACACATGGTAGGGAGCAGTTGTGGGTTCTGCTAACCCTTCATCCTCTCTTGATTAGCCAATTTTGTGACCAGTGACAGTCCTTTTCAGAATGGGAATCACAACTCAAAGTCTCCCCGGAGATGCTGACCACAGATGATAGTGCTGCCATGAACTTGGGTTATGAGTGTAGGGGCCAAAGATTTTCTCACAAGGTACCTAACCAACAGTGTTAGACTATAACAGGCTTTTGCATGCTTTTCAAATACTCTTTTTAGAAAAGTTACTTTTAGTTGCTAATATCTGAATCTTTGTACTAATATTATTCCATATTTAGAGGCATTTAAAAAAAAACTTTTGATTTAGCATCGGTTTGTTTTCAGACAAATTTTACAATAAAACCTGACTTACTAAACAAAACCAGAGCTTCTCTGGTTGAAGTAGGATTGGGGAACCTGGAGTCTCACTCATTTGGTTTTCCCTTTGTTTTCTGCAGCAGCCTCAGAGAACCATAAATAACCCTAGAGACAACAAACAAAGATATTAATTTGGAGCAGTGATTCTGAACTAGAGGCACTTTATGTCCTAGGGGACATCTGACAACATGTGGAGATATTTTTGCTTGTCCCACTGTACAGTGAGTCATACTATGTCACCCTGGCATCTAGCAGGTAGAGGCCAGGGATGTTGCTGAACATCCCACAGTGCACAGGACAGGCCCCTTAGCAAAGGAGTGCTTGGCCTCAAACATCAATAGTGCCGAGATTGAGAGACCTGGAATTGGAACAAGATTTAAAGAGATGCAAACACTTAGATGTAATCTGTTCAATTTTTGAGGCGGAGTTGATAAAAATCCATTTAAATATTCTGTTTTATTATGGGGTGAAAATATAAAGCTTCTCTCTGATACTTACATTTCTGGGTAGCTCCTTACAGCGTTTCTCTACTGCCTTTAACTACTTACCTAGAACTAATTAGAAAGAACACTTTTAGTTGTCTCCTTAGTGCCCTCCATTGGGTCTTGACACACTTAGTCTTCATTTCCTCTAGCCAGGGGTCAAAAACACTGACCTCATCACGTAGTTCTAAAGCAAAAGGAAAACATTTGACCATTTTCTGAAAATACTGAATCAATTATGATCCAAATTCCTAGTTATGCTACCATTAGACCTATGTTAGAGCTAATAAAAGCAATCATAATTATTTATATAAGAGTGTTTTTCCTGGAGATGGGGAATAATACCTCTCTGTCCATAAAACAAGTACCATATGTCCATTGTTTTTGATGACAGAACTAGGCAAACATTTCCATCAGGTTTTATTGTTATAAAAAACAACCCACCCCAATGCACAGGAAATTAAGTAATAATTAATGAAAAACAAGAGAACATTTTAGTAACACTTTCAGTACAGCAAAAAAGGGAACATTTTATTAACACTTTTTTCAGTACAAAAAGCAATCAAGGCTGCTTGCCAATATCATATATTACTTCTAAAAGAAAGAATTTTTTAAAAACTCATTTGTTGGAGCTTGACTAATTAGAAAACTGATTTGCAACAACACCTTTCAGTCCAAAGATAGTGTTATAAGCAAGTTTCCATGCTTAGAGTCTGAAAACATGAACCTTTTCAAGTTTTGATTCCATAAGTGTGATCTACTCACGAGCTCACTCTAAAATAGGTATTTATTGCTGCATGAAAGCTATCCCAAAGTTTAGTAGCCTAAAACAACTGTTATATATTTAGCTCTTAATTCAATGGGTCAGCAATTTAGGCTAGGCTTAGTTGAATGATTATTCTCGTCTTGGCTAGGCACCCACTTGTATGCATATGGAGCCAGCAGTAGATAAACCAGGTGGCTTAACTTCTTGCATTTGGCCCACTGTTGGCTGGCACAAAATGGGGAGGACTGGGTCATCAGCCATCAGGCTAGTCCTGGTTTGTTTACATGGAGAGGCAAGGGTCTAAGGAGAGCGAGAGCAAGTCCTCTTGCAGTCTAAGCTCAGAACTGGTGCGAAATTGCTTTTGTCACATTCTGCAGGCTAAAGCAAGTTAAAAGGCCAGCCCAGATTCAAAGCATGGAGAAATAGGTTCTACCACTTAATGAGAGGAACTGCAAAGTCACAATGCAAAGTGTATGGATATAAGACCAAGTAGTGTAAACTGAGGCCACCTTTGCAGTCAATATACCATAGTCACCCAGCATGCTGCTCTCATCTTTATTTTCATAAGCTTCAGCTTCCCTAGGGTGCCTGCCAGGAGGACAGTGCATGCAATCCAGAAATGCATGGGTATTAATGCCCAATGGAGCACACTTGGACCAATAAGAAAGAGGAGATGAAAATGGCTGACAGATAAATTATCTTCTCTTCTTTCTTTTTGACAGCCTGTTCCAAAAACCTGCATACAGATTAGAAAGTTGACACTACAGCCATTGATTCGAAAACCATACCACCTCCACCACAAGTCACATTTGCAAAATAAGTGTCCTGGGTCCTGCCTCTTCCCTCTCTTGTGAACAAATTACTCTGTAAGTACATCTGATTGGTGGCTCCTAACATAAGTTCAGTACCCAAGTTTAAGAAAAATCTGGCAAATCTGTTTTTTACTTTTCCATTTTTGCATGCCAGAAGTAGGTTGGAATGAAAGTTAAGTGAGTCAACCCAGAGTATCTACCACAATCTCTACTATGCAAAGAGTTCCTATAAATCAATAAGAAAAGGATGATAAACTGATTGCTAAAAGTAATTCACAAAAAAAGAAATAAAAACAAATGTACTATATGTTATACTATATAACATGTTATTATGGTATATAATATGTTGTACTATAAAAGAATGTTTCTTTTCATTAGCAATCAGGGAACGACTTTACATAGTTTTTAAAAAAATCAGATCGGCTTAAGTAAAAAGTAGTGTTTAAAATTGACAGGAAGGAACTCTCATTGACCTATTGAACTGTGTTGAGATTAAGTTTATATAAGTTTTTTTTCCTTCCTTTTTTAGAGGCTAACTTGTTATCGATCTATATTTAAAATCTTTTGACCCAACAGTACTTCATCCTGTAATCTGTCTTTTAGAAATACCTGAACTTGTACAAAGAGATATGTATATAGAGTTTATTGTATTATGGTTTGCTATCAAGTAATTAGAAAATAATCTAAATGTTCATAAGAAAGGAAATATTTAAATTGTACAATCAGGTTATAGAACTTTATACAGATTTTTTGAGAACTATATTATAAGGACTGTCATGGGAAAGGCCCACAAAAATTAGTAACTATAAAAGCAAGTTGCAGACCTATATACAGAAAGAGATCGCATTTTTGAAAAATAAAAAATGTATGTAATCTATTTATCCCTATTTCTCTACAAAAATACCTTAGTAGTATTTACATTGCTGATCTGGTGTGTGCGGTGGTGTGTGTGTGTGTGTGTGTGTGAAAGAGGAAAGATCCTGGAAGAATATACACTATATAGTTAATTACTTCAAAATAATGGGACAGGGGAGAGGGTGACTTTAGTTTTTACCCTGCATATTTTTACATTGTTTGAATATTTTATAAGTTACAATGCTCTTGTAACTTAAAAAATGCATGATGCACCAAGGAAAACGCTGTCAACAGTTACTCAAACTGTTATACCATTCCTTAAAACCCTCATTCCAAATGCTGTCAACAATAATTTCCAACAGTATCATCATAGAATATCCTGGAGGTCTAAAAACTTGCCTATGAAATCTTCTGAGATTTGTCTGCCTGATAATCATCAAAACTTTCAACTTAAATTAATTAACCTTGATACTCTCCTGAGGGCCTGCCCACACAGCCCACAATCTGCCCATTTTAGTGCTGTTTCCAATTCGCAATAGTAGTAAATGTTGCTGCTAAATTCTGATCTGATAAAACTGTGCTCGGAACCTCGCCAAAAAGAGCTAAAATACAAATCCCCAGTGAAATGAGCAATTATTTTGTCTACTTCTTGACCTAAGAAAGTAAACATGACCCGAAGCTGTTCTAGACATTTAAAATTAATAATAAAAAGGGCTAATAAGTCTGTACTTATTTTTGCTTTAAGTAAGCAGCCTGATTTCCTCACAGCTGACCCTGGTTTATTTTTGGCCCTGAGTATTTAAGGAGAATGAAAATCATATCATGCAACTTTGGAGGGGCGGTTTGCTCCCTTAAGTGACCAAACCTAGACATCACTGGAAATGACATTGGCCATTATATTATAGGCAAATGTCTGCTCTCATCAAAGCCCATGGCGGCAAATCCAAACTGAGACTGTATTTTCCCAAAGAGCAATATCCACTTCTATTTTGTACAAGTCCTTAGTCTGAAGCTGATTAGATGAACTGTCCAAACCATTTAGACTCTAAGATATACTGGATACTGGATAATTCCCAGCTCATATGTATAAGCCTAGGGTAAGAACCATCTTAATAAATTAATCTCTGAACTAGGTGGAAATACAAAAATTTGTCTATTGGAAGCAGATCATTATCATAACAAATGAAGGTGAGTTTAAAATGAAAGCATCATAGTCTTCATAAAATTAACCATCAAATAGAATTTCATTCAGTCACCTGGAATTTTTCATATAATTAAACATATTCTCTAGAAATTAATGTTAACAGAAATACATATTTTGGGCGCCTGGGTGGCTCAGTTGGTTAAGCGACTGCCTTCAGCTCAGGTCATGATCCTGGAGTCCCGGGATCCAGTCCCACATCGGGCTCCCTGCTCAGCAGGGAGTCTGCTCTCCCTCTGACCCTCCCCCGTCTTGTGCTCTCTCTCTCTCTCCCATTCTCTCTCTCAAATAAATAAAATAAATAAAATAAATAAAATCTTTTAAAAAAAAAGAAATACATATTTTTTCCTCCTTTGCAATTGATAGTCATCTCAGAGAAACCTTGATCCATCTTGATTTGATGATTATGATTTCATTTCTTTATCCCCCCTAACTTTTATCCTTTTATTATTTTGACGGAAATCTCAATGTAAAAACAAGTCTTAATTCCCAAAGTCTCAAGTTATGTCACGTTGAGTCCTGATTTTGAAGCACCTTTCCCACATGATCTTTGCAAATGGAGATCTTTAAATGAAGTTAGTCTTGAATCACAAAGATGTGAAAAGAAGCAATGGGCTTGGGGTCCTCTGTGTCATGGAGACCATTCTGGAGGATTGTTTCAGGCAAAGGGAGGATGCCACGTTCCCAGCGGCATTGGTTTCTATCAACAGTAATAACTACCATAGTCACACATTTCCCATTGCAGCCCCATTTTCATCCTTCCTGTTGCCAGAATAAAATTGAATTTTTACTCACTTTCCTCCTTTTTCCCATTTACCTAATTCCCACTCTTCATTTAGAGCCAGCTTAAATCCAACGAAGGTTTTAAGATTCCTTAATCTTGTGTGGTCTGGAAATCCCTTCCTGTTTTATCAATTCATATCTGTAGCCTTCAAGGAGATTTTAGCTCACTTATGTTTCTATCAGTAATAATTTTGTAACAATAGTGTCTGCTCTCCAAAAGTAGACTGAAAACACTGTTAGACTAATGTCCCAATTCTAGTACATTTTTTCCATTTTTAAAAACTAAGGTATAATTCTCCTTTTTTTTGAGTAAATTCTACAAATTTTGACAAATGTATATAGTCATGTAGCCATCATCATGATTAAGATGTAGGGCACTTCCTTCACCTCAAAAAGTCCCCCTATGCCCCTTTGTAGTCAACCTCCACATACATTCTTTGCTCCCAGCAACCATAAACCTATTTTCTGTCCCATAGTTTGTCTCTGCAAAAGTGTCATATAAATGGAATCATATAGTAGCCTTCTGAGTCTGGCTTCTTTCACTTAACATAATGCATTTGAGATTTAGCTATGTTGTTGCATGTTCCAGCAGTTCATTTTTAATTGCTGACTAGTATTCCATTTTATTTATTTCTTTTTTTATAGAGAGAGAGCGCAAATGGGGGTGGGGGTGGCAGACACAGAGAGAGAATCTTAAGCAGGCTCCATGCTCAGCGCAGAGCCCAAGGCAAGGCTCCATTTCATGACCCTGAGATCATGACCTGAGCCGAAATCAAGAGTCGGACTCTTAACCGACTGAGCCACCCAGGCGCCTGAATATTCTACTTTATAGATCTAGCGCAGTTTGTTTTCCAGCACTCTAGTTGAAGGACATTTGAGTTGTTTCCAACTTGGGGTGACTATGAACATGACAACTTATAAACATCCAAGTTTTTGTGTGAGTACAGGTTTTCATTGCATTTAGGTAAATACTTGGGAGTGACATTATTGGGTCCTATTATATAGGTATGTTTACCTTCTACTATATTTTCTAATATACCTCACAACTTTGTATGCTGTCTTATGCAATTGATTCATTAGTTGGGCTCCCTTCCCTTAGCAGTCTGGGTAAAATTGGTTTAGACCATGACAAAGTATAAGTTTAAAGTTCTCTCTCTCCTTTTATTATTTATTTATTTTTGAGAGAGAGAGAGAGTGCATGTGCATTGGATGGGGAGGGGCAGAGGGAGAGAATCTTAAACAGGCATCATGCCCAGCACAGAGCCTGATGTGGGCTCGATCTCACAACCCTGAGATTATTACCTCATCCGAAATCAAGAGTTAGATGCTTAACTGACTGAGCTACCCAGGTGCCCCAAGTTCACTCCTAATATAAGCTTATTTTGGGGAATTTCACTTTGAAGGGTACCACTGATTCTGATTTCTGGGTCCTTTCATGATGTCGTCTCCCACCATCCCACCAGCCCATTGCTAATAATCTGGATTCAAAATTTGCCACACCTTCCAGTTGTTTATAGAGTGCCCAGTCACATGAAAGCATGAGCAAGCATTATAGATTTTACTGAAAGTTCATAGGAACCATAGATTGTGTGAGTGAAAGTGTTACATTTTACATCCCACAGAAAACAACTAAAAATTGCATCTTAATCCCTGCTCTTTCATGGGATTGCCAATTTGGACACTCACCATTCAGGTTTCTTTCTACTCTTGACCTTTAAGGAGCTAGTCTTGTTAACCTCTCTCCAACACGAAGCAATTTTCCTTTCTCTATATGCAGGGCAAATCATATCTGGCTGCTATTCCTAATGGTACTCAGGAAAGCAGAACAAATGCTTTCCTGTTAAGATTACTTTCCCTGCTTAGAGAACATATAACAGTTTCATTCTAAGGATGCTATTTAAAAAAACAAAAACAAAAAAGTCCCAATTCTTTGAAAGTTGAATATTCATTTATGGCACAAGTTGACAACTGTTAGTGTTTACCAGTTTCCTAGTACTGTGTAATAAACCAACCCCATATTTAGTGGCTGAACAAACTTTTGTTTTGTTTTGTTCATGAGGTCTCAGGTGAACTAGGCAGTTCTGATCTCAGCTGGTTTCACTCTGGTCTCTATAGTCAACAGTTGGTTGGTTAACATCTCTACTGACCTAACCAGGCTCCCTCACATAGCTTGGCTGTAGGATCTTTTAACATGGCCTTGGCTAAGATTACTGAGTTCTCATACATGTTACATTTTTCAACTAACTAGTCTGGCTTTTCATGGCAGTTTTCATGGCAGTGGTAGGAGTCCAAGAGAAAGTGTGGGCATACACATAGCTCCTTACAAACAAGCAGACCATCACTTCTACAACATTCCATTGACCAAGCAAATCACAAGACCAGCCCAGATTCCAGGACAGAAGAAGACTCCACTCATTAATGGGAGTTGCTACAAAGTCACATTACATAGAGAATGCATATAAAAAAGGTGAAGAAAAAAAAAAGAAAGGTGAAGATTTAGGGCATTTTTGAAATCAGTCTACTACACTTATAAAATCTGAATGTTCAATTAATTAAAAGATCTAATTTTCCTATAATTCTAAATAACTAAATTTTTTACTTTATTCAGCTCATGAACACAAAGCTAATTAAACTTCACACTTCATTAAAAAGTGTTGCACTTTCCCTAATGAAAAACTAAAACAACTTCATTGGATTCCTTTCAATTTAATAAACCACATATAAACTAAAGCTAAAATGGTACCACTGTGGTCATCTGTCAGTTATTTTGGCCAATACCATTGAATCCATTTTTAAAAAAAGATTTATTTACTTAGAGAGAGAGAGAGAGAGAGAGAGACAGAATGGGGGGGAGGGGCAGAGGGAGAGGGAGAGAGAATCTCAAGCAGACTCCACGCTGAGCATGGAGGCCGACATGGGGCTGGATCTCATGGCCCCGAGATCATGACCTGAGCTGAAACCAAGAGTTGGACGCTTAACCAACTACACCTCCCAGGCACCCCTACCACTGAATCCATTTAAACCAAAAATGTTTAAATGATTATATAAAAAATTTTTAATAGAAAAAAAATAAAGAGGAAGCTAGTTCATAACTTAGGATTCCCTAACATGTCTTTTTTTTTTTTTGAAGGGGGTGATTTTATGAAGTTATACATGTACATAGTTTAAAGAATAAAATAGTTTTCCAATGTTTGTTATCAAAAACAACAGTTCCTTATATCCTTGCAGGCACCATGCCCATGCAACACACAAGTATTTCAAAACTTTCACAACAATTTTTTTTTTATTTAGACATCCATATTAAAATATCATGCTTATATTTATTGTTCCCTCTTAATTTTCAGTCTTGGGCATTATCTATTTTCTCCCTATTTATGGAGAAAGATGACTTTGCATGACCTCTCCTGTATCTTCCCACTCTCTTATCCCCCACCGTTCTCCATCCGCTTAGGATAGTTATATCCCAATTTGGGTTAGAACAATATGTATTCATTGTACAAATGCTATCCACAGTTGATCCATGTGACATACTATAATTACTTTTCATTTCTTGTAACCTTTATGTTTTGTTTATAATTAATAATCATGTTTTGTTTGTTTCCTTAATCCTCCATATATATTTTTTTTAACAAACCAACCCAAATATTCTGCCAATTACTTACATCTCCTCTTTATTTTTTTTTAAAGATTTTATTTATTTATTTGACAGAGAGAGACACAGCGAGAGAGGGAACACAAGCAGGGGGAGTGGGAGACGGAGAAGCAGGCTTCCCGCCGAGCAGGGAGCCCGATGCGGGGCTCAATCCCAGGACCCTGGGATCACGACCTGAGCCGAAGGCAGACGCTTAACGACTGAGCCACCCAGGCGCCCCTACATCTCCTCTTTAAATGTTCAGCTATATCGGGACACCTGGCTGGCTCAGCCAGTAGAGTATGTGACTCTTGATCATAGGTTGTGAGCTCAAGCCCCACATTGGGTGTGGAGCCTACTTAAAAAATAAATAAATAAATAAAAATTCAGATATATCCTTATCTGATAATTTCATTATCTCAAATAAATTTCTCCAAAAACCTTCTGACAATCTTCCATGGGGAGAATTGACCTGTGCCTGGTGAATCAATATCCTACTGGTGATTCTCTTTATCTCCTCCCTATATTGTGTTTTCTGTTTCTTAAATCCTGTATCTTTATTTTTCTTGGCTTATTTATTAGCTTTGGTGGTACACATCCTCCAATAGTTTCTTGAAGAAAAATTTTGGAGATCATACATGTCTGAAAATATTCTGTCCTCACATTAAGTGACATGGTGCCAAGATATAGAATTTTAGGTTGAAAATCAATTTCTTTTGGAATTTTGAAAGCATTTTTCTGTTGTCTACAGGTTCGAGTGTTATCTATAGCTTCTAGTATTAATCATGAAAAGTTCAAGACCCTTCTCAACTTTTATTCTTTAATTGTGAACTTTTTTTTTTCTCATGTAGTACTTTCTTTCTGTTCCATGCCTCTGACATATCTCCAATGTCTTGGCATAGGAATATTTTTGTCCATTGTGCTTGGCACTTGCTGAGTTTATTTAACCTGGAAATGTATAGCGCTTCATTCTGGGGAATTTCTTGAATTATGTTTTGTCTTCTCTGCTTCCCTGATATCTCTGTCTGAAATTCCTACTTCTTTTTGACTTCTAGACCTGGACTGGTACTCTAGCTTTCTTTTTATTTTTCTTTCTTACTTTACATCTTTGTCTTTATATTCTTCCTTTTGTGGAGATATTCTCAACTGTATTTTCCAATCCTTACCTGGAGTTTTTATATCTGTTCTCACATTTCAATTTCTAAGGGCTCTTTTTATTATCTGTGCATTTTTTTTATAATAGCATGTCTTTTTGCCCATGAATACAGTATCTTCCTCTGTGATTCTGAATATATTAATGTAGATGCTTTAAAATTTCTTCTCTTGGCATACTATCTTTGCTTCTAAATAGTTGTTTTCCCTGTTTCTTTTGGTCATAATCTTTCATGCTGAGGATTTCCTGAATGTCTGGTGATCCTTGGCTATCTGCTTATATTTAAGCATAGGCCTCTGAAAAGCTGATGCGATGCTCTGAACTAGTGGATGGGCTTTGTCAACTCTGGGCTTTACTGTAGAAGCATCTAAGGGAATTCTCTGGGGGAATCATTAATGTCAGAGTCTTTAGCTCTTTCTTCTTGGGTGGATAAGATTCCTCAGAGGAAGATTTCTAATTTCCTGCCCAGAAAACATAGGCTTTGCTGCCAGCACTCTGGGAACTAAAGGGGAAAAGAGGGCTGGGGGTTTCAGAGTTAAGTATGCAAATACAGTACTATTCTTAAGCCTGGTAGGGTGACCAACCTTCATGGTTTGCCCAGGACTAAGGAGTTTCCTGGGATGTAGGGCTTTCAGTGCTAAAATCAGCATGGGACAGTTTATCAACTTGGATATTCTTTTTTAAAATTTTAAAAAGATTTTATTTATTTATTTATTTGAGAGAAAGAGAGAACTTGAGAGAGAGAGAGCAAGCATGAGTAGGGGTCAGAAGGAGAGGGAGAAGCAGGCTCCCCGCTGGGCAGGGAGCCCAATGGTGGACTCGACCCAGGACCCCAGGATCATGACCTAAGCCAAAGGCAGTCACTTAACCAACTGAACCACCCAGGTGCCCCACCTCAGATATTCTTTAAAGGACCCTGCTGTGGCCTTTCTCTGGAGTGCCTTTTCCCAAGATTTGGGGGACCCACCCCTCATTTCTAGACCATGCTTTAGAATTCCTGCCCAAATGATCTCAAGCTTGCCTCCAGAGACTGTGTGAGCCTCTTCTCTCAATCTATCCTCCTTATGATGAGTAATTCCACTGACCAGTGTATGTTCTCCTGAAACTAAGGCATGGACAATGAGTGGGAGTTTGTGGGGATTTGATAGAGCTTGAACAGGAGGGCTGGGTCTCCACAGGTGCTCATTGGAGGCCTGGACAGTGAGGCAAGGGACCAGGATGGGAAGAGAAGGGAAAGTAGACCAGAAGCCATGGCTCCCATGGGCACTCTCACTTTGGGCTCTGCAAATGCCAGGCAAAAGCCTGAACCTCACTGCTTTCACTGTGATATTTACCCCACTTCCAACTGTGCCTAGAGCCCTCCAGTCCAGAGACCTCTCAATTACCCACTCCTATGACTCACCTTCTTGTATTTTACCAGGATGCAAAGGGGCAAGAGCCCAGCTACATAGAGTAGACGATAGGATCTTAGAATCAAACCTCCTTAAGAGACTTATAACCAATTGCCTATCTTGGCCCCATTTTCATTCCTATTTCCAGAAGTGCCCAACACTGATCATCAATTGGATTGCTTATCATCTGACTCCTGTTCAGATTTATAATGTAGCTTTCTTTAGTTTGCTAAGTCATGTTCCTCTCATTCATCCATTTTCTAGCTTCCAACATCCAAGTAGTTGCTTCTCTTGTCCTTTGTAGGTCTTATTCTTTTTTAAAAAATTGCTTTACTTTCATGTGAATAGGGCTTTGGAGAGAAGGAAAGCAAATATGTATATTCAATCACCCATTTTTGCTAGGAAGTTGAAATGTCAAAACATTTCCAGCAAAGCAGTAAACAGGAAGAAAAAGAATAAACTTGGGTTAAGGGTGTATGTGAGATATTAGGAGAGAAACAGTCAATTTCCATTTGCTCCACTAATGAAGCAATATCCTGAAATTACATGAGATAACATCTACCCGTTTGTTTGCCACTAACTGTTTTATATCAGGCAAACATGCAGCTGCTCTGGAATGGGCAGAGAAAGCAAAGGGAATTGGATTTCCTTCCAAGACATTATTTCCAACTTCGGCTGGGGATAAGCTATAGTGATTGTGCTGCTTTATATATAGATGGAAGATAAAGGCAACTACAAGCTCTCAAATGAGGGGACACATATGTTTTAAAAAAATTTTTTTAGGAGATGAAATGTTTTGGGATGGCCCCCAAAAGCCAGACCATAGCTTCACTTCAGCCTCTGTTCCTAGTCATGCTACATTTCAGGGTAGCGAAGGCTTTTGGCAACATGTGCAAATCTAGAACACTCGTGGGTGTGGAAGAGCAGGACACTCTGCTGGGGAGAACCCATGCATTCTCTACGGCCCATTTTGGGGGCATTAAGGTAAGCCCTGGCCAGATGAGCAACAGGTGTCATCATCAAGGCCAAGCCAAGACTGGGTTAACTCAGGGAAAAGGCACTGATCTTGACTTTGTGCTTAATACGGACTCATATAATGCATGATTTCATTGAAAACTTATAGTAACCCACTCTACATGCAAGGAAATGGAAGGCCAGAGAGGTTAAGTAACTTACTCACGACCCCATTGGCTGGCCAATGTGGGAACTGGGAATCCCATCCAGTTCTGTCTAGTTTTTTAAACCATATAAAAATAATCACAAATCTGAGCAGAGGCAAGCCTTCTTGCTATGGTTTTCCAGGAGGCAAGGTGAAGAGCCTTTGGACATAGCTTTTGCCTACTTGGATACAGGTGTGCTGGACCTGCCCTTGGCAACATGATCTAGGCAGCAGCGTGTGTCTCTGGCAGATGCAGGCTTCTCTACTGGGCAGTGCACTCAGCTTCCCTCACATACAGGGCCCAGCTCCTTTTCAGATTTCAGATCTTCTGTCTGTGGATCATCAGGGGATTACTCTCCAATTTTAGGGGGAATAAATTCATACCATTGAGTGTGCTGACATCTCCTGATTCATGACATTCTGCACTTTTATTGTTCTAAGTGTGGCATGGTGTGCTTGTTTCATATTAAGGAGCTCAGCCAATTGAGATCAGATGGCAACATATGATAAGAATAGGGAATCTTTACCTTCTTGGGTTTAGGATTTATTTTTAATAATTTTGGACAAATTTTAGTCTAATTCTGTGCACACACACACCCTAAACTCACTGGGTTAGGTTTTTTTCTTTTTCACGAAAGGTGTATAGATATTATCTTAACTGCTGGAAGACAGTAAAATACTTGAGATAACAATGCCCATGGACATACCAACTGTCATACCAATAGCCATTCACTCAGGCCTTGAGAAGAGTGGAACAACTGAGTAAAGTTGGATCTCAGGTCTCCTGCAGCATAGCTCAGGGACTGCAGGATGAGGCACTTGTCCAGAGGAGAAGACAACTGTGAGTTGTTTGCAGCCAACTCTTGCAGCAGAGGGTGATGGGTGCACTGGTGCAGAGAGCAGAGGGGTTCAGATCCTGGTAGCACCCCCTGCCTGTCCCCCTTCAGTGCCCAGTCAGCAGCCTGACTCAGCTCCTGTTTTTTCTTGTTCTTTTTTCTATCTGCTCCCATTACCAAAGAATTGACTTCACTTTTGTTATTTGATTTTTTAAATTCTATGAATTAAAAGTTACTGAATATGATTTTAAAAACAGGACATAACACTCATATGGTCATAATCCAGAATTAGCAATTGTTAATATTTGGTTACATTTACTTTGAGAAACAAATAAAACATTACACAATCCTTTTCCATCAGAAATCCCCTAGGTCCCATTCCCTAACCCCCTCCCCAAAGGTAACAATAGTCAATGGTGGGTTTCTTTCCACTCCACGAACAAAAACTAGTGTCTGCCTTTGGCCCAGGTCATGACTCTGACTTCTCTCTTACTTCTACCATCCTGTGTCCTACTGCTGTCTCCAAAATCTAACCAAAAGCCAGAAAATAATGGAGTCTGGGCCAGGAAGTCCATAGGAATAATTACCCCTTCCCCCAGGGCACACAGCAAGGGCAGAGATGGAAGAAAATGGATTTTATTGGAGAAGAAGGTAAGCAAATGGAGAAGAACCTGCAAAGCAACCTATAGAATGTTTTCTGTGACATATTGGTAAGTCACTCCAATGTCCCTTTCCATGCTGGCCTTGAGGACATAATCATTGGCAAAATAATCTTTCCTCTCCCCACTCCCCACCCCACTCATCTTACCTGTGTTTATGAGACTCAGAGAGATGCCACTCACTCTTCCCCCTTTTCAATAAATGAACTGAGTGGGGGCACTTGGGTGGCTCAGTCAGTTAAAAGCGCCTGCCTTCAGCTTGGGTCATGATCTCAGGGTCCAGGGATCGAGTCCCATGTCAGGCTCTCTGCTCAGCGGGGGAGTCTTCTCCTTTCTCTCACTCTCCCTCTGTGCTCTCCCCTCCCTCAAATAAATAAAATCTTTAAAAAAAAATAAATGGGGGCGCCTGGGTGGCTCAGTCGTTAAGCGTCTGCCTTCCGCTCAGGTCATGATCCCAGGGTCCTGGGATTGAGCCCCGCATTGGGCTCCCTGCTCCGCGGGAAGCCTGCTTCTCCCTCTCCCACTCCCCCTGATTGTGTTCCCTCTCTCGCGCTCTCTCTGTCAAATAAATAAATAAAATCTTAAAAAAATAAATAAATAAATAAAAATAAATGAACTGAATGACTTCATTCAAAATGTCAGGTTCATACGATCCTTCTTCACATCTGACTTCCTGCCTATATCCAACATAGTCATACCTTTGAACTCCTTAAGAGTTCTCCATGGCTCTTTCTTTAAGGAAGAAAATCCTATTTTTGCCTTCTATTCAAGTTCAACACCCACGGTTTGGCTTCAGCCATCATCCTCAGGTATTTCTCCTACTATTTCTCAAAAAGAACCCTAGATTGTAGTCAGTTTGAAATATGTTCTGATATGTTCTCCATCTTTCTGCCTATACTTTTACTCATGTCCACTTGTAAAACTTTTTACTTTTTAAGGGCCAAATGAAATGTCACTTAGTCTGGTGGGCTTACTGTACTCAATTTCATTAGGCAGGAGGCTCCCCTCCCACTTCTGTCTTCTCTATGGCCTGTCCCCTGTCACTCTGGACCATAATCAAGGGTTGGGGGAAGGGTTAAGATGACCATACACTGAGATTGCCTGGCAACTCACATGTACTAACTCATTTATTCCTAGTCAACAATCCAATGGAATCAGAATTATCCTGATGAGGTCAGGCAGCTCAGAGGGGCACCACGTTTATTACATGTGGATTACTTATCCTTTCACACTAGTGTGTAATGATCTTGCATTTTTCTGATGAGTAACTGAAACTCTGAGAAGTTAAGTAACTTTCTCAAGAACTCAGCAAAATAAGGCAGAGGCTAAATTCAAACTCAGCTCTGTGTTCTCAGGTTGTCTGCCATGGTCCCTCACAACAGATAAGAAAAATAAAATTACTGGTTGCCCTCTCTGGCCCAAGAACAATGTTAGAGGCCTTCCTGTAGCATGTTTTAATCCTAACTAGAACCTTAGGAAGGAAGGAATATTAATGAGGAGGGGAAGCAGAGTACACAGAAGTCTGGAGTCTATCAAAGAGTTGCTGGTGATTTTAGGTTAAGACCCTTTTCTCTAGCCCTAAATTAATTTGATCTGTTGATTAAATCACTCTTTGAAGATGAAGTTGCAGAGTTACAAAGAAAAATTTGTCTACTTTATAGTTCTTCTCAGCGATGGTCTTGATAGCCTTGGTAAAGGCAGGTCCTGGGAGAGAGGAAAAAGTGGATACATTCTGGCTGCTGAAAAAAGACAAGCTTCTCCCTTGTGGCCACCATCTTGCCAGTTAATGCTCCTTGAGTCTTTATGATTTAATCTCTTGTCACAAATTATGAAGTTTAAAAAGTGCTTTATAATATTTTTATCCTGACTTTTACATTAAAATTCAATGGGTTACTCAAACATATTCTGTGGGAAAACAAATATCCAGATTTTCTAGCCCCCTCACCTAATCAGATTTTCACACACACACACACACACACACACACACACACAAGCGCATGTGCGTGCGCGTGCACACACCCATGTTGGGGCTGACTTGCATCTTTATTCCCACTAATCTTTTCATTGTGATACCTCAGTCTTGCCTTCCACTCACATTTCACCTCTGTGGTGGTCAAGCAAATGTTCTGACATCAAACTTCATTTTCTAGATAGAAAACAAGTTTACATAATCTTAAAATAATATCTAACTTCATCGCTATTTCCCTTTACTTACAAATAATCTATTTCAAACTCCTATTTGATTATAATATAATATCTCCCTACTATTTTAATCAAAGTTCTATGAGGAAAAAGCACTTTTTTTCCAGATGATTCAACAAAAAGACTCTTTACAGAGATGTGGGCAGCATTAAAAGAACCAACAAGGAAGGATGAAGCATGCAGAGACTGGCAACAAGGAGAAGCTGCTATCATCCATAGATTTGAAAGGATGTGGGGCATTGATGATGTTACTGATGGAGCCATGGAAGATGGGTAGCCCCTATAATTATTGATGGACTCAGCCACTTCCAGAACTGAAAAACTAAAGGCAACAGAGAGTAGGGAAGAAATGTTCTGAGCTCTTTTTTCCCCGTGATCTCTGGCAGAGCTTTCCATTGGTCAAATTCGGAAAAGCACCATATGACAAGAGAAGCAGCTAATGTAATCCAGAATGATCAGCCTCCTGAGACACAGAGCAGAGGGTAGAAGGCTGAGAATGGATGGGGAGGAAGAAAATAACCAACACATTTATCTTCCTAGTTTCACAGATCTCTACCATCAACAATGGCCCCATTCTGGCAAAATCCTGCCTCCCGATGTCTTCATTCATTCATTCCACATGGATTTGTTGACTGCATTATTAAATTATGGAAAATATAAATAAATTTAAATATAAGAATAAACTTTTCTCTTAAGGAATATATGATTTAGACATGAGAGAAGACATACCTGGTTAAATACATTGGAAACATTTTCTTGATTCTCTTGTATTCTGTGGTGAGCCTGTATCATGAAATTTGTTTTCATAAAAATATATCAGTGTTATCTCCTGGTAATCTGTACCTAAACTTTATTGTAGATCACATTTTAGTTAGTGTTGAAAACCTGCATTTCTGGCATGTTTTAGGGAGGTCAGTGTCAAGTATGTTGGTCTTGGAAACCTTCCAATAGCAGGCAACAGAGCAGAAACTCGAGGGCAAATTTTTCAGGAACTTGAAATTCCTTCTTAGCTTATATTCTTAAAACCCTATCATTATGTCAAGTTGGTATATCCCAGAAAGAAACTCTCCTAAACTAGCTTAGCTCTCCACAGAAAAGCTATCTTTAAGCTATGGTTTAATACTTTAGGTTTAATTGAAGGTCAGTATGAGAAATAGTCATGTGAAACACATTTTTGCTTATATTACAAAACTACATTTATAGATGACATCTATAATATTCTGTGATGTTCCTCATGTAAGAATTCATATAAACTCCTCCTAAAAGGTTCTCTGAAAATGAGGTCTCTAGTTTTGCTTTCCTATTTACCATAATTGCTAAAGCAACTTCAATAAATCAGGTTTCTAGAATGTTGCTACCTTAAAATGGTTCCTCCATTCTTTTTCGATATTTACTCATAATGACCTTTTTATTTCTGAAAGATATGTCACCTCAAATTCTTTTTAGGAAAAGTTGAATATAAATGAAGAATTAGAGTTCGTTATAATCTAAATAAATCACAGGGATGTAAAGTATAGCATAGGGAATATAGTCAATAATATTGGTGTTTTTTTCTTGTAGTTTCATTGAGATATAATTGATATAATCATTGTATAAGTTTAAGGGGTATAGTGTAATGACTTGTCATCCATATATTCTAAAATGATTACCACAGTAAGTTTAGGTAACATCACCTCATGTAGTTTTCTTGTGATAACAAATTTTAGGGTTTAGTCCCTAAGCAATTTTCTTTTCTTTAAAGATTTTATTTATTTATTTGTCAGAGAGAGAGAGAGAGAGCACAAGCAGGGGGAGTGGCAGGTAGAGGGAGAAGCAGGCTCCCAGATGAGGACCCTGGCATCATGACCTGAGCTGAAGGCAGACACTTAACTGACTGAGCCACCCAGGCATCCCAGCCTCTAAGCAATTTTCAATTGTACCATACAGCAATGTTAACTATAGTCATTATGTTGTACATTACACTTCCAAAACTTATTTATCCTATAACTTGAAATCAAAAGGTGCAAACTTCCAGTTATAAGGCAAGTCCATTGAAAGGTTTTAATGAAAACATAAAATGGTTTCATGTTCAACAGACCTAGAATTGAAAGCTACCCAGCAGTAAAGTTTGAGCAAATTTCTTTTTTTTTTTTTTAAGATTTTATTTATTTATTTGACAGAGAAAGACACAGTGAGAGAGGGAACACAAGCAGGGGGAGTGGGAAAGAGAGAAGCAGGCTAACCACCGAGCAGGGAGCCTGATGTGGGACTCGATCCCAGGACCCTAGGATCATGGCCTGAACTGAAGGCAGTCTCTTAACCAACTGAGCCACCCAGGCGCCCCTTGAGCAAGTTTCTTAAGCTCTACGATCCTCAATTTACTTATCTTGCAAGGACTTATGTATCCTTACGGATTGGTAAGCAGCAACACTAGAGAATATAGTCAATAATACTGTAATAACTCTATGGTGACAGATGGTAACTAGACTTTTCATGGCAAGCATTTTGTAATGTATGTAAATGGTGAATCACTAGGTTGTATACCTAAGACTAATCAGATATTGCATGTCAACTATACTTCAATAAAAAAGTATTATTTATGATGAGGTAGTTAATTAAGCTAAACAACAATGGAATAATTAAATAACCACAGAAGACATAAAAATATGTGTGTATACATATATATTCATATGCATATATACACAAAGATATATGTGTTTGTGTATGTATATGTATGTATACATCTGCACATATGGTACAACATATCACAAAGGGAAAAGTATGCAGTGAATGATAAAGACAATTCATAAAATGAATCATAAGAGAAAAATCACAATGTGCTGAAGAGGGCTGTGAGGGCTTCATCCATTAGTTTATAAATTCCACAAACATTTGTCACGCTGCTTCTTAGTGCTAGGCACTGGGCTAGATGATTCAAAGTTGCATTAGGCAATAGCTCTGTTCTCAAGGAGTTTTCAGTCCAGTGGGGCAGGATATGGTGGGCAGACAAGTACATTTATTATACGAATGTGTTATAAGAGGAACACTGGATGCTAATGAGAGTCCGAAGCTGGCACGCGAAGCATGGGAAACATTTGGAAAGAC
This sequence comes from Leptonychotes weddellii, assembly GCF_054177405.1. Lineage (NCBI taxonomy): Eukaryota > Metazoa > Chordata > Mammalia > Carnivora > Phocidae > Leptonychotes > Leptonychotes weddellii. Next base: position 31,519,035 of record NC_138378.1, read on the forward strand.
AGAAAGGCCGTGCCGTACATCAGTCACCACCAAAACAGGGGTGGAGATCAGGAGAATGAGGGGGTAGATTTGAAGACAGCATGCATACTGGTATGTCTAGAAGAGAATGTTTGCAGAGAGCCCTGAATAGGTGTCTTATTCCAGTAAGAAGTCTATTCCCAGTGTTAATTTTGTATTTCTCTGAACTATTTTCTGTCACTTCCTTGGCAACTTTTATATAATCATTAAAATGTAATTCCGAGTGCAAGATGGTGGTAGAGTGATTGCAGAATGGCCACCCCCGAATCCACACCCCTTGCAGTGTGAGCTTACAACTTCTCCCTGGGGAAGGTGGAGGCAATTCCTTCCACTCTTGAATCTGGGCCTGACCTTCTAACTTCTTCAGGCTAATAGTTTAGGGGAAGTTATAGTATGCCAGGTCTGAACCTCAAGAAAACTCGTGTACTTTTTCCTCTCTTTTGGAATCCTGCTTTGCCATGAGAACAAGTCCAGGCTCATGCCCTGGAGGATGAGAGGCCATGAGAAGCAGCAATAAATCATCCCAGCCAAGATCCCAAATGTGTCAAAGAGTACAGCAACAATCAATAAACTACCTCGCAGACCAGCAGCTGACCAAGATGAATGAGGGAGCCCCACTGAGCCCAGCTCAAATCAGCAAACCACCCAGTTGACCTGAAGACTCATGAAAATTGATAAATGGCTGATGTTTTATATCACTAAGTATTGAGGTATTTTATTATGCAGCCATAGCTAACCAAAGAATTTAGGGGAAAAAAGGAATCAAGGTATTATGGAAACAAAAGGGAAAATGGGAATAAAGTGCCTTCATAAAGTCAAAGAGACCTCTATTCTCAGCTTTATTGTTAACTGTCTGGTGCCCTTGAGCAATTTATGTGAGTACTTTGGACTTCAGTTTTCATATCTGTGGTTTAGATAAGAGTATTTCTGATTAAGAATGGAAGAGTAGGGGCACCTGGGTGGCTCAGTCGTTAGGCGTCTGCCTTCGGCTCAGGTCATGATCCCAGGGTCCTGGGATCGAGCCCCGCATCAGGCTCACTGCTCAGCGGGACGCATGCTTCTCCCTCTCCCCCTCCCCCTGCTTGTGTTCCCTCTCTCACTGTGTCTCTCTCTGTCAAATAAATAAATAAAATCTTAAAAAAAAAAGAATGGAAGAGTAAAGCATTTTTATTTCACTTCTCTCTTGAAACACACCAGAAAAAGAATAATAGAGAGAAACATTCCATCTATAAAGAGAAAAGAGTACTCCACAAAATTGAGAATATGTCTATACAAAAGTTTGCAAGTAAGTTCATAGCATCACTATTCATAACAGCCAAAAAGTGGAAACAACCCAAATGTCCATCGGAAAATGAATGGATGAATAGCATGTGATATATCCACACAATGAAGTATTATTTGGCAATAAAGATAAAGTACTGATTCACGCTGCAGCATGAAGGATCCATGAAAACAGGTGAAGTGAAAGAAGCCAGACATAGAAAATCACATATTGTAGGATTCCACTTCTTTGAAATGTCCAGAATAAGCAAATCCATAGAGATAGTCGAGTAGTGGTTTTCAGGGACTTGGGGGAGGAGATCTAATGGAAGTGACCACTAACAGATATGAAGTTTCTTTTGGGGGCAAAAAAATGTTTTGGAATTAGATAATGGTGATGGCTATACAATATCATGAATATACCAAAAAGAAAAGAAAAACCCAACCCCACTCAGTTTTATACTTTAAAGGGATGAATTTTATGATATGTAAATTATATACCTAGTTTTTAAAATGTAAAAAAATAAAATAAAATAAATGTCTGGCTCAGTCAGAAGAGCATGCAACTCTTGACCTTAGGGTTGTGAGTTTGAGCCCCACATTGGGTGTAGCGATTACTTAAAACAAACAAATAAACAAACTTTTAAAAAATGTAAAAATAAAGACAAGAAAAAAGGAGCTACAACCTCAAATCACAGACTAAGAAATACAATGCCCCAAACTACCAAATCTGGACTAAAATGATGAAGCATTACCACAGTCGTGATACTGTATGCAAGAATTCTGCTTGCAATGCTAAAGGAAGAGAGTGTGAGCTTCCAATGAGAAATTAGATTTTAGGAATTTAGTTGTGGGATACACTTGTAAGGCCCAAGGACAAACATATTTCTTGAGAGGATGATGGAAAGAACAGATCTTAGTAGAACCACAACTGTCCCAGAGCACATCTTCCTCCCTCCCTTACAGTATTATCCAATGTCTAGCCGTCTCTATTCAAAATGAGAGTTAGGGACCAGCTTGAGATCTATTCGCAGAGTTTAGCTAAGTTACTCCAGGCCATTGCTACCTCAGCATCCATTTTATTTGGTCAGGTGGCCTGCAGCGACCTTAAATGGACACTAGTCCCTCATGCAGGCACATGCCCTAGAGAGCAGCGCTCAGAGTTATTACAAGCAAATGCAAGTTCCTGATGTGATTTCCCCAAGTCCTTGTGATCAACAGTCTGCCTTGCCACCCAGCGCTGATATGCCTTGTGTGTCGCTTAGATAAAACCCTGATCTTTGAGTTTGAATTAACCAATCCAGCCTTCATCTGGAAACCTTAAATCACTCCTCCCATAGATCCTAATAAAGGCATATGCCCCAGGTCCTGCCTCATTCTTTGTCTGCACCCTGCCTTGACCTCACCACTTGAGGTTCCTGAAAGTATGTTGTGCTTTTCCTCCAGGGTCTCTGAGTAACAAACTTCTCTATTTCAATGTCTCTTGTGGCCTCTTGTTGAACTTATCATCGGCACCCTGTGCTCCACTTAAGAAATGTTGATTTAACAAAATGTGACAGCTCTTGATAGATATTACCAAATAAAAATGAGGGAATGAAAGAACATAAGTAAAAAAGTAGATGAAAAAAATATCCTGCAAGAAGATTCCCAGGGAGACATAGTTCTCCATATTTTAAAAGAAATGACATGCACCATAACAACTCAAAAAAGAAAGAAAGAAAAGAAAAAGGAAAAGGAAAAACAGCCTGGAATCAAATAAAATATACAAAAGTTCAAGGATATTGCAAGACAACAGAAGGAGATGAAAAATTAACTGACTGAGTCTAAGGAAAAAATGGAATAGAAATATAAAAGCATTATTGAATTGAAGGGCATATTAGTAGTAACAAACGTTTAAACATCACTGCTAAAAATGTGATTGGGATCATGATGGTCAGGTTTGAGAATATCATTCAAAACAAAATGAAAAAGAACAAAGAAAATGATTGTAGGGGAGTTGATAGATATGGAAGACATACAAAGGAGATGAAGTAGCTGTTGACACTGTATTAGGTTCCTGTGGCCGCTGTAACAAATTATCCCAACCTTAGCAGTTTAAAACAACATAGACTTATTATCTTACAGTTTTGGAGGTCAGATGTCCAAAATGGGCTTCACTGATCTAAAATCAAGGTGTTTTTAGAGCTGCATGCCTCCTGGAGGCTCTAGGGGAGAATCATTTCCTTGCCTTATCCAGCTTTCAGAGGATGCCTGAATTACTTGGTTCATAGTCCCTTTTTTAATTTTCAAAGCCAGCAGTGTAGCAGCTTCAAATTTCTGACTCAGTTTCCATCCTCACACATTCTTCTCTGATTTTTGAAGGACTCTTGTGATTAAATCGGAATCACTTTGATAATCTAAGATAATCTCATCATCTCTAGATCCTTAATTGCACTTACTAAGGTCCTTTTCCATATAAAATACCAGGTTCTAGGGATTAGGGTGTGGGCATATTTTGGGATGGGAGTGGGGAGCATTGCTCTGCCTACCATAGAAACCAGCACATATCCTGGTTAAATTTCAGAAGTTTAAGGATGAAAAAATCACATGGGAATCACAGGCAGGAAAGGTAAGTGAAATACAAAAAAAAAAGTTTGCCTCCTACTTTTCTCTGGAAATAATAACAGAAGACTAAAGTAATATTTATAAACAGCTGTGAAGAAAAATTGGGACTCAAGGATTTTATACCCCCCTAAATTGTCCTTCAAGTGTAAAGACAAAACAAACATTTCAAGTATACAAGCCATCATGCCCATGAATTCTATTTGGGAAAAGGAAATACCTGAGGATGAAGTCCAGTCATTTCAGAGTTGAATAAAAATAAAGAACCCAGGAACAGAAAAGTTAGGACTGATGGTGAATTTGAAGGCATTTAAACATAAAACTAAGACCAAAAGTGTGCACTGTGGAGCACACTTTTAGAGTCCCACCCAGAAGCCCTTAACCAGATACCCCAGAAGAGCCAGAGTGCCCATTTCCCAGTTGCTGTGAATATTAGACACTAATGTACTAATAGTTACCAGCCACTCCTTCTCCAGAGAATTGCCCTCAACTCTTATAAGAGATTTCTTGCCAGGGAAGTTATGTCTACCCCTATGCAACCAAGGACAAACTTACAGCCAATGACTGACCAATATGGGAATACACCCTTGTGATGTGGCTTCTACTCCAGAGCTCAGCCATGGGTTGGGGGTGAGACTAGCCCTTACTTAAGGTCACATCCTTGCTATCCTGCTGCATCCCCTTCATGACGGGATTTTCCTAAAGAAAAATGGATCTCCTCCTCAGGTTCTGCTTTGGGCTTGACATACATGCACTATGGTTTGATAGTCCTTGTACTCATTCCTTCTTCTCTTCCCTTGTTTTTCAAATATTTATCAGTTCCTTATTGTGGGCAAGTCATTTGCTTTTATGGAGCCAAACATCAGGAAGCTGTGGTGAGACTGTGAGCACTCACTTTAATTATTTCTTTAGAAGTCAGTCTTGGTCAAGAGATCTTTACATCCAGCTTTAAAACAATCTTGACTTATATATTTAGTCTGGTCAATCAGTTTCACAATTCAGCAAAAATAGGAATAAAAGAGAATTTCCATGCTTTCTGCAAGCAGGATCTTTACCCTTATGAGTAATCTCTTCATAAAGCTCTTCTAAGATTCTTTGCATACACCCACCCACCTAGGACACTCTCTAGCTCCATTTAAACAGGAAGTTAATATGAACTCATAACTCTTAAGTTTATTATGTCTGTTCTTACAAGCAGAAACAATACTTGAGGTTGAGGACATAGAGCTGAATTGGGTTAATTAGTCAGTGTTACTAAGCAGTTAACTTTATGTGCCTCCCAGGATGGCTCATGGATTCCCACGATACTGACTGTAGCAGAAAAACTAAAGAATCCTTTACTTATGGTACTTCTACAATTTATAATTTCGAAAGAGTTTAGGAGCTAAGAAATGGCTTATCTTAAAATTTCTTTTCAATAGCCATGAGCTATTGAACTAACCGCAAAGCTGCTGTACAACAAAGCTGCTCAGTAGAAAACAAGAGGTGGGTGATAACAGCGAAACCATAAGCTGCATTCTCCATACCTGTCTGGAGAGTAGTTAGCAAAATCTTCAGGAAGCAAGCGAGTGGATGGAATGGGCCAGTAGGTGGTGCTATTGCTATGTGGATGCCCCGAAAAAGACAAGAACACGCTGTGGGAAAATATTGCCAGAAAAAACACAGGACAAGAACACACCCCCAGCTTATGAATTCTTCAAGAGGTGCATTGTCGTTTCCTCATAATTCCTGTCTGAGCTTGAACCATAACCTTATCATTAACTCATTGAGTTTAATTGTTCAATTTTTGTGTCTCAGGCCAATGCCATAGCCAACATGTCCATTTCATACACATAATGTAAGGAAGGATATCTATTTCAATAGACCTCTGATGTTTCTCACCTGACTTGAAAAGACATCTTAAGCCACATGCAGAAGTAAATATACACCGTGATAGAGGTCTTTAAAAATGGAGGACAGTGGAGGAGTGCCTGGGTGGTTCAGTCATTAAGCGTCAGGTCATGATCCAAGGGTCCTGGGATGGAGCCCCACATCGGGCTCCCTTCTCAGCGGGAAGCCTGCTTCTCCCTCTCCCACTCCCCCTGCTTGTATTTCCTCTCTCGCTGTCTCCCTCTCTGTGTCAAATAAATAAATAAAATCTTAAAAAAAAAAATAGGGCACAGTGGAAAGCTCTGGGGGGTGGAGGGCATCTGATTTCTACAACTTTCGGTAGAATGATTCCACAGTAACTTTTTTGGGGGGGGATAATTCAGATGAAATAATTCTTTAATTTCCTAAACTAAAATGACAAGTTTCAATAAAGTTTTGTAAAATTTGAAATAGTTCTCACAAGGAGCATTAGTTGTGGGGAGGGAAAAAGAGAAATGTAGGTAGTTAATAAATCGTGAGGAATTTTTCAAGTATTGTTTTATGCACGGAGAATGGATTTTTTTCTTTCTTCCTTTGTGATGGGATTAATCATCTTAGTGTTAGTTTTCTGAAATCAGTCTTCATGGTTTGAAAAGAGGCCCAGGTGCAGAAAGGAAGTCACCTTGGGATAAAAATTTAACACAAATAATCAACCAAATTGTGGAGATTTTACCACATTTGGCATGCATTTTAAGACTGATTTGCGGAGACAAATTACTTTTGACTCCAATGGTCTCACAAGAAGATATTGATCTCATCAAATGAATCTAGTAAGCATCCTAAATTATTGCTACCCTTCAAAGAATCACAATCAAAGAAAAATAAGTCACATTGTACAGCAAGGTAAAAAATAAGAAACAGCAAAAATAATGCTTCATAAATTTTATAAAGTCCTTTTTTAGGCAACTCATAGTCTTGCAACCTTTAGAGATAGGCCAAATAGCTAATGATGTTAGCTTATATTAATTGAATACTTACAGAACTAGTTCAGCATTTTACATCTATTAACTCATATAATCCTTGCAATGGCCATATGAGGCAGGTCATATTATTGTTCTCCTTCCCTAACAGAAGACATTGAAGTACAGAAAAGTTTAAGTAGCTTCCCAAGAGTGTACAACTAGTAATCAGCATCGCTGCAATTAAAACCCAGGCAAACTGACTTGTGCAATCATTCAATCGTTATTTTTAAAGACAAAAAGCACAATGAAGTTTATATAATAATCTATTAAAGGTGGTATTGAATTTAGAACTAAGGTCTTAGTGATTTATGGCCTGATGGTCTTCCCTGAATTACATTCCATCTTGATTTGAACAATCCCAGGCGTGTCAAAAATTACATTCCCCTTGAATATAAGTGCCATCTAGACTGTATCAGTCTAGCTGTTCTATCACAGATACTTCTCTGCACTTGACCAGTAAATTGAGTTATTCTGCTCTCCCAGATATTAGCTCCCACCTGAGAAGTTTACTGTGGCTGGCTTAATGCTGCCATCAGTGGATAAATGCTAAGAGAGAAATCTCTAGACTACCTTCATTCTGTCAAGAAAAGGGGAGAGTATGAGATCACCTTTGGGTACAGGCATCTAGCTCCTAAAAGCAACATGACCAATCTCCAATATTTTCCAAAGGACAAGTGAAAAGGATAGGCCAGCAATGCAGAAATCCAAATCTCAAGAAATAAGACAGCACTCTTACTGGCCAAAGGTTTGCTGACCTTTTTTGGTTTATGCATGTTTGGACGGTTCTTAACAGTTCCTATAAAGGATACTGATTTTATCAGTCAGCTTAGACTGAGTTAAGCTACAGTAACAAAAGATACCTTCTACCCTCAGACCTTAGTATCTTACAACAGAATTTTCTTCTTGCTCATTTTATATGACAGTCATAGGTTGGCTTTGGCTCTTCTGGAGCCCACTCAGGCTGAATGAGCAGGCTCCGTCTGGGACCTGCCAGCCCCCCGGCTCTGGGAAAAGAATGATGGCAAAATCCCATAACAGCTCCTAGAGCTCTTGCTCACAACTCACATCTAGCATTTCTGACCACATTTCATTGGCCAAAGCAAGTTGCATAGCCAAGCCTGATGTCCATGGGCCTGAAAGGTTTAATCCCCTCACAGGGAGTAAGAGTTACCTAATATTGGGAACAATAATACAATCCTCAGACTTATTGAATTACATTGTATAGGTTTAGGGAGGCGCCTGTCTGAATAAATTAACAGGGTAAAAATGCAAGCCTGCTCCAGCAGCTTCAATTTAATGTCATGAAAGAAATATGAAAGAAGCCCCAGCATTGAAGTTCCTCTCAACCTTTCCCTGCAGTAGTCATGTCAAGCTGTGGCAGTTGACTGCAGAAGGCAAGCAGCAGAGCTCAGGGGGCTTCTGAGCCCAAAGTGCAATCACTCCTCCAAGCACCGACTACCCAGCGTGGGCCAGGTCACACAGCTTCTTATCTTGTCACATTGGCAAAAAGCCAGGCCTTGCTTTTAACTCACAGCATTGCGATTCTTTTCAAGTACATTGCCAGGACTTTATGAAGATTGATGGAGTGCTGGGAAGTCATTGGGTTGAAAGTCCAGATGTACATAAATCACGTCACAGCATCATTTAATTCAGAATTTTTCTGCCCAAGTCATTATGGGATGGAAGTGGAGAGATTTATAGCGAGTCTTTGGGGATTTGCTGATCTGAAAGGCAAGAGATATTAAATGTATAATTTTACTTCAGGAGTCACTGCAGTTGTTTTAAATCGACTGAGACCTTGATTGCTGCTGATTTAAAATGTATTTTAAATGATTGGAAATATATTTGGGAGGGGCACTTTACGATGCAGAGTTGAGTGTGATGTTTGGTGGTCCAAACTAAGATCTCATTTGCACAAAGAAAGAAATCTATCCATCAATAAAAATTATGTCAGCAAACCTTTTATTTTAAAGCACTGTTCTCGACCTTAACTTGTTCTACATCTACTGATTTTTACATAAATCTACTTTGGGATAAGAACCCAAGATCTTCATGCTGGATGAGAGAATTTCCCACATCCTTCTAGTCTTGAGTCTGAGATCAGTCTACATTTAAAATCATCCCAGTTTTCACATCGAGGGACATGAAAGGCTACAATCCCAATTTATGTCCTCAGGGTGTCACACTAGCCAGGCACCCTGAGTTTTAAGCCTGCAAAATAGGTGAGGTTTGCTATAGTTTTCTTTTTTTTTATTATGTTAATCACCATACATTACATCATTAGTTTTTGATGTAGTGTTCCACGATTCATTGCTTGCACATAACACCCAGTGCTCCACGCAGAACATGCCCTCCTTAACACCCACCACCAGACCAACCCATCCCCCACCTTTAGAACCCTCAGTTTGTTTTTCAGAGTCCATAGTCTCTCATGGTTTGTCTCCCCCTCTGATTACCCCCCTTCATTCTTCCCCTCCTGCTATCTTCTTTTTTTTTTTAACATATAATGTATTATTTGTTTCAGATGTCCATTGACAGATGGATAGATAAAGAAGATGTGGTATATATATACAATGGAATATTATGCAGCCATCAAAAGGAATGAAATCTTGCCATTTGCAACGACATGGATGGAACTGGAGGGTATTATGCTGAGCGAAATAAGTCAAAGAGAGAAAGACATGTATCATAGGACCTCACTGATATGAGGAATTCTTGACCTCAGGAAACAAACTGAGGGTTGCTGGAGTGGTGGGGAGTGGGAGGGATGGGGTAGCTGAGTGATAGCATTGCTATAGTTTTCTTGGAGCCCAACCATTTCTGTCTTGCTTCCTTTATTCAAATCTCTTGATGTTCTCTAATGCTTCATTTTCCCTTTTCCTATCAAACCTATTCTTTAGAATAAATTATTTTTATTAAAAATTTTCCAGCAGATCTCCATACCTCACTGACAAGAAACTATATCTGTTAGCATAGGCCACGGCATGCAACTGTCAATTAAAAAACCAACATTTTAGCAAAAGGAATGATGTTCTAATGGGAAATTAAAGACAATTAAAAGCGAAAGTGGGGTACATTTCTCTCTTTTGTAAAAATCATACAGTGGAGAAGATATAAAAGCAATGATCCAAAAGGACAATTGGTTTGTACTGATATTACATTTCTGCCACCCCTTTGAAAAATTTACAGGAATTTTTTTTTTTTTTTTTAGTGTTTGATCAGGAATTTTTGATAGAACAAATTCTTAAGGGAAGAGAAAAGTTTCTTCCCCAGTGTGACCTCTGAAAATACTATCAGGAAGGAAAGTCTACACTTGTATTTTTTTCTAATTAATACTAAAATTAATTTAATTTTATATACATAACATATTTGAGAAATTTTGAATATACACATTCATCAAGTGGTTTATGTAAAATTAATTTTATTAAATGTTCCTTAAAAAAACTGTTTTTTATTGCAATTACAATAGAAAATTTGTATTTTTCCTCTATTACTTCTCTAGCAGCTTTGTAAAAATCAAGAGTTTGAATTTATGAGATAATATTTAAAGGTGTTTGATTTTGAAGTTCGTTGTTGGTTCTTTCAGTTAAGGACATGCTTCTTCAGTAAGGTGAGTAAGCACAACCAGTCTCTCTCGTTGTTAAATTGGAGCATGTGTGTATTATTTAAGCTACATATACCTGTATTAACCATCACAATGCATGGTTGCAGTGTAATTGTACAATATAAACCTATACAATATAATTTAAATAAAAAATTATTTTACATTTATTGTTTAATCTCATCTGCAGAAAACCACCAATTCCTAACATTGAGATTTAAACTAAAAAAAATGCACTATTGATCACTATAAGACATTTTATAACTTTAACCTCCATTCCCAATTATAATTACCTACTATTCCTTTCCTATATGTGGAAGGGTATATTATTTTGTTTGTTTTGGGTTTTTTTTAAAAGAGTTTATCTATTTATTTGAGAGAGAGCGAGCAGAGAGAGAGAGAGCATGAGCAGAGGGAGGGGCAAAGGGAGAGGTAGATGCAGACTCCCCGCTGTGATCATGACCTGGCCAAAGGCAGATGCTTTTTTTTTTTTAATATTATTTTATTATGTTATGTTAGTCACCATACATCATTAGTTTTTGATGTAGTGATCCACGATTCATTGTTTTCATATAACAAAGGCAGATGCTTAATCGCTTAATGGACTGAGCCACTCAGGTGCCCCAAAAAGTATATGGTTTTTGAGCTTTATTTAAATTATTCTCCTCACTTTGTTCTTTGGATTTTTGCCTCCAGTCCTTCCACCTAATCTATTCTTTAAAAAGTATCACAATCTTTATTTACTGCACATTATCTTTTATTTGTATGTTACCAAATGTTTCCTTAAAGAATAATAGATGGACTTGATAATAAAAATTCGGACCATACAAAAGGGCACAAAATGAAAACATGAAGTCTTTCCTTCACCCCACACCTGTCCTACTCTCCAGAGAACTAATTTAACATTTTTTTGGTTTTGGTACTCCTTGTGATTAGCTCTAAAATTCTAGACCAGTGCTATCCAATAGGAATATAATGCAAGCCACAATTAACTTCTTTAGTAGTTATATTTAAAAGGGTGAAAATAATTTTAAAGTTATATTTTATTTAATCCCATTTAACCAAAATGTTGTCATTTCACATATAGTCAACATAAAAACTATGAATGAGCTATTTTAAATTCTGTGTTTTTTTAATGTTAAGTGTATTTCATACTTAGAGCGCATTATCAATTCAGACTAGCTACATTACAAATGTTCAATAGTCCCACGTGGTTGGTGGCCACCGTATTGTACATCACAGGTCTAGATAATATACTTATAAATCTAGTTTGTTATTTAGCAATTTTAAACAGTATTTGCTGATTTCTTGCCATGAAAATAAAAAATCTAATACCTTTTACTACCCATTGTATCTTACAAATCTTGTTAAATTTGTATTTTCGGTTCTCCCATTGGTCCTTTTTATTATTTGTAAAACTATACCAAATCTTTCTTTCTTTTTTTTTTAAAGATTTTATTTATTTTATTTGAGAGAGAGAGAGGGTGAGTGAGCATGAGCAGGGGTTGGGGGGCAGAGGGAGAAGCAGGCTCCCCGCTGAGCAGGGAGCCTGACATGGGGCTCGATCCCACAACCCTGAGATCATGACCTGAGCTGAAGGCAGATGCTTAACCAACTGAGCCACCTAGGTGCCCCCAAATCTTTATTTCTTACACTAATTGTAAACAGGTATCCCTTGAATTTCAACTGTGCAAGATGTGGAAATTTATATTCCCTCACTTCTCTTCATCTCCCTCACTACACCTCTATTACTTTTAAAATTGCCAAGGGTTCTAACCTATGCATTCTGTTCTATCACTATAATAAATTTTCTTGTTGTGTTTTAGGTTTCCAGAAATGTAAAACTAGTAGATAGCATTCAGAATGTTAAGAGCTTAGAAATATTTGTAAAGACCAGCAGTGTGATTAAATCCTTTGGAAATACAGTTTCACTCTTAATCTATGCTAGGTGGAGCAGAACATTCTGAATATTAAGGACCAATGGATTCTCATTTCTCATATTCCATGCCTTACTCAAAAGTACACTTCATGGGGCGCCTGGGTGGCTTAGTTGTTTGAGCATCCAACTCTTGACCTCAGCTCAGGTCATGATCTCAGTGTCGTGAGATCAAGCCTTGCATCAGGCTCCGTGCTCAGCAGGGAGTCTGCTTGAGAGTCCCTCTCCCTCTGCCTCTCCCCATCTCGTGCGCACATGTGCTCTCTTGCTCTCTCTCTCCTCCTCTCTCTAAAATAAATTAATAAATAAATGAAATCTTGAAAGAAAAGCACATTTTGGGGCACCTGGGTGGCTCAGTCTGTTAAGCATCTGACTTCTATTCAGGTCATGATCTCAGGGTCCTGAGATCAACCCCGCCTCAGGTTCCCTGCTCATCAGGGAGTCTACTTCACCCTCTCCCTGCCCCTCCCTCTACTCATGTGCTCTCTGTCTTGCTCTCAAATAAATAAATAAAATCTTTTTTTAAAAAAAAACACATTTCAGTTTAGTTTGCTTCATTTGAGGACACAGCTTCATCATTCAACTTTATGTATTTTCTTGGATTCTCTTATTACCTTTCATTTACCTTGTTAACTAAGAAATATGGTCATTTTGTTTTTAGATCATCAAAATTTTTAATCATACCATTTAATATAGGAAGGTGACTGTCTTCTTAAAAGCTATGTCTGGTAGCCTACCAACTTCCTTTTCTAATTTGAATTTATTACCTTGTATGTCTACTGCTGAGCTGTGATTCTGGAATTTAACTCCATTGCTCTATTGGTTAAATTCAGTTTTTTATATGCCAAGTATTCCTCTTTTAAAAAAGAGATATTTTATTGGATTATATCCTCTAATAATTTTTTTTTCAAACACATGCAGGAGAGGTAAACCTTCTGAGTCTTTGCATGTTTGAAAAATGGCTTTATTTTCCTTTCACACTTTACTGGCATATTTTAATTTCCCAAGAAACATCACATTTCTACTGTAGCCTTACATGTTGTAAATGCACATTAGTGGGTTCCTACCCCTTGGCAATTACAATCCAAGCGACTCAGTTACATAGTGAAGGGGATAAAATAAATCACTGGACTTCTCTCCACTAAAGAAGCAAGTGGTGAAGCAATATCCCATACTTTACCACATTTTACCTTTAGCCACTGTTTCATACCAGTTGAGAAATCAAAGTTTCATTATACGGCCCTCCTGGTAGATACTTGGAGGAATTACAACACACTTTAGCATGTTTAGAAATGTCCTTTTCCTTGCCCACATCTTATAAAGACATAATTGCATAGTGGGAGCCTTGGGGAAGTTTTAAATATCTTCTGTGAATGAGGAGAAGTGCGGACATGTTGGCCAAGCTGATCATTTTCATGGTGGATCTCACACTTGCTTTGGCCACTTTTGGTCTCCTCTTTGCTGTTTCCTTAATAGCAACCACAGGTATATTCATCTTCGTCCTCTTCTATCTTTTTAAAGGGATGGACAAACACTGTGACTTCAGCAAGGGCAGAGTCTGGGTGCTGGATTCCAGCAGTGCTACTGGGAAGGCATTTGCAGGCAACATGGGGAGAGTCAGGTCCGGGACGCTCCCCGTCCATTTTCCAGCTGCAAGAGAAGAGGAGCAAGGAGTGTGATTTTGTCTGCTAGAGAGTGAGGAGCTCTCTGTGGTGGAGGAGGAGTGTGGGAGGACCTGCCAGAATATCTCACCCACCCAACTGAGAGGTATTTTTTTAAAGACATCTTGTCCCCCAAATTAGATCAGCTTCTAGCCCATTAATTCTGGGTTCACCACTGCTGAGTGATATGTTTTATTAAATAAAAGAAACTTGTGTACAGTATTATATCTTATTCCTTAAGGAATTTGGACCCACCAGCATCTTTTCTTCTGTATGAGGTTATTTTCTTTTTGTATGAGGTTATTTTTAAGGTGAGCAGGTGTCATGTTCATTTTAATCATCCCTTTTGTGAATGATATCATGCAAGTAACATGTATGTTTGAGGTGAGAGGAAGAAAACCAGTGTTTCGTATCACTGCCCTCATTTTTCAAAAATGGAGCCGGCAGCCGCTATAGGGACTACAAACCATTTTTGTTTTCAGCTGAAAGTCTCACTTACCCAGCAAATCAGGGAATCCTACCTGTGTTATTTTCTCTCCCAAGCATTGGTTAGCCACAGGTCAAAAGTAGTTGAAACTTTTGTTTAAGTCTTCTCTAGCAGTTTGACTGGAAGACTTGGTAGAAAAGGAAGCTTGAGAAAATGGATGTTCTTTCTATCTATGGGTTCTTTCCATGACTCTAGGTAGCTGTCCTCAAGTGGACAGTGTATTTTTAAAATGGTCCTTGGAGCAAAAGCGGTATTTGAAACATGTGAGATGATAGAAAGGAGACTTATTCCATTTTTGGTTGGTGCCCTGGAACACTAGAGATTTTAAGGCGGAAAAGTCATGGCAGTGTAATGATAATGCTCCAAACTCTGAAACTGGATTCATTTGGAATTACTGTGTTGCTTACTCTATTTTATTGCTTTGGTCCCGTGGAGACAGATGGATCAGTTTTGTCTTGGTTTTTGTCAGGTAAATGGCCACCATAGGTGGTCTGCGTTTGGGTGTTTACGGTATAAATCTATATAGTCTATGACATATAGATATATTTTTTGAACAATATCTGGCTTGTTTGCAGAAGACTGTGGTAAATTGATTCAATTTTAGCCATCGTGATTACAGCTTCTTAAAACCAAGCCCTGTCTTCATATTTCATCTTCGTTGCCTTGTGGACTTTTGCTGTCTAAACTTTTAAAAATATTTCTCCCCAACAAATGAGAAATCATTTTAGTCTATAAGTAAGATAACTTAAATAAACTCCTTACCAAAAAAGTAGCAAAATTTGACTCAATAAGGAAAAGAGAATGAGCTTAGTCCCACAAACAACAAATACTTAAACTTTTAGTTGACCTTAAGCATCCTCACCACATAGACACACACAAAAAACAGAAGGAAAATAATTACATGAGATGATGCATTAACTAGCTTGATTGTAGTGATTACTCCACAATGAATACGTATATCAAAACATCAGGTTATACACTTTAAATATATACTAAATATGTAATATTATAGGTTATTATTACATTATTATAATTATATGCTACACATAAAACATCAAGTTATACTCATTAAGTATATACAATTCCTAATCAATAAAGTGAAAGGAAAAGGAATGGGGAAAATTAAAAATAAATAAATGCACCAAAAAAGGAAAAAACACTTAAACTTTTAGAAAACAATAAATTGACTTTAGGTTAATAATGTTACCCATGTTTCAGTCATGGTGTTTGTTCTTCCCAAGAAGTTGATACATTTTGTTGAATGAGTACAGACTGTAGTAAGGGATTGAAAAATAATTCTCCATTACATAGTTTCCAATTTTATATACAGATGTAGCACGAGTAAGCTATCTGGTGGGATGTGGGGTACAATCAGACCACACTTAAAATGGTTGCCTCTAAATGTTGCCCACCTGCATTCAATTTACAATCACAGAGGCATTATTTTGTGAAATGGTTTTTCAATTCTAAGAAAATTATCATGAAATATCATGAAAGCGGTACACAGAGTGTATATGTATTTGTCTTTATGTTTTATTTCACTCAGCAACTTATCTAGAAGTCACAGAAGGATGACACCACAGCTTAGGTCAATTTTGATTCAAAGGAGGCAGAAAAACAGGTCCTGAATATGAGGCATTGGCTCAAGTCCGGGATCCTAGGGAAGAACTAAGGGGCAGGGATGAGGGAGAGGAGTATGGAGAAGGAGAGAAAGGCCATGACATTCAAGCCTTGGGTGTGATTAAACTGAAGGGCACTGGGACACCTGGGTGGCTCAGTCGGTTAAGCATCTGCCTTCATCTCAGGTCATGATCCCAGGGTCCTGGGATTGAGCCCCGCATAGGGCTCCTTGCTCAGTAGGGAGCCTGCTTCTCCCTCTCCCTGCTGTACCCCCTGCTTGTGCTCTGTCTCTCTCTCTCTGACAAATAAATAAATAATCTTAAAAAAAATAAACTCAAGGGCACCAAACCGAGCATAATACAAGTTTGCCTTGTAGATATTTTGGATACCTAAGAAACTTCTACACTCAACTGTGGTAGCATTCAGGGGTAATGAGCCACAGTCGTACCCCAACAAAGATTTCTTGTATGGTCTCTGCCATTTGTCCCAGAGTTCTTTTATCTTCTGTGTGTTCCTATTGTAAAGGATTAGGTCAATGGTAATGATTTGATAAGAAAAGAAGACAAAGGTGATTTACACTTTGAATATCTTGAGGCTTGCCCTCAGTCCCCACTGCACACCTGCCTTACAGGTGCCTTCAGAGACCTGTTGGCCCTGTGGGGTGTTGGGCATGCATGTCTTACCAGGCTGATGCAGCTTCCTTGAGGTCTTTTTTGCATCCAATGCTGTGACTATCCATTAGCTTCTATGTGGGTTCCAGAAACTTAGCTTTAGTTTAGCGAAATTGTAAATGCTGTTAAGTGAGACTTCATTTCTAAGACATATTTACCAGTGATTCAACTAGGGCTCCTTTTAGCTTAATTTTATAGAATGTAGCAGCCCGGTCTTAAATTCAAAAGGACCTTGAAAGTCTTTGAATACACTTCTCATCCAATTAAGAAATCTATTGTGCAATATCCCTGAAAGATGGTTCTTCAACTTCTGCTTAAACATTTTTCATGAGATGCACAAGACAGCCCATTGTTAAGAAGTTCTTTATAACATCCAGTAGAAGTCTGAGCCCCTACAACTGCCATCTCTTTGTCCTATTTATGCTCTATTAAGCAGTCTAGAAAATAGTTGACTAAGTACAATGACTTCACTGGAACCACAAATCCTAAGAAGAAAAAGGAGTTTCCCTTCTGATTTTCTACTTGCTACTCACACCATTGAACAATGTTGCCCTTTGCAGTGCAAATAAGCCCCATCTAAAGTCATAACTCGTAAAATAAATCCAGTGTTTATTGTGTACTTTAATAGAGGATTCTTAATTTGTCTTTTCTGACTTCTTGTACATATTTGTTAATCAAGAATTTTGAAATTCATTTCTTCGAAGATTCTGAAGTCTGAGTAAGTTGCCAATTTGCACCGAAGAGCAGCATTTTATTAGTGCATTCATAACTATTAAAATGTAATTCTAATGCACTGACCCAATTTCACAGCACATCAAAAATTTAATTCAACCCCAGATGACTCTCCAGATGTCCAATAATTTTCCAGTGGATGTTGTTATTTAGAAGGTCAGATGAATTTGAACATTTTGGAAGATTGGCAAACTTGTCAATATAATTTTTTTGTGTGAGTTCAGAAACAGCAACACTTCAAGTAAGCTAATCTTTACAGAATGAAGCCCCTTTTATCAAAGACAGCTGAAAGTGGAAAAGATCGGGACAGGGTCCAGCCATCCTGTTTCTGGTGGCATTGAGACCAGCTAAAGCCTATCTAAGGCTCATGAGGGGAAGTTCCCATGGCCAGGATCCCTGTGGTTTTATTACTAGGCTGGGGCAGTTAGAATGTTAGGAGTCAAAGATTTTTCTGGCTTTGTGGGTGGCTGAGGGAGAGCAAGATTTCAGAGGCTTCAAGACAAGGAGGGAACTCAGGTTTTGGAATGCATACCTGGAATGCATTATTTCTTTTTTGTTTCTGCTTTTGGTGACATTCCTAATAATATATAAGCTTTTGAACCTGGGAGTCCAATTAGGATCTTGACCACACTCCATTGGCGGTTTGTGTCAAGTCACTGCCAACTTAGGCTTCTGTCTCCTGATCTGAAAAGAAGGGAATGTGAACCCAATGACTTGGAAGGCTCCTTCAAGTCTATAATACTGTAAATTTTATAGAATAACATGACTTAGAAATATGAAATGTGGTCCACCAAGACGGCAACCTGCATAGGGGATCTTTTAGCATCTCTCAAAATGTCTTGCTGATACCTGGGGGATGCATGAAAGGTGGGAGCCCCCAAGGGACAAGGTGACCGTTTTCTAGAGCATTTATAGAACTGAGGGAAAAACTCTTGGAATAAATTTTCTTAGAGACCCAAAATTTATCACAGCATTCCTATTGCACCACCTGCTCATAATTAAATGGCAACATCACATGCACACCTGCATCCCACAGGCATCAATTATCCCATTAGTTCAGACAGGCTGTCCAAACTTCTACAGCTTCGCGTTTGTGTTGTATCTGCAAGCAAGACATCTCTTTTGTATTCTCTACTGACCACGTACATTACTTCTCCTTCAGGATCTCAATTAGTTCATCCACAAAATAAGTACATGGTATAAATAATGTTAATTGCCACTCCTGGGCTAATATTTTATTATTTTAAGGCTTTAGTGAGTAGGTGTTTATTGCTACTCAGGGTACTAGACAGTTTGGCAAAACAAAGACATGTAATACGTAAATTTTGACTTTATATGGGCTCCCATTATGTTCCAATTTGAAAGAATCTACGAACTTGACATGAATCAGAAAACTCATGCAAAGTTATCAACTACTTAAATAAGATTTAATACTTTTTCAAAAGTTAAAGTTTCAGTAAAAGCTCAGAGTTCCCCAATTTTGATTTATTCATTTTTAATAGCCTGTGTTTTGAATGGGCAAATTAATCCAGGTTATCCAATTGATTTGCATTGTAAATCGTCTTTGTGCCTTAGAAGGCAGACTTTGCTAAAAGTAAATGGATTGTTTAGCAACGATTTCTTGACTATGGTGCCAAAAGCACAGACAAAAAAGGTAAAAATAGATAAACCGGACTGCATCAAAATTTAAAAACTTCTGTGCATCAAAAAACACAAACAACAGATTGAAAAAGCAACCCATGAGATGGGAGAAGATATGTGCAAATTATGTATCCGATAAAAGGTTAATATCCAAAATATATAAAGAACTTTTATAACTCAACACCACCAACAACAAAACAAACAACCTAATTATAAAGCAAACAAAGGCCTTGAACAGACATTTCTCCAAAGAAGATATATAGTCAATAAGCACATGAAAAGATGCTCAATCTCACTAATTATTAGGGAAATGCAAATAAAAAACTGCAGTGAAACACCACCTCACACTCTTTAGAAAGGCTACTATTAAAAACCAGAAAAGAGGGGCGCCTGGGTGGCTCAGTCGTTAAGCGTCTGCCTTCGGCCCAGGTCATGGTCCCAGGGTCCTGGGATCGAGCCCCGCATCGGGCTCCCTGCTCAGTGGGAAGCCTGCTTCTCCCTCTCCCACTTCCCCTGCTTGTGTTCCCTCTCTTGCGCTCTCTCTGTCAAATAAATAAATAAAATTAAAAAAAAAAAAAAAACAACAGAAAAGAACAAAGTGTTAGTAGAGTTATGGAGAAATCAGACCCCTTGTGCACTGTTGATGGGAATGTCAAATGGTGCAGCCGCTATAGAAAACAGCATGGTAGTTCCTCAAAAAAGTAAAAAAAAAGAATTACCATATGATCCAACAATTCAACCTCTGGGTATTACACCTCCCAAAATTGAAAGCAGGGTCTTGGAGAGATATTCATACATCCATGGTCATAGAAGCATTACTCACAATGGCTAAAGGGTAGAATTGTCCATTGACAGATGAATAGATAAACAAAATATAGTATGTATATACAATGGAATATTATTCAGCCTTATTAAAAAAAGGAAATTCTTACAGATGCTACAACATAGATGGACCTTAAGGATATTATGTGAAATAAGCCTGTTACAAAAGGACAAATACAGTATGATTCCACTTACAGGAGGTACCTAGAATTGTCACATTCATAGAGACAGAAAGTAGAATAGTGATTGCCAGAGACTGGAGGGAGGGTGAAATGAAGAATATAGAGTTCCAGCTTCACAAGATAAAAAGAGTTCTACAGATGGATGGTGGTTATGGTTGCGCAACAATGGGAAAGTCTTTAATGACACTGAACCGCACACTTAAAAATGGTTAGGTTGGTAAATTTTATGTTTTGTGAATTTTACCACAATTGAAAACAGTAATAAAGAAAAAGAGTAAGTGAATAGTAATATTGGCAAAATTATATTAAGTTTCTGAATTAATACATAGAATAATGTACAAATTAAAGTAGGTTTTTTATTTTTGTTTTTGTTTTTTTAGTCTGGCTCTAAAAACTAGGCTTTAGGAAATGATGTTCTTTATGGAACATTTTGTATAGGTAAATTATCCAGCTTATTTGGCTTTTTAAAAACTGCATAAAACATACATGACTTGTTTCAACCCTGGCTGCATAGTAAAATCACCCAGAGAACTTTGAATAAACAATCATTGTTTGGTCTGGGGTAAAATCCCAATATGGGTAGGTTTGTGTGGTTTTGTTTTTTAAATATCCGCAAATGGTTGTGATGTATGGCCAGAATGGACTGGCCAAGAAACAACTAATCTAAGCTCTCTCCCACTGAATTATCTTTATTAGCCAGTGATCATTTGGTTTGTTCTTGGCATTAATAAACATGGGGTCGGAGCGCCTGGGTGGCTCAGTCGTTAAGCGTCTGCCTTCGGCTCAGGTCATGATCCCAGGGTCCTGAGATCGAGCCCTACATCGGGCTCCCTGCTCTGCGGGAAGCCTGCTTCTCCCTCTCCCACTCCCCCTGCTTGTGTTTCCTCTCTCGCTGTGTCTCTCTCTGTCAAATAAATAAATAAAATCTATAAAATAAATAAATAAATAGGGCGCCTGGGTGGCTCAGTTGGTTGAGCGACTGCCTTCGGCTCAGGTCATGATCCTGGAGTCCCGGGATCAAGTCCCGCATCGGGCTCCCTGCTCAGCAGGGGGTCTGCTTCTCCCTCTGACCCTCCTCCCTCTCATGCTCTATCTCATTCTCTCTCTCAAATAAATAAATAAAATCTTAAAAATAAATAAATAAATAAATAAACATGGGGTCTCCCCCATTGATTAGCTCCTCATGATGAAGAATTCAATACTGGTAGCCCCCACCATGGAAATCCTACAAATAAGTACTGTAGGTTCTTAGGTAAATTGAAAACAATTCATAACATGTTTCAACAGCATTTATTAGATTTGCTTTCAGTCTTGAACAAGGTAAGTCAATAATTTACTTGATGCTCAGATGTAGTTAATTCTTAGGAAGGCCATTCAGATACTTTTGAGAAAATACAACCATTAACTCGATTAACTTAACAATTAACCTGAAGGCCTCATTTGAAGGCTTCTATCAATAAAGACCAAGTGGAGACCACAGAAAACAAGCAATTACAGAATACTTACTATGTGATTGTTCTTGCTCAAGACACTCAAACTAGGTGACAACCATATTTCCAGAGGTTCTGGGTTCATTATTTCCTTTGGGTATTAAGCCATCATGCTGCAAATGTCTAACCCTGAGTTCTTCACATAGTTGTAGCCATTCCTCATACTGCCTCACGCATGCTAAAAGTCTTGGCATCAGGGTCTCCTGGGTGGCTCAGTCAGTTAAGTGACCAATTCTTGATTTCAGCTCAGGTCATGATCTCAGGTTGTGGGATCGCGCCCCACGTCGGGCTCTGCATTGGGTGTGGAATCTGCTTAGGATTCTCTCTCTCCCTCTCCCCTTGTCAACTCGCCCTCCCTCTCTAAAAAAATTAAAGTTAAAAAATTAAATAAAAAATAAAAATAAAAGTCTTGGCATCAAATTGAAATCATGTTTTGTTTTTTTTTTTTCCTCTTCTTTGGGAGGAGCTAAAGGAATAAACCCCATTTGAAGTCTTCGTCCTACACATTGTTGCCAGAGTAATCTTGGTAAAACATAACGTGGTACTTATTTTTATGCTTGAAGACTTGCTGTAGCTCCTACTCACCTGAAGAAGAGTAATGTGAATATTGTAATCTGGTAGTCTTAGCCTTCTAACCACTTATCACCAATAATGCCACTGTGAGTTGGCTAATATGCAGTCGACGTAGGTTGTACATGGCGGGGCTGGGCACCAAGTGCAGGTTGGGTCCATGTCTGGTCCACAAGTCCCTCATCCTCTTTGGACCAACAGCTACTTGAGCATGATCTTCTCAAGAAGGAGAGGGACCCTTGTGGACACTAAGGTGTAGGTGGGTATTGGTACACTGTCACATTGAATCATATTCCTTTGGCCTAAGAAAGTCACATGACATCAGTAGGACAAAGAAGTACACTCCTTCTTCCATGGAGGTCATGAGAGGGATGAGTATTTGCTGAATAATAATTGAATATACCCACAAGACATAAAAGGATAAAATTTCTATAATCAATAGCATTATCAATATTATTCATTGGTCCTTCTTTGCTATGAAATAAAATACAGATTTAACATTGCCAGAGTGAAGTTAAATATAGGAGATGAAATCCACATGCTTTACTCTTTGAGATTTTTCATGATTTCAGTTAAAAAGAAATTGGGGCTATTTGCTGGAAAGAAGTGTGTAGAAGTCATGTCCACCCTTTCTGTGGCAATT
The DNA here is from genome assembly GCF_054177405.1 of Leptonychotes weddellii. Taxonomy (NCBI): domain Eukaryota; kingdom Metazoa; phylum Chordata; class Mammalia; order Carnivora; family Phocidae; genus Leptonychotes; species Leptonychotes weddellii. Next base: position 31,541,840 of record NC_138378.1, read on the forward strand.
TCCCAAGGCTAGAAATTATTCCATCATGTGTCCTCTTAACTCCTTCCTCAGCCTCCAACATCACTGCTGGTGGCTCAGCTTCCCGACGAGTGTACATAGATAAGGCAATATGTCAGTGCTGTCTTGGTAGAACAGGGACTTTGGGGCAGCAACCCTGGGTCTATCATAGACTGGCTCTGAACTTGGGCAAGTCATGTAAACTCACAAGTCCATAGTTTATTTAGTAAAATTTGCCCAAACTGACAAATAGGTTGCTGTGTTGATCACATGAGATAAAATATGTAAATATAGTTCAAAATATTAACCAGAAAATACATATCCTTATTTATAGTTTGTCTAGACTACAATCTCTGTGAATTCTGTTCTCTTCCATTGTGTTTATTTACTCAATTTGTCTTTACTTCATAGTAAGGTGTCATTAAGAGCAGAGCAAAATTTTTCTCTTATGGATAAATAGCTAAATAACATTCTTGTAGTAATTAATTATTCTTAGAGACCACTGACAGAAATAGATTATAATAAAAATAACCAATTGCAAATTATTTAAATTTGGTTTTAATAATATGGGATACCATACTTGTTTCAAAATTTCCACTTTGGAATATCACCTAACAGATATTGACCACAAATGAGATAACTTATTGAAGCAAGTGATTTTTCTCTTTTTTATTAAAAATAGTAATTATTCCAGAGCACCTGGGTGGCTCAGTCAGTTAAGCATCCGACTTTGGCTCAGGTCATGATCCTCGGGTTCTGGGATCTAGCCCTGCATCGGCTCCTTGTTCAGTGGGAAGTCTGCTTCTCCCTCTCCCTCTGCCCCTCCCCACTTTTCGTACTCTCTCTCAAATAAATAAATAAAATCTTTAAAAAAAAAAAGTATCTAGTATACTGAAAAAAATAGAAATGAATAAAAGCACCTCTCAAAAAATAATCTTTTAAAAAATAAATAAAACATTATTTTAAATATAGTATATTTGCAAGGTATTTCTTATTCCTCTTGGATATCAAGGAAAGCTGCATTAGTTATCAGGGCAGACAAACAGATCACCTTGGGGTGGTATGATTCATTCTTTTCTAACACCAAATGCTTCTCTTTCTCTCGTTACATATTTGGAATCCAAATACAGTCATATGTATTCACGTGCTAGATAAAATGAGGAATGAACAGGCATATTTAAAACCGTGGCTCTCTTCAATCAGACCTAATTGGAAGATCTAATTAATAATCATAATAGAGAACAATTATTTCCTCTGGAAATTAAAACTATTTTAATTGACTAAAATTTGGAGTAGACCTAGGAAAGCCAAGTACCATTACTGCAACACAAAATTGAACATGTGGACCAAAGTTTATAATGTGAATACATTTGTTTGCTTTAAAAATATTTAAGTATTTAATTTTCTAATACATTTATCTTAACATTTAAAAAAATCTGTAACATTTCAGGGGCTGCAGTTCCTGCACTGGACCTTTGAAGAGCTTGTGGTTTAATAGGAGGAGATAGGACTACAGTCACAATATAAAATTAGTGCTATGCTTACAGATGTGAGCAAAACAGTATGAACTCATGGCTGTGGTGGTTTATTTTACCTGCGGTTACCAGGAAAACCTTCACCAAAATGGAGGTATTTAGTTTAAACTTAAAACAGTTTTTTAGTTTAAACCTGCTTTGGAGCTTACCAAATAAAGAAGAGAGGAAATGAACAGGTAAATGTCCTGCTCATGAGAACAGCAAGAGCAAAAGCAGGGAAGAATTAACACTCACTGTGGGAAACTGGAAATAAGATACAATTCATGTATTGTTCTTCAGTGTCAAGTGACTGACAGGCCATATGGTATCTATTTCACTTGTTTAAAATGCACTTTCAGATGGAAGAAACAAAACATTGTATTTCAACTAACTTGCTTCTTTTACTAATGAAGAACCTGCCCTTACTAATTTCCCCTTGTTGTCATGGAGGGAACAAAAAGGTTTGCATCAGCAACAGTCCTGTTGGTGTAATATGCATGTCCCCAAACAGGAGCACCAAATCCAATCATGTTAACACTCAATTATGTTAAATAGATCTCATTCAGAGATTTGGTACAAAATATAATATTGAAAAACAAATACACATAGTGCATTTTACAACTACGAGAGATTCTGAGAGATGGCCAAGGGGGTACCAAAAGATGAGGCTGCAAAGATAAGCCTGATACAGCCTCACTTGGAGGCTCTGAGGTGGTCCCTGCCCAGCGATGGGCCCACTTTCATGCAGAGGCTCTGTTATGGCCTCTCTCTCCCCCTGTCTTGGCTTGGCTGCTGACCCCTAGCTAGCCACCTCCTCCTTCAGCCCTTTCCTTGCTTCCAGATGAAACTTGCCCAGAATCTGGTCTCTGGGTCCTTTTCCTCCAATCTCTACTGCCCTGCACCCCCCCCAAACACCCCACCTGACTTCTTGATCTCCAACCCATGCGCCCTACCCACAGAACCCAGAAGATTAAAAACAATAATATATAGGCATGACTTGAAAGCAGATGAAATGAAAAGTACAAGTCCCTCCTTCCCCTACAGGTTTCTTTTTTTTTTTTTTTTTTTAAAGATTTTATTTATTTATTTGAGACAGAGAGAATGAGAGAGAGAGCACATGAGAGGGGGGAGGGTCAGAGGCAGAAGCAGGCTCCCTGCCAAGCAGGGAGCCTGATGCGGGACTTGATCCCGGGACTCCAGGATCATGACCTGAGCCGAAGGCAGTCGCTTAACCAACTGAGCCACCCAGGTGCCCCCCCTACAGGTTTCTTTCTCCAAATGTTGTTATTAATTTTTTAAGCTTCCTTCCAGGAAAACTAATGGGTAAATACGTTATATTCTCTGACTGGGGTCAATCTTGTGAATTCTGCTTTTCAAGACTAACCCCAATGTCACCAGAAATTTTCAAGTTTAATGGTATTTGCAAAATACTTCCTTTGGGTAGTTTTAAATCCCTCTGTTTTTTATTCTCCATTTGAAACATTAATATTGTATTTTCTCCTTTGTTAATTAGGTTTGTTAGTACGTTACCTGTTGTGTTACTATTTTTCCCCTAGTTACTTGCTTTTCAATTTCTTTATCCACCTTTTTTCTGTTTTCTAGTTCATTAAGTTTCTTCTTGTATTTGTTATTTTCTTTCTTAAGTTTATGTCGTTATTCTTTCTACCTTTGGACCTTCCATAGCTCATTCTTTTGCTTTTACCTTTTTTTGTTAGTTACATAGATAATGTGAGGCTATGTATTTTTCTCTGCTTTTAAGTTTCAATGTTTATTGTTTTAATTATGATAACCTTGTAAATACTCTGCAATTGCAATTTCGATTACTTCTTTGATCCCAGACATTTTATGGAAGAAAAATTTTAAGATTCTAGGTAGTTGCCGTTTTTCTCTTTGATTTGGTTATTATTTTTTTTAGTTTTGCTTTGTGTATGTACATGTGTATACCTAGAATGTAGCCTATGCTATTTCTACTTTTTGTCCTAATTCATGGAAATTTTTTTGTAAATATGATTGAAATAAAGCATATTCTTTGTTATTAGGATATAGAATTTAATATACTTTGATGACTTTAGCCTTAATTATTTTGTTCAGAACTTCCCATTCTTACATATCTATGGTCTGTTTTGTTTCTAGCATTTCTTACCATTTGTGGTTCATTTTTTTTTTATATGATATTTGTTGGTTAACAACTCTTTCTCAACTTGTTACTTAGTAATTTTTGCTGTGGATTAGACGTTTTGTCTTTCTGTGTTTTGTCTTTCAAGCTTCTCTTCCTTAAATTTGAACTTCTCCAATATTAATACCACACCCCCAACATTTTATTAATGTTTTCTTGGTCTGAATTTTTTCATCCCTTAAAGGTTTGCCCTTTCTGTATTCCCTTATATTATCTGTATTTTATACAACATGTATCTGTTGCCTGATCTGTCATATTTTTTTTCATTTTAATGTATACGTTGGCATTTTGAGAGAAAAGTTATAATTCAGACTTAATTCTGTCTTCTTGACATCTTTTCTGCTTTCTCTACTGTAAGTTCAACTGAACTAGCCTTTAAATCTGCAAACTAATACGCATTTTACTAAACTTTTGTTTTTGGAGGGGGAGATTTGGAGTCTTCACTTTTTTTTTTAAGATTTTATTTATTTATTTATTTATTTGACAGAGAGAGATCACAAGTAGGCAGACAGGCAGAAGGAGAGGGAGAAGCTCACTGTTGAGCATGGAGCCCAGTGCTGGGGCTCTATCCCAGGACCCTGGGATCATGTCCCGAGCTGAAGGCAGATGCTTAACTGACTGAGCCACCCAGGCGCCCCTGGACTCTTCACTTTTTGAAATTATTTAGCTACTTCTTTGCCAGTGGCATGACGAGGCTTCTTGTAGCCTAAGATATAGGACAAAATGATATCACACAGGAGTTTCTGTGAAAACAGGCTTAAGCCAAAGAATTTGCCTCAAAACTACAAAACCAACGTAAGTTTGAGCAAATCTAGCATGAAAATAGTTTCTGCAGAAAAAAAAAGCCCAAAACCAAAAATAAAAACAAAAGCAAAAAACATTTAGGTCTTCTAAAAAACTGCATTCTCAACAAGAGTTAGAGCAGCCCAAAAACAGTGCCTAAAGAATAATAAGTAGGTATTTACTTCTCAAAGGTTTATGAGCCAGTGGGGTGGCTCTTCTGGGCTCACAGGACTCCCTTACACACCTATGGTCAGGTGGGGGTGAGACAGGTGGGCTCTCTCACGTATTTGGGGGTTGCTGGCTAGAAGTCTAGCATGGCCTCAGCTGGACAAATGGGCTCTGCTGCACATGCGAGCTCATGCTCTAGCAGCCTGGCAGGTGCTTTTTCCTAAGGTGCTTGGCAGTACGAGACAGAAAGAGAGAGAGAGAGAGAGAGGAAGTGGGAGGTCTCTTGACACCCAGACTAGGAACTGGCTCACTCTCACCTCTGACACATTCTGTTAGCCAAACCACATCCAAAGTCCAGCTCAGATTCAAGAGGTGGGAAAACAGACCTAGTCACCTTCTGATGGTGGTTGTAAAGTCACAAGGCAAAAAGAGCGTGAAGGATGGAAGAATTGAAACACAGTAGCCAGCGATATGTTACTCCTTGGAATTAAAATCCTTTTGCATTCATCTCCTCTACTTCATGCACCTCAGGCTTTCTTAGAGGCTTGAGCATTCTTCATTAAAAGGAAGACTAAAAATAATAATAATAATAATAATAAATAAAAGGAAGACTATTTCATCATGTTTTAAAAATGGAAAGAAGCCTATCGTGCAGCAATTCCTTTGGAGGCTCTTAAAATGTGTTATTTTATGTCCTGATCTCAGCATTTCCACTTTGAAGTTGTGAGATTTTCTTAACTCTGGGAGTATCAAAAATGTTTGCATAGCAACTTATGAACTTTGCAAGTGCCTGTACTTTTCAGACTAAAGGAATTGGAGAAAATTAATATTTATTCATACATTGGTGTTTATAAAACACTAGTGTAACTTAAGCAAGATGAACTTTACACAGCTACTGATGGGTTTTATTATAGCCATGTCCATTTTCAGGAGTTTTTTTTTTTTTTTCTGAATGATTAATTTACATATCTGAGATTTGTAAACATATAAACTATTCCCTGATTCCATAAAAGTTATGTTTATATTATTTTTCTCATTCATACTATAAGCAGTCTTCACTTAAATAAACCTGGCTGTGAAATGCATAACCCTTTGGAATAAAGAGCCTTTCCAGATATATTTGTCTAAATTTGGCAGATACATGAATCTTCTTCTAAAAGAAATCTGTGATTTGCTCCTTTTGAACTTGTCAAGAACAAACAATGACTTGAAATCATAGTGTTTCATAGAGATGTTATTTAGTAAAACTGCTAGAGATCAAAACTGGAGATGAAAAGAAAATATCCAGAATGTATGCATCAAACATTTTTTTGTTCAACAAACCATTCACATTAAAAAACAAAAAACAAAAACAAAACCATTCACATGTAAAGTGAAATGGGGAATTCTGACAACTCTTAAATACTTTAAGAATGCTACTTGATTAGGTTTTAGTAAGGCTTGAGTTATATATTGGAATAATTATCATTTTTAAAAAAGATTTTTTATTTATTTGAGAAAGAGAGGGGGAGAGAACATGAGCAGGGGGAGGGGCAGAGGGAGAAGCAGACTCCCCACTGAGCAAAAAAAAAAAGGTGAAAACATCCTAGAACTCTTTCAATCTCTAAGAGACCCGACTTTTCAATAAAATTATTTGAATCATGATTCTGGCTCAACATTCTCAATGCCTCTTTTCTCCCAGTTCCCAATACCTTCTTAAAAATCAAAGCTCTTAGAAAAACAAGCCAATACATAGAACTCTCAAATGTGTCCCTCAAAGGAGTGCCATAGAACACTTTAAGATAGTATTTTTTAATTTAAAATTTATGCCCCTTGAGTCATGAAAACACACTATTATATCCCTTCTCTCAATATTTTTCCTCTTTTAAATGCCATTAAGATGAGAATATGGGATAGAATTCCATGCACTTCTTTGTTGCCAGTTTGGAAGGTGTCATATATAAACATCCCCTTCCAACCCTTATGTCTTTTCACAAGCCTAATTACAAGGAGTGTTTTTTTTTTATTTGAGTTATTTTATTCTCAAAGGGAGATTGAAACTCTAGAGGAGTTATAACTGCAAAGATTCATTAAATAAATGAATTTCACCGGTTCTCTTTACACTTTTTAAAATTTGAAAATATCTGGGTGGCTCTGTTGGTTAAGCATCTGACTTCAGCTCAGGTCATGATCTAAGGGTCCTGGGATCGAGCCCCACATCAGCCTCCCTGCTCAGTGGGGACTCTGCTTATTCCTTCTGCCCCTTCTCCCACTCGTGTTTGCTCTCTCTCTCAAGTAAATAAATAAAATAAAATCTTTCAAATTTGAAAATATTTGGGGAAGAAAAGGCCTACCATATTCTCACATTAAAAACAAAATTCTGTGAAAGGAAAATGTCAAAAGGTTATTCTTGAATCCCCTGCCCTTGATATAGCCATTGTCAAGAGCTTGATAATTTTTCTTCCCAATTTTCTCTTATGCTTATTCTGAAATATGTTATGTACTTACAAAGTGATATCAGACTACACGTATCAGATTAAACTTGGTTGTTTCATTTAAAAATATATATCTTCCCAAGTCATTATGTGTATACCTACTTATGATTGCTGAATATTAGCACCCTTTTTAATATTGGCAAATGTTTTGCCAGCTTGGTAAGTAGAGAATGACGTCATTTTACTTTGCATTTTGAAAAATCAACATCACTCATCATCAGGGAAATACAAATCAAAACCACAATGAGATACTACCTCACACCTGTCAGAATGGCTAAAATTAATAACACAAGAAACAACAGGTGTTGGCAAGGATGAGGAGAAAGGGAAACCCTCTTGCACTGTTGGTGGGAATGCAAGCTAGTACAGCTACCCTGGAGAACACTGTAGAGGTTCCTCAAAAAGTTAGAAATAGAATTACCCTATGACCCAGCAATTACACTACTAGGTATTTACCCAAAGGATACAAAAATACCCAAAGAGGTACATGTACCCAATGTTTGTATTAGCATTATCAACAATAGCCAAACTATGGAAAGGGCCCAGATGTCCTTGAATGGATAAAGAAGATGTGGTATATACATATATACAATGGAATATTGCTCAGCCATCAAAAAGAATGAACTCTTGCTATTTGCAACAATGTGGATAGAGCTAGAGTGTATTATGCTAAGAAAAATGAGTCAGTCAGAGAAAAACAAATACCATATGATTTTACTCATATGTGGAATTTAAGAAACAAAACAGATGAACATATGGAAAGGGGAAAAGAGACACACAGAGAGAGAGATAAAGAGAAAAAGAAACCATAAGAGACTCTTAACTATTGAGAACAACCTGAGGGTTGATGGAGGGAGGTGGGTGGGGGATGGGCTAGATGGGGGATGGATATTAAGGAGGGCCCTTGTTGTGATGAGCACTGGGTATTGTAAGAGATGAATCACTGAATTCTACTCCTGAAACTAATATTGCACTCTATGTTAACTAACTAGAACTTAAATACAAATGTGAAGAAACAAAATAAAATAAAATAATAAAAACTGAGTATCAGAAAAAAAAGTTACCTGTGAGCTTAATGTTGCTTATATTCCAAAATATCTTAATCTAGTAATGGAAAACATATTAATTCAGAATTCAGATATTTCTCAGAAACCCTATAGCTGAGAATTGCTGAGATGTATTTCTTGAGCAACTCTTGAATTTTTTCTATTTTTAATTTCTTTGGATTGTACACACATTCTGAAATTTATAAGCCTATCTTCTCCATCTAGCTGTGCATATTTTTTTTTGACTAAGAGGAAGACATTCAAAAGAAAAATATTTTTAAGTTATATGTTTATTTTGATTTTTTTAAAAAAATCAAACAGTAGATAAACTGCAAAATAAAAAATCCTCCATCCTCCCGCATACCACTTCCCAGAGGCAGCCACTGTGAAGAGCTTGGTGTTTATTCTTATGAGCACTTTCTATGCATAGACCCATATCTATAGTTCATCTAATCTGTGTCTGTAATCTCCACATGCATCTGAATCTAATTATATATATCTTAGACACTAGCTTATCTCTTCCTCTTTAATAGCTATGTAATATTTCACTGTATTAACATGTTACAATTTATTAAATCATTTCTTAGTGAAAATAGACATTTAGGTAATTCCAGCTTTTATGTTTATATAAATGGTTCATTGCACATTCTTGTATGTATTTCTTTGCAAACATATGGGAATATATCTGTAAAGTAAATCTGTAAAGTGGAACTTTTTGGTCCGAATGTAGGCCCACTGAAAAGTTGGTAGATGTGTCCTTCAAAAAGTTCACGTCAATTCACATCCTTACCAGCTGTACATCAGGTTGGTTTCCCTTCCCAAATCCTGGAGTAATGATGTCATTCATTACTTAATCTGATGGGTAGGAAAAAATTCTATCTTTAAAAAAACATTTAAAAATTCTAAATATGGGGCGCCTGGGTGGCTCAGTTGGTTGGGCGACTGCCTTCGGCTCAGGTCATGATCCTGGAGTCCCTGGATTGAGTCCCGCATCGGGCTCCCTGCTCGGTGGGGAGTCTGCTTCTCCCTCTGACCCTCCCCCCTCTCATGTGCTCTCTCTCATTCTCTCTCTCTCAAATAAATAAATTAAAAAAAAATTCTAAATATGGTTGAGCATCATTAAATATACTATTGGACATTTATCATTTGAAAATGTTCTTTTACTCTTCAAGAGATATACCAAATATGTGACCATTAAATTAGTTCTAAGTTTCTTTTCTTTTTTAAAAAAGATTTTTATTTATTTATTTTATTTGTTAAAGATTTTTATTTATTTTTAAAATAATTTATTATTGTTTTATTTATTTATTTGACAGAGAGAGACAGCGAGTGGGGGAACACAAGCAGAGGGGAGCTGGAGGGAGAAGCAGGCTTCCCGCTGAGCAGGGAGCCCGATGCGGGGCTCCATCCCAAGACGCTGGGATCATGACCTGAACCCAAGGCTGACGCTTAACAACTGAACCACCTGAGTGCCCCTAAAATAGTTCTAAGTTTCTAAAAACTAAAACTTTTCCCTGTGAATCAGTATACAAATGATTAGAGGCATGGAAAATGGACCATAGTAATTAAAGATCCTTTAAACCTATAAACCTGCTTGTTTTAGAAGGAACAAAAATAGGGGCGCCTGGGTGGCTCAGTCCATTAAGCATCTGACCCTTGGTTTCAGCTCAGGTCATCATCTCAGGGTGGTGGGATCCAGCTCCACATCAGGCTCTGTGCTCAGCAGGGAGTCTGCTTCTCCCTCTCTCTCCCTTTCCCTCTGCCCCTCTCCCACTTACACTTTCTCGCTCTAAACTAAATAAATATTTTTTTAAAAAGAGGAGCAAAAATATTTTTACTAGAAATTAGCATTTCGGAGCGCCTGGGTGGCTCAGTCGTTAAGCGTCTGCCTTCGGCTCAGGTTGTGATCCCAGGGTCCTGGGATCGAGCCCTGCATTGGACTCCCTGCTCAATGGGAAGCCTGCTTCTCCTTCTCCCACTCTCCCTGCTTGTGTTCCCTCTCTCGCTGTGTCTCTCTCTGTCAAATAAATAAATAAAATCTTTTAAAAAAAAAAGAAATTAACATTTCAAAATATATTGATACATTCTAAAACCCAAGCACCATGGTCGTCAGGTGTCTTGAGAGTGTCCCATGTGTCAGATGTAGTTGCAATTAAGACCAAAGTTGGCTCTTAAAACTTGCTCTAGAAAACAGATCAGGGCTTTTCAAATTTTAAAGTGCTCATAAATCACTGGACATCTTGTTCAAATGCAGATTTTGAGCCAGTAGTTGGTGGGGGGCAGGTTCCCATAGATGATGCTGCAGCTAGTGGTCTAAAGACCACACTCTGAGTCCAGAAGGCTTTAGACTTCACCTAGATTAGCTCCTTGTTTTGTAGACACAAAAAATTATAGTTAATATACCCTGATACCTGCTTTATTAGCTTAAAGAAACACACAGAATTTGCTTGTTTTAAACTAACAAACATCCTATTTGTGTGACATAAATAATATGTGAACAGACTTATGAATAATACAACATCTGTAGCTCTTAGAAAGTAAAACATAGTTAATTAGGGATCACATGAATTATGTAATCATTATTTTTAATGTTTTGTTCTTTCTAGGTCATTCAAACTGCCATCTACACATGAATACAAAGAAATTCTCATAAACAAGCAGAAATACCCAAGAGGCATGAAGAGTTTTAATACTTCAAAAATGCGGGGCTTATGACAGTACAGATGCAGAAAAGATAGATTTTAGAACTCTAAAAACCAGCCTTGGAGAGGATAAACATGCTAGTCAACAACATAGTACTGAAACTTGTCAAAATGCCTTTGGAGTTTGAAATATCTAGAGCCGCCAAAATGTTCGAGTGAAATTGAAAAATGTTTCTTCCAAATGCCTAAGCCAACCAAACATGAGCATATTTGCCATCATGGCCAAACTGACCATTGCTTTTGCTGGTCTCAGCCTGGGCCAGTTGGGGCACCCTTCACTACCTGACTGAAGATCAGCATCAAATCCATGCTTCCTTCTACTTTGCCCAGATGGGATTTCTCTCTCCACCATGACACCCTGTCAATACTGTACTTGTCACACATCACATTCTTTGTTTTATGTGGTGTGGTTATTTGTTGTTTTTCCTATCTCATCCTTAGATTATCCTTAAACTTTAGCAATTGCCTCTCAGCTGCTCTGTATGGTCGACAGTGCCAATCCAAGTGCTGTGAATATTAATAAACACATTTCTGAATCAATAAAGCCCCAAGAAGAAGAGCTGAGAGCCTTTCCCTTAAGATCAGGAACACGTCAAGGATGCCCACTCTCGCCACTATTGTTCAACATAGTACTAGAAGTTCTAGCAACAGCAATCAGACAACAAAAAGAAATAAAAGGTATTCAAATTGGCAAAGAA
>NC_138378.1:31553897-31587575 GCF_054177405.1 Leptonychotes weddellii
GTGGAACATAAGGAAGAGCATGGAGGACATTAGGAGAAGGAAGGGAAAAATGGGGGGTGGGGAATTGGAGGGAGAGATGAACCATGAGAGACTATGGACTCTGAGAAACAAACAGGATTTTAGAGGGGAGGGGGGAGGGGGGATTGGTTAGCCCGGTGATGGTTATTAAGGAGGGCATGTACTGCATGGAGCACTGGGTGTTATACGAAAACAATGGATCGTGGATCACCACATCAAAAACCAATGATGTATTGTATGGTGACTAACATAACATAATAAAATTTAAAAAAAATAAAGCCCCAAGAAATCTACAGCTACAGGGAGAAATGCTGTATATTGCAAGGAAAGGTGAAAATGAATGAAGGAGGACCATCAGCTGAGGAATGAGCTTATCAGAGTCCTCAAAAATTCAATAGGAAGGAGTGGAAGTTAGAGTCCTAAACATTTGTTTGTGTCTTACTAACGGTTAATTCCTTAAGAGTAGTTAGTCAGCAGCAGAATTCTAGATTTTAGAATTCTAGTTCCTACCTTTGTTACTTGGAAGTGAAGAAGAGACTCTGATAGTGCTAAAAGAACAACTGGGCTGGTAAGGCGTCTAAGAAGCCACTGGGAAAGGAGAAACAGGGGAAGCTTCGCATCCTGGACTGTGGACCTAACCAGCACTGGATTCTCCAGAAAGCTGAGATGGACACAAGGGTGTGTATCCAGGAAGTTTACTTTGGGAAGATCCATCCCAAGGAACTGGACTGGGAGACTGGAAAGAGTAATAAAAGGAAAGTGTGTTATCAGGCTCAATAGTACCATGGGCAATTGGGGCTCCATCCTCCAAGGGGCGCTCTGAGAAGGTGCGGAGAATACATCTCAAAGTTGTCCACCAGAAGGAGAAGGAGAAACTATCCATCGCCTTTCTTTTTCCCTTGGTCAAGTTATGGGGGCCGGGGGGGGGGGCACTGTTCATGACCTTGCACTTCCAGGATTGCACCTGCTTCAGAATAGCTGAATGGTGTCCAGAAGGTATCTTAAGACATGGCAAAGGAGAACCTGCTGAGCAGAAAGCAAGAGATAGGTGCTGCCACTGATGTAGGGTGCAGGCTGGTGATCCCTTCACCAAGCTGGTTGCTGTAAAAAGGTGGGCAAAGAGGATGTGATCGAGGGCACAAGAGGGGGCTGCCACCAGGTCTTAGAAGCACATGAGTCTAATGAAAATCTGTCTGCCCTGGCAATCATGAGCAGAGGATCATACCCATCCCTTCTGAACAAAAGTCAGAGAAAGGGGCATGAAGACCAAGGAGTAGCCAGAGAGAGAACCTAGTTGGGGAGTGGAAGAAGCCAGGGCATCGGGGACATTGCCCTTGCCTAGAACCAAACTCCACCTTTTCTACGCTTCAAACACAGACCAACATCTAGGAGGGAGTTTTCTTTCTCCCTATTTACGTTTTTGATATTTGGTTGCTACTTATTTCAACTTGCCAACTCTGATACAGCCATGCCATCTGCCAGCCATTTTTTACCTGCTCCTTAATTTACTTGATTGCTTTTGGTGCTCTGAGGTTTAGGGAAAGCTTTTGGCTTTTTCTGCTCATAACCTGTCCTAGTTTGGGTTGCTCCAAAAGCTGACACTGAGGAAAGAATGTGGGTACAAGTAGTCAATTCCTGGGGTATGAGTGACCCCAGGAAGTGCTGTAAGTGGGGAAGGAGGGCAGAGAGGAAGGCAGCCAGTAAAGGTGTGTGCATGAGCAGGTTATTGGCATCCAAGTTTTCTGGGAGTTTGCCACACCGAGGACAGGGAAGCTGGGTTGTCTATGCACGGGCTCCAATTCCTCACGAGCCCACTGTAGTTCCCAGCTGCCCTGCACACAGGCAGCCTCCAGACAGAGAAAGCAAGCAGAGTAATGTGGATGGTTGAGGGGAAAGTGGTGGGTGTATACTACAGCGGCAAGGAATCCAGAAGATGGTAGAAGGATCTAGACTGGGACATTGGTAGCTTCAACTACACACTCTGAGATGATGTTGCAAAGGGCAAAATGTCCAAACATGGAGAAAAACAACAACAACAACCCCCTGGTGGCATCTGGATGGAAAGAATAGTTCATTAGTACAGGGTCCGAAGGAATTAAAATTAGCTTTGAAACGGAGATTATTTATTCAACTTTGTAGACAAGAACTTCACAATGGCATTGAATCTCCTTAAGAAAAATCTCCTTTGCCATTACTGAAGAACAAATTGGGAAAGAAACCAACATGTTTCTTGCTTTGGCCTAAAAACAAAGGACCTCACCCCTGTTAAATACCAACTGCTTGGCTCTGTTCCTATGTGAACACATGGAAACCTGATTTGGGACAGGGGTGATTCTCTTGTACTAGTCATTGCTCTGGACCACCAACGTGGAGTCACTCAAAGATCAGAAGGGGTTTCACCTTTTTTTTTATCCACCCGATGCTTTCTGTTGGAAAAGCTCGATGACAATGTATGCAACTTGCCAAGGATTCAGTGGATTTCACTGTGGATGGAAGACTGCACGGAGCACAAAAGAGAGGCTACAAAGGAAAAACTTTCAGTGGCTTCATAGATTAAAAATTCACCCTGATTCCTCATTTTCTTTACTCACCTCTGCCACAGCCTTCGAGTGAGCTGAGACAGCCGCTCCTTCTGACCTGGGCTTGGCCACATAGCAGACATGACATAAACCTGAATGTTGGGCTTGTCTTCTTGGCCACTGTGATCTTCCATGAGAAGAACATGCCCTCAGTAACTGCCAACTCCTCCTTCAGCCTGGGAGACAACTGGCTCCCAACCCCAGCTGGGAGCTTCCGTCGTGAAACACGACGGAAAGTCCAGGAAATTCCCTGGACTTGGTGTGACTCCACCTCTAATTATTCATGACTTATTTGCATGTGTGTTTCCTCATTATACGTCATCAGAGTCATTAACAAGAGGAGAAGGCTCCTGTTGCCTGGGTAACCACAAGTAGCACATCCATTGTGCCTATTGATTGGACCCCAATTCTAGTTTTTGTTATGCTCTTTTTTTTAATATTCATTTATTTTAGAGTTAGAGAGTGTGCACATGCGAGCGGTAGAGGGGGAGAGGGAGAGAATCCAAAGCAGACTCCCTGCTGACCCTGACTTGAGGCTTGATCTCAGGACCCAGACAGAGATGCCATTTCACTTTCTTGATAGTGTTCTAAAATGCACAAATTTTTATTTTATTAAAACAAATTTATTTTTTCTTTGGGTGCTTGTACTTTAGGTGTACTTAGGTGTCACATGTAAGAAACCATTGCCTAATCCAAGGTCATGGAAATTCATTCCTATATTTCTGCTAAAAGTTTTATGGTTTGACTTCTGGCAACCCATATACATGAATATGTCCACCCAGCACTCTACGTAACCTCTACCATGGTTTACTTTTCTTCAGAGCACCTATCATTTCCTGACTTATCATATGTGTTTTGTTGCATGTATCTCTTCCCCTTACTAGTTTATGAACTCTGTGAGAATAGAGAAGTTATTTCTTTTGTTCACTGCTGTAACCTCAGTGCCTAGAACAGTGCCTGACACATAAGTACTTAATAATCATTTGTAAAATGAGTGAATCAATGGATAAATATCCTTTTGCACAGAACATGATGTTTAAATTTTTCATCTATTCAAAATTTCCTGGAAAAAATGAATGATGAATGAAATTCTGTGATGTCAATGAAAGTTAAATGATAGAGCCATGAAGACCAAGATCTTGATTGTCTTACTGTCTGCCTTCACCCTTATCCACTGTAATGGCTTTGTGTCATTGGTTGGATCTTTTCTAGATGTGAACAAGGGTGCAACTAATAGGAACTGGAACACAAATTCATATTGTTCCATTATATTACTCTGTTGGATTTTTCTTCCTGTATCACCAGATACATAAAGATAATTTCAAAATGAATTGAAGAGAAAAGGAAATGTTAACCATTTAACACAATAGGAGTTTATTATTTATACTTTTTTATTATTTATACTTTTTCCTAAGTGGTCTTCCTAAAATGTCTGAAAGACACTTTAAATCATTAACATATTGAGAATAGCAACCACCAGTAACAGTTTCCTCTCCAAAGTATTTAAAAAAGTCTTCCTTCACTGTAAGATGAGTTATTTTAAATTTCTAAGAACTTAGTACAGAAAAGCAAACAAAATTCTCAATGCAACCATCACTTCACTGCTTGGTTGTATGAGGTGAAAATATCATGGATCTTACCGGCAAAGCCCGGCAAGGTAGTGGGCAATAGGACTGAAAGTATGCAAAACTAATCAGACTGTCTCTAGAGTACTTCTTATCTCAAGTGTAGTTAACAAACTCTCAGTCCACAGTTATACTTAGGTGACCCATGTACTCATATACATCTGAACTTATGAATAGCATGAAATGAATTCAAAATAAAATCTTATAGTACAAGACATGGCAGTCATTAAACTAAGATGAAGCAAGTGTTATGAAGTATGAAAACATGGTACTTGCATTCTATTTATTCAAAAGTCTTCACTGAACTGAGCATGTTCTTTTAACAAATTCAATTACTTATTTGAATATGTATTATATTTTAATTATTGCAGCCATGAAAAGAAGCACTGGTTAAGGATGTATTTAATAAAAATATCTAATCAGCTTGAGTTAGTCAATCATTTAAGTTTGTTTTTTTCATGAAGATCTAATCTCTAGAACAACTGTGCCTATATTTTTTATAGGTACATCCCTATACTCTGGTCTATCTGGTACACAAATTATTTTAGAATTATACTAGTTTATCTCAACTGCTTTTCTAGAGAAGCGTTAATAAAAGAGAAAGGTTTTGGCTTTTTCCATAATTGTTATATATGTACAATGAAGAGTAACTTCCTGATTTCACTGCTTTGTTTTGTATAATTAACATAACAATGCAGATGCACTCTGCCCATATATGGAATAGTAAAAGAATTTTGAGAAGGAATAACTATCAATTAATAAAGGCCCTATAGTAATTATATATTTCAGACCAGCTATAAATTTCTGGATAGATATTCAGATCATATGTATATTACATAGAAGAGATAGACATCAAAAGATTTATTTAATGAATGTATCAAATATCGATGAGCATTTCATTGGGTACGAAAAGGATGCTGCGTCATGATGTTTTTTTGTCTGTAAGAAGACGCTCATCTCAAGATGGCTTAAAAATATAGGCAATTATTATCTCTTTTAGTATGAAGTCAGAGAGAGAGCTGGTCCAAGTTAATTCAAGTTAAAGCCTCCAAGTTCTTGGAATTCGTTCTACTAGTCTTAGCTGGTTGGCTATTATCCTGAGGCTCGTTCCCTCATGGTCTAATGGTGCAGTACCTCCTAACAATGAAGCCTGAATGCAAGGTGTAAACCAGCTTGTCCTAGTCAAACCATTTACACAGGGCCAACCTGTCCTTAACCAATCATATCATTCTTTGCAAAGCCCTCATTCTCACTTGGTGATGAGAAAATTAAATGTTTTCCTATTTAATAATCTAACCTAATCTAGGATTTTCTGTCTAATCCTGTTATAACAGTCACAAGTAATTAGTGAATGAAATCCAAGTATTATCATAATTAGCATGTTGTCCATCACTGCTGTGTACTGGTGGGAGGGAGAAGGGAGGAAGGGGGAGGAAAGGGAGAAAAGAGAATCTGCCTGGATGAGTGATGGTGACCTTCATGGACACAGCTGGACTATGCTTCCTTCTACTGCTGGGGTCATCAGCTGGTCCTGCCCAGGTGCTGAGCAGATAGGGGTGTCTGACTTTTTTCTTTTACGTAGGTTCCATGCCTGGAATGGAGCCCAATGTGGCACTTGAATTCAGGACTCTGAGATCAAAACCAGATCTGAGATCAAAACCAGAGCTGATATCAAGAGTCAGATGCTTAACTGACTGAGGCACCTTGCCACCCCAGGGGTGTCTGATTTTTAAATTATTAACGACATGCTGATTTCAACAGAGCTGGTGGACATGATTTTCTGGACCTCCATTTAGCCTTATTTTGGACACTCCCATTAGGGGGTGTGTCCTAATGTTCCATTGTGCCACCCTCAGGGTAGCCCACAGCTCCTGCCCTTCAACTAATCCCAGAGAGCTCTCATTTGGAAAGGCAGAAACTTGTGGGGTCAAATTCACTGCTGTCCAAGAGCTTAGGAGAGTGAAGAGAGGGTGGATGACTGCTTACTTTGAGATCCCAGCCTGTCCTGTTGGTTCAGATCCTTCATGAAACCTTTTCCTTCAGTAATCTCCAGATGAGAAGGAGGTACCATCTCTAGGGTCTGGCATACACGCACACTTCAAAAGTTTTATGTTTAGGCTTCTGTCTACTCTGCCTGATCCACTTGGATTTAGGACATGTTCAGGCACCAAACTAACTTCTCTAAACTCTACCTCCTCCAGAATATTTCTCTCTCCCTTATCTCCTGTTTATACCTCCTGTGTCATGGTTGGGAATGGGATAGGAACAAATCATTCATTTTGTAGCAGTCCCACTTATCCTAGCCACAAGTCATCTAGGCCAGAGGATGATCTTGAGAGAGAAAAGAGCCTGATGTCTCCAGCGTATATCATAAATAACTTTATGCACATATATTTTATTACTGACTTACCTCTTGCCACAGAGTGTCAGACTCCCTTAGTTGACAGGTACTTGCCTTCCACATACTCTAAATCAGAATCTGCATTTTAAAAGATCCCCAGGTAACTCTTATGCATTTTAAAGTTTTAGAAGCACTGCCTTACCAGTTCTGGGGCTTTCTGGGTCCAGAGAAACTAAAGGCAATAATTAAACAATCAATACAATAATACTTATTCTGAGCTGAAGACTCAAGTTCACATATTGAAAGAGGTCCCTGACTTCTATGCAGAATTGATAAGAAAAGATATCAGCCTAAACACATCCTGGTTATATTCCAAAATTTAAATAACAAAGGGGAACATAAAAAAACTTGAAGGAAAAAATAACAGCGGATATACAAAGCAAAAAGGAAAAACTATCTGGTGACAAGCATCATCCACTAGACAGTAGTAGAATAATTATTCAGTAGAGGAAAACGGAAGCAGCTAGAAGGTAGGAGGATAACATTACAGAGTGCTGAGGGAAAAGGGCTTACCCCGGAAATTCAATATACAACTAAAATGTCATTTACCCATCAAGGTAAAATAAAAATATTTGAAAAGATATGCAATGATTCAGAAAAATCTAGCATTTATGTACTCAGCTTGTGGAAAATTCTAGAGGCACAACTCTAACTGAAAACAAATGACCCAGACAGAAATGTCAGGATAGGGAGATGAAAAGGAGAAAGTGATTAGGAATCTTTTAACATAACTTGCTGGGTTAAATAATAAAAATAATAGCAAAGTTCTTTATATGCTCTATCTTACTCATTCCTCATCACAATTCTGGAAAGTGGATGCATTAGTTACCTTTTGCTATTTAACAAACTATCCCCAAATTTAGCAGTTTAACACAACAAACAGTCATGATTTCATACTTTCTGCAGGTCAAGAATGTGGAATAGTGTTCTGGCTCAACAGCTTTCTTGAGGATGGAGTCAGAATGTGAGCCAGGGCTGTAGGCATCTGAAGGTTTGACTGTAGCTGAAGGGTCTACTTCCTAGAAGACTTTACTCACATGACTATTGACTGGAGGCTTCAGCTCCTCACCCCATGGGCCTCTCCATTGGGCTGCCTGTCCTTGTGGCTTGGCAGCTGACTTCCCCATGAGAGAACACTGTGTGTGAGAGAGAGATTCCGAAGCCACAGTGTCTTTTATGATCTCATCTCTGATGTCACACACTGTCACTTCCACTTTATTCTAGTCACTAGAAGCAAGAGATGAAATTCAGCACACATAAGGGGGGGGCAGAATTAGGCTCCACTTCTTTGAGGGGAGGGTTAAAGAATGTGTGGACATTTTAACCGACCACAATGGTATTATTCTCTACACTGAGGCACAAACAAGTTATTTAACTTGCCCAAGTTTACATGGTTGGTAGGCAGGGGAGCTGAGACACAAGCCCAGGCATTCTGACTCACGTGCCCAAGCTCATAACTACAATGTGAAACTGCCTTTCAATGAAAAAGATTAGATTTCCTAGAAATGTGTCCTACACACTGATATGGAAGATGCATACTGCCAGTGATAACATAAATGCCTGAAATTAGAAGTTTTAAGTTATTTTGGCCAAATTCAACAGTTGGTGTCAACTCTTGAGAGAGATGTGGAGAAATGTGACATCCCCAAGATCTAAGAGTAGAAGAGTATTTGGGGAAATGACAGTGGGGAAAGCATTGAGAGAACAGAGCATCTGGAAATAAGTGGGGAAGCGTTATCTTATTTTTATAAAATGAAAAAATAGACTATTAGTGCCTGAAAATGCAAGGTGGCTATTAATGGGATAGAAAAGTCCATCAGATTTCCCAAGTTAACAAGGTGGAATTTGAGCAAACCAGAAAAATAAGGAAAAAAAGAGGTCGTAACAGAGAAAAGGAAATAATAAGCAATAGGATTAATAAACTAAAACCGAGTATATCCCTTGTTACACTAAATGTCAATATATTCCACACTCTCATCAAAAGACAGAGATAGATTTGATATAATAATAGAAAAACCTAGCTATATAGTATTTACAGAAATATACCTGTAAATTGATAATGAAAGTTTAAAAATGAAACATTGGATGGAAGGCAAACAAAAAAATTATTAGTCCGGGAGGAATGAAAGGTCATAGACACTCCTTAAGAAAAGGAGAGACATTACAGAACAGTAAAAAGCAAAAACTAGGAACCAGATATATAATAAATCTATATGCACAAACAGTATGGCGGTGAAAATTACCAGAAATGGAAGAACTTGATAAAAGTATACTAACTGTGAGGAATTTAATATATTCTAAGAATTAGATTGATACAGTAAATTTAAAAATAAACAAGTACTCAGGAAATCTGAATAATACAGCAGTAACCTACAAATATGAAAAATGCTCAGGGACAAGAGAACTTTTGAGGTGTTTATTTCAGATTCACAAACATTTTTCTCCATGATCTTAGGAGGATCAGAGATCCTAGATCATTCTCTAGGCCAGAGAAAAGTACAGATCCTGATATGAATACATTTATCCATTTATCCAGACTTTTCTATGCCTGCTCAGTATTCACTTCTTCAAGAAGTGTCCTGGTGGTGGGTATTAAAGAGGGCACGTACTGAATGGAGCACTGGGTGTTATACGCAAACAATGAATCATGGAACACTACTTCAAAAACTAATGATGGTGATTAACATAACATAATAAAAAAAAAGAGGTGTTTTATAAATGCTATGATATAAAAGAAGCCGTCTAAGTCCTAAATGAAAGTAGTAAGCAGTGCTCTATGTTGTCAATGAATGTATTTTCCATTTCCAGTTCCAATTTATACTCACTAGATTGGCAAAAAGTTTAGTGTGACAAAGCCAAGTCTTGGCTAAGACACACACTGCTGATGGGGAGAGTCTAAAGCTTTTTGACATGTTTTTATTTCCCTTTTGGAAGAAACAACTAAATATGTTAGCAATCCGTCCTTTACTTGTACGATACATAAAGCTTTAAATCAATGTGCAGTGCAACATAGCAACAGCCTCCCCCATAACTCTGAGGCACTCTGAAAGATTTATTTTTAGAAGGGAAAAAACACAAACACATGGGCAATATAAAAGATGAATTTTGTAATATTTTTGAAAAGGTAACAACAATAAACTCTACAAACTTTGCCTCAGTCTTACAAAAAGATCCATAACAATTTAATAGATTTTATTTCCAGTCAAATATACCATCAGCCACTGGAATGCCACACCAGTTACTAACTCATATTTCAATTATTTTCACATTTAAATTAATTAATATAGTATTGCTAAGGAACAACTACTCTGTGGTTGGCCTGCCAGTAAATAAGAATTTAAGGGCTCTGGTAGCTAATGCAATTTATTACTGGATTTTAATGACAATTTTTATAAAGATGTGGGAAATAATTCAATAAAATCACTTTATTTACTAAGTGTTTTGCAGAATGCCTGGGACTACCTAAGAAGTACTAAATGTATAATCCCTTTGCATAGTTGTAACTTAAAGATAAAATTTTATTGAATACCAGATAAAGACAGAAGCACAAATTTGATCACTGGTAGGGAACTTAACCCATGCATCAGTCTGTCTCATAGTCTGTATTGGTAAGAACTACATAAACTTTTCTGCCACGTTTTGATTAGCTTTATTTCAAGCAGTAGAACTGTTAGCACCCTTTACTCCCATTCTTCCTTTTTATTGCCCAAGTTCGGATGACTCAACTGCTAAATGGCTAAGAGCAAAAATATAAACAAAGTTCAAGTTAAGAGCTTCACAGTGTTTTGAAAATTTCTGGTGAAAGAGGGGAAAGGTCGTGTCTACTTATCAATCTGTGGGGTCTCTAACATTTTGCCCATGTTCTGCCTGCCCCCTCATTGACAGGAAGCTACTATGTAAGTATGTCAGCATACCTAGCCTCCTTAGACTGTAAAAAGTTTGAAATCAAATAGGATTATCATGGAGAAGCTACTTTTCAGCTACTTGCTCATAAAAACAAAGAGCATTTTTGTGAAACTCAGAGAGTATCCTTTCAGGGGACAAAAATGTCCCAGAAACCAAGTGAGGACAGTGAGTCAGACGGATTATCTCCAAGATTTCATTCAACTATCAAATATCTACCCTATGGTTACTAAATTCAAGCACAGTTCACATTGATCCTGTTAAAATATCTAAGAGAGTTATGTGGTAAGTAGGTGAGGGTGAAGAGTGTAGCTTGCCGATAAAGTCACACTCAAATATTTCCAAAAAAATCAAGCTCTTAGACTAACAATCATTAATCAGAGCATGTAACATAAAATCATGAAATACCAATTTATACTCACTAGATTGGCAAAAAGTTTAGTGTGACAAAGCCAAGTCTTGGCTAAGACACACACTGCTGATGGGGAGAGTCTAAATTGCTATATATACTTGGAAAACAAGTCGACATTATCTTTTTTTTTTAAAGATTTTATTTATTTATTTGACAGATAGAGAGAGAGCACAAGTAGGCAGAGCTGCAGGCAGAGGGAGAGGGAGAAGCAGGCTCTCCGCTGAGCAGGGAGCCCAATGCGGGGCTCGATCCCAGGACTCCCTGGTGGGGCTCGATCCCAGGACCCCGACGTGGAGCTTGATCCCAGGACCCCAGGACCATGACCGGAGCCGAAGGCAGCCGCTTAACCAACTAAGCCACCCAGGCGCCCCATACATTATCTTGATATTATAAATAACCTGTGGTCCAGAAACGTCACTCCCAGGCATATTCCCTAGAAAAACTCTTGAACGTGTGCATCTATAGACACGTACAAACATGATCATAGCAGCCAACTACTGGAGATATCTCAAATGTCCATCAATAGTAGAGTTGATTCAAAAGGGGTATGGAATGGTAATATAATGGAATAGTATACAGCTATTAAGATAAAAGAGCTATAATTAAACATAAAAAAGGCATATTTCAAAAATAAGATGTTGGAAGGAAAAAATGTCAAAACAATACATACCATTCTACTCCATTTTTATAAATTCTCACAATGTGCAATACTAAACACACATTTTTTTAGGGATGCATTCATATGAAGCAACATATTTTTAAAAAAGCAAGGGGGGGGGGCGCCTGGGTGGCTCAGTCGTTAAGCGTCTGCCTTCAGCTCAGGTCATGATCCCAGGGTCCTGGGACCCAGTCCCACATCGGGCTCCCTCCTCGGGGGGAAGCCTGCTTCTCCCTCAACCACTCCCGCTGCTTGTGTTCCTGCTCTCACTATCTCGGTCTCTGTCAAATAAATAAATAAAATCTTAAAAAAAATAAAATAAAATAAAAAGCAAGGGGGGCCGCTAAATACAAATTTCAGAATAGTGGTTACCTATGGGGACAGGAACGGGAGGGTGCAGTTTGGGGAAGAAATATACAGGGAGTCCAGCAGTAGAAGCAAACTTCTTTAGCCACAGTATGCTTTGTTTCTTCATCCTTTCCACATGTTACATAGTATATTCCTTTGTGTTCATGAAATAGTCCTTAATCATATTTTCAAACAGTCTCTGGGTAGAAAACAATAGATTGGGATGGGAGAACTATTGTTTTTAATCAGAAGCTATTGTATACTATTTTTAAAAGCATAACAAAAATTTCAGAATTTGCCTGTAAAAAAGTGTTGGGGGTTGGGATGTTAGGGCGCACTTGTAGGCCCTGAAATAAAATGACCTCCTTGATAGATTTGCTGTTATTTGTGTATAAATATTTTTAAGTCTATATGCATCCTAGAGTATGCAAAGAAAAAGTCTGGGAAGATTTACAAGAATCTACAGCAGTTGTCTCTGACAAGTAGATTTTTTCATTCTATTGTATAATGTATTTTTCATTTAACTTTACTTTTAAAATTATTTTATTCTATATTGTAATCGTTTGGTTGGTTGGCTTTACTATAGGAGCTTTACGTTTCGAATTAAATGCTTTTTATTTCTTTAAAAAAATTTTTTTATTATTATGTTTATAGCTCTGCGAATTAAATGCTTTTTAGAATAAGGGCAGGGGGTGGGAGAAGAGGATGAAAGAAGGGAGGATTGGTGCGGACCCCGGTGTGGGGCGCACGGCCTCCGCCATCCGCGGCGCTGAGAGCGCAGGACCCTCCTCCAGCATCCGGGCAGGGCGGGCCACCTGGCGGGGACCAGGCCACCTGGCGGGGCCGCGCGGCTGGCGGACACCAGCCCCGCCCCGCCGCGCCGCGCCGCGCCCCCGAGCGGTTGCCCTGGCAGCGGGGCGGTGCGTGGCCGAAGCTCACAATCGGCCCTGACTCGGCGGCTCCCACCCCGCCCCCTGCGCTCACCTGGCTGCGAGCTCGCCTGCTCCGGACCCGGGGCCCATGGACACACACAACCCCTCCCTGCAGCCCCACGCGCCGGCTCGCCTGCTCTGCCCACGTAGACACCATTCACGGCTGGGCGCCCAAGTAGGGCTCCGGGAGCCCGCGGTCGCGGCTGGGGCCCCCGCCAGGTGGCAGAGAACAAGGGCCGCGGCCGCAGGGCGCCCCCGCAGGCCGAGGCGCGTCGGTGCCTGGTCATCCGCGGCTGCTGATCACCCTCAGGACTAAGAGGTGAGCTTGGCACCTTGCTCCCTGCCACCTGGCTTTTCCCTTGAAATTACTTCTTAACCCCCCCCCTTCCGGATTTTTCTGAGACTTAAAACTGAAAGGGCAGGGGCGTCTGGGTGGCTCAGGCCCTGATCTCAGGGTCCTGGGATTGAGTCCCGCATGGGGCTCTGCTCAGGGGGAAGTCTGCTTGTCTCTCTCCCTTTGCCCCTCACCCCCGCTCGTACTCCATCTCTCTCTGCCCTCTCTCTCAAACAAATAAATAAAATATTAAAAAAAAAACCCAAAAACTGAAAGGGACAGTAAAGAACCCACCAAATGTACACCGTGGTTTATGGGGGAGTTGAAACGTATGGACATTTGATTGATTCATAGCAAGCCTGCATTGAGGGACTTTGCTAAATATTTCACTAGGATTGTCTCATTTCCTCTTCACTCCGCCCATGGAATGGGTTCAGTCATCTCTGTTTCACAGGTAAAGAGACTGAGGCACAAACCAGGTAGGTAAGATGTCCAGGTTTATGTAACCAGTTTGTATAAATGATGCAGAGAAGGGGGAGTCACAAACAACAACAGATTTCCCCACCTGCAATCCTACACTCTTTCCACAGTTCCAAGTGTGTCTCCCTCCATTCCTCTTTCTAGCAAACCATCCTTGTGTCACAGACTCCTTGGAGAAGTTGATAAGTTCTACGGATCTTTCCCCATGGGAAAAGTGCACCCGGACACACACACACACACACACTGCAGATTGTCATATAATTTTAGAGGATTCGGACCCAAACATGGACCTTGGGGCAAGAAATCCTGTTCTATTCCCCTGTCTTTTGAGACTGTCCATATAGATGATGAGATGGGGGTATGCCAAGGTGGCTCCAGGGTCATACAGAGGTAAAGTATACATGGTGGGGCGTGTGTGTGTATATATGCTGACCGCCCCCCCCAAAGACCAGAGATGCTACACAAGTTTTTGAAGAACCCAGAACTAGAGTGTATTATGCTAGGTGAAATAAGTCTGTCCGAGAAAGACAAATACCATCTGATTTCACTCATATATGGAATTTAAGAAACAAACAGGTGGACATAAGGGAAGGGAAGGAAAAATAAAATAAGATAAAAACAGAGAGGGAGACAAACCATAAGAGACGCTTAACTCTAAGGAACAAACTGAGGGTTGCTGGGTGGGTGAGGGGATGGGGTAACTGGGTGATGGGCATAAAGGAGGGGACTTGTTATAATGAGCATTGGGTGTTATATGCAAGTGATGAATCACTAAATTCTACCCTTGAAGCTAGTAAAAAAATAATAATAAAACTGAAGAACCCAGAACTAGAGGGCAGGACTTTTGTTATTTCCTCCAGAGGGGTGAGGCCCTTGGTCAGTCTTGGCAGCAGGGTGTGAAGGAGAGCACAGGGCACCGCTCTCCCCACCCCCAGCCCTTTCAGGGCTTTAGCTGGAAGAATGCAAGCTCTAGAACCTGCCCGTGGACTGTGGAATTCACCAGCGTAGCTTGATGTGGTGGGTGCCTCAGCGACAGCATTGAAGTCTTTGATGATTCACACAAATGAGGGGATGTAGATTCAGGAGAGTCAATGAGCTATTTGGAAGCACCGAATCCTATCCCATGTACATCGTGCTTACATATTCATCTAACTAGGATATGGCTGTGTAATAAGACAAACCATAAACAGCTGCTGAAGTAAATATCACCACAGCATGGAGCAGAGACCAAGTGGGTGACTTGTGGGGCAGCTCAGGACTTAGTGGGAGCCTCTTTACACACATGGCTTTAACCAGCTGCGTTATCTGGTTGCCTAGTCCACCACATGTTATAAACAGATTAGAAGGGAAGAGAGGGGCCACGGTAAACAGGACATTGAAGCCACAAGCCATGTGATGACTGATGTCCCAGTGGCAAAGGAGGAAGCACAAAGAAAAAACAGCCAGCAAAAGAGTGGGGAGAAAAGGACGAGGCAGCAGCGTGCATTTGACAGTGATGGTCACTCTTCACCCTTGACACGCTCTCCTCCTTGACTTCACCCAGTGTCGGGCTGCCCTGCAGTCACCAAACCCCCCACAGCTCCCCATAGGCCAGGCTCAGACCTCTCTCTCTCGAATTGTGTACCCCATTGCCTTGTGGATTCTGACTCAGCATGCCCAAAGCGTAACTGTCTACACTCTCTGACCAATCCAGACCAAATCTCGAGCTCCCCATCTCAGACACAGGTAGCCAGTGGCTCAAGCCAGAAACGTGGGCATTTTCTTTGGTTCCTTCCACTCCTCAATCTTGAAACTTTCGATCATCCTTTATCGAGCAACCATTACTTGAATGCCTCACGTGAGTCAAGTTCTGGGTGATGGAGAAATAAAGGTCATTATGATATAAAACGTCTGTTTCATGAAGGCTCTATACTAGTGGGGAAGTCACACAATACATAAATTGAATATATCTGTTTCTACAGATATATAGAAATGTAATATACAGAAATGTTTCGTTATAAAGAAAGGGTGACATGGTGACTGCAGTTTGAATGGTGAGAAGTGCCAACTGACATATTCTGAACAAAGGGCACCCGAGGCAGAGGGAACAAGAAGTTGCAGAGGCAGGAATGCGCTTTTGTTCCATAAACAGAAAGGGGGCCAATGTGGCTGGAGATCACCTTATCAAGGGAGGTTGGAGTGAAGTTAAGATCAGAGGGGCAGAGAAAATGTTCTTAAAAGATCATCATGAGGTGTCTGGATTTATTCTGATTAAGATGAAAAGCATTTGAACTGCTTTTAAAAGATAGTTTGGAGAGAACTTTCTGGCATGAACATCATGTTCTATATCCTAACAGGAGTTTGGGTTACATAGATGTATGCATTTGTCAAAACCCATGGAATGGTACACTTAATACTTGTACATTTCATTATATATTCAAAAGACAAAAAAGAAAAAAAAGAGCTGTAAGCAAATATTGAACTCTAGTTAAGGATATTGTATGCTGGAATATGTCTGCAATTTACCTTGAAATGGATCAGAAAATAAGATGGATAAATGATAGAAGGATGGATAGATATGTGATAAAGCAAGTAAAGCATTCATGGTAGGATCTCAGGGGTAGATATATGGGTATTCAACTTTTCTTTATATTCAAAAATAGTTATGCTAAAATGTTGGGGGTGGAGGCTTGTCTGATCTACATTTTAGAAAGATTTTTCTGGGAACTGAATAAGGAAGAGGCTCTGGAGGGCTGCTGAAGAAGCAGTGAGACAACCTAGAGTCTGTGGCAAGGATTTGGCCGAGGATGGCACCACTGGCAGCTGATGTCAGGCTATATTCTGGAGGTAGAGTTACGGGGTTTGCTGATGGATTTAAAGAGTAGGGGATCTGCAGGGAAAGAATGAGGGATAACTTCCAGTGTTTTCCTCAGAGTAGACTCATGGATGGTGATGGCATCGTTGGAAGTGGGGAGAACTGGAGAAGGTCAGGATGCTCCCAGTTCTCTTCTGATGGGTTACATTTTATATGCCTAGTGGAGGTCCATGTGAGGATGAAGAGTCAACAAGTAGAGATATCACTTTGGACTCTGGGGAGAGCCAGAGATGGCTGTATAAATTTGAGAGTGAACCATCAGAAGCCTCAAATTGGGATGAAGGTCATGAGATGGGATGAGACCATCAGGACAGTGTGTGAGGTTAGAGAAGAGTCCTGAGGGCCAAGCCCTGGGCACCCCAACAGTTAGGCTTCTGACAGAAGAGGGGAGCCAGCAAAAGGGGGATGAAGAGTGGCTGGTGAGGTAGAAGGGGAGCAGGCAATGGAGATGGGGTTGCGTAGAGAGATGCAGCTCAAGAGGAACAAGTGGTCACCAGTGCTATTCACCGCCACAGGGAATGTAGGCAAGGGAGCAGGCTTGTGGAGAAAAGGTGGAGCAGTTTCAGATTTTGTAATAAGATGAAATCCTTTCCATTGCAAATGACAGAAACTCGGCTAACTAGTTTATGCTAAATTAAGGGGGGTGGGGAGGGCATATTTATTCCTGCAGCCCTGAGCTAATGTCGTGTGGACTAACTAAAGTGGTAGGTGAATTCTGGCACAACGGAGTCCCAAGCGCAATGTCTGCCCTCAGTCTCAGTCTCTGTAACACGCACGCTCCCTGAGAGCCAACATGGCTCGCACAGCCGAGGCCACATCCTACTGCTTAACTGCCTCAGCATACAGTAGTCTGGCCATGTTCTAGCAGGAGGGTCCTGTAGGGTGCTGACTGCCTCATCATGTCTTTCCTGAGCATATGCTTGAGACATTCACTCTACCTAGGGAGAGAATTCATTCACACTTGCTAAGCCATGGTCTCAGACCCATTCCTATCACAGGGGATAGAAGGGGCAGCCCCATCCAAAAATTTTGGGCTGGAAGCTTGCTTGACCTTATCCGATCTACATTTTTAAAATTATTTTCTGAGGACTGAACAGAGAATATACCCTTAGGGATCCGTTGTGGGAGCAGTGAGACAAATTAGAAGTCTGTGGCAATGATTTGGCCTAGGATAGCAAGACTGGATGATCTGGAATGGATCCCCAATATGATAATGGTGTTCTTTTCCCAGAAAAAGTGAGGAAAGAAAAGCAAGCTGGGTATACCTAGCATGACCTATGACTCAATTCAAAAGATTGTTTTCCCATAAACAGTAAAGAAGAGATAAAATTACATATCAGAATGCTCATCACAATTTAACAGTGGAATTATTTATGAAAATTATAGTTGTCTCTCAACCATTTGCCTACATCATTCCCATGTGAGGTGACATGAATCATCCATCACATTTAGTATCCCACTGAGCCCAGTAGATTCCTGCTTATAATGAGTACCTAAAATTCCACAGGTTCTTTATAACATTTGTTAACTACCAAAACCTGTATGGTCTCTAGGTTAGAAGGACATGCTGGTACAGAGCCATAGAGTGGGGAACTCAAATCCTCACATTGGCATTTCTGTTAGCCTTACCTTCTTCATGGTTAGAATAGGGAGGCTGTGTCAAGGAAGGAGGGATAAATGAAACAAGAAATTAAATTAACAAGAAAGCTGCATTAGCAAGGCTGATATTAATTATGATGAAACATTTGTTTCAAAATATTTTAGTTTTATGCTAGCTGAATATTCTCTATTTATGTATAATTATACTTTTTGTGAAATCAGTTGCAATAAATTGTGGTAATAACATTTCGTGAGAAACAGCCTCTCTTCTTAGGGAAGACTTAAAATATTATTATTTATACCAATTAAAGATGACAAAATTAACTTGGAGTTGTGTGTTTCTGTTTTTGTTTTTTTGCTGCTATAGTTTTTGTTTTGGTCCAGAAAAGCATTTTCAAGAAGGTGGTCGAGTATGGCTTTAGCCGATAAGAGACTTGAGAACTTGCAGATCTACAAAGTTCTTCAGTGTGTTCGGAACAAAGACACGAAGCAGATAGAAAAGCTGATCAGGCTTGGATACCCTGAACTAATCAATTTCACAGACCCCCTCAATGGACACAGTGCTCTGCACTTGGCCTCGGTTTCCAATGACGTCGATATGGTCAGCTTTCTCCTTAGCCTTGGTGCTCACCCTGATGTGCAAGACAAGATGGGTTGTACTCCGACAATGAGGGCTGCAGAGCTGGGGCATGAATTGTCCATGGAAATATTAGCCAAGGCAAAGGCTGACATGACTATAGTTGATAATGAAGGAAAAGGTAAAAATCCCAACATTTTATCCAGTAGCTACAATCCACTCTGTAGCCAGAAATCCAGAAAGTGGACTTTTTTGCTTTCCAACTGTAGAAGTGAATTACTCATGAGTTCAAGTGAAAAGCCAGGTTCTCACTCCTGTACCTAAGGACACCATCTCCCTATAATTTGAAAATGGTATTGAGGTATATCTTAGGGAAACGAGCTGTGAGAGATGTCTCCCTTAAAAAAATTAGAGTTAGATTAATTTGTGTTTGGTGTTTTTTCTAAATGTAGAGAATTTTTAATGATACACACTGATAATACTATAGGCAGAATCATCGATTATAAAATACAAAAATCTTGTTTAGAACAAAAGATGAGGGAGAGAATTTCTTAATCTTTTTTATACTTTAGAACCTCAAAGAGTACTCAACTTGGACTCCAACAGGATTGTATTCCCTCTCAATAGCAGCCTGATGTAGAAAGGGGTTGCAGTTGGGAACTGGAAGGGCTAAGGTGGATTCTGGCATAAAATCCAATTCTTGAGGGTCAGTTTAAATGTATTTGGAAACCTGACTTGAACCTTGAGACATGGCATTTCCATGCTTTTTCAGGTGAGACAGCCCTACTTCTCCACTCTGTTCTCCCTAATCTCATCTCAACACCTTGTCTGGGAGCTTCTTGCCCAAATAACTCAAGGTTTCAGAAGGACTTGACACAGCCCCATGAAAATCACCAAGAAAATTACCACCAGGCTTAATATAAATTGGTAGATTTAATCAGTTGTCCCAAAGAGTTGCTTCAAGTACAAAGCCATTAACATCAGTCCCACACTGGAGAAATAAATCCCATTTTTTGGTGTTAATGTTTTCTGACAGGAACAAAATCCGCTTTTATAATTCTCTCCAGACTTCGTATTTGATAAATGACTTTCTTAAAACAATAGGAGAGGACAAGGAAAGAAACAATCATTTAATTACTTAATAGCACCACATAATGAAATGAACTTCAGATACATTCAGGGATCAAATGTGTTTTAAAATGTTAAATCCTGAAAAAGAAAAAGAAAAAAAGCCTCTTAAAGCTCTATAAAATATCATTTCCCAAAGTGTGTTCCATGGACCACTGAATCTCTAGGATGTTGATAAGCATTACATGCAAAATTGTTTCCACTGCCAAACTCGTTAGAGAAACATTGGATAAAACAAATTGAGACATGTTGATTTCACATTTGTCAGACAGACTAATGACAGTGACATTTTCCATTTGTCTTTGACCCTTGAAATAGTTTTTCCTTGTGGCATTTTATATACCAGGAGTTTTGTGAAATATACTTTGGGGAAACACTGTAATGGAGAATAGTTTACCTTCTAGAATTTGAAACAGAAATATAAGCTTAAAAAAAAGGTTGAGAAATTTTATAATAAAAATCTAAAATTGTAAAATTAAAAGTAAAGTAAAATTAGAAACAGGATCACGTGAATATTAGTAGCAAATGCAACAGCCATCTGGTTAATATCTAAGTTCATTGAAATTAATATTAAACCTGTCAAGGTTCTGGGAGATGAATGTATGAGAAAACAATCTGACCAATCACATAGGAAGAATTAAAAATAAAAAACTTGGAACAAATATAAATCTTGTTGCACGCATGACCTTGTTAGTCCGGCCCCATAGAGACTTGATTCTGTCTAAGCTGTGGTGTGCTTATTGCACTGCGAACCCTGTCTTCCCCACGTCAAGGAATCTAGCTCACCTTGCACAGCTCTCAGTTTGGCGGCCACTTGCCCAACTGCTTTGCTTATTCCACAGAAGTCTCTGCCATTGACATCCTATTCTCCAGCGACTGATGTTTCATTCACTGCACATTGGTCCTAAAGGACAAGCCAACATTTAAATGGTTAAAACACTTACTGGATCTTTAGAAGGAGGTGGGACATACTCTAGGTTAAACTGTACTTTGAAAAATTTTGCAGAACATGGAAAAGGTAACTCTCTAAGCCAAGAATTTCTTTTCTATATGTTGTCCTAGGGGATTAATTAGTGTCTGTCCAGTCTGGAGTATAGAATGGTGTCTGTTCTCTTCAAGGGTTAAGCTAGACTAGCTCCTAATAGCACCCATTCATCGGTTCTCCCATTTATAGGAATGCATACCCAGTCCCATAAATGTAGTATGAGAATTCTACAGTCTATCATCTTTGCCCTCTTTTTTTTTTTTGCTTCAGTTTTAGAATGTTGACTCATGTTCATTGTGGCTTAAAGAGTCAACCCAGATAGACTAACTGTGAGTTGCACCTGCCATCATTATAAAGTATCCATTTCCTAAGTACCTTAGGGCCTTTTGTAATGAATTCAGCCTCATCTGGTATTCTCTAGGTGACATTGTTGTTTGTTATTGTTTTGGCCCAATTTTGCCTGCTATCACTTGTTGTGTCTTTGGTTTTCTATTTTCAACCATGTCCTTGGCCATCTTTCTGTTTTTAACTGTTCTGAGTAACCCTATTTTAGATGCATCTGTTTATATGAAATATATTTAGATTTTGATTTTATATAAATTGTGGTTTTTATTTTAATGGTAGAATTTATCCAACCCATATTTATCTAGATGGCCCAAAGATTTGGCCTCAGGGCTGTCATTTATTTTATGTTATGAGAATATAATATATTTTATATATATATAAATAAATACATATAAAAATATTTTCCTATATGGTCCATATGTTCTTTTTTTGGTGTGTGTGTGTGTTATATTTTCTAAGGTTAATGGTCTGCTTTTAGATCTTTTTTTTGGTTGTTGGAATGGTAGTTTTATTTACTTTTATTATTTACTGATTGACTTTTAAAAATTGAGGTATAATTGGCATCAACATTATATCAGTTTCAGGTGTACACATAATTTGATATTTGTATGCATTGCAAAATGATCACCACAATAAGTCTAGTTAACACCCACCACCATATATAGATTTTTTTCCCCTTGGGAAGAGAAATGTTTTTGATTGTTTTAATGGCAAATTTAATAGCTTTTCATATACATAAAACTTTGTTGAATTAGCACTTTACATGGTATTCATTAATATTTTGCTATGAAAGAAGAGATTAGTACAATAACTTTTGCATCCTTAAACTTATATGTCTACTGCTTTTATATATGAACAGCCAGCTCGGTAGGTACAAAAAAACCTCCCATTTTCTTTCTCAAGTGATATTGTAGAGATCCTTTAGTTATTTTCTAGCATTGAATGTTGCTGTGGCAAAATCTGGAGGCCAGCTTGACTTTCCTCTTTTTTTTTCTTTTTTAAAGATTTTATTTATTTTTTTAACAGAGAGAGACACAGCGAGAGAGAGGGAACACAAGCAAGGGGAGTGGGAGAGGGAGAAGCAGACTCCCCGCTGAGCAGGGAGTCTGATGCAGGGCTCAATTCTAGGACCCTGGGACCATGACTTGAGCCAAAGGCAGATGCTTAACTGACTGAGCCACCCAGGTGCCCCTTGACTTTCCTCTTTATAGAGGACTTGAATTGTTACCCAGAGGCTCACAGGACATGTCCTCTACCTAGCTTTACCTAGGCACACCTCATTGATTGTTCTTAGTCCATTTTTCCTGAGACCCCAGTATGCTTTTTTCTTTTTTTTTTTTTTAAAGATTTTATTTATTTATTTGAGAGAGAGAGAGAGCATGAGGGGGGAGGGTCAGAGGGAGAAGCAGACTCCCTGCTAACAGCAGGGAGCCCGATGCGGGACTCGATCCTGGGACTCCAGGATCATGACCTGAGCCAAAGGCAGTCGCTTAACCAACTGAGCCACCCAGGAGCCCACAACGTTTTCTTCTTAATGCTGCTGTACTGACAGCCTTCTTCTTATAAACATGGCCAGTCTGCACATTTCATCATTCAGTACCATCTGCTTTGTGGCTCTGCAGCTTCAGATGGGACACAGCAAACCACCACTAGCCCTCCAGCACACACAGTCCTGCACGTGGACTGCAAGATGCCAAATACCCAAGGTTGACAGGGCCTCACATATCAGCACTCAGATTCTTCCCTGAACCAGGTCCTATCATATTTGGTTGTGACTGTTTTCTAATTGTATCAGAGGTTGACTCTCTTTCTTCCTCTGTCTTGGTGTTTCAGTCGGTTTCAGAAGGAAAAGCAAGGCAGCTACGCCTCTGCTTTGCCACCTTCAACTAGCCAATTATGGATTTCAAAATTATTAGTTTTTCTTTGCTATCTGGTTCAAATATAGAGAGACTATTAATGAAGTACTATTTGGGGATTCTATTTTTCTACAGGTATTTTGTTTTACTGCATTTTACCTACTAAGCGGCATTATCGCTGTGCATTGATTGCCCTGGAACATGGCGCAGATGTCAACAACTCTACCTATGAAGGAAAACCAATATTTATTAGAGCTTGTGAAGAAGCACATGATGTTAAAGACACGTGCCTGACATTTTTGGAAAAAGGAGCCAATCCAAATGCTATCAACTCAGTATGACTATTCCTGTGATTATAAATATTCCTTTTTTTTTTCAATTATAGAGTCTTAATAGTGCATTTTTTTTTGCATTTAAATATGGTAAAATTATCCTGTCAGCCTATAGACTTTCATTTCTATTCAAAATGCATTAAGATGATATACTCTCATTATCTTTATATTGCTATGATTTTACAGTTTATTTCCTAATTACATTTGGAAAATTGGTATTTATTATGCATAAAGGTAAAACATCATTAGAGAAAATAGAAAAGATATCACCAATGTCTAATAAAAATTTATCTTTTTGGAAAGAAAATATGTAGTTGTGCTATTTCCCTCATTCATTTTGCTCCCTGTCCTCATTTGGCCAATTTTATTGAGTTTTCTAATTGTTTAAGAGGCATTTCAAGACAATAATAATAGATTTTTTCTCATTAGAAAACACTTAAAACCTAATTTTAGCATATATTTTATCCTCTTTTCTCCCCTTTTGCTCTACTTTCTTTGCAAAAAAAAAAATGCATCTTTAGCATGATTTTTTCACAGGGACATCTGGTGTGACCCTGACTCTGATATTGGAACTCTCTACATTGACCCACTGCACTGACTTCATTTTTCCTATTTGCTTTGTGGAACTAATAAAGATGTAGAGAATTAAACCTGCCAGTGTGAATCTAAGGCCAAATGGATTGAGAACATATGTATACCAAATGTGTTATTTAAGATGACAAGTATAACCAGAATTTGATGTGCTTCTTGTCCAGTCCACAGGTCGAACGGCTTTAATGGAAGCATCAAGAGAAGGAGTGATAGAATTAGTTCGAGGGATATTGGAAAGAGGAGGTGAAGTGAATGCCTTTGACAATGAGAGAAAACAAGCTGCACATTTTGCTGCCAAAGGAGGCTTTTTTGATGTAAGAATCTGCCCTTTGCTTTAAAATTTGTTGCTCACCATTTCTTACCTTTTCCTCAAATTTTTAAATATCATATAGGTTACACTAAGAATTTTTTCCACATTACCATCTTGATTTCCCTAAATAATTCTAAAATTATATTTTATATCAAATATTATATTTTTAACTTTGTCTAGCTCTTTATTCAGTTTTATCGGCTTGCCAAGTTTATGCATTTAATATTACTAACCATGGTTTTCTGTATTCTTAACTATGGCAATTTAAAAGTTTTGCCAACCAAGACTACTTTATTTTATGCCTCTATTACATATTAGACTCTTCATAATATGTCCGGCATGGCCCAGTTGTAGAGAGAACAATGTCAACATACTCTTATCTCCCTGATTTTTTTTTTTAAGATTTTATTTGTTTATTTGACAGAGAGAGACACAGCGAGAGAGGGAAGACAAGCAGGGGGAGTGGGAGAGGGAGAAGCAGGCTTCCCGCTGAGCAGGGAGCCTGACGCAGGGCTCGATCCCAGCACCCTGGGATCATGACCTGAGCCAAAGGCAGACACTTAACCGACTGAGCCACCCAGGTGCCCCTTTATCTCCCTGATTTTTTGTGTGCATCTAATGACTCACCTCCATTTTAAACTCTTCAGTATTCTGGTTATCTGGATATACCAGCAAAGGGTATCTCATAGGTACAGTGACGTTGCAGAAACGAAATAGGAACCAATGCTCTCCTTTTTTTTTTTTTTTAATTCTCAATTACATCTAAAATTTCTTTACTCAATTTTCTGAGTTTTAACAATTATCTTTGTTTTTGTCATTCGGTCTCTCCCCTGCAATAAAAATCTACAGCACAATAGAAGTCACATGTGGTTAAGAATTTGCTTCCCTGATATTTCCCACAGGCTGATGTTTTCTAGAATTACTAGAATTCACTAAGATGGCATGCCCCAGCTGAATATAGAATTTTCTAACCTCTAGATCAACGCTATTTGATAGAACTTTTGGCAATGTGGAAAAGTTATAAATCTGTGCTGTGTAAAATAGAAGTCACATGTGGCTTTTGAGTATTTCAAATATGGCTAGTGAAACTAAGGAACTGGATTTTTAAAAATTGTTTTCTATTTAATTCAATTTAATTTTAAATAGCCACGTGTAGCCTAAGTAACTATTGGAGAACACGTTTAGGTGCCAGTCTTCATTCAATGAATGTACATTGCTATTCCTCTACAATATCTACAATTTTTTTTGCAGATATTGAAGCTTCTTTTTGCTTACAATGGAGACATGGGGCTGATATCAATGAATGGGAACACACCACTTCATTATGCTGCCATGGGTGGTTTTGCAGATTGCTGTAAATATATAGCTCAGCGAGGTAAAATTGCCTAGCAATTTTATGCTTAAAGTATTTATGATTTACCCATGTTGTAGATGAGCAGAGAATCTGGGCCTGTCACTTGTCAGTTGCTTATCTTTTTCAATAGCCGAACATCAGTTATATACGTAGAAAGAAAATTGAGAATCTTTTCTTACTCTACCTTCTGTCAAATCATGAATCTTGTCTTAAAGTGATGAAAACCCACATTCTCAAATATTTTTAGGTTATTGTTAAAAATCTAAACAGGATTGTTCATGGGTCGACTAATTATTAAAACGCTTATAGTTATTAAACTCCTTTTAAAAAAATGTTGACATCAATCTAAAGGACGAATATTGAAAACTATGTCTTTTAGTCTGAAATTTTAACTATTTTATTAAAAAATGTTCAATTGTATCAAGTGCAAAGGATAAACTTTTCTAAATAATTTGAAATTATGGGAGAAATGTTTTAGGGAGAAATATGAAATAAAATGAAAATTTTCATGGAAAATTTGAAAGGTAAGTGATATTTTAGATTTTCCTGAAGCTTCTATGTAACTATTAATTTAGGAATATGAAATATGTATGTATAGCTTAATGTATTCCTTAAAGTGGTAATATTAGCTAATTAAGTTTGTGGATCAAATTGGTGTTAATTACATGCTGACTGGATGTACATTGAAAGTTTTTAACTCAGGGCGCCTGGGTGGCTCAGTTGGTTAAACATCTGCCTTTGCCTCAGGTCATTATCTCAGGGTTCTGGGATTGAGCCCGTGTTGGGCTCCCTGCTCAAGGGGGAGTCTGCTTCTCCCTCTGCCTTTCCACACCCCCCTTGTGCTCTGTCTCTTTCTCTCGCAAATAAATAAAATCTTTATTTAAAAAAAAGTTTCTAACTCTTCGTTAGAAGTGGAACTGCATTCTGCTGAACTTTATGGTAGTGTTTTTTTTCTTTTTTTTCCAGTTTGAGAAATAGGCAAAAACTTAGAGTCTATTATTCTACAATTCTAGAATAGAGCAGAGAATTTTAGAAGTCCCTGGGGCCTAGAGATCCTGTATTGTAACCACTAATATAAATAAGACTAATGTGCCTGTATAACTAAGAGTGTAATAACTGATTCACTTCTACTTTTTATGAACTTATACAAGCTCGTACTCTCCCCCCATCCCCCCAAATAATAAACACTTTTAACAAATAAAGGAAAATATATCAAATGCAACTTTTGCCCCCATAAACGGTCTCATCAGTCTTGTTTTCAAATCTGTCACTATCAGCAATTTATTCTGACATTTTTAACACTGTATATTTCTAAGAACTAAAGATCTGTCCAGATTAAGACAAGCTTCTTCAACTTTAACATGTTGACCACTTCATTATAGGGACAAACATCACCAGACATCTACTCTGTTATTTATGTACTCCTGGGAGAAAGTCACAAAAAGCAAATTGAGAAACACATTTAGTCAGAGCTTGGGCCATGCCAAAGGCCTTCCCAATGATGCAGAAAAGTATTATCTTCCTGGCAGAGTCATGAGACTACACCGTGTTTCTAAAACAAGGGCCTGAAAGCATTCTAAGTTCTGTAGCATGTTTGGAAGTAACAACCACTTCACTGGATCAAGGTGGGGGACCCAGTTCCATAGCAGAAGTGTGATCAGTTACATGTCCAGCTAAGGCAATCAGAGCCCCAACAAACAATGCATTAGCCATGAAATGCTCATTTCTGAGTAAACTCCCTGGATTCAGTGTCTTCTATACTTAAATGTGAAGGCTGAATTCTTTTGCCACATTAAACTATCTTCTTCAGTGTTCTCCTCCTTTGCCCCTGGTCCTGCTGCTGGAACAATTTACAAGTCCCCGTAAGCAGTGCGAGTGCTGTATCCAAGGGCAGAAGCTGGGAGTTTGGAGCACTTCTGGGGAAGCACCCCATGAGGCTTCTCTTTCTCTTGGGCCTTTGGCTGGTGCTCTGCAGCACACACCAGCTGTAAGCTGAGTACGTTTGACTGCAGATCATGCATCACAAAGGGAATGAATGGATCTTTATTTTTACTAATTATAGAGGAGGAGACAAAAAATCCCAAGGCAAAAGGAGAAGAAAAGGGCCTTCAGATCTTTAAACTGGGATGTTGGAGTCTTTTATCCACATAAAGGTTTCTAACTAGGAGGAAACTGGGAGCAGAAGGAGGCAAGATAAAACACCTT
Source organism: Leptonychotes weddellii (assembly GCF_054177405.1). NCBI lineage: Eukaryota > Metazoa > Chordata > Mammalia > Carnivora > Phocidae > Leptonychotes > Leptonychotes weddellii. The sequence goes on from NC_138378.1 coordinate 31,581,724, forward strand.
TAAAGTCCTTTGATCCTTAGGGGTGAATATAGGAGTGGCTTGGGAGATGGTAGATAAACACCCAGACACCTTGAATAAGCAAAAAAGCTAAGTAAAGACAGCATTCTCGAAATTGCTATGGAATTATGCTATCAAGATCAGTATCAGGTCCCCTTTTCAATAAGTCACTGTTCTTAAAACTGTTCAATATGGACATTTTAGAATCCTCATTGTCATGATACTCTTTTTGAGTTCTTCTACCACTAGTAAAATTGTCAGTCTTAATATAAAGTTTTAAGTTTTGACAATGCCAAAGGAAGTATTAATCTTAAAAAGCACTGGTGACTCATTTTCTTTTTGACAAGGAATAAAACTATAAAGTATTGGAGGGGCATGTTTTATTTTTGCATGCAGCTGCATACATATTTGGTTGCTGGACATACTGATTGAGTAGCAATCTTTCTGATTATGTGATATTGGCAAAGACACAGAAGAGCTTTCTTCTAGATTCAAAACACTAGAAAGAGCTTCTTCATAGTCTGACTTATTTATATACATAATGGATTTTTAATATCTTAAGACACTTATGGACAGCACAGCCTTCCTAGTGGCACTAAGTAGACTCCCCAATGCACTCAGAGAAATTTATTTATTTGAAGAATACTTACATATAATGTTGGTGTCATCATTTTAAGGAAGGGACCAAGAAGGAAAATGAATTTTAATGCCTACTTTGCACAAACGTAATACTAGAGTCCTTTCAGATTTAATGAATGAATGACTTTGTCCTCCATGGGGTTGTTCACATGAGCAATCACAAAACAGCAGGTCAATATAAATTACATTGAATTCATGGAGAATACAGATAAATATAGTTTAAGATGGTACACAGATTTGCAGTCATAATCATTCAAAAAGAAGCAGGTGTACAGCATTCTGAGTTCCTAAGGGCCTTGTAAGCTGTCTGAACCCAGCTTCTTTCCAAATTCAAATGCCACCCTTATTCTTTTCCTGTTTGGCAGGAAGTCTCCTTAGCAAGTATCCCAATATGAAATTTGTTTCAAGTATCTATAGGGATTCATGTCCCAATCCTTTAGGGGCAGAGAATATAAATTGGAAACAGATTTCGCTCAGAATTCACCAAAGTGAAGCTCACAGAAAAAAAAAAAAATTCACAGTTTAATTTTGTAATTATAATAGCTAAATGGGTTCATTGCTCTATACAAATAATTTAGGGATAAACTTTTGGCCAGTAGTTCAAGCTTAAGAAAATGGTTGTAGGAATGTCATTTGCAGAGTCATGCAAGTGCCTAGGCACTATTCATGATGATGATGCTTCATGTTTTAGGATGTGACCTGAAATGGAAGAACTTAGACCATAAAACACCCAGGACTGTGGCCAAGGAAGGTGGCTTCAAAGCAGCAAGCAAAGAAATACGGCGGGCAGAGCGCACCGCTAATAAACTGGTGCGGCCAGGAGCCAAAGATCCAAATCCACTCTGGGCCCTGAGACTTCACGACTGGTCGCTAGAACATGAGACTTTCCTTCGGGAAGCCTTTTCGTTTGTGGACAGAGGCGATGGGACAGTCAGCAAGGAGGACTTCGTGTTGACGCTGGAGGAGAGGCAAGAATATGTGACCCCAGAACAGCTGGCTATGATAGCTCAATATCATGAGAAATTGCGGGGAGCTGGGGTCAACATTAATGATTTCTTTAAAGGAACCAGGTACTTGAGTAAGTCTTATGTCTTGGGATCCTATGGACCTAAGAAAAAGAAAAAAGGGATGGCCAAAAAGCCAAAGAAAGGCAAGTTTGTCTTACCGCTACCAATCTGCATCATTCCTGACCACGTATTTCCCCGCCGGAGTGACGGCGGGCCGCCCTATTACATGATTGAAACCTACAAGAATGTAACAGATAGCAGTCGGTTTAACCGAGACTGGCCGCCCGAACATCCCGTTCGGGATGACTCTGCTTGGTACATTGATGATCCACCGAAGGTATTTTCAAATATTAATTTCATCACCAAGGCAGGAGACCTGGCTTCTCTGAAAAAGGCGTTTGAATCAGGAATACCTGTGGATATGAAGGATAATTATTACAAAACACCGCTAATGACTGCGTGTGCCACGGGAAACATAGATGCCGTCAAGTTTCTTCTTGAAAAAGGGTGTGTTTTCTTGGTTGAATTCACATTCAACTCCAGAATTTTAGGACAAAGAAAGTGCTTCATTCCTGACGTCGAGATTACAGACAGATCTTGTATGGGAAAATGGGCTAATGGGAAGCTGGGAATGTGTGTACCCAAAGATGGTTTGCCAGTAATTATGCATGAAGTTGCTTTGCCTAGGAATTAATCTACATGGTGTGGAGTCACTTTTTATTTTATTTTAAATTACCGAAAGAATTTTTTAAACTATTTTTTTTAAGATTTTATTTATTTATTTGAGAGAGAGAGAGAGAGTTCATGAGCAGGGGGGAAGGGTAAAGGGAAAAGCAGATGCCCTGCTGAGCAGGGAGCCCAGTGAAAGAATTTTTTTTTATTGTGGTAGGGACAGATAACATGATCTATCCTCTTAACAGGTTATAAGCGTACAGTACAATATTAACTATAATCACAGAATTGCATAGATCTCTAGAACTTATTCATTTTCCCGCATTGCTTTTTAATCTGTCTCCTATGTGTGGGGATCCTAGCAAATTCAAACAAGTGGGACAGTGATCATGATGACTTAGGGCATGTCTCATTCCCTCCTCGAGAAGCAGCAGTCTTTTCCTTGGTTCATTTGTAAATATCTTTAAAATATCCAAGCATGACATTTTTACTGAACTTCTAAAGCAACTACTCAGGTTTAATTCCTTCTCTTACCATAGCTGAATAACCTGGCATAAGTTTCTTTTTTGTGTCTCACATTTTTCATTTTTATAATGGGGCTCTACTAGGATTCAGCTTGCAGATTTTTTGAAGATTAAATGAGTTAAAATATGTAAAGCAAAGTAATTGCATATTTGATAGAAGGGTATTATTGTTATTACTGTAACGGTCAAGGTCAAAGAAGCATTCAGATTTGTATATTATCAAGAGGGAGTATAAAGTAATTAATGAGAATTTGAACTTTTGGACAGTGAATTTTTAAAAAGGACTAACATTTAAAATAATACATTTTCATGCTTAGAATTTTAATAATGGAGGTGCATTTAAAAATCTATGACATGCAGAGAAAGTAGACACAAAATGAAATAATAGGACTTTTTTATTTCCTATCAGCTTTTACCTTCACTAGATCCAGTTATATAATTTTCCTTAATTTTTTTTAAGATTTTATTTATTTATTTGAGAGAGAATGAGATAGAGAGAGAGCATGAGAGGGGGGAGGGTCAGAGGGAGAAGCAGACTCCCTGCTGAGCAAGGAGCCCGATGCGGGACTCGATCCCGGGACTCCAGGATCATGACCTGAGCCGAAGGCAGTCGCTTAACCAACTGAGCCACACAGGCGCCCCATAATTTTCCTTAATTTTAACCTTTGCAAAAAAGTGTAACCCCTGGGATCTAACTAAGTGCCTTTTAAAACTAAACAAAATGTGTATGTATATATATATGTATATATATATATATATATATATATGCATGCAAAGCAAATTAAGACTGTCGGATAATGCGGAGCACGAGTCAAGAAAAATTATGGCACAGAGTTTAACTTTATTTAGAGCTTCCCTGGTTTACAGTTGAACAACTTGATAACACTAATAGGAAATCTTGCTTTGCATTTCCAGCCTCTGGTGTTTGGAACAAGCAACATTTTTAGCTTGTGCATCTATCTTATTTTATAGGGCTAACGTTAATGCAAGAGATAATTTCCTGTGGACCCCACTTCATTTTGCATGCCATGCAGGCCAACAAGACATCGTTGAGCTTCTTGTTAAAGCTGGAGCAGTGATAGATGCGGTCTCAATCAACAACTCCACCCCTTTGACTAGAGCCATCGAGAGCTGTAGACTGGATACCGTAAAGTACCTTCTTGATATCGGCGCTAAATTCCAGCTGGAAAATAGAAAAGGTGCGTGGGCGCATGAGTGGTGGTTCGGGTCAGAAGAGGAGAATTTACGTTAGATTCCAAACCCCTTCTGGTTCTCTTCTTGTAAGATCGCATTTCCCAGCAAGTCGCTACTGCAGCCACAAGCCTAAGTTGAATGTTCTGGAAGTTGGTTTCATACACAGTTCCTCTCAAGTCACTGGTGTGAAAGGATCGGTTCTTGATGTTTGCAGTCTGTCATGGATGGATACTTTTGTAAAGTACAGTAAAAAGTGATTTACTAGAAAATGAAGTGGGGAAATAAAATGTAAGGTTTTTTTAATCACTAGATTAAAGTGATGGAAAATTCTATCAAATCCATCCAAAAATTTCTAAATGCCCACTCTTAATTTCTTACTTATTTCACTGTGGCCCAGGAAGCATTGGTTTGTGGGCTTATACCGGTTTTCAGACTATACCTTGGGTTATCACACTGTCATAACTACCAAGTCCCTAGGAAGTGGCATAATTTTAAAGGCTGTAGAATTTGGATTATTTCTAAAGCTGAACAACACAATTCCTGAGTTTGAGGCTCTCCCTGGGAAGTAAATAGGAGGGGCCCATCTTATGTCATAAATATACAACCTGAAAAATAAGCATTTGAATAAATGTTTGACCTCATTGCTTGGAGGTGTCATTTTCTTAGAGTGGAACCCATTGCTTCCTTTTGATCGGAGAGAGCATTAACTTTTCTGGCTGCTTTGGGCTTCCCCTGGGTCACTGGTAGTATTGTTTCAGGCCTGCCTGAGGATATTACAGTTGTCATAATACCCAGCCATCTGTATAGAGCACTGTAACTACCAGCTTCCCCAGGCCTTTTTGAATATACATCCTTGTATCAGGGAAAGGGGAGGATAGTGTAAAATTGTCACACAAAAGGAAATGTGTGTAAGGTGGGAAGAGAACCATCAATCAAATATCCAAATGTAAATATTCTACCAATATTTCTTATCCATTTTTTTAAGAAACATGCTCAAAAAAATTAACAAGAAAACGTTGTGTTGTTAGTAAATGGCACTTTAAACTATGAAATTTCAGAGCTGGGTCCGCCTTAGAGAGTAGCTGATCTAGCTTGGTGACCTTACACATAACCATTGGCTGTAGTAATCACCCTTACTGCCACATGCCGAGGCTGATGTGCTGAGGTTTTTTGGCATGGTTTATTATCAGTCTGTTTATTGCAACTCTGAATTTATGTCTTGAGCAGGACATACTCCCATGGATGTTGCAAAGGCATATGCTGACTATAGAATAGTTAGTTTGATTCAAGAGAAGCTGGATAACTTGCCAAAACCAACAGAAAATCAAAAACTGAAAGGCAAGCCACCTCCTAAAGTGAAGACTGAAGGCCCTGAAGTTAAGAAAGAAGAGGTAAGAAAAGTGATCGACTACCCATTAGTAACTGGTAAAAGCTTGCGGGAGGTAGGAGAGTGTCAGTATTTACACATTGTTACACAGCATGGGCGAAATAATATGCAAGCCATATTTTCAGCACTATTATGCAGCATTGAAAAAAAATACCTAGCAAAGAAATTTCTCTTACTGAAAATTCTAAAAAGTGCTCATTGCAAATAGAATCCATGTAAAAACCAAGTTGGCTCAGCCAAATACAATTAGAATGTTGAAAAAAGAACTGGTATTGGATATGTATATATTTGGTTCTAAGTCATACAGATTCGATGAGATGGCTCAGACAGGGAAGGAAGGTAAGAAGAAAGAAGCAAAGCATGATTTTCCTTCATTTTGGTCTCATAATCTTTCATTACCCACCTTATCCCTCTTCTAAGGAATTTTTTTTT
>NC_138378.1:31588075-31687416 GCF_054177405.1 Leptonychotes weddellii
CCCCGGTCTTTCTGTGACCCCGAGGGTCCTGAGACCACACTGTCCCACGAGGGTTCCACCCCCCACTTAGCCACCAGAATGACGTCCCTCAGTGGAGCAGACTTCTAAAAGTTCCGATTTTGTGCTCCGTGGTTCTATCACTTGCCAGAAGCGGCCGACGGAGGCCCCTCCCCCGCCGTCTATCCTCCCGAATATCGCCTGGGATTCACTTCTCCGCACGTCCTACCTTCCAGAAAGTGGTCACTTTTCTGTTCAGAGAGTTGTTGCTATTCTTTTCTTCGATCTCCTGTTGAGTTTGTAGGTGTTCAGAATGGTTTGATCCCTATCCAGCTGAATTCCTGAGAGGAGACGAAATCCAGATCTCCTACTCCTCCGCCATCTTGCTCCAACCCCCCATCCCCTTCTAAGGAATTTTAATGACTACCACTGAACCCTGGGGGTATCGAGCCACTTGTGACTTGGATATCCCTCAGAATGACTCCAGAAAGTTTTAAAGGTGCCAAAGTGACTGTTCCTGGTAATCCTGAATAATGTGCATGCCTCTAAACTACCAGCAAAAGGTTGAGGTTTTTGCCCTGGCAGATTACAGAGAGAGCAAGACTTTGTCATTAGCAGGGAAGCCCAAGTGTATTTCTAGGCTAGAAGCTTCTTTAGGGAAGCAAGAGGATCCCTGGAGATTCTTTGCAGACATAAGACAGGGTAAAATTCAAAAAGGAAAAGCTCTAATGTTATCAAATTGGAAAGGGTTGGAGAAACATAGGTGGTAAGAAGTAGAGAGAGTGAAAAGATTGTAACAACCATGGAGGACAATAAACAGTAGAGAGTAATAAACATGGAAGACGAGAGTAAGAGGGGGCCAGAGGTGAAGGAAGATCAGTTGGCTAGGCTTCTACTACATACATCATTATCTTTTTAGTAGAATAATTTAATTCTTCTAATCAATGGCCATAGGTCAAGGATATTTTGAAGACTTGTATGATCTGTCTCTGATACTACTAATTAAGTAGAGCTAAACAAGGCCAACTAGTTATCTTTCCCCATCCAAAGTTATAATAATATTCTATTTCATTTCAAATTATAATTTGTATGGTAACATTTTAATTTTAATTTTTTCTTGGCTTCAGAGTAAGATAAAGAATGGCAAATATTAGAAAGTATATATAGGTTTTTGCAATTGATAGGGTTGGTTTTTCTTCTGTCTCATTTCCAGGAACCACTTTCATCTGTTTATACCATACCAACCATATCAGAGGAAAAGAAAATGCGTAAGGATAATGTGGTTTATCTCAATTCATTGATTACCAGTGGTTATACCAAGAAAGTGGATATCACATTTATTCCACGGAGGGTAAGTACTTTGGAAAGACCTTCATAACATGTTATAAACTCATAATATCATTTTCTAAAGACTTTTTATGCAGAGCACCCAAACAAATATCCAGAGATTATCTTTCATAGTTATAATTTGAAGGTGTCCTTTTGCCAGGTCCTACTGCTTTGATTAAGTCCAACTTGTTTAGCTTCCAATATCTAGTTTCCCCTGCTACTATTTCTATATTGACATTTTAATTGTCCCTGAAAAACTATTTTTTGGTCAATGCCATTCCCTATAGCCATTTGGTCATCGAATGCTATAGATACATTTTTTTTTTTAAAGATTTTATTTATTTATTTGACAGAGAAAGACACAGTGAGAGAGGGAACACAAGCAGGGGGAGTGGGAGAGGGAGAAGCAGACTCCCTGCCGAGCAGGGAGCCCGATGCGGGACTCGATCCCGGGACTCCAGGATCATGACCTGAGCTGAAGGCAGTCGCTTAACCAACTGAGCCACCCAGGCGCCCGCTATAGATACATTTTCTTGATGCTTCTCAGACCCTAACCTTCCTCTTTACACTCCTACTACCATTTCACTTGGGAGTTTCATACTAAGCAACACCGGATTTATTTAGTAGCTGCCTAAAACATCCACAATTAAAGAGGTGGAGACATCTTTGGAAAACAGGAGCGATCTTGCCAATGCCCATCAAACCATGCTGAATAAGAGACCACCAGCCCCCTCTTCCTTCTACTATGAAAATAATTTTCTCAGGACTTCCCCATAAGACATAAAGGTAGCAAACCCCAATGATCTAACTCTATCACTTCCTTTTTTGACATCTTAAAAATGAACAACAGAGGATCATCAGAGGTCACTAAAAAGCATTCCAGTTGTCCAAATAGTCACCATCAGAAATAGTGATGCCCATGTAGCCACTGACATCATGTAAGAGGAAAACAAAAGTTAAAATAGATTTAGAAATAAATTTGATAGTTTTGAATTAACCATACTGGGCATTATCTGCATACTGCCATGTGTTTGCTGGCTTTCCTACTCATGCCTTCGCTGAATATGGTGATTTATTTAAGATCTGGAGTCCTGAAGCCACAACAGCAGAGCTGATCAGAAAAAGGGAGCTGCGGCGAGAGAGGTTCACTTATGAGGTGGACTTTGAGGACTTCATGATGCCCTTTCAGAAGAACATCACAGAAAAAGCTAAAGCCTTGGAAGCCGCCTTCAAGACCTAAATCACAGCAGCTGCTTCTTGCGGTCAACATTTTGAGGCCCAGGGACCATACTTCAGAGAAAATTGGTATTTCCATCAAAGTCAAAGCAATCCACAAATTAAGAATTTGTAACCAAACATTTGTTTTTGCTCTAACAACTATAAATATTCTGAGCTATCTAGAAAGTGTGTATTTTATTTTGCAATGAATTACATATTCTGGATAAACCCCCTAATCTTCTTTAAGGATGTAGGGGAATAAATGGCATTTTCGTTATAAACATAACATTATCACAAAAAATTTACAGGATGTATGTCATTATGTTGCTAAAGTTATAATTCTAGTGGAAATTGATGAAAACAATTTAATAGTAGGGAAGAGAAGTAGGTTTTCTTTTTTTAAAGATTTTATTTATTTATTTGACAGAAAGAAACACAGCAAGAGAGGGAACAAAAGCAGGGGGAGTGGGAGAGGGGAAAAACAGGCCTCCCACGGAGCAGAGAGCCCGATGCAGGGCTTGATCCCAGGACCCTGGGACCATGACCTGATCCGAAACGACTGAGCCACCCAGGCACCCCGGGAAGAGAAGTAGTTTTAATCCATTAAGTAAGGAGTTTGTTTCTGACACACCATTGTATGTATTAGATACTGGTATGTATCCGATACCTTGGGTCAGATAAACTTTATCACCTCTAGCAGACGCTGTCAGCACTCCACCCCTTTCTCCTCTGCTTTGGGATTGAAGTAGGCCTGACTTCCATGGATGCTGGAAGGCTGCCTCTGACATAGTAGGACCCAAGTACGTGAGAATGAGAGCCTCCTGGAAGCAACTCTCAACCAGAGACTGAACAGATATGGTGTATTAACACCCCAGCTCCCTCACTGCCCTAGTTGGATTGTTTGGAAGTGTGCATTCCTACTGATTGCTAAAGCTCCCCTGAGAGGTTAAGATCACATTGCCCACAGTGGTAATTTGATAATACACCCTTCACTGGCCACTTTCCCTTCTCTGTCCTCCCACATTTCTCCCACACCTACAGATCTTTATCAAGATCACCTCTGAAATACATATACCTAAACCCTTGTCTCAAGGTTGCTTCTGGAAGGACCCAAACTAAGATAACAACTACAGTACTAGTTATGATTCTGAGACCCCCTAGCGAAAATTTTAAAAGTGCGTTCCCTGGGATGCCTGGGTAGCTCAGTCGGTTAAGTGTCTGCCTTCAGCTCGGGTCATGATCCCGGGGTCCAGGGATTGAGCCCCACATTGGGCTCTTTGCTCAGTGGGGAGCCTGCTTCTGCCTCTCCCTCTGTCGCTCTGCCTACTTGTGCTCTCTCTCTCTGTGTCAAATAAATAAATAAAACCTTTAAAAAAAAAAGTGCCTTCCCTTATCTTCTGTTTACTATAAAATAAGCATTTCCCCAGCAAGGATGATGTGCCCCCAGGGTTTTGTGCAATTAAGAAACAGTTCAAGTGGTATTCATACACTAGCTGAAACTTTGAGCAAAATTTCCAGATGCCAAAAAAACATATATATGATAAAGAATGACCAGATATCATATGTGACTTTTTCTTAAGGCAAGTGTATGGGGTGGGAGCAAGGGAGAAGAGGGGGTTTAAGAGACCCACCATGAACCCTTACAATTGTCCACTGGGATTTAGGGCAGGGGCCTGATACTTGGAAAAGAGGTATGTCAGGATTCTACCAGAGAAATAGAACCAGTAGTATAGATAGATAGGCGATGATAGATAGATAGATAGATAGATAGATAGATAGATAGATAGATAGATAGATAGAGAAAGGGATTTACTGCAAGGGGCTCACTTATATGATTGTGGGACTGGCAGAGCAGGCCATCAGGAAGGCCAGGCTGGAAACTCTTAGGTGAGAGGGTGAGAGCTGTCCCTGCAGTTCACAAGTGAAATCTCTTCTTCCACAGGGAAACTTCAATTCTGCTGTTAAGGCCTTTCAACTGAGAGGATCAGGCCCACCCAGATTACAGAGGATAATCTCCTTTATATAGAGTCAACCAATTGTAAATGTTAATTGCATCTATGCAGCTCCTTCACGGCAACACCTACACTTACTGTTTGACTGAGTAACTGGGTGCTATAACCTAGCCAAATTGAGACAGAAAACTGACCACTGCTGGAGGTGTACTGCTGAGTAAAAAGTGAGGGGAGGCATCACCCATACAGGAAATACAGTGAATGCTGGGCAGGAGTGCCAAAAATATCCACAGACAGAAATTCACTTTAGGATTGCCTTAGCAAAGGGCACAGACTCCAAATTACAACTCTGTCAGCCATGTATGACAAAAACCCTTTGCTTTACCCCCTCCCTCACTTTCCACCTGTGGAAGAGCCTTTAATGGAGCTAGTGAGTGGTGAGGAGGCTGGATGAGTGAGCAAGTAGCTAACCAGGCCCACTTTCCCCTGAGGCAGGCTTGAGCTGGAGTTCCTTACAAGTTGTATATTATGGAGCCTGGAGATTTGCTATTAGACAGAACTGAATTTTGTTTGTTTTCTGAGTTTTGTGTGTATGTTTATTTTTAATTATTTTGAAGTTTTGAAATGTACAGAAAAGTTGCAAGAATTTTAGCTTCCATTGGCTGAACCCTCCCTCAATGCAAAGGCAAAATTTGTAGACTTCTCAATACTTTACTGATAATATACTCCGTTCTAACTCCTACTTATAAGAAGTGAAATACTATGGAGGAGAGGGGCTGAAATTGGAGGGAAAGTGGGGACATGTGCCCCTTAAGGGACAGACTTGTTTTTTGGACAACGCATTGCACAACTCCAGAAGGGTCCGGGACCATAGAATATTTTGTGAACAGTGCCCCTGGAGTTACAGCCTGTCTCTAAGTCACCTTAATGAAAAATCACATCACTGAAGCAGATTGGAGGGATAGTATTGACTCTTCTGAGGGTTATTTGGCTTTATCTTGCTAACAGCATCTTCCGAGTCATTGCAAGTCACATTGCTCCTGATACTCAATAAACTACCCAAGAACTCCATGGGCTAGAACATTTTTATAAGGAACTCAGCTCTGGTAACAAGGTCACTACTTTTGGTCACCAGCTTTTGAGGTAGGCAGCAGGAGGTATAGCTAAGGGATTTCAGAGTTCATGAAAGTGAGACCAAGAGATACCTGCTCATCTCTGTTCAGTTTCTAGTATTCCCATGTCTTTCTAGGTGGCATAGAATTGGTAGGCTCAGAATTTGCTATAAAATTCAGGCTTAATTCTTTAATAGCATCTTAGCTCTTTCACTTACTAGCTATGTGACTTGGCAAACTGACCTCTCTCAGATTATTTCCTCGTGTGTAAAATAGGGACCCTCACTCACTGTGGTAGTGATTAGTACTATTCACCAAATATTTCCAGCCTGTCCCCACACACTGTAGGACCACACTTCCTGTCCTGCCCCCTTCTTAACTAGTTGTGAACAATGAGTTGTGAGCAGAAGTGATGTTTGTCATTTCCAGGGTGGTGCTTTGAATTGCAGGTTTGAGAGTCTCTGAGCTTCACTTCCCTCTGCTGCTGGCTCTTCTGTCAGCCCAGGAGACACAGAGCGAGGTCCAGAGCTGCCTGTCAACGGACATGACAGAGAGAGGTTCTGTCATGGTAGGTCATAAGCAGCTGAGATTACAGGTTGTCAACTACTCTAATAGACTTTCTTCCTAGATTTGTGTTGAGGACACAGTGGGACAATATATACTAGGCAATTGCTCTATTTATTATCCATCACACTATAAGGTGCTAAGTACATGTATGTTTCCATCGTTCAGTCATTGTTGGCCTTCCACGTCTAAGTATTAGCATCTGTGTAGCTCTCAGGATAGGAGTTTGAGGCCTAGGATGGGAGCACACTTTAAAAGTGTCTATGCTGACATTTAATTATTCATGAAAATTACTGATCATCAAGTTCGTAAATCATATTTTCAGTTCATGATAATTGATAATATACAAGAACCTTAAGAACAACTCATAATGGCTAAAAACTAATACCTAACCTCCTTTTCAATAAATAACCACAAGCAACTGATTTTTACTCAGCTCTCACAGCTGAGTAAAATGCAATTGAGAAAAGTCTTAACTGTTTGATAAATATTGAAGGAGTGTTTAGTTTTAACTCATAATAAATACAAAGCATATGGGTTTAAAGAAGAAAGTAAAAATAAATTCTAAAATAATGCTGGATCCTACCTTTCTCTTTGCCTTTTTTCAAATATTTATGTTCTACTTATAAATATGCACCTGTATAAATTATGACTAAAGCTATTTTTACTGCTTCACACTAAATCTTTTACTGAATATAAGGAACCTTAAACTCCAGTGTATTATGTACCAAAGGATAATAGATTTAGCAACAGAAATAGTTACATTCCATTAAAAACCAACTCTATAATTCACAACTGGACCTAGGTTCTCTTCCCAGTCCAATGATATACTTAACTTCCAAAAGGTCTAAAACAAATTTTTTAGTTTTATAATTTGCAGGATCACATTTTTTCCATTTTAAATGATAGATTCTTATATTTATGTTGTTTTCCGTGGGTTCTCAGAATAAGAGCTAAATGGCTTGACAATAAGTATGAGTTGAGTAAGTTCAGTAATCTCTTGATAGGAGGTGGTTTGATTATTTGACTATTCCAATTATTAGTCATGTTATTTAATTTTTAAATACTGAAATACAATTTTTCTTATAAAAGGAATACATAATCATACAGGAAAAATGCAAATTAGAAGGAATAAGAAAAACATCACCTATTATTCCAACTCTAGAGAAAACCACCATTCACCCCTTGAGGACTCTATCCCAGTCCTTTTGCTCTGCACACATTTGCCATAAAGGTAAATGCAAATACAAAATAATATATAATGTTTCTTAACCTTTGTTCCTGATTATGAATGTAATTCATATGGCTTCTTGTAGAGAATTTTGAGAATATAAAAACTAAGACAAAAACATAATCCAGGGGAAAACCACCAGAGATCACTACTATTAATATTTTAGTTCCATTAAAAGCAATCATTACATAGCTACTTGAGAGTTCACTCAAAAGGTGTATTCCATAGAACAGTCTTCAGCAGCATGATTAGATTTTTCAGAGTGCTGAATATTTATTCATTTCTGAGTTGGAGCACCTGCATTCATCATGCATTTGTAATATGGGGTAACTATACTACGTTACATCCTGATGTTACAGAGATAGAAACCCAGCCTGTTCTCACCAAAAGCTCCAGGTTTGGGGAGGATGTAGAGTAGGAACTAATTACAATACAGAGTGATTAGTGCTCGCAATTGAGATAAGCTCAAGATGCAGTGGAGCATAAACCTATCCTGTTGGGGAAGAAAGTGTAAGGGAAAACCAGCTTTCTGGAAGCTATGCAGTAGGGCTTTGCTCTCAGGCGTGGGTGTAGCCAAAGACTGGGGGGAGGGGAACCAGCAGGGCACATGTGCTACCCAAGAACAAAGGTAATCCCACATGGTTGGAAGATAGATCAAGACAAGAGATGTGGTGAGAGAAGTCGGCGTAAGCTTTGTATTTTCATAATAAGGAGTCTTTTACATAGATAGCAATGAGGCAATTAACCAAGGGTGACATGATCAGGGATGCATGAAAGAGAGAGCACTCTAGCAGGAAGGGATGAGAGACCCGGCAAGGCGGAGGCTGAGGGGGACAGTAAAACATGGCACCATTCAGACTAGAAATGGAGAGGGCCTGTGTGAAGGCACCGGCGACAATGACTATTGGGGCCATCAAGGAGGCTTAGGATGTCCCTTACCCCTTCACATGCCACCCGGGGACCAACCTTAGATGTTGACTATAATTGAAGTCAGAACACAGGGACCTGTGCTAGGTCACATAAGGAGAGAAAATGGCTCAGGCTGGTTACTTCAAAGACCCTTCTAGGACAACATGACCACCACAGAACTAGAAAGATATTCCTTTGGGCCACGATGATTTTGTCTGAGCTACAGGATGAAAGAAGAGTAAATCTATTCAACACAGTTACTGAATCGTAGTCATTCGCAGTATGTCGATGAGACAGTGACCCAAATGGGTACACACTTGCTGGATAAACAAATACACTGGTTAGGGAATGAGGACTTTACAGAGGTCAGGGGATGTTGAGGTTCAATATAAATTGTTTTCTTTTCCCACATGGGCTGGTAACATGGTTTATTTTGCAGAGTTCCCTTAATTAAGATGACCAACCCAGAAAGCTATCCACATTTTTTTTAGCACAGCACTTAAAACTGTCCATAATTAGGTCCCCTGAATACTTTTTTTTTTCTTTAACAATTAGAACTTTCTGAAAGTTGTTTGAATTGCTTTGTGAGGGGATAATGGGTTTGCTATCACTGGAAGTATTTTTTTTTTTTAAAGAGGGCTGAAAAACCACTGGAGGAGAGGTTTTAGGTGGATTAAAATACTGGTTTACAGCTGTGAGGTGAGGATTTTTTTTCCTGTTGTAGTTACGTAAAGATATGCTTATGTATTACTTTTTTCCTTTCCTGCTATCCAGCACCACAAAGTCAATGAAATTGGTATGAGATTTCAGATAGAATGTCAGAAACCTAGATACCTAGAATTCCTTTAACACATATATTTGAAGTCTGCATACAGCTTCACTAGGTTGGATCTTCTTATAAAGCAATGACTTAAATGTTTTATTCATTCAGCCTTCACTGAGAGCTAACTTTGTGTTACTAGATATGGAAAAAATAGGTAACAGGAAAGGGCTATTGAAAATTGAATCAAATTACAGATAGAGTACAGGTGTCTATTTCCATTGTAAAGCCTTTTTAACGAAAGAAAAGTTGATGAAAATAATCCATAATGGTATGTAAAAACAAAGTTTTCCATCAGAGGAACAAACACTGTGAAGAATCTCTGAGAGGTAGAAAACCATCATGTGCAGAGAAGGTGACAAGTCCAAATACAAATGGGAGATCATGATTCTTCCAAAAGTCAGAAACATCAGAGAAAGCCTAAGGAAGGGCGATGCCATCTATGGTAGAATATGATTGAAGGGGACATGCCATTGTCTGATGACAAGTGATGCTGTTTCTACAGGGAAGATTTCAGGAAATCTTTTAAGAAATGAGGTCTGAGCTGGCTTCATAATTCTTTAAAGTTCTTAGTATTCCCTCTAACACTGCTGACTGAACTCGCTCAGGATGAAGCCACAAGTCCCTTGGGGGTGTGTTACACTGGAAAGAAAAAATGTATGACTGAGGCAATTTGACAGTGACCCCCACTGCAAGGAAAAAAAAATCTGTGATGCAAGGACTTTGGGGAATACATCCGTTCTCATACTCATTTAAGTCTGTTTCAATGCGCCACCATTACTCACAGAATGTCAAGAACCGAAGACAAGCTTCAGGATTAGTATCTGAGAGATACGGAATTACCTTCAGGCTGAGAGGCAAGACAAAGTGGGGAAGTCTTTAACCAGACAAATTGGAGCAAGTCCAGTACCAGGTATCAGAATTGTCACCCTCACCACGTTTAGAGGGATTGAAGATTTCCGTGTCTCCGATGAGATTTTTTTTTTCCTAAGAAACTAGATGAGAGAAACCTAGGATGGAAGTTGGGAACTGTCAAAGCAGTGATTGGTGAAAATGGAATTGGGAAATGTGACTAATGGGTGGGCACAGAGAAATGAGAAGCATGATATTAAAATGGGATCAAATGAAAAATCTGAAATTCTATCCTGCAGGAGATGGCTAAAAACAAAACAATTTCATTCTGAATGAGAACAGGATTGCTAAAAATCACTCTTCAAGCAATCTAGGATTTAAATCTGCACATTCTAGACTCAATTTACATGGGCAAACTGATGCAGAAGACTTTAGGACCATGCTTCCTTCTTCATATGTCTGGCTTCTTCCCATCCTCCAAGTTCAACATTAAGATTATATCCTTACATAAAGTTCTCCATGACTATTAAGCAATTTGGGCTTATGTAGTTCTTTGGAATGCAACACATGGGTGTTTCAAAGTCCAGTGATTAGAAAACTATGGACTCCAAATACTGTTTGTGGAAATACGCATCCATAGCAGACCTGTGCCCTGCCAGCTTCCGCTGGTCCTCTCTTCTGATTCTTCTCTTCACTGAACAGCCTCTTATAAAGCACCTGCAACTCTCCTGAAGGCTTTCTCTGGCTGAAGGAGCCTGATCCAGTGTGCTAGGAAGGCTGGAAGTATCTGTGAGTTAGTTGATGCCTCCAGAAGCCGCCTTCAACACCACCCAGTGGGAAGTGTTGGGTATATACCCCAATCCTCACCTTTCTGGTGGGGCAACACAGAGGCATGTTATGCAGTGTCCCCAGGATCCCCAAAGGCCTGAGCAAATTCTGCTCATTAGCACACCTTTAATGGCTTTTCTCCCTTCTTTGTCTTATCTCCTCACTCACCTTTGCCTCCAAGTTCCTGGGATCACCCTCCATATAAATTACTTGCACTCACATCCTCTCACACTCTACTTCTGGGGAGACCCAAGCTAAAACAGCATTTTACCACATGAGAAAATGAACCAGATATGAAAGAAAGTAGATTAAGAGGAGTTTGAGCCAACAGTGGCTGATGATTAAGAATCAAGCATAGCTGTGATTAAGAACTATAGATGACCTCACTGGGGAGGCACTGCTCAGGTTTTCCACAAGCCTTGTGGGAATTCCTCCTATCCACCTGTGCGCAGCTGTGAACTACTTATGGGAAGCGGACTTTCACTGGAATCCTGAATTACTGTTCTCAGTAAACTCCAATATTGTACTATCTAAAATGTATGAATACCAAAGTTTAGTAATAGTGAATTCTTCATACAGTAGTTTACTAGTATATAGCACTTGCTTAGATATAAAAAATAAAATGATACATGGTGTATCATTTGCTCACAATAAAGAAAAAGCCTCTCAGCCCTTCATCAGTTTGAACCTTTAAAACTCCTGAAAGCCTCATGAATGCTGGTCCACACTTTGACAGTTCCTGCCCTAAATAGAGGTCACATGGGGTAAAAACCCCACTACTGCAAGCAAATGCCCACTGCTTTCTTGGCAGCCTGGCCCTTCGACCAAAAATACTTTAAACAGTGTGTTCCTAGTCTTTGAAAGAGCAAACATGCCTTTAGGGAAAAGAGGAAAAACACACAGCAACCTTATCGATGTTGGGTTTGATACTTACTCTTCTCTTTCTTGGGTCAAGCCTGCTGAGGGTAAACTGGTGCCAGGTCCTTATCATTCTTCAGGAAGTTCTGCTTTCTAGAGGGAAAAACCAAAAGTACCTGGGAGGAAATCAGCCACGCTTATGCTGTTCAGTGGTTCTCTGTTTGGGGTGGGTGGTGGTAACACATGGCACATAGATGCATTCACTGTTTGCAGAGAACTTCCTTTGGGTCTAGATTTCCTCTACCACCAGAAGCCATTTTCTAGTTGCCTATATGTGTTTTGCAAGTTCATCTCCCCCTACTAGGCTATAAAGGAGTTGAGGGCAAGGGTCTTACCTAAGTTACATCCCTGGGACAGTGCAGAGTGCAGAGTGAAAACCCCGCTCTTTTGCCTGGGGTTAAGGAGGAAAGCAAACCTGAAACCAGAATTCCACTGCAGCACCCCCTGCGGGCTCCACCAACTTAGTCTGAATTCACCCCTGGCTTGACTTCTTTCCCTTCCCTCTTGCTTCCCCTATTCCTTTACTGTCTCCCTTGGAGCCCTTCCTTAAGAATCTATTTGCACATGATTCTCATCTCCAGGTTTTCTTCTGTGGATCACTAGCTATGAGGTCAACCCTTAGGACTAAAAATTGGAGCACTAGCAAAATGCAAATTAATGGCTACCATTTTGTCTTAGTTAAGTGTCCTTGATCTCCAGGGAGGAGAAACCCACTCAAATTTGCTTGAATGGGAAGTTTACAGAAGTATACCATGCCCTGGGGGAATTAGAAAATTACCTGTAGCTTGTTGGGACCACATAGTCTCCCTTCTCTGATTCTCTCAGCACAGGAACTCATCTATTTTGCTGCAATTCAATGTTTCCTGTGATGCTTTACTCTAATGTAGTTGCCTGCACATGGCTGTGGCTTACTAAGGAAATAAGACGCTTGCCTTGGTTCTACAGAAAACCAGCTTATTCGAACTCTTAGTGTCCTAGGTCCAAATGCCAAATGCCAAGGGAAAAAAAAAAACAAAAACAAACCCAAACACCAAAATCTGATTAGCCCATCTAGGGTCAGGTGTCTTCCCCATCCCAATCAGATGTAGCTGTGGAGGCAGGGTCCTCTTCTGAGACACAATCCCTTCTTCAGCAGTACCGTGGAATGGGTGGACTTTTTCACAGGGGATTATAGGCTCAAGGCAATGACTGATATCTCTAGGAGAATAATAAGCCAAGACTTTTTGTTCTGCCTTCAAACCTCTCAGGCTGGCCCTGCCTACCCAATCCAGCTTGAAGATTCTCACTCTTGAACCTTTCTCCTCTACTCCAATCTCATGGGCTTTTTCATGGTCTACCAACATGCTAGGCTAACTTTGTCTCCATGCTGACATTTTTCCCCAGTTCCTCCAGCTGTAGGGGCTTTGTCTCTGTTTCTGCAAACACTTTCCTTCCTTTATTTCCTACTTCCTCCAATAAGCTTTTCCCAACCTCCCCTAACGCCTACAGCACCATTCAATTTTGTTCGTTTACCCAGGTTACATGATAAAGTCAGGGCTGCCTTCCCTACTTAGGAAGCACCTCAAAATCCGGGAGAGACCATGCCTCCTACTTCTGCTGCTTCCTCCCCAGCACCTGACATCATTCTGAGCACCCAGTAAAATATAGCTGCTTCTGCTTAATGTGCCAATTGGAGTAGATTAACCTTTTCTCCAACACTTATTTCAATGCTTTACTCATAGGCTGAAACACAAAGTTGTTTGTATGACTGTCTTACTACAGTGTGAGCTTGCTCTACTTCCAATGGCCAGTATCTGCATCTCTTTGCCAGACAGCTTTCTTACAAACAGCAGAAAGCCACTCTGGCCTCAGCACAGTTGACTGGACAATCTGAGAAATTAACTACTGGTAGCCCTCCACCAACGGTCCTTAAGAACTTGTGGATCTACAACCCAGCTCCCCTGCCCTCCATAGTTCAACTCGGGGTCTTCTACACGGCTCCCAGAGTTCCCCAGTGGGCTTGAGGTCCAGTTGCCCACAGCGGTAACTTAACTTGATAAGACACTCCTTATGGTTGCCTTCCCTTCCTGTCTCACTTCCCACTTCCCTACTAGTGTTTCCTGGGGTCACCTCCCAAAAAATTGCTTACCTTATCTTATCCCAGGGTCTAATTTTGAGGGAACCTAAGCTAAGACAACACTGAATAAATACTTATGGAATGGATGAAAAGGCAATTTTCACCTTCTCCCTCACAGGGAGAGAAGTCAGGCCAGGGACAGGGTTGGATTTCTCAAGACTGGGAGAATAGAAGACTCAACTCCCACTCTGTCCCTCAAAAGTGGAAGCGTCCATAAAAGGGAAGCTGCATGAAAATCTGTTTAAAGCAAAAAATGCTGCATCCTGGGGGCAGTTGTGAAGTTCACAGCATCCAGCCAGGCCTAGAGAAGCCAACTGCTGACAACATAGCTGGCCCACACTTTACTGGCCCAATTTGGGATGGGTAATGTACCTTGGCAGCCCAATAGCCATACCTCTACTTATCTTGGTTTCCACTACTCCAAGAAAAAGAAAAAGCAGCCAGGAAAAAAATAACTATGATTAGACACTTTGCTAACCTTCACAAACAACATTTGACTTGGGCTATGAAATCAGAGAGATGTCCCCTTTCTTGCATCTTAAATTTTGGAACAGTGTCTAGCTGCTGAAATCATTTTTTCAGAAACAAAGCATACAAAAGCCCTACAAAAGAATGACAGGAAAAAAGCAGTTAACCTCTGATGAACTGGAAGAGCAAGCAGCTTGAGTATTTCTGATGGTTGATTGCATAATTCAACTTCTTGAACATTTAATGTGTTATTCCTTTGTTTGCTGGAGGAATGCAATTGCTCAATGAAATGTGAAAAGAAGACTTGACAAGGACTGTTTTCATGATTATCTACCAAGTTCTTGCTTTAACTTGTTTGCTTAATCCAATGTCTACTTGTGATCTCTTTGCAAGATTCTGAATTTCATTACCTCTTTCCTTAAAGAGAAGTTAATCTGCTTGGGAAGGAAGGCTTGCACATCATAGGTCAGTGAACATTAGCACATTCTAATAATTAGTTCCAAGCCCCAGTTTCTAGACAACTAGCCAGTTCAGCAAAATTTTACTTCATAAGAAATTGACCTATTTTCAGCAGAACCTCTGCAACCACTGCAAAATATAACATCTCATAGAACCGTGTTAATTTGTCATTATAGCCAAGACGATTTGCGATAGCAAAGCAACAATTAGAGCAAATGATGTTTGTCTCTTCATTTGGGGAAATCTACAAGACAGCTCTGTCATAACTTTAATTTGAGATCTGCCTGGCTGTTCTGATAAGAACCATTGTAATGAACTGGTAAAATTCTCATTGTCTTCTATTGTAAAAATGTATAGCAAGTTTCCTGCTCAGCTATGCATAATCAGATGAGGAACACCCTCACTGCTGTAGACTTGAACTTCAACAAACGTTTTGTCTTCTCAGAAAAATAGCATGCTAAATGGAGGAGGGTTTACATCCATGCTAGACAGATAGAGAGAGTCTTTAGTTTAACAGATGCAGGATATCTTCCTACTGTAAATCATCATGGTAGCCAGAATAATGGGCCCTTCCCCCAAAATGTCCACATCCTAATCCCTGGAGCCTATGAATATGTTACCCTACATAGCAAAATGGGGTTTTGCAGATGTGATTAAGTTAAGGATCTTGAGATGTGGTGTTATCCTGAATTATCTGGGTAGTTCCAACCTAATTACAAGGACCCTTAAAATCATACAAACTTTCCCTACTGCAGTCAGAGGGAAATGGGACCATGAAAGAAGGGTCAAAGATGTGTAATCTTGTTGGCTTTGAAAATGGAGAAAGGGGCCAAAAGGAATGTGGCTGGCTTCTAGAAGCTGGGAGAGACAGAGAAAAACAGATTCTCTCCTAGAGCCTCCAAAAAGAGTGGCTACAATGCTGACACCTTAATTTTAGGCCCATAAGACCTGGATCAGACTTCTGACCTCCAGAACTGTAAGATAATAAGTTTGTGGTGTTTAAGCCACCAAATTCATGGTGATTTGTTGCAGCAGCAACAGAAAACTAATAATTATGATATTTAAATAATTCCTGAAAAAAAAAACCTATGTAAGAAAAAATATATTAAGATAATAAAGTTTATTTCTTCTTCCCCACAATGTCCAAAAGTGTGGTTTTTCTTTTTTCTTTTCTCCTTCATGTTATGGCTTTTCATTCTTTTTGTAAAAGAATAAAATATTCATGACAGTTGAACATCAGGTCTCCTTTAATCTTAACCCCCAGGGGCATTCCCTGATCCACTCCATCAAGCATAATCATATTTCAACATGTGTATGTATCCATTTTAAAAATATTAATTGTAAGCCCATAATCAATTTACAGCATTATTTTATGTGCGCTATCTAAATTTTTACATATAAGGTCATAGAATGAAGGGTTGTTTGACAAGAGCTGGAAAACAAAGGACACAAAGCCACTACCAAAGATGACACATCTTCAGAAAGAAACAGTGGGGGAGATAAGCTTCCTGATTCCTCCCTGTCTTCCCTTTGCTGTCCTACCTCCTGTCTTTTACTCATGCCTCCCATGGGCTGAATTGAGCCAGAAGCCAGCTGGCTGGAAAGTCAGAGAAATGTAGCTTGCAGGATGAGACTTCTGCAATGCAGAGGCGAGCAGGGGAAATGTGGAGAGTGGATCAGAGAGCAAGCAGGCAAATGTCTGGCACATGCTTTGCAGTGTATATTCTGGATTTACCATGAAGTCCTTGAAAAGAAACCTTTTGCTTTTCAGCTTTCCAGGGTGAAGAACATAGCTTTGTTTTGTTGTTTGTGTCAAGGGACCTTTGAATGCTTAAAAGGAGAATCCAAAGGGAGTTCCTACCATGCAGGAGGGGACCTCCTGGGCCAGGAGCCCCCCACTTGGCAGGTCCCTTGCAGCTTGAGCCCTCATTCACCATCTGCTGTAATTTTATCTTCTATCTTCTGAGTGGAAGGAAGCACTCTAGAATCATGATCTCTGGAAAGTGGAAGAAATGAAGCAAAGCAGAGTTTTCCCAGGGTTGTCAGATGATTTCAATAAAAATATCAGACATATAGGAGTAAAAAATTAACAAAACAGCAACCAAAGCAATAAAATAGGGAAGATTTCTGGAAATAATATACAACAATATCTAGTATTTTGCATTAAATAGAATATTACCCCATTTTTTTTATCTTTCAGGAACTTATGTTTTATACCCTCAACTGTAAGAGTATCACATAGAGAACAGAAGGATTGTTCATTGATCAAATAATGATATAAAAAATAATTAAAACTACTTAATTAGATTGTTCCAGACTTTTATAAGAAGACTAACGTAAGAGGGCTTGCTGACACATTTCTTCAGTGCTTTTTCCAGAGTAAAAGCACAATCCTGAACACTGTCAGAACAAAACACCATGACCATTGGTTTGGTGAACTTGCCCTACAGAGTACCAGTAGGGTCTTCAGATCACTGGTTAGACAAAAACTATAGACCAGCACTGTCCAGTAGAAATACAGTGTGAGCCATGTTTGAAAAAGTAAAAGAAAACAGGTAAAATTTTAAGAATACTTGTAGGGGTGCCTGGGTAGCTCAGTGGGTTGAGCGTCTGACTCTTGGTTTTGGCTCAGATCATGATCCCAGGGTGGTGAGATTGAGCCCTGCATCTAGCTGCGCACTCAGCGTGGACTCAACTTGAGCTTCTCTCTCTCCCTCTCTCTGTACCCCTCCCCCATTCTCCCTCTCAAATAAATCTTTAAAACACTCTTAACTCAATATATCAAAAATATTTCAACATGTGATCAACATAAAAATTAATGAACTATTTTTGCTTCTTTTCAAATCTAATCTTTGAAATCGTGTGTATTTTATGTTTATACCATGTGTCAATTCAGATACTAAATTTTTATCAAAATACTGATCTGTATTTATATTTACAAAATATACAGTTGGTAAGAAAAATTCATATACTCGAGTTATTCCAAGCATGCATAAAAATATCTTCCAATAACTAAGTCAAGTATAAATTTTTAAACATAATTTTAATTAAAATTAAATAAAATTAAAAATTCAGTTTCCAACTCACAATGGCCATATTTGCTGTGCTCAGTAGACAGCTGTGGTTCATGGTTACCATACTGAAAAACAAAACACTGGATCAGAGACCGTGACTGTCAGAACATGAGAGTTTTTTTCCACTTGAAACTTTTGTATGCTAATTTTCTATGTGACCTGTTTTCATAATAATGAGCCTGAAGCCTTTGAATGAAAAGAACTTGTGTTCTTGTTGGTGTCAATAAGGAAGTGAAGTTTCAAGGAGCAAAGTTCCAGGTAAGAATGGGTGGATGTCGGTGGAAGCTTCAGAGAAAGGGAATCAGCCTAACTGTCCAAGATCTGTTACAGAAAGGATGGAGGCCCCCAGGGCAGCAGAAGGGGCCTGGAAAGTGATCTATACACTTTCAGACAGGGATCTTTGGTACAAATGACAGAAATTTGATTCAAACTGGCTTTGACCGTGAAGGTTCTCTATTGGCTCAAGTAACTAAAAAGTCTGCAGGCTCTGTAATGAGAAGCTAAAGCATGGTGTTTAATCCAGGGGCTCGGGGGGAGCCTGGGTGGCTCAGTGGGCTAAGGGTCTGCCTTCAGCTCAGGTCATGATCCCAGGGTCCTGGGGTCGAGCCCCCAGTTGGGCTCCCTGCTCAGTGGGGAGTCTGCTGCTCCCCCTGCTTGGGCTCCCCCGCTTGTGCTCTCTCACACATGCTCTTTGTGTGTCAAATAAATAAAACCTTAAAAAAAATCCAGGGGCTCAAATAACATCATTAGGAATTTCTTTTTCTCAGTCCCACAGCATCTGTGCCTCAGTCCCCCAGCATCTGGGTTGCTTTAAATCTCAGAGTTTCTCCAACTGTGGCAAGATGGCCACCAGCTATCCCAGGATTGTGTCCCATCCTTAACATCCCTACCAGAAAGGGCATCCTTCTTTCCTAAAAGCCTGAACCAAATCCTAAAGTGGATGCTCATTTCTCACCTAATCCCCAGGCCTGATTTATTTCCTAGCCTTGGAGACAAAGGGTCAGATCTGCCTATTCAAACCACAAGCTCTAGCTGATGAACAGTGATTCTCCTAAGGGAAAATCAGGTTGTTGTAGCTAGGAGGGGAGAGAAGGGTTACTGGGCAGGACAAATCCTTTGTATGTCAAATCAAGACTCTTAGCAATGAGGTTTTTTGGTTCTCCAAAACTGATTATGGTTATTCAGAATTCATGTGGTTTCATGAGGAAGATGGCATCGTCCGCCGAGTGCCTCATCTCCTTTTGCCATTAGTCATGTGGAAATCCATACCCTTTTCAAGCCACCCAACCTTGAAGTCGTTTAAAATCACTCTGCTTTTGGGTTTCCACCTGTGAAACAGGGTCAAGAATAGGACCTACCTCATACATTTATAATAAAAATTAAATAAGTTAATATTTGTGAGGTGCTACCAATAGAGTCTGGCACATGACAAGTGCTAAAAAAAAACCACTAAACACTAAATATGCAAAATGTATATTTTTCTTAGAAGATTCATTGATTTCTCACATGAGCTCATATATACTTCTTCCATCAAGGTGGCCTCCAGAAAGAGAAGAAACTGAAGATGTTTATTGAATGACTCCCATTTTCAAAGAATATGTACATGTTTTTTCAGAGACACAACCCTGTCCTTAAATACAGTTTGCTTGTATTGTCCTTTTCCTCTGAGCACACATCAGAATTTAAATTAAACCCCAATGCAGCCCTCCTGTCAAGTATGCTCTGATATGTAACAGCACCAACAAAAATCTGGGTATCATGACCATCATGGGGAATACCTCCATCTCTATTCTATTCTTATTGTCTCAATATTTGGTTTAAGTTACAGTAACTACAGTAAATGGAGTTTAGCTGAGAAAAGCCTCCTTGAGAAATGAAGGTCAACAGCCCCAGGTGCCACTACTTGGGAAAACAAGATTCATTCAACCCAGAGGAATTGCCTGCCCCGGGTAATGCCAAATTGATATATGCTGGAAGCTGAGCTTCAGAATCCTTTTTTGTTGGATAGATTATACTTATCAGTAAGAAGAGCCGCCTGTGAAAGGTGATTCAAGGTACAACATGCTCTGCCTTCCCTAGAGGACTAGTGTGCCCTATCCATCCCTTCCCTCCCTCTAGGGTCACTTTCCCGATGGATATTGCCTTCAGTAGGTCCTTGCCCATCAAAGGCGCGTTTATCACCAGCAGGGACACACATTAACATCCTACCTCCACCACCACTTGCCGCACACAGATAATACAGGTCACCCAGTTGGGGTATGGGAATTGTCCCCATTCCTAATCCCTCCCCATGCCCCCATCTCTGCCCAAGTAACTCTACAGTTCCTTCCACAAATAGTCTTGCTTTGGCCCCGTGTGGCTTCTTTGGCCGGGGGAATATAGACAAAAATGGAGATGTGCCAGTTCCGAGCCTGCACCTGAGGCGGCAGCACATCTTTATTAAAGGACTTGAGCTCCTCAGCCAAAGAACAATAAAAGCGAGGCCGGACCCCAAAACCAAAGGCACAGGCAAGTCTGTATCAGGGCTACAGCTCAAACTGAGAGGTTACACACCCAACAGAAAAGTCATACTAGCCTCCCCAAACACCGGGAAGACCCTGCTTATATAGAGAAAGTGCCTGCTCAGGTTCCCACTCCGGTCCAATATGCTAATGAGGGAAAGAAAAAAAAAGCCTCATCCTGATTGGTTGGAAAGGCCACATCCTGACTGGTCAGAAGGGCTTCATCCCGATTGGTCGCTATTGGCAGGCAACTCAGGCAGCTCATTGGCGCTTTTTGGAGCCAGGGTCCTCTATTTTAAGTCCGGCTTGTAGCTGAGGCCGCATCCTGGCCCCATCCTTACCCAACTTTTTGAGAGGAGAGGTTTAACAACAAGAGCCAACGGAAAGTGCTGTAGGTGCATAATGTTTTTCACGTGGGGCTCCTTCCCGTGGTCCCTGTCTTTCTGCTTGCTTCTCTTATGCTCACAATTTTGCTTATTATATGCCACTGAGATTTGGGGTGGTTCGTACAGGATAGCTGTGGCAATAGTTGACTAATATACCAGCTATCAGGGAGCAAGGCCCTGAGTTTTGGCCACAGCAGAAGAAAGGCAGAATTTGTAGGAACTTTAATGCAGCCATTTCTTATCCCCCTTTCCTTACTTTCTACAATTATAGATTCTAAAAATTAAATCCCTACATTCCCAGAATTTTTTTTACAGACAGGGGTGGGCATATGATCCAGTCCTAGCCAATGATACATAGGTATAGCTTTGCAAGGGACGCCTAAGAAAATTTTTGCTGTCTTGCTAAGAACAAAAGGAACTTCTGTTACTGTCCTTCTCCCTTCTTCCTGCCTCAAAAGCACTGGTGATACCTGAGTCCAAAGCAGCCAACTTGTGACCAGGAGGTGAATGGCATGAGGTTGAAAAGCCATCAGCTTAAGGAAGGCAGAGTAGGAAGATGGAAAAAACCCGGATCCTTGATGATGTTGAGTAGCTAAACCAGCACCAGCAAATGCCGATCTCCAATCCTCTCTTAACGTGAGATACAATCAGGTTGTCTATTTTGTTTAAACCCCTGTGAGATGGCATTCTTATATCTAAAATGAAATGCATTCCTAATGGATATGCTATTTTACTACATGACAGTTTGACTTGGGTCTGGCCCAGTCTTTACATCAGAAAGATGCTATAGTTTCCTCAGTATGTAGTGGAGGAGCTGAGATAGAAGAAAACTGAAGGTTTCCTAACCCTCTGAGGGGAGGTGGAGGGAAGCAGAAGTTTGCCTTTGAACATCAAATAGAAGTCCCTTAGGAACTGAGATGGGGGAAGTTGGGATCACTTCTACCTCTGTCTTGACCTATTTGGCTTAATAAAATCCAACCCACCCACCATTCTTAGCCCAATCCAAGAAGATTTCTCAAAATCCAGCCAGAATGAACCATTACTTTCTCTGAATTCCTGGAGTTATTTGTCTTGGTCTATGTGTTGCCCCTCAACTGACACATCACACTCGGCCCTGCAGGAGTCCAGGTGTTTGTCTTATCTTCTCAACAAGGATAGTGTCTTACTAGTCCCTGCAGAATCTCTTGCAGAACCTAGTAGAGTTGCTCAGCACACATCAGACCTTTAGTAACTAGTAGTAACCATGAATTAAATAAAATGAACATGAACTTGCTGGATAACATACCTAGGCTCACATCCAGGTTTATGGCTGTATCTGGAAAACTAATTAGGGATTGGCAGCAAAAATAGTTCAGCTTCGGATGCCTTCTACTACAGAGGAAGCAGATTAAGAGAGAAATGAGAGGGCAAACGAGAGGAGAAAGAACAATCCAAAGTCACCTCCAAAGAGACCAGAGTCTCTGAATAATTTATTCCCTCTTGGGAGCATTCCTATCAGACGTTGTGATGATAAAGAGTCAGCCATCTGGTATGGTTTTGCATTTTTACCCTGTTCCTTAAAGTATATGTTGGGGGTGCCTGGGTGGCTCAGTTGTTGAGCGTCTGCCTTCAGCTCGGGTCATGATCCCAGGGTCCTGGGATCGAGTCCCGCATCGGGCTCCCTGCTCAGCGGGGAGCCTGCTTCTCCCACTGCCTCTCTCTCTCTCTGTCTCTTATGAATAAATAAATAAAATCTTAAAAAAAAGTAGTGCCTGCCACATGGGGAGAAGTAGAATATGGAGAAGCAGAGGACTGGGGATGAAGGCGCCAGGGATGAGGAGCATCACTTGCGTAGGGCTGAATTCTGGATAGCCAGAGTAAGATGCCAATGAATGAAGGTAGGTGTCGCATTGAAACACCTGGGGAAATTTGTCACACATCTCCCATTTATCTTTATCGTCTTTAGATTTTAGAATGTTTTCAAAATCATAACGGTCAAAATTCACATTTATCAACCCTCACATCCTATATTGGGGAATGATAGAGTACATTCTTACTGTGGAATATTCTAGAGCTATTTAAAATTATAATTGTATTCTATGACTTATTAAAATCAACCCAAAGAATTTTCAATAACAAAGAAAAATACTTATCATTTAATGTTAAATGATTAAAAAGAAAGCAAGATCCAACACTGTATATTCAGTAGGATTTCCAATATGTAAAGAAAAAGGTACTTAGTGTTGGAAGAAAATATTACTATTATTATTATTTTTTTAAAGATTTTATTTATTTATTTGACAGAGAGAGACAGCGAGAGCAGGAATACAAGCAGGGGGAGTGGGAGAGGGAGAAGCAGGCTTCCTGCCGAGCAGGGAGCCCGATGTGGGACTTGATCCCAGAACCCAGGGATCATGACCCGAGCCGAAGGCAGACGCTTAACGACTGAGTCACCCAGGCGCCCGAAAATATTATTTTTTGAAAAGCCTTTGAGGGGTGGACTTATAGTTACTTTCCTCTGCTTCCTTATAATTTTTTAAACTTTACATATTTTCCACAATAAACATGTATTACTTTTATGACTTGATTATAAAATCTTTGAGAAAATATTATGTTATGCATAGTCAATAATGACCCTAAAATGATTTTGCTGATTTGGCCCATTTAAGCCTCTGCTGTTAGATTATTTTTAGGACTGTGCTCAAGGATACCAGCTCCCAGGAGATTAACATCTTCAACTCTGTTCTCCTTGTTCCCCAAGAAGTCTGTGTCAGATTCCAGTTCAGCCATCCAACCAACATGTATTCATTCATTTAGATAAATATTTACAGAGTACCCATTGTGTACCAGACAAAGCTAGACATAGACCTGGCCTTCATGGAGGGAACTGAGTAATGGAATAAAACAAATAAATAAAAATTTCTATTTTTGAAGAGTGCTATGCAGAAGAGATACATGGTTCTCTGGGAACGTATAGTAGGAGATTTGGATCTATTAGGAGAGACTACCTTTACGAAGTGAGGTTCAACCTAGGATCCCAAGGATGCATAGGAGTTAACCAGGCAAATACTGTGTTTCTAATGTGTGCTTAGGGTCACCATGCCGGGATCTTGAGATGCTATATTCAAACCTTTACCCTCAAAAACCTAGCCATCTAATTGTCAGGTCACAATCAATTTCCTAAAATAAGATAACAAAGAGGAAAAGAAACAGTATTGGATTAAGTTCCCCATTGTCTGTAGGAAAATATGGGAGTTCAAAGGAAGAGGCAGTCAATAAAGATTAAGTAGTTAAGAAAGACCCTTTGAAGGAAATATAGCTTGGGTTCAGTTTCTATGCCAGAAAGAAGGAAGGGTGTCCAAACAAGGGGAATAGCATACCTAAATGCTCAGAGAGGTCAATGTCAAGGATCCTTTATTGGACAGTGAGATGACCAGTAGGATGAGAGTAAAGGATGGCTATTATGTGAAAAGGATGACCTGTCCTTGGGAG
The DNA here is from genome assembly GCF_054177405.1 of Leptonychotes weddellii. Taxonomy (NCBI): domain Eukaryota; kingdom Metazoa; phylum Chordata; class Mammalia; order Carnivora; family Phocidae; genus Leptonychotes; species Leptonychotes weddellii. The sequence goes on from NC_138378.1 coordinate 31,612,281, forward strand.
CCAGGTAAGGGTGCTTGACTTAATGTGGTGGGAATAAAGGAGCAAAGAGCAACAAGACCAAGAGAGTATCTACAAGACTATGCTACCTGGAGAGAGGAGCAAGAGGGACTGGCCACAGTGATCCAGACAACAATAGAGAGTCTCACAGGAAAACGTCCTTCCTTTCATCCATGAGAAACGGGGATACAAGAGGTTTGCTGGGTTTTTAGCCTCTGAAAAGAAAATTTCTATTAAAAGGGAAACATAATTACATTGCTTAATATAATCTGATTCATCTCATTTGTTTTATCCCCATCTGTCTCCAATAACCAAGGAAATATACTGAAACCCAACCAATTTCTTTCCTTTTCCAGAAGTTCTCTGCACAGAGGAGACCATATTTGCAAGTCATCTAGGACTCCGCTCTCCCAGAGCAAACCCATGGACTGGAAGACCTTTCAATTTTGGGGAACCCTTCTTTCCTACTCAGTTAAGTTGCTGCTGCTGTGCTGGAGCGGGAGTGAGGGTAGCAGGTGTAGGTTATGTTGGTAAAGGGCTTCCTTAACCAAAATGCCCTGCTGGGAGCGCTGGAGAGCCATGAGGCTGAGGGAGAGGAGTCTCTTCCCCAGCAGATGTGGGCAGACGAAGCAAAGCAGATTCCGTCCTGTGCTCTGTCCTTCTGGTTCCCACGACCAGCAGTTCCTCTGGCTGGAGCATACACTTGTAGGTCATCTTCTAGCTTGTCCCCCTACTTAGATAGCCTGTCCTGTTTTCTAGATCTCTTCAGGAAAGATGAGTTCCTAAACTTCTTTGGTGTTCTAACTGTACGCTATAAGGGCCTTTGAACAGTAATAGAGAAGACAGCTTCATCTCTGCTTCAATGTACATTGCAAAGTGCCAATCAGGACAGTGCTAGGATTTCTATCCAGGAGGGACCAATGTGTGGCAATCTGGTTACCCAATGGGACTTCACTTGAGGCTATATTTGCATGGCAAAATGCTGTTTTGGTTTTGACTTTATGTAATGGGGCAGCACATGAAAGTAAAGGGGTACTAGATCCCACCTCCCAATACTGTCCTTGATACCAGAACTGAGCCCTAACACTAGGTTTCTTTTGAGCTAGAGACTCTCAAGTCCTATACTTTCACTCCAAGGACAGAACAGGGTTTTGCATGCAGACATCTTTTATCACTGGATAAACGGATCAATTAATTACCTAACTTAACTAACAGAGCTGGCTACTTCTTTCTCATGGGAAGGTGAGCACCTGCTGAGAAGGTTCTCAGGAATCAGGTCCACCCTCATCACCCCACCCAGACCAGACCTGCCCCCTCATTCTCAGGGCCTCTCCTTGGAAACACTGGAAAGTTTTCTTGGATCTCTGAGGCCCTCTAGTGGCCATTTTATGATGAAATCCTGCCTAACAGTTGCCCTTCCCATCTTCTAAAAATTCCGCCAGCCCTGAGAAAGAGAAAAAGAAAGAAAATCCTTAAAATCCTTTTCTTCTGCTTCTCCTAAAAAGAAAATTTGGGGATGTCTAATTTCTGACACCATCAAGATTAATCTGACCTCTTAATGTTGCCCTGGTTGGTTTGTTATTGATGAGTTTTGAAAGCATCTCGCTGCCTGCTCTGTACCCAGAATGGCTCTTCCCTCACCCCCTCTCCCCACATCTGGACTTTATTTTGGTCTTTAGGTTTGCTTCAGAGCATTCCTGACTGTCTTTTCTTCCTAAAAATACAGGAAGGGTCTAGCTGGGTCCTTTACATGGAAGAGGGCAGAGTTCCCTGCCTGGTTGGCCAAGGTGCCCTCACAAAACCTCTGGGTGATTCCAGGGGCACCACAGACAGCCTTGGCAGATACAGGAACTGCTTACTGTCTTTTGTGACTCAGGTGAACCTGGGGTGCGGTTTGAAATTGGCCACGTTGGTCATTTTTTATTAATCGATTTGTACAAACAAACCCATGGGAAGCGTTCCTAATATAAACAGCCTGACTTACTGCTGTCTCACCTTCATCTGACCCCTGGGAGCTCTAAAGAAAAGCCCATCATGCTCACCTGGCCTTCAGCCCGAACCAGGCAATTAGGCCGCTAGCCAGGATGAAACTGAAAGAGAAGGAGCCTCCAAGTCTGATGACACCTGCTGTCCCCTTGGCTTGTGCTGTGTGCTGACCACTGAATCTCTCCTATAGTGGGGCAGGTATGATCGTCTCCATTTTATAGACAAGGAAACTGACACCCAGAGTTCAATGTATCTCGCAAGATCACACAACTACGTAAGCCACAGTGTTAGGATTCAAACCCAGCTCTCTCTCCAAAACCCACTCTTTAGCCAGCCCCTACCTCTTCTTGTACTTAGCTTTGGGTTTCAGGTTCTTGTCTCATAGTCTATGTAAACTCCCACCTCCTAGACTTGGGCAGTGCACAGCCTGCACATCTGTAGAGAGGTTCAAACCAACTTAGATTGGTTTGAAACTATCCCAAGGCCAAGAGTCTAAGCCTGCCTTAAAATCTAGAGCCTAGCTACTCAAAGTATGATCCCTGCCCTGAAGGGTCCGCAATACCTGGGAGCTTTTTAGAAATGTAAATTTTGGGGCCCCACCCCAGATCTAGTGAATCACAATCCTCAAAGCTGGCGACCAAGAGTCTCTACCCAGGGCTTCTCAACTTTGATGTGCACTGAGCTCACCTGGGGATCTTATGAAATACAAATTCTGATTCAGGAGGGCTAAGGAGATAGCGCTGAGCTTCTGCTCCTCTAACCAGCTCCCAGATGATGCAAGTGCCCTGAACCACACTTCCAATAACATGGCTCTAGATCCACCGTTCTCAAACTTGAGCCTGCATTCAAATCCCTTGGAAGGCTTGTTAATACACAGGTCGTTGGGCCCCATCCCAGGAGAATCTGATTCAGAGGGTCTGGGATGAAGCCCAAGACTTTACATTTCTAACAAGTCCCCAGGTGATGCTGATGCCACAGGTTCAGGGACCCCAGTTTGAGAACCACTGTTCTAGCCTTACCAGGATTTCCTTCAATTAGACAATGAACCTCATGCTTTCCGGCTTGGCCTTTGTATGAGCTCTACTCAGTCCCTGAGTCCTGTCCTTTTAGAACAGAAAGAGACTTCAGATACCAGAGGCAAAGCCAGGATGAAGCATCCTGACTGTCTTGATTCAAGGTTGTTTACTCTGCTTCCCGCTGCCTCTGAAGCTCCATAAATTCTCCAGCGTCCAGCAACTGCAGTATTTTTGGTGAGCTCTCCATCTTGGGCCAGCTTTGCAGGCACTCGAATCCCTGTCAGACACATGTCATCGGCACAATCCGTGAAAACACAGTGGCCTCCTACTTCACAGTTCTGTGAAAAGCGAGCTTTGGAAAAAACCAGCAGCCAGGGCTGGCGGCCGTGGTGGGCAGAAAATGCAGCAGCATGCAGGCAAACCCAGGCAGACAAGGTGATTCAGCACAGGAGGCCTGGAGCAAGGTAATGAACCAGGACCCCGACAGCAACTGCCAGCCACCTTCCGCTGGGCAACTCTGAGAAGGTCATTGAGCTGCTCTGTGCCCGAGAAATTGCCTTTTTTTTTTTTTTTTGGAAAAACCATACGCTCCTTCAAGCAAATACACATAGAAGAGGGCTTCGTATGTAGACTTGGGGTGCAGGTCAGAACAGTTAGTTTCTGTTATGTGACAAATCACTCAATACTCAGTGGCTTTAAAAAAACAACTATTATTGCTTAAGAGTTTTGAGAAAAAAAGTAAAAGTGTGCAAGGTTCCTCCTGCTATCACTTCTGCCATGTTCTGTTGGTGAAAAGCAAGACCCACAGCTGGGCCCACCGCTTGATGGGAGGGGCGGGAACATCCCTGGGTAAAGAAATAGAGAGGGGGGAGGGGCGGCCATTTTTGCTATGTACCACAGAGACGTTTCGTTTGGTTAGGAGATCCTGAGACAAAGAGTCCAAAGCTACTGGTTTACTTGGTTACTTGGGAAGCGAAGGAAATCCTGGCAGGGAATAGGGGATTGAGACACAGAAAAGCAGCCAGTAAAGGGTCCCTCACTGGGCCAGCTAGCACTCTGGGCAGTTAGAGCTTAATGCCATTGGAAAACTCTGAAAGTGTTGGACACAGGCTTCTTTGTTATTCTGCCTGAGAGAGGGAGCTGGAATATTTATACTACACATCCATTCACATCCATCCTTTGTTGAGGGCTGCTTTTCAAGGGGACACTGATTCTCCATCACTTCAGCTTCCTATGCTGGGCAAAGTGGCCCCAGAGGTATGCAGGTCCTGGCAGCTGGTGGCCTGGCCACTGTGTGTTGAAGAAGTAAGGGTAGGGAAATACAGGTAGGACAGCTACAGTAGCTTCTGCAGGGCAGTGGCCATAACAAAGAAGAAAACCCCTCAAGCTTCAGTTTTAAGTTAGTCAAAACATCTTTTCTCTTTCTTTCTTTTTTGGTCTATTTGTTTTATTTTGGGTGATGTTTCATTTGTGTTGCTGGCAAAGGTTGGGACACTAGATGGCATCCTATCAAGTTGTCCTACAGCTCAGGAAATATGCCAGGCAGTGTTGCTAGTTGTCCTTGGAATCGAACAATACCAGCCTGAGCTGAGAACGAAGGATTGTGTCTGCAGCCAGTCGCGGTGGGGGCCACTTGGCCACCACTCTGTCTGAGCCCACTGTGAGCAGCAACTTCACAAACCACTGGGGGAAGGTGGGGAGCAGACAGGGCTCAGAGGGGAAGGTGGCGGTCGCTGGTGCTTTCTAAGGAGTGGGATTCACAAAATCCCTGGAAGGCAGCCATAAGGAGGATGACACTTTCTATACCCAGAAAGGTCTTTGAAGCATCTAAAAAAAAATGGGCTGGAAGGAAAAAATAGGAGAGTTACAGTAAAGATTTATTCTTTGGGGTGGGAGTGGAAAGAAGATAGTAGGATGAGGTTGAAAGTAAGGGTCAAAGTGATTTAATATTTTATTTACAATATTTGAAACAAATAAGACAAAATATCAGGAATGATCAGTTGTTCATAATGGATATTAGGTGGTTATCATATTATTATCTATACTTTTTCTTAAATTTAAAAAAAGTATGTTGTGGGAGGTGGGTATGATGTTCTGTAATTAGCAAGGTCCCGTAGGGTTCAAGAAGGAACACTGATTTGTTTCTTGAGTAACATTTACCAAATACTTTCCCTTCTGAGCCTCTATTACATTATTTATAAAATGAAGATACTAATAGTAGCCATGTCAGGGGATTGTCACAAGCCTCAAATGAGGAAACATACCCACAGTACCTAGTACAGTGCCCCAAGCAAGATGGTCCCCAAGATCCACTGGGCTGGGCTTACTCTATTCAGGGATTACAAATAATCTCAGTCTTCTCCACACTCCAGGGTCCATGGGAGCTGGTGTGCTTGTGTGTGTTTGTACAGGACTTCCCAATCATTTTCTATCAATCACCTGTTGCCATAACAATGCTGCATAATAAACCATCCCAAAACTTGAAACAACTATTTCTTTAGCTCCTGTTTCTGGGGCTAACAATTGGGACTGAGCTCAGCTGGGAAGTTGTAGGCTCACTTGGGCTGTCCTGTGTGTAGGGTCAGCTGCAGGTGTGGGAGGCAGCTCTGTAATCTGAGCTGGGCTTTCTCACATCTCAGGGACTGAAGTATCTATCTCTTCTTTCTGCCCATCTGCTCTATTTTCTTTTCTCTGCAGAACCTCTCCATTTACTTGCAAACTTCCTCATAGTCCTTATTGGCAGCCATACTCCTAAGGCTACAAGAATTTATATCTCTGCCCTCCACTGGTAGCAGGCTGCAATAGTCCGTGTGTGTGTGTGTGTTTCAAATTCCCAGAGAAAGAAAATTTATTAGCTCAGCCAAATCTATACATGGTTACCCTTGGGCCAGAGGTCCACTCCTGGATTAACCACTCATGCTGAGGGATGCTATGAAGGGGATAGGGAAATCAGATTTCCCTCTGTAAAATGAAGGGTAGGGATTAAGAAGATCCACAATCCCCTTATCAGCTCTAACATTCAATGAAAACAGGAGAAAAAGAGAATGAATTAAGAAAATTTAAAAGCATTATGCTGGGTCCATCAAAGGGAGAAGTCGAGCTGTTGCTTGCTTTATATTTGAATGCTGTGCATGGTTTTCATGATGGCAATAATAATTTATTGACAAAATGCTTTTATTGAATTGCCTTTACTGAAGAGGCCCTGCATGCTTTTAAACCAGCTTGTTACAATTAAAAGCAGCAGTAAACAGAGCCTTTCTATTTAGATTGAAAAGCAACAATTAAGCTCGCTCAGCTATAAATAGGAGGCAGCTTCACATCTATGGCCCCAACTGCACACATTATAGACTCCAGCCCCAGATGCCCCCAATTTATTTCTGCAGGGCAAACCAATAAATTGTGAAACTCTGACCTTAAAACCAACAATTTCTTAGAAAATGGAAGTAGGTAAATTATGTATAATTCTAGATAATTACTGGGATGTCCATGAGGCCAGGAAATGAGTACACATTCTGGAAATCTAAATTTACAAGCGTCTAGCTTTTTCATTTTACCATTATCAAACCACATTTTGCCTGTCAGGGTGGCTGTCAGATCTCGCTCTCCTTTGCCTGGGAGGCATTAAAGAAAATAATAAATTTAAAAATTAGGAAAGGGAAAACAGAAAATATAAAGTTCTTTCTCAGGATTTCCAGTGATTCAGTAAAGAGACCAGAACATGGACAATCAGTCCTAAATATTTTTTAATTAAAAAAAAAGGGCCATTCATCCCATTTATAAGCCATATATACTGAGTTTTCAGAGTCATAATGGCATTTATTTCAACCTTCTCATTTTCTGCAGGAGGAAACCAGAGGCTCAGGAAGCCACAGGGACTGTCCAAGGTCACAGAACTTGACAAGGGCAGAGCTGGAACTCAATAGCTTTCCTGACCACCACTCCTGTATCAATTGAATGGAAAAATTTGCCTTCTCCTTCTCTCCAGTACAAAAGACTAGGTTAATGGGACCTAAGTAGTAAAAAGTCCAAAGGATGCAATATTTCTTTGAGTGCAAGACAAGCTTTCAAATGTGACAGGATTTCCCCACTTAGAGATACAGAGTCCCCTCTGCCTCTGTATCCCCCATCTGAACTGAAAGTCACCAGTTTCCAAAAACCCCAAAAGAGTGATTTTCCAAAATGTGTCTTGGATAATCACAACCTTTTGAGACTGGCAGGTCTTGGTTTTCTGTTTGAGCATGCCCTATGTCTCCCAGTGATTTTCCAACTGCCTCTGACTCTCCTTAGGTCATGTGCTAGGATATTCTCTGTTACCCTTTGCATCTTCTCTATCATCTCTGTGCCCCAGGGGACTGACATTTATGGATTCCTCAATGGTACCCCAGTCCTTTGGCCACCACTGAGCTTGGCTAATGTGGGGTGGGTAACTAACAGGAGACTGGATAGCAAGTAATAAAAAAGCCAAAATTTTTATTCCTTTATTTCCTTCAGAGTGAAGTAGAGTTGCCCAGCTGAGCTCATCCCAGATTAGCCAAACCCAAGCCAAAATTCAGACACACAAGTGAGAATAAATGACTGCTATAGTAAGCCACTCAATTTTCAGGGGTGATATATTGTATACAGTAATAGCTGATACAAAATATGACATGGTGAAAGAAGAGTTTATATTTGCAAATGACACTACAGATAAAGGGCTGGTATCCAAGATCTATAAAGAACTTCTCAAACTCAACACCCAAAAAACAAATAATCAAGTCAAAAAATGGGCAGAAGACATGAACAGACACTTCTCCAAAGAAGACATACAAATGGCTAACAGACACATGAAAAAATGTTCATCATCATTAGCCATCAGGGAAACTCAATCAAAACCACATTGAGATACCCACCTTCCACCAGTTAGAATGGCAAAAATTGACAAGGCAAGAAACAACAAATGTTGGAGAGGTTGTGGAGAAAGGGGAACCCTCTTACACTGTTGGTGGGAATGCAAGTTGGTATAGCCACTTTGGAAAACAGTGTGGAGGTGCCTCAAAAAATTAAAAATAAAGCTACCCTATGACCCAGCAATTGCACTCCTGGATATTTACCCCAAAGACACAGATGTAGTGAAAAGAAGGGCCATATGCACCCCACTGTTCATAGCAGCAATGTCCGCAATAGCCAAACTGTGGAAAGAGCCGAGATGCCCTTCAACAGATGAATGGCTAAAGAAGATGTGGTCCATATATACAATGGAATATTACCAAGCCATCAGAAATGATGAATATCTGACTTTTACATCAACATGGTTGGGACTGGAGGAGATTATGCTAAGTGAAATAAGTCAAGCAGAGAAAGTCAATTATCATATGGTTTCACTTATTTGTGGAACATAAGGAATAGCATGGAGCACGTTAGGAGAAGGAAGGGAAAAATGAAGGGGGGGAATTGGAGGGACAGATGAACCATGAGAGACTATGGACTCTGAGAAACAAACTGAAGGTTTTAGAGGGGGGTGTGGGCGGATGGGTTAACGCAGTGATGGGTATTAAGGAGGGCATGTACTGCATGGAGCACGGGGTGTTATATGAAAACAATGAATCGTGGATCACTACATCAAAAACTAATGATGTATTGTATGGTGACTAACATAACATAATAAAATAAAATTAAAAAAAAAAGACAATACCACCATTCTAGAAACTGAGATAAACCACTTGGGAGACCAGAAATGAAAGTGAATGCAGAGGAGTAGCTGGGATTGAGTTTTCAGACTCACTTAACTCCAGATCCAGAAGCAAATGGAGAAATTTGGGTTCCTGTGGAGTAGCAAGAGCAAAAGTGTCCCATGGAAGGAAGAGGCTTACTCTTCAAACTCACGTTTAAATATGCTGGCTAGGGGTGCCTGGGTGGCTCAGTCATTAAGTGTCTGCCTTCGGCCCAGGTATTGATCCCAGGGTCCTGAGATTGAGCCCTGCATCTGGCCCCCTGCTCTGCGGGAAGCCTGCTTCTCCCTCTCCCACTCCCACTGCTTGTGTTCCCTCTCTTGCTGTGTCTCACTCTGTCAAATAAATAAATAAAATCTTTTAAAAAATAAATAAATATGCTGGCTAATTGAACATAATAATACAAAATAATAATTTAAAAAAAGAATTTAAAATGAAAAAAAAAACCACCTCACTGTTTGAAATTGGAAGAAAGTTTGAGGTTTTCTCACCCATTAAAGCATGCTGAAATACATTCTTAAAACCATGTCTCAACTACCATTTATATAAAGCTGTGTGGCAGGGAAACTTTAAGAAATAAAGTCTTTCATCCTCAGTTGCTGAATATGTAATAACTCCAATATCAGTGAAGTTTGGGAGCCCTGAGCTACCATATAAGACCTGGTTTTAGATTGAAAGTTCTTAGGAGGTAGTGGAAGAAGAAACCACATATAAATCTGCAAAACTGTGAGACATGGGGGTTGAGGTGGGGGAGTGGGGGAAAGAGAGAGAGAGAGGGAGGGAGAGAACCTCCATTTAATAATAAAATTCCAAAACATATGAGGAATGATACTAAGACAGCAATAAAATCAACAACTGGAAATGAATTTACTCAAGATGAAATGGAAATAATAAGAGATTATTTCCCACAGATCTTCACTGAAATATCTACTAAAGAATGTATTTCAGGCGGAAGAAGAAAGCACCCTGAGAAACAGAGAGGGATGAAATAGAGTACATAAACAATAATATAGAATTTCATAAAATATGATGAATGTAGTTTGCTATTGACTCAAAAAGAGAATGATATTTTTCACATAACTAGGTATAATTCAAATACTACCAAGGAAAATATGGATGGAGTAGGTATTCAGTGAGTAATTAAAGTATACTAAGTTCTTGGGTTATTTGGGAGGAGGGTAGAGACACTGAATAACTTAAACTTTGTTAATTTTTTTATGCTTTAAGCCTTAAGAACAAGGTTATCAGACTTTTAAAAATCCAGCTGTATGTGGTTTACAGTAGAAACACCTACATATATATAATCATCAAGAAAGTTTGAAAATAAAGGAATGGAAAAAGCTAAAAGGCAATTACTAACTAATAGAAAGCTATATCAATATCAGATGAAATTGAACACAGGCCAAAAAGCATAGAAAGAGACGTACATTGTGATAAAAGAATCCATTCTATATCTGAATAGGTAACACCATGGCTTCAAATATAAAGGAAAAAAAACCACTAACTAAATTACAACACAAGATAGAACGATCTACTGTCCCATTCAAGGTTTTAAAAAATATATATCAAAACCTGTGGAACCAGCAGAAAATATCAATGTATATTTAAAAAGCTAAATAAGAGCACCTGGCTGGCTCAGTCAGCAGAGCATGCAACTCTTGATCTCGGGGTCTATACTTTGGGTGTAGAGCCTACTTAAAAAAATAAAATAATAGAAAAAAAAACAACCCATTTTATAGCTGTAGAAACTGAGGCCCAGGGAAGTTGAGTGACTCCCTCAGGATCACAGCTTATATGAGTCAGAGCCAGGACTAAAACATATTCTAATGCTAAATCCTATGCCTTACCCACCTTATAATACTAAAACATATAGAATAAACTGCGTATTTGCAGAACTGGCTAGCCTTTTTCCAAACCCTTAAAATAATTTTAAGTATGCATAAGTTAGCATATCTGTTAGCACATCTTAAGTTAGCATATACGTTGGTGTTCTACTCACATTTCCTTGGGTCCCTTTGACCTTTTCAGTTTGCCTTCCTCTGCCTTCTAAGTGTTTTGCTTCTAATTGTCCAACTCTGTGATTCTCTATAAAGAATCATTAGGCCATTGGGGTGGCCAACGAGAGACAGAAATTCCTGGGATTTTGTGTCCTCAATGAGTGGTCCTTATCCAATAATGAACTGGAGTGGAAAAAATGAAAGCCCAGCTCCCTTGCCTTGGGGTTAGGCCAAAATCTGAGGTGTAATTTACTCTTTCAACCTCCCCTGTGGGAACTCTACTTTGCTTCTTTCCTTTTCTGTCCTGCTTTCCACACCCAGTTTTTCCCAAGAGAACCTCTTCTATAAGCCAAATTGCACATGAATTATCATCTCAAGATCTGCTTCTTGGGACCCTTTCCTAAAATAAGGACCATAAAACTCTGTACTGGACGTATAGAGAGAATAGAGAGTGGTTCTAGTGAAAGAGCATTTGAGTGGCTCAGGGTTCCTGATGTTTTTATCTTTTAGAATTTCCAGTTTTATTTAGGCACTGGGAATCTGGCATTGTGAATGTAGTTGTCTGCCAAAGTCGAGAAAGACTCTCTTGCAATTTCAGACTTGGGGTCAATAACTATTGACTGGCCAACTTTCCCTAACAGACCCTCTTGGGTCCAATTCTGGATTAATGATCATCAAAGCTAGAGTATTCTTGGCTTATACCCATCTCTTCCTCTCCTTTTCTCTCTCTCCCTCTCCCTTTCCCTCTTCCCCTATAAGACTGGCTCTGAAGATGTAAAAATGGCAACTCAGGGCTCTGGGCTTTGAGATGCAAAACGACTGAGAGTCATACAAACATCATTATGACCTTTCAGGTTGGTCTGGCCATTATTTCAGCCCCTACTTTGTATTGCATAGCTTTGTATTTCTTTACTTTCCAAGTTTGGATCTACACATGGGCCCTATGCAGATATCCAGGGCCGTTGCATAGCACGCAAAAATTCCATTACTCACTGTGGCTTAGAATATTATTTATATAATAAAATAGTTTCTATTTCCTGAATGTATGCTATTTGCCATTTTACACATGAAGAAACTGAGGTTGACAAAAGAAAACTAACTTGTGCAGATTCACATGGCTAATATGTAGTTAGGTCTTGCCACCAACAGACCAAGGATTTGGTGAGTCTCATAAGATCCCTGAACTTCCATGTATATTACAAGTCCTAGCATTTCTTGCCCCTAGTTTTGCTGACCTGGGCTGTAGCACTGGGTTTGTCTCTGGTTTTCTTGCTAAGTACTCTCCTTGTATTTTCCTGGTTAAGACTCTGACATCCATCCTTGGCCCACTTGTTTTTTTCCTCTGGGAGTTGACACCTGCTCCTCAAAATATATCTTCAATCTCTACTAACCATCTCCTACATATACACATAACTGGAGGATTTGCCTGAATACACATCTCTGGGGACTGCCTGCTTCAAATCCCTGCTCACCTCCTGCCAAACTTAGCTGTGGCGATGAGTGCCTAAAACCCTCAGTGCCATGTTAGGTCATCCCCAGAAGCAGAACCCAAGACAGGGAAAATCAGGTGCCTGTAGTGCATTGAGAAAGGACCTTTAGGAGAAGCATCTAAGGGAGGAAAGCAGACAGGATAGGGGAAGAAGCCGGTCAAAGATGTGTGTTCAGGTAAAATCTAAACTTGGCCAACTATTGAAATCCATGAAATCACAATGTTGACACCATTGTCCCCTCCTTAAGGCAAGGGGGCTGGCTTTTTGTACCCCTGTACCAGTCAGTCATTACCATAAGCTTCTCCTGGTGGGGGCATAGAGATATAACCTCCTAGGCATCAGATGAAGGCAATTCTTGGGGGAACGGGGCCTTTGTGAGCCCTTAGCAGCCAATACAGCAGCCAGGGCCTGGGATCTCCTGCCCATCCAACAGCATCTACCGCAAGTGCCTAAGCCATGGGCCCTGAACATGGGGGTTTCAGCAACCAAACCCCTTTCTCTCTCACTCCCTGTTCCTGGTCTCCTCCTGCTCCCCACCAGTGGCTGGGGTCCCCAATGCCAGCTCCCCATCCACAGCTTACTTGATTTTAGTATCTGCACAGAGTCAACTGCATCGGCGCCCGACACTTTATTAGTGTTCTAAATCTTTGTTGACAGTTACCAAGACTCCCCAGGTGGCAGCAAAAAAGTCAACAAGGAAATAAAACTCCACCAGCTGGTGTATTAGTTGGGGATAAAACCACCAAACAGGTAATAGCTGGCTATGCACCCACAAGCCCTGGGGCACTGCTGGCCCCGAAGGCTCATCTGGAGTTGCATGTTTTAATCCCCCTTTCCAAGCCAGACTGTTTATCCTCCACATCTTCCAGTTCCTTTGCACGGTGTGGGCCTCAGGAAGCTGAGGCAGAAATGAGCTTTGAAGCTGTTCCACTGCCTTTGACAGCCCCTGACAGTCATTTGATTCAATTGCGGACTGCTATCTCCAGCAATCTCTTGGCAAAATCTGTGCCATTACACACCATTATCTCCTTATTCTAAAATTCCTGTCTTCTGATGCTAAATCCTATCTGCTTCCTAGTGTATGAAATTAACACTTTAATGCAGCCCTGAAAAAACCCTCCAGCCTGTTTTATCTGGGACTAAAGAAATTAGGGTGGGGGCGCCTGGGTGGCTCAGTCGGTTAAGCATCTGCCTTTGGCTCAGGTCATGATCTCAGGGTCCTGGGATCAAGCCCTGAGTTAGTGTCCCTGCTCAGCGGGGAGCCTGCTTCTCCCTCTCCCTCTGCCCCTCCCTCCCCCACGCTCATGCTCATGCTCTCTCTCTCAAATAAATAAATAAAATCTTAAAAAAAAAAGAAAAGAAATTAGGGTGGGTCCAAAGGAAGTTGTGCAGAGGGTCCAAGAGAAATATGCTAACCATTGCCATTCCTGTTTCAGCTTGCCTAGACCACATGCATGTAACCCATGGGCTAGAGACCCCATGAGAGCTGCAGTGAGCTTGGGCTTGAGAGCCTGTGCTTGAATCTTGGTTCCAACAAGTTGAAGCTGGGTGATCTGGGGCAAGTGACTTATAATCTTCATGCATCAAATTTCTTCTCCCTAAAATAATAGAAACTATTACACAATTGTTATGAGGATAACATTTGAAAATACATATTGAACATTCTGCTTCAAGGCTGTATCTACATTTGGTGGGGTCTGAAGTTTCTACAAATATACCCTCCCACAAATTAAAACAAAGAAAACATTTACATTTGCAAACTTTATGAAAGCATGACCATGTGAACATGCTCAATCACCTTCCAGAGCCTTGGGAAGGGTCCTGTATATAAGGGGCCCCAAGTTTCAGCTTCACTGGCTTTACTGTAAATCTGCCTTTGCTTGACACAATGACTGGCATTTAGCCAGTCCTCACTAAAGGTTAACCATCATGGATTTTTTCTGGGAAAGAGAGGCCTCTGCTTCTTATACATGTGCTCCTAGTTAGACCCAGTGCCTCTTGGAAGTGACCCAAAGACCTGTCCAAGAGGTCTGGAATCTAGGGGGAGTTTAGGCTTTTTTTTTTTTTTTTTAAGATTTTATTTATTTATTTGTCAGAGAGAGTGAGCAAGCACAGGCAGGGGGAGCGGCAGGCAAAGGGAGAAGAAGGCTCCCTGTTGAGCAAGGAGCCCAATGAGGGATTTGATCCCAGGACCCTGGGATCATGACCTGAGCCAAAGGCAGACGTTTAACTGACTGAGCCATCCAGGCATCCCCTAGGGGGTGTTTAGGAGAATGTATGTGTGTCTGTGTGGAGCAGTACCTTAGGAAAGGGATGTGACCAACTGTATTACTTAGGGTAAATAATGTTAGCGCTGTACCAAACAACCTCTGCGATTTCAGCAATCCAACAATATAAAAATGTATTTCTTATTCATATAAATTCCACCAGATTCTCCCGGTTTGGTTAAGGCCCAGACTCCTTCATTTCATGACTCTTCATCTTAGTTTGTTAGAATCCTCTCCATTCACCTGGTAGATAGGAAAAACAAAATGGTAGAGAGCTCATGGAAAATTTTCATGGGTCACATTCTGTTGGTTAGAACTCAGGTATATGGCTACAACTAACTGTAGAGGAGTCTAGGAAATGTAGTCTAGCTGTGTAGCCAGGAAGAAAGGGAAATAGATTTGGTGAGCCAGTTTCATCTTTGCCAAGTTAACTTTCCTCTAAGCTTGACCACAATGCTGGGGTGAAGTAGTTTACCGGAACCTGATAACGGGGAGAGTATTGTCCATAGACTGAGCAGACAAGAGTTATGGGAAACATGGGAGATCAAAAGGAATCATGAGAGGCAGGTCTTTAGCTTTAAAGGTTAGTGAAGGCTTTCATTGACCTTCTGTTGATGCTACTGAAAGACACAGTTAGGGGCAACTAGCTGGCTCAGTTGGAGGAATATGTGACTCTTGATCTTGGGATGATGAGTTTGAGCCCCACGTGGGGTGTAGAGATTACTTAAATAAATAAACTTTTTAAAAAATGGAAGACACAGTCCATGGGAAGATCAAGGGAAAACCTCTCTACTTCTAGGATGTCCAAGAAGAACAAGGGTCTGCTGAAGTACTGGAAGAAGACCCTGGACCAGACCATGTAGACTAGCGAGAGGTAGGAGAAAAGGGTGAAAAATAGTCCCTACCCCTGAGAGGTAGAAAGCAATTCATGCTCAAGGAAAATTCCAGTTTTGGAGAATAGACCAAAGGAAGAGAAAGCAAAGAGAGGTATCAGAGAAGAAGCAAAAAACATCATAATCTTGGTAGGGAATATGGCAGAACCTGCAGTGGAAAGCAAAGAGTCAACTCTACACTTTGGCCATAGCATCTCAGAAAAGAAGGAAATCTGAAGGCATTCCACACCCACAGAAAGCAGTAAGCAGGCCTTACTCTGGATTAATAGTCTCCATTATGTGAGGATGTACAGCAGCTTCTTCCAACAGAATCACCAAGCCCTTCAACAACCTCAGGAGCCAAAATCAAGATCTTGGCCTCATGATGTAGTAGGGTGAATTAAGTGACTTGCAGTGAATTAAGGTGATTTGGGATGAATTAAGTGATTTGGGGATTTCTGTGTATTATGGGGCCCCAAGAAACTTTGGGTTATTCTCACCTGCCTACTGCAGAACAGAAAACATTAGATCCTTTATCTTTTTTTTTTCTTTTTAAAGCTTAATTCCATTCAGACACACTGTAGTTATACAAAGTCCAGTCCTCTAGTACATTTCCAGGATGGCAGATTAAGCCAAGAAGGAAGCAATCACCATCCACCTTCACAGCATAGAATGAGGTCCCCTGACCCTCAATTCTGAAAACTGGTGGACTCCAAAGTTAAACTTGTCAGACCCTTTCTGCTTCAAGGCCTCCACATTTCTTCTCAGCAGCTGCTGAACCTCACCATTCAGCTCAGTTTTACCCAAATCTCAAAGGTCAATCTTTACCTGTGAAGGTAGAATTTACCCAGCTTTCGTGGTATCAATCTTTCCCAATGCTCTGGCTCTGAGCTGTCTGTAATCCTGTTTAAATAGTTGGATCATTTCTTTCCAGATACAGCCCACTACCAGATGGCTCAGCACCAACTGGGTATGTCTACTGAAAGTTCCCCTGCTCCTTGTACCTCCCTGTTTGTCCTGTCCTACTGGGGGATCACTTGCTTTGTTCCATGCTACCGTCTCTGCCTGAAACCTTCCTGTAGATCCCCGCATGACTCACTCCTTCATACTCTTCAGATCTGGCTTAAATCTCAACTCCTTAGAGTATCGTGTTGTGATTCATTTATCTCAAACACAACCTACCTCTGTCATTCTCTTTCACCTTACTCTGCAATTATAGAATTTATTTATTTGCATTCATTTCTTTTCTCTCTCCCCTACTAGAATACAACTTGCACAAGGGAGTCATTTTGTCCTGTTTACCACAATGACCTTAGGACCTATGGGAAATTAATAAGTATTTGTTGATTAAATGGATACTGTATTCTACCTGCCCCTTGATTATTTTTCCAGCAAGAGCATCTTGGACTTTCCCTTTTAGCATAACCCTAAGTTAATGAGTCCAATCCAGCTCTGTCCCAAGCTACAAAATTTCACATTGATAGAGAATGACAAGCATGCACTTTGAACAAGTATTTGTGATTTTCTATCTTGGGGAAATTTAACTAATAGATTCAGGCTTCTGGAAAACATTTGCTATTATATCAGCCATGTCTGGGGTTCTCTGTACTTTCTCTAGAAAGTATTACAGGACTGGGGGAAAAGGGAGAGCATCACTCAACTGTAAATCTCAGAAAACTTCCTCTTGGTCTCCCTCTTGGCTTTACAGTAGAAATGAATAATGTATAGAACTTCCCCCAGCCAATTGTTTTTCCAGAAAGACATGGTACTAAATTATAAGTTCCATACATCAAAACTATGACTGCCTTGTTGATTTTTGTAAACCAAGTACCTAGAACAACCGCTGGCATGTGGTGGTGCTCGATAAATGCACGTTGAATGCCTGTGGAATGAACCCCAGTGGCCAGCATCATAAACATTTACCAGTTAACCAGAGTCCCAAGCCGTGGGAAGAAGGATGTTGGCTGTAGCATTCCCAAGTTAGTTCTGCCAGAGTCACTAATAAGAGGATGGATTTCACAGGCCCAAATGTTAGCACACTAAGGAGAAGAAAACCAAAGACCTTCTTTGCTGGTTTTATAATTTTACCTAGTACTCTTTACTCAGCAGAACTTAGCTCTGAATAATAAGCCAATTCTATAATGGAGAATTTTATTCTTCCACTATTTTGAAGGCATTTAGGGTCCAATGAAATGGGTTAGGCCTGGGCTAGATGTCAGAAATTACAAGGAAGACAATTTGCATGTCTTTTGCCTATGCAGTTCCTTCTTAAACACCATCACAGGGCGCCTGGGTGGCTCAGTCCGTTAAGCGTCTGCCTTCGGCTCAGGTCATGATCCTGGAGTCCCTGGATCGAGTCCCGCATCGGGCTCCCTGCTCGGCAGGGAGTCTGCTTCGTCCTCTGACCCTATCCCCTCTCATGTGTTCTCTCTCTCTCAAATAAATAAATAAAATCTTAAAAAAAAAAAAAACACCATCACAAACATGTGAGAATGAGGATTCCTTAAGCCACTTTTAAGTGGTTTCCTCTGAAGAGTTAGGTAGATGCATTCCTATCTTGCTTTCTCCCTGCCTTCTGATTTTACATACATGCTGGGTAATGACCACAAGATGGACTGGTTGCAGAAAGCAGAGCATTGAGCCTTGGTGCAGTCAGATGTTTGTATATTTTCCCTTTTACTCTGAATATGAAGACATGCCAAAGTTCTCAATCAATCTAGAACTCATCTTAAAGATAACATTGTTTTTTCCAGAAATGATCAAACTCCAAGTAATAACAGATTGTATCACAGTCCCTCCAGAGTGCCTGACTACTATTTTTCTTGAGTTTAGTTGTATTCTGTAGCAAAAGCTCAAACTACTCGGGTGACTATTGCAATATTTTCACAAATGTTGAAAAGGATCCCGACTATCAAAAATATGTCAATGTACCCAGATGGAGACCACTACATTTGCATGTGATGTCTAAGCCTCTTTTCTGGCACATGGTTGTTTAAGAAACCACTTTTCTTGCTATGCCCTGATAATCTTACCTCATTTCCACCAAGAGCAAGACAGAATCAGAGCAGCATGACCAAGGATAATCCCTGAAATGTGATTTTAAAAGTGTGAATTGGTTTCTCGGAGACCTGGAAAGCATGCATTGTTTAGGTTGACCCAAAGTCATCCCCAGGGAGTAAGATGGTTTTAAGAAGGCTGTACATTCTTTGACACATCTCCCACTAAGAGTTAGAATCTATGCTCCCACCCCTTGAAATTGGATGGGTTTTGTCATTGCCTCAACTGAAGGAGTGCAACAGAAGTAACACTGTGTGACTTCCAAGGCCAGGTTTGAAAAGGGGCATATAGCTTCCTCCTAGCTCTCTTGGAACACTCACTCTTGGTGTCTTCATCTGCCCTATAAGAAATCTGACAACCTGGAGGCTGCCCTGCTGGGGGTACTATGTGGAGACACCATTGAGATGGAGAGAGAGATGAACAATGAGCCCCAGATGTTCTAGCTCCTGCCATTTGATCTTCTCAGCCTAGGGAATGCAGTACATATATGAATGAAGAAGACTTCAAGAGGACTCTAGCCCTAGCTGCTGTCTGTAACCACTAAGAGCTGGAAGCCAGAAATGCCCAGAGGAGCCTATGAGACAGTAATAAATTATTATTGTTTTAAGCTACAATAAATGACTGAAACAGGAGGCTCATGGCACAGAGTGTGGTGTAGAACTCAACCCAAATGATTCTCCTACCTATTACTGTACACAAGTCTATGATAGCACTGATGAGGACATGCAGAGACAAGGCAATGCCTCATGGGACAGCAGAGCTGGTAGCTGTCAGCCGGCTACGATTTGAGAGATACTCAATGGAACCTCCCTCAGGGGACTGCTCAGGCCCCTGACTGCTCCTATGGTAATTGCTCTGATAGGATCTGCAAGCTGGCAAACTTGCAGAGTGTAGAGATCCTCACATCCAATGGGCTTCAAACTAGGAACACTTGGGATTTTGAGAAGAGCCTGCCAAGGAGGTAGGGTGCAAAGCAAGCCTGGTGGGTATAGCTTATTCCCTTTGTCTGTTCTCAGGGATGGGGCTTCTTCCTTCTTCCCAGCCTCACTGGTGGAACGTGTGACTCAAGTAGCCAATCAGCACGACACATTCTTCTGGCCTTCATGAGTGGTGTAGCCTCGGACATATAGCCCATGCCAGGTCAATCAAAATGAAAGTCAGGACATTCACAGAGAATGCTAGAGAAAATATGCTCTCTCTTTTTCAGTATATTAGAATTGAGAAGGATATTGTTCTGGAGCTGCTAGCAGCTGTGCTGTGATAGGGAGGGGCAGGTGATTCTGGGGATGGAGCAGAAAGAGGGAAAGCAGAGGGGAAGAGGAGACAGAAACAAGCAAACAAAACTGATCTTGATAACTTTGTACCTGTATTTCTGGCTATTCTTGAAGCTGGATCTTCCTGGGCTATTTTGTAGTGTGAGCCCACAGATTTCTTTTATTTTTCTTGTTGATTTAAGCAACTAGAATCAAAGAACATCAATGAATATATATATGCTAAGATCCTTGTGAATTTTATGTTTGAAAATTATTTCTGGTGCTAAAACTGTATTTAGAAATGGCTGATCTTGGTCCAGTTTATTTACTACTTTTTGTCTTACAAAAGGAATGGAGTAAAGTCAAATTAGTACCCTAGTCACCTGACACCACTCCATGGAATAATAATCATGATGATGATGATGATGATGATACTAACATTCACTGAGCCCTAATCCTGAGCAAGACAGTATTCCAAGTGCTATGAATATATTAGCTAATTTAATCATCTCACTAATATTATAGAGTACTCCATTATTATCCCCATATACAAATGATGGAACTGAGGTACAAAGAGGATAAATAACATTCTGCAGATCACACAGCTAGTAAGTGGTGAAGCTCAGATGGAACCCAGCTTATTCTCTTAGCTATACTCTACACCACCTCTGACAAGGTAGAGTACATTTTGTCGAGCAAAAGTTCTGGAACCTTTGTCTTACATGCCACAAAGTACCTACCTGATTCATGTCTACTTGGTTCTGACATCTTTACCAGAGGTAAGAAAATGCAGAGATCAAAGAGTCTTAACAAGTTGTCAACTTGCCTCTGTTTCCCAAAATTCTCATGCTTAAAAATATGGCACAATGCTTTATTCTTCATTAGAAAAAAAAAAAAATCAAATTGTAGCTGACTCCAAGTCTTCATTTCATTTGGGTTAGGGAGGATTCAATCACAGTGGGTATGTGGGTTCTTCTCTCCCACCTCTCAGCTCACAGAAAGTTCCAGGAAGTTGCATGCAGAATAGAATTGGGGGTGGGGGTGAGGTCAGGATTCTCACTGGTATTTGGTCACCCTGTATGCTCATTGTTCAGACTTGTGCAATCCCTGGAAGGAAGGTGGCTCTGACAGTCGTCTGTCATTCTTGGATACAGGATACTTACTTTGCTGAGACTGTTTTCCCAGAGCATGATGTCAAGCTTTCCTTTGTGGGGAATTCTAAGGAGATGATAGGGTACAAGATCAGAAGCCACCATCCCTTTCTATGTCTCCATTAATTTCCACCTATCCCTTCCCTTTGATGAAGAACACAAACGCCCATACTGCCCCACTCTGTTCTTTGTAGTGCTTTTCATATAGCATATATTTCAGCCTAAATTAAAGTGGGCCTTTAAAAGAATTGTGGGGCTCTTAACCATTCAAGCATCATTTACTTTCATATCCCCTTAGCTACCTTTTGAAAAATCTCTTAGAAGTCCAGTCGATTTAAGGGTTAGTTACTGTGTATTTTAATTGACCATTCAATTCAAATAAATGTGGAGGAAATTATAACCCTCTTTAACAGCTCAATGACAATTTAAGGAGAATGAGACCTTGACTGAAACCATTAGGAACTTAGGAACCAGACTCGATGTGGTTGGATGTGGTCAAAGAAAACAGCCTAGGAACTTTTAAATCCTCTCCTACTTTGCTTTTAAGAAAAACTTTAAAACCACAAAACTAGGAGAGATACTACTTCAAATTTTGAAACCATTTAATAAACAGATTGAATGCAATTATTATACTTGGCATTGAAAATATTGATAACCAAAATTTTATCTTTTAAAAATAAAAATGATGGTTCTCATCTAGCCTATAGGCTTGAAGCTGGGAAAGAAAACATTTCAATATCCTGTCATCTGCTACATATGTTGATCAACCCACATAACCAGACAAATTCCTGCTCAGATGGGCCATCTGCAAACTCCTAAGAACACTCTTTTCTATCAGCTGCATTTTATTTATTCCCTTTTTGGATCTGTGAACAGAGGTAGTGATGCTCCAAACTTGTCCAAGGTCTGTAAACAGGCTGAGGGTTGGAAGACCACCCTGGCAGGCAGTCAATTGAACTACAAATAAGAATGAAGAAACAAGGGGCACCTGGATGGTTCTGTTGGTTGAGCATCTGACTCTTGATCTCAGCTCAGGTCTCAATGTCAGGGTCATGAGTTCAAGCCCCGTGTTGGGCTCCATGCTCAGCATGGAGCCTACTTTAAAAACAAAACACAAAAAACGAAGAAACAAGAAAGAAGGAGCCTATTATGTGTCAGACAGTGTGCAGGAGCTTCTTCATAAGACATTACATTTTCTCCTCCCAACCCTATGAGAGGAGGTGAGCATATTACAGATGAGAATCATAAGGCTAAGTGATCTGGTAAAGATTACATGATGAGTAATGCATGAGTATACATATAATAAATGCATGTAAATGCATTTATTCATTGACTGACCATCTACCAGTAGCCAGGCACATGACTGTATAAATGCTTCTCAAAATTTAGCACTCATTGGAATCACCTGGAAAGTTTGTGAAACACAAATTCCTGGGTCCCACCTTCCAGAGGTTCTGACTCAGTAGATCTGAGGTGAGGCCCAAGAGTTTGCATTTCCAACATACTCTCAGCTGCTGCTGCTGCTGGGTGAGAACCCCATTGTGAGTGGTGAACGACACACATCACCTCTGCCTTCTCAGAGCCCACAGCCATCAACAAGCAATAATTTAGCTCACATGTGAGGGATAGATGGGGAAACAGGGAGCTATAGAAACACATGGGAGGGCCTCTACCTAAAAGTTTGGGGATCAGGTTTCCTGGGAGAAATTTCAGGCTAAGCTGACAACTTTATTTATTTATTTTTTTAAGATTTTATTTATTTATTTGACAGAGAGAGACACAGTGAAAGAGGGAACACAAGCAGAGGGAGTGGGAGAGGGAGAAGCAGGCTCCCCGCAGAGCAGGGAGCCCAATGCGGGGCTCGATCCCAGGACTCTGGGATCATGACCTGAGCCGAAGGCAGACGCTTAACGACTGAGCCACTCAGGTGCCCCTAAGCTGACAACTTTAGATTGAGGAGGAATTCTTGCCACGTGAAGGCAGCTGGGAGGTGGGGAAGAGGAGAAGGGGGAGGGTTCTGAGAGGAGGCGACAGCATTTGCAAAAACTCAGTGATGAAAAGACATATTCAAGAAGGAAGAAGTCTGAATATGATGGAATGGCAAGAGGAGAGACAGAATATGCAAAAAATGTTATAAACTATTTAAGGAATTTGGGGTTTATGCTGGTGATAGAGAGAAGCCTTGAAGGGCTTGAAGCAGAACAGTGTCAAAATCAGATCTTTGTTTTACAAGAACATTACAGGCAATGTTCAAAACTGCAGGTCTCTACATCTTAGAGGCCAGCACCAGTGCCACAAGACGCCTCTGACCTTCCCCCAGGGAGAACCCTCTGTCTATAGAGAAAATGTGCCTCTGGTCTACAGACGGAAGTCCCTACGCCAGTCCTACCAGCCCCTTGTGTTGGCTTACTTAGCTCTGCGTGGGGCAAACCTTCTTCCATTCCGGTTAGGTTTGGTACCAGCTCTGCCATGATGAAGCATTCTCCCTGGCCTTCTCCTGCTTTCAGCCCCCTCAGCCCCAGCTCTCTTCCTCCTCTGACTCTAGATCATGTGTCTCCCGTGATCCTACCTCACAAGGGGCTGTTATTTTGCTAGCATGTGAGCACATTTCTGCCCTCTGCAATTAAAATGTTCAGCCCCTCATGAGGTAACCTTCCAAGTCATTTAGGCCAAAGTAAATCCCGCCACAGTTGTGCCACAAATACTGACTCCACAAATAAGCACCAACTGGCTGCAAGAGAAATGGTTGTAATGTTTTATTAAAGTAATTATCATAATGACTACTATTTATTGAGTACTTACTATGTGCCAGATACTAAAATTTTCTAGATATCTCATTTCATCCTCATAACAACCCAAGGGAATAGAGGTATATTCTATTGTTATCTCCATTTTACAGTTGAGACAAAGATTGGGGAGATAACTTGCCCATGGTCACACAATTAGTATAGATGCCAGAGGTTATATTTATATCTAGCCAGGTCTGTTTATTTTTTTTTTAAGATTTTATTTATTTACTTGACAGAGAGAGACACAGTGAGAGAGGGAACACAAGCAGGGGGAGTGGGAGAGGGAGAAGCAGGCATCCCGCGGAGCAGGGAGCCTGATGTGGGGCTCGATCCCAGGACCCTGGGATCATGACCTGAGCCGAAGGCAGATGCTTAATGACTGAGCCACCCAGGCACCCCTAGTCAGGTCTGTTTAATTCCTGAGACCTAATTATACTTCATAATGAAAATATTATGTGTTCCAGAAAACTGAATCAAGCAACATATAGAAAGGAACATACACCATAATCTACTGGGATTTTTCCCAGCAATGAAAGGTTGGTTTGACCTCCTCAAATCAAGTAATGTAATGCCCCTTATTGATAGAACAAAGGCCACAAACTGCACAATCATCTCAATAGACATAGAATAAACACTTGACAAAATTCAACACCCTTTCATGATAAAAATATTCAATAAACTAGGAGAGAAGGGAACGTCCTCAATATGACAAGGCCACCTCAAAAAGCCCACAGCTAACATCATACCAACATAAGATTGGAACATTTTCCCCCAAGATCAGGAACAGGATGGTCTGCTCTCACCACTTCTATCTAATATTTTACTGGAGATTCTAGCCAGAGCAATTAGGCATTAATTAATTAATTAATTAATAATTAATTAATGAAACAAATGGCATTCAGACTGGAAAGAAAGAATTAAGACTATCTCTCTTCAACTATGGACTCTGAGAAACAAACAGGGTTTTAGAGGGGAGGGGGAATTGGTTAGCAAGGTGATGGGTATTAAGGAGGGCACATACTGCATGGAGCACTGGGTGTCATACGAAAACAATGGATCGTGGCTCACCACATCAAAAACCAATGATGTCTTGTATGGTGACTAACATAACATAATAAAATAAAAAAAAAAAGACTATCTCTATTCAAAGATGACAAAATCTTGCATGTAGAAAATTCTAAAGAATCTACAAAAAAAACCTACTAGAACTAATAAAAACATTCATGAGTTTGCAAGATAGATCAGTATATGTAAATCAATTGTATTTCTATATACTAACAATTAACAATCCAAAAATGAAATTAAGAATAACATGCCATTTATAATAACATCAAAAGAATAAAATATGTAGGAAAAAATTAAGCAAGAAAGTACAAGACTTGAATGCTGAAAATAACAAAATATTACTGGAAGAATTGAAAGAATACCTAACTAAGTAGAAAGACATCTCATGTTTAGGGACTAGAGGGCTAAAGACTGTTAAGGTAGCAATACCCAAATTATCTGCAGACTAAAAACCAGTCCCATCAAAATCCCAGCTGCACTTTTGCAGAAACTGACAAGCTTATTCTAAAATTCACACAAGCTTATTCTAAAATTGAGAATAGCCAAAACAATCCTAAAAAAGGAGGAGTAAACCTGAAGAACTTACACTTCCTCATTTTAAAGCTTGCTGAAAAGCTTCAGCAATCATCTTGAATACAAGCATAAGGATAAAGATATAGATCAATAGAATCCAATTTAGAGTCCAGAAATAAATTCTTACATTTAGGGTCAATAGATTTTTGGCAAGCCAACACAATTCAATGGGGAATAAATAGTGTTTTCAATAAATGACGCTGGGACAACTGGATATCCACATGCAAAAGAATAAAGCTGGATGTGTGCTTCACATCATATGCAAAAATTAGCTAAAAATAGACCCAAGATCTAAATATAAAAGCTAAAATTATCAAAATTGTGGCAGAGAACCTAACAATAAATATTTATGATGCTGCATTAGTCAATGACTTCTTAGATATGACACCAAAAGCACAAGTGACAAAAGAAAAAATAAATTGGGCTTCACCAAATTAAAAATTTTTGTGTTTTGAAGGAAATCACAAAGAAAGTGAGAAGACAACTGTAGACAGGAGGAAATATTTGCAAATCATATATCTGATAAGGGACTAGACTGTATAAAGAACACTTACAAGTCAAAGACAAAAAGACAAAAACAAATTAACTTAAAAATAGGCAAAGGATCTGAAAAAAACATTGCTCCAAAGAAGATATACAGAAGGCCAATAGCACAAGAAAAGATGCTTGACATCATTAGTCATTACCTAAATGCAAATCAAAACTACAATGAGATACCACTTCACACCCACGAAGATGACTAAAATAAAAAAGACAGAGAATAAATGTTGGTGAGGGTAGAGAGTTTGGAACCCTCACATTTTGCTGATGGGATTGTGAAGCAGTGCAGCCACTTCTGAAAAAAAGCCTGGCAGATCCGTAAAAGTTAAACATAGAGTTGCAATATGATTCAGCAATCCCATACCTACGTATATACCCAAGAGAATTGAAAACATGTTCATATGAAAACTTGTACATGAATGCTAATAGCATCTTGACTTATAATCACCAAAAAGTGAAAACCACCAAATGTCCATCCACAGATGTCATGTATCCATACAATGGAATGTTATTTGGCCATAAAAAGAATAACACACAGACACATTCTAAAACATGAAGGAACCTGGAAAACCTGATGCTAAGTGAAAGAAGCCCATTACAAAAGACTGCATACTGTGTGATTTCATTTATATGGACAATCCAAAATGGACAACTCCACAAAGAAAGAAAGTAGATGAGTTGTTGCCAGGCACTGAGGAGAGGAAGGAGTAGCGAGTGACTGCTAATGGGTATGGAGCTTCTTTAGGGGTGATGAAAATGTTCTGGAATTAGTGATGATGGTTGCACAACTCTGTGACTATACTTCAAACTATTGAAATGTATATTTTAAATTACTGAATGTTATGGTATGTGAATAATATCTTAATAAAACTGTTCCAAAAACTATATATGTTAAATATCACATATTATATAAGACATGATAATCAAATAGTGTGTATTACAATGATATATATATCATATATACTATGTATTGTCAATTATATATTATAAAATGCATATGTAATTATAGTGTACAAAATGATAATAAGTAATGAGGCTTGTTGTAATTGTTAATGAGCCCTATACCTCTCCTGGTCTGGTTTTGAAGACACCTAAGCTCGTTTGACCCTCATAAAATTTCCTCCTTACATAAATATGCCATCTCAACTTCCTCCACAGGGAGTTTTTTATTTGTTGGTTTGGTTTGGTTTGGTTTGGCTTGGCTTGGTACATCGTGTGGTTAGGAGGTCTAAGGTCAGCCTGCTGGGCTGCTAATCCTTGGCTTCACCACTTTACTAGCCATGGTTTAGGTTAAGTTAACTGCCTCTCTTTGCCCTATCTGTCAAATGGGATGAATAATTGAATTCATCTCACGGGGTCATTAGGAGGCCTAAATGACTTCCTAAAAATTCAGGGTTCAGTCATTAAAACAAGGATTTATGCTCAATACATGATAGCAGTAGTATTTATATAGTTACTCTTTGGCAGATTCTCAAAAACATCTTAAATTTTAAACTACTTAGCCTTCTTATTGGAGCAGACTCAGCCTTATTCCTAACTGGGGAAATACAAAGAATGTGAAGGGCAAAAACAAAAACAAAAACAAAAAAAAGGAAAGAAAGAAAGAAAAGAAAGAGAGGAATAAAAAAGAAAAAAGAAGAAACCAACAAAAAACAAAGAATGTGAAGGGCAAAGGCTCAATATTCATAACCTGTGGATAGTGCCTGAAAACCCAAATTTGGGGCATCCCTTTTTGCTGCTCTGCAAATGGTGTTTATTTCCTTTGCCTATCTAGCCTCAAGATTAATTACTGAGTTTAGGGGGAGGACCTTGAAGTTGGTCCATAAATTTTCAGCATTTAAACGGAAGATTTTTATCACTGAATATTCTGCAGTGAGCATGAGTCCAGGAGAGTGACTCAGGCCATCTTCTTAGAGGTGGCTGGCCATAAATCAGATTTTGCAGAAAACCAATTTCCCCGGAATCCTTTGGAAAGTCAGCAATTATTAGTAGCTAGTGTGAGAGAGAGTCTTCAAAAGAGGAATGGTAAGACAATGTCACCTTGAGTTTCTTCTAAACTCACTGATATTAGAGAAAAGTTTTTCCCTCAAGTAAGCTGTGGACAGGAGTGATTCCCGCAGGCAGGTGCAGCAAAAGGAAGTTGTTGGTGCCTAAAACTCACTACATATGTGAACTGGATCCCAAGAAATACCCTGGTATGTTAAGGGAAAGATAAGATTTCATGAAGCTATTTGACCCAACCACAGATTGTTTTTAGCCACTGCTAAATACCTAGGATGTCTTGAAAATATTTAGCCAGCCACTTTGAGAGTTTGACTACCAACACCCAACAGCTGAATATGGAGAGTATTCAGGTCTTTCGGCCAGTGTAGAAAGAGTCACAGAACTAGGGGATTCAAGAAACGGACATTGAAGTATCACCCACTTTAAATTCTCAGTTGAGGCAGGCTTCCACTGAAACCATCTGAAATAGGTTTGCCCTCTTTATGCTCATCTCTATCAGTGGATTCTTAAAGTGTGATTCCCAGACCAGCAACATTGGCATCGCCATGCATTTTTACAAATGCATATTCCTAGGCTTCTCCCCAGATTTACTGAATCAGAATATCTGGGGCTGGGACTCAGACATTTGTATTTCAACAAGCCCTCCCGCTGATTCTGATGCATGCTCAAGTCTGAGCATTATGACTCTACCTATTGCCAGTAACAGAGCTATTTTAAAGAAAAGAGTGGATATACCAGTTGGGATTGTTTGGGGCTGCAAGGCACAGAGAGTCACCCATTGTGGTCTCTCTAAATGAGGATTTCTCTTTTGTCACAAGAAGACTGGAGGTCAGCACCCCTGGGCTGATGCTGCAAATCCCACGTTATCATTGTCCCAGGCTCCTTCTACCTTCACACTCTGCCAGCCTTGGTAAGTGGCTTTTGTCTTCAGGTACAACACTTCAAGGCCGCAGGATGGCCTCTCATACATGTCAGGAAAGATGAGATGAGAAGAATGATTGATGAAGAGCAAGAGGTAAAGGGTACAAGCAAGCTGGATCTCTCTCCACTTCTGAAAAGTTTCCTGGAAGCTTCAGCTAGTGATCACCACTAACATTTTGCTGGCCAGGACTGGCAGCTGCAAAGGAGGGTGGAGTGGTGAGCATTTTTAGCTGGGTACTTTGCTGCTCTGAAAAAGAATCAGGATTCAGTTAGTGAGGCAGAAGTGGAGAAAGGACATGGGTGTGCAATTAGCAAAGTTGCTAAGTGGGCTTGGTAAAGAGGGCTTAATGATTCAGGTCAATATAAATACTAATTGTAGACATTAAATCATCAGGGTTGAAAGAGACTTTAAGAAAGCACAAAACGTTTAAAAAGAGTGGCTAAAAACTTTATGGAATAAGATCCAGTTCTGGCAAAATGTCTATAAAATGGTCGAATTTATTTTGGAAATTGCTCCTCTTAAGATGAGTAATGCAACTCATCTTTGCAACTGTAGTTGAGACTTCCTTTATTATTTCTTCATCCCTGGATGGTTTTCATTCTTGGGGACATTTCAGAAGTTGAATGGCTAGCATCAAGTGTAACATCTGCCTGTAATGCTGGGTCACTGTACTCGAGCAAGATGGCTTACGTTGTCTTTTCTTGACTGAGTTCATTTCACTTATTTGTGGAAATTGTTTCATATCATACTGTTATTTCCTGATCACAAATTTTTAGTTTGCCAACAAGCCAAATAAAATATCTGTATCACAGAGAAGTATTCTTAAATCCACTTACTCTGAAGTATACAACTTTCATCAGTGACTTTTTTTTCCCTGGCAGCAGAGGTTTAAATTTGAGAAAATACTCCATTCATACTTACAATAGCACCCCCTCCTCACCAGCTCCTTTTCTAGTGCCAAATGAAGCCACTTAATGCTCATCACTGCCTATCATGCATCCCAGTGAATTTATACTCCTCTCCACCCACCCCCAACACCTAGGACCCTGCCAGGAGAAAGTTAAAACCCCCAATGAGCACACATGGGATGGGATGGGATGGGGGTGGTGCTAAATCTAGAAACCTAGACTCAAAGTATTGTGTTCCCACCAGCAGCAGCAGCACCACCATCACCTGGAAGCCTAATAGAAATGCAGAGTCTCAGGCTCATCCCAGATCTGTTGAATCTGACACTCTAGGGCTAGAGCCCAGTGACATGTGTTTTAACAAGCCCTCTGGGTGATTCTGCTGTAAACTAAGGTCTGAGAATTGCTGTCCCTAGACCAATGGTCTTCATCTTTAATTACACAATGAAATTAAAAATTATTATGTCTCCCACCCTCAGAAATTCTGAATTTATTGGTTTAGGGAGCAGCTGGACAGTAGGATTTTTAAAAGGTCCCCAAGTGGGTTTATTGTGTAGCCTAGAATCTAGAGGCATAAGAAAATGCTCCCAAGCAGAAGACCCATGTATCTGAGGGTACATACATCTCCAGTAAGACTCAGAGCCAGGACTGGACCATAGAGCTTTGACAGGGATGTATCTAGTGACCTTTCTTTTTAGGTTCTATCTTGATCTTTCTTTTAGGGCCCATCCTTTCTCTTTTCCTTTGTAGCTGGAGCTATATGTACCCCAGGGCTCACTGTAACTGCAAGAAGTTCCTTTCAATCCACTTCTCAGGGGCATGTGGCCCATGGGGGTAATGAACAGGGGATTCATTCATAATAAACATGCCAACACCCTGTATTAACAGAAGAAGTGTATTTGCCCTGAATCAATGTCTCCATTGTATACTTTCTTCTTAAATCTCTGGTCAGAATGTCAAGAACTCCTAGTCAGCGTCTCTTTCTTTCTTTGAGGAACCTAACTAATGTCCTATACTATCTTCCTGTCAAACTGTGTCCATTGTCTTTTTGGGAAACTCACTACTCCTAGGATAGGCCTTTTCATGTTCATAAGACTCTAATTGTACAAAGTCTTTCCCTTATGTTAAGCACAAATCTGCTTTCATGGAGGGCCCAATTATGGATCCTACATCTGCCTACAGAAAGGGGTTATCTACATGACATTACAACTCATCAAACATTAGACAATTTTCAAGCCTTGTGATATTGTGATTTATAATAAGAAATATATACTTGGTCTTTGTCCCTATTTCTGGCATAGAGCTCCTGAAACCTTTGGAATTTCCTAAATGATGAGAGCAATAAAAGTGTCTTTATGTTAATAGATGACTTTTGGACTGCACCTAAGGATGGGGGCTGCTTGCCAGGAGAACCAACGAGGTAATTAGAGGGTTGGAACTTTCAGTTCCATCCCCCTAACCTCTGGGGACTGGAGGAGGGAGTGGAGGTTGAATCAGTTACCAATGGCCAATGATTCAATCAATCTTGCCTGTGTAATGAAGCCTCCATAAAAACCCAAAAGGCCAGGGTTGGGAGAGGTTCTGGGTGGTAAATATGTGGAGATTTGGGGGAGAGAGGTATACTCAGAGAGGACATGGAAGCTCCTTGCCCTTTCCCCATAGCTTGTCCTATGCATGTCTTCCATCTAGCTACTCCTGAGTTATATCCTTTTATAATAAACTCATAACCTAGTAAGTAAAATGTTTCTCTAAATTTTGTTAGCCATGCTAGTAAATTACTCAAACACAAGGAGGGAGTCATTGAAACCTCTAAACTATATCCAGTTGGTCAGAAGTACAAATAACAATCAGGACTTGCAATTGGCTAGCTTGTGAAGTAGAGGGTAGTCTTGTAGGATTGAGCCCATAGCCTGTGGGATCTGACAATATCTCAAGTAGACAGTATCAATTGAATGAATGTTGAACATCCAGCTGGAGCCTGAGAATTGCTTCATGCTATGGGAACCCCAGCCCCTTCCCCCACACTGGAATTGGTATCAGAACCTTTAAACCTCTTCTATATTTTCTCTAGTTCTTCTTTGAGTTCAAAGTTCACTTTTTAGGGGCGTGTGAATGGCTCAGTCAGTTAAGCATCTTACTCTTGATTAAGAGTCAGCTTTCAGCTTTCAGAGTCAGCTTTCAACTCAGGTCATGATCTCAGGGTCATGAAATGGAGCCCCACATCAGGCTGTATGCTCAGCCCCTGCCCCCCCAACTCCTGCTCACAGGTACTAAATAAAAAATAATAAATAAATAAATAAATAAATAAATAAAACTTTTTAAAAAATTCACTTTCAAAATAGTGCTTCTCTATAGTAGATACTGTTGGGGTCTGGTCCAGACCCCATTTCCTGGGCTATATTCCCATTCCCTGCCTGCTCTGAGAGCTCACAGCTATATCTTCTAGAAAATTGAGGCTGATGGGTGCCACAGCAATGGAGATGTGTGCCACCCCTTACCCAGGGACAGCCACAACCAATGGCTGACATACATGGGGACAAGAAAGCCCAGATTCCTTGTCTCAAGGTGGGACAATTCTGATCTCAAGGGGTGAGATCCTAGGCATGTCCATGCCTAGCCCCCTCCCTTTTTCTGAGAATCCTCCCTCAACAAATCACTTCACAAGAAGCCCCATTTTAGGCTTTTCTAGGGAACTTGACCTAAAACAGCTTCTCATGAGCAGAAACATTTAAGACTGCTCCTTTTATGTGATCACCCACATTGCCACACATTTGTTTGACCAGTCAGGATTAAAACAGCCTGCTGAGCCCCAAAGGAATAATGCATAAAAGAGAGTTGGAGAACAGATTTGACTGTTTTTGTGGGGCGAGGGTCAAGGATGTCGCCTGGGAAACCTGGAGAGCAGCTGCTGCCCTATAGATGCTTTGCAGAAAGGAAAAGACTTCTCAATGCCGCTGTCTTGATGCCCCAGCCACATGGAGCAGATTGATTACCAAAAATGGCCCTGATTTTCTACCCCTCTCTGTATGCACTCTCCTTGCAATGTGATTTTGCAGTTCCTCCAATTTAGATGTTAGAGTATGTTTCCCACTTCTTGAACCTGGGCTGGACTGGTTTTAACCAACAGAGTCAAGGAGAGCAAGTAGTTTGCCAGTTCCAAGCCTCACCCCCGGAGCCCTCAAACACCTCTCCTCTCTCTTTTGGACCCTCCAGCCACCGCTATGTGGCAATGAATGCCCAGACTAGTCTGCTGGAGGATGGGAGTTGTGTGATCCAGTCATGCTGTTTCCCCAGACAGCAGCCAGCTGACCACCAGCCATGTAGGTGAGGCCATCCTCCAGCAGTCATCCTCCAACTGACCACCAACTCACAACTAACCCCAGCCGAGATCAGCAGAGCCTGGTCCTGAGCAGAAAGAGCACCCAGCTGACTCATAACCTTGAGACCTAATTATGGTTGTAGCTTGAAGACATTGAGTTTTGGGGTGGTCTGTTAGGCAGTATTGTGACAACAGTTCACAGATACCCCACAGCTTTCAGAGCCCTCTTGGAGAAACCCAAATATGGAACAGAAACATTAAACTACAAACTACAAACAGCTCTGCATGCCTGATTCTGGTCTGGGGAGACAGGTTTGCAGCTGACAGCCATGGAGGGAGCAGGGGTTCTGGTGGCCAGAGAAAAGCACTGGAGGCAAGAGCAGGATTTGAGCTCAGAGGGGAACCTGTGAACAGCAAACTCCACAGTCTGAGGCCTCCCGTGCAGTCACAGGGGAAGTGATGAGAAAGCATGTTCTATTTTTGTTCCAAGGTCTAGCAAAAGTACCTGGGAAGCCAGCAGGGAGCAAAACAGGGAAGTTGACTAATATGGCCAACAGGTGTTTCCATTTTATGAAAGACGTGGGATGGAAGGAGAGGAGAACAGAGCCCAGAAATGTGAAAATCGGGGGTAAAATTAGAAACAGGCTTTCTCTTTTTGTAGTTTTAAAGTGTCTTTGGAATGTAACAAGCATACAGTAATTAGTACAAATCTTAGAAGTCCATAGCAGTGAATTGGTAGTGTAAGCACCCAGACCAGGATGAAGGATCTTTTCAGCACCCAGAAGGCTCCCTTATGCCCATTCCCAGTCAACACCACCCCTTTATACAGAAGTAACCCTGTTACTTAATTTTGCCTGGTTTTGAACTTCATATAAATGGAATCATGTGGCATATGCTCTTATGTCTGGCTTTTTCTGCCCACTGTTTCGTTTCTAAGATTCATATATGAGGGGTACATGATATAGTGTTTTGTTCTTTTTTTTTTTAATCATTCTGTAGTATTCCATTGCATGAATACACCATGATTTATTTATTCTACTGCTATTAGACATTTGGGCTCTTTCCAGCTTTGACCTTATGAATAGTGCTGCTATGAACAGTTTTGTCCATGGGCCTTTTGGTGTACACACACTCTCTTTCTCTTGAGCAAACAAGGGCTTTCAATCAACTTCTCTTTTATCCTCTATCTGGTCCAGGTAAGGACCCAAAACCCTTGGTCACCTGTTGACCACAGGCTTAGGTAAGAATCTACATTCGAATCCAGATTCAATCTTTCTGGGAGGAGGAAAAGAGAAGAAAAAGGGAAAGGAAAAGAGGAGGCAGCTCCAGTGACAACAGAAATGATAATCAGTCCCTTTCAACTTTACATTTTCTCTCTGGTAGCCATCTGAGATGCCTAAAATAATGACATTCATTTGAATTAAAGATGTGAAGAGTCCTTTTAAGATGCAAATGTGCTTTTTTGGGAGGGCAAATACATAAAATAATTAAAATGTTACAGTTTCCTGGTGTTTTGTAATGTTTACATTGTCCCCTTCTTTGCTAGCTCAACCTACTCAGAGTGATCCCCCGCCCAGCAGTATCCATTAACCTGGAACTTTGTTAGACATACAGACTCTCCTCTCCCCAAACCTATGGAATCAGGATCCATATTTTAACAAGATCCCGGGGTAATTCCCATGTACGTAAAAGTTTATAAGCCCTCTTCTATCCCTCTTTATACTCACAAGACCCTATAAAACAGAGAAGGGAAGGGTAATTGTTCTCATTTTACAGACGGGAACATCAAGACACAGAAAGTGAACTTAATGTACCAAGGGAACCCCACTGGTTCCATGCCAGGGGAAGTTCTCTATATGGAAACTGCTCATTTTCCATTACTTCACGCCAATACCCACTGACATGCCTAGCTTGTCATCAGGTCAACCAGCCTGTTTCTCCCTAGAAAGCACTGTCCCGATGGGAAGCACTATGTCTGGGTCACTTTCTCTGGAGGTTGGCCTGAAGAATTATCAGAAGGACACAGATGAGGCAGCATGGGGGGTGGGGGGAGAGGGGTGGGGTGGAGGGAAGGAAAGGGAATGAGGAAACGCATGAAACAGCAGAGAGGCATGGAAAGCATTCGAAGCAGCTCCAGAGACACATGCAAGTCCCTGGTGTTGCTGTCTTCCTCCTCCCTTGCCTGTAAGCAAGAGGTCTGTGCTGTGACG
Source organism: Leptonychotes weddellii (assembly GCF_054177405.1). Taxonomy (NCBI): domain Eukaryota; kingdom Metazoa; phylum Chordata; class Mammalia; order Carnivora; family Phocidae; genus Leptonychotes; species Leptonychotes weddellii. Next base: position 31,647,402 of record NC_138378.1, read on the forward strand.
CAGTCTGCAAGAGACTGTTGGCAGGCAGCCCAGAGCAGGCCCAGGCCCTCACTGCAGTGCTCTCAGCTACAAAGGGAGACTGAGGCTGCCTGGTGTACCTTTGCTGGGCTCCGCAGAGCATCAGCACCACCTGCGCCAGAGGGGACACAGATCTGCAGCAAACAAAACCAGTGAGACTGCAGAGTTGGCTGGAAAGCTGGGTGCAGTAATCCAACAGAGGTGCAGCTCAGGGCATGCCTGTATATGCTGGCAGAGTCTAAGGACCCTGGGGTTTCACCCTCCCATTCTGTCCCTCCAGGAAGCAGCTCCAGGCTGCAGACTTGCTCCACCTGGCCTGGAGACATCTGAATGTTCCCTCTTGACCCTGAGCCCTGTGACAGTCTGACAGCCGGATGATTCTGGCTCAATAAGGCTCAAGGTTCAGACCAGTGAAACCCACCTCGACTCTATGGTCTTTCCTCAAATCCAGCTGGAGGGGGCTGGAAAATACCCAGGGCTCTTTCTATCTGGGTACTGACATAGGAAGACTCCAATGAAACCTACAGCCTCCCCCTCACCAGTCCTATAGATGCCAGACGTCAAAGGAACAGGTAACAGTGGCCCTTCAACGCCAATGTCTGATTTGTTTCCTAACCCAAATGATGGCTCTGATGGCAGAGGTTCCAGAACAGGCAAAAGGAGGGAGTTACCATGGGCTGGAAAGAGGTACTTCGGGCAGGTGAAGAAGCTTATGGGGAGTTGTAGTGGGGACCCAAACATCTCTCTAAGTCTAAAGAGCAGAACTCCAGCTGTTGCCTTGACCTGCAGCCTCCTGGGTTCTTCCCACTGCCAATTTCCATAACTTTCACCCTTCTGCCATCAATGGCTTTCTTTCCCCCATGTTGGGAGATGGCTGCCCCTCTCCACGAACAGCTGTGGCCTGTTTATTCAGTCAGGGTCCAGTTGTGTGGCAAGGACACTGAGCCAACCAACCTCCTAGCTAATAAAGCTATGCAAGAATGAAGATCAGTTTCCAGGCCAAGGTCAAAAACTGGTCTGTATGTTGTGCATGTTGGTGGATGGTCAAAAGTGGAGAAAGAAGGAGATGGAGGTCACTGGAAAGAATCCATCAGAAATCACTGTTTGAGGACGAACTGTTTCTCAGGCAGCCTAAGCTTTCCTTCCCACTGAGCTCCTCCAGAGTAAATGTTCTCCCCCACCCCTACTATGGACCTCTACACAGTTCCCAAAACAGGACAGATCAGCGAATTCACTCAAACCTTCTTGTGGCAGTGGAAATACGTTTAAAAATCTTCATGACAGAAATGGTCTGTCAGCGTAGGTGTCAGATGTCACATGACTAGGGTGTAAATCAGTTAATTCCGGACACTGTGTTTCCTGAATTTGCATCCATGTTTTTCCTACCTGTTTGATTCAAGTAGCCAGAGCTTAAAATCTAAGCCAGAGCTTAGATTTCGTCTTCTCTCTGTTATTCTCTCACCAGCCTCCTAGATACTGGCGGTTCATTCATTCAATCAATTAATAATTATTGAGCACTTGTGTGTGAGTCATTGTGCTAATGAAGAATATAGTTTCTGCCACATAGGAGTTTCTTTATTCTACAAATATTTATTAGTGCTGCCTGCTCACATCGCACTGTGCAAGGTGCTAGAAAGGGTGAAAAGGAAGAGAGTATATAAGCCCTCATGATGATTCACACACATCTGGAGAAATGTGCAAGATCACAGACAGACCATTTCTATTGTCAGAGAAGTGGATTCTTGCTACAGAAGTGTGGATTCACTGAAAACTTGTGTGAGACACAGAGTCTCAGCCCAGCCCCCCACCATGCCCCACACCCCAGACCTGCTGAGTAAGAACCTGTATTTTAACTGTATCCCTAGGGGACTCCAAGCACAGTAAAATTTGAGACCACTGATGGGCACAATTGAAGCTGTAGGAGTTCAGGGGAGAGACAGATTATCATGTACTTCGGTGGTCAGAAATATACCCATGCATCAGTTTGTCTCTCAAGAATGACTAGACTTTGGCTGGGTACAGAGGGCTCAGGGAATATTAATTTCCCACTTCTACCAAATTAAAAAATATATATATGTATATATATATGTCTGCAAACTGCAGAAGGCAGTAAAATTTTGCAGACAGATTTTCCACAACAGCAAAAGCTTTGAGTCAGGTAGGATGAGTCGGCAAATTCTTGTGGCTGTCGGTGTCAGGATCCCCAAATGGCAACTTGCCCAGTTTGGACGACTTCAAGGTCAGATGGCCTTGTGTCCTGGAATGGACCAGCCCACACAAGACTCCTGGCCTTGTCCAACCTGCCTGTTAGTCAAACAGATGACCAATGAGAAGCTGGCTCATTATTCTCCAGCAGTTAACTCAGCCAACTGGCAGCTCCCAGCAAATCGAGTCCTGGAGTGGCATCATACGAACATCAGTGATGAGGCTGCTTTATCAGGCCAGTCCAGGAGAGCAGATAAATCACCGTGAAGTTTCTGTTAGAGGCAGTCCGCACCATGACTATTGCTCCCTATCGGATCAGCTGAAGTGGATGCCGCAATTTTCTTGCACTCACCCTTCCTACATCCAATTTAAGAATTAAGCTTTTTGGTCTAAATATAAAAACTGAAACAAACAGATCAAAACATGACTGCCTAGGGCGCCAGGGTGGCATAGTCAGTTAAGCGTCGGACTCTTGGTTTAGGCTCAGGTCATGATCTCAGGGTTGTGAGATCCAGCCCTGTATGCGGCTCTATGCTCAATGTAGAGTCTGCTTTGGGATTCTTTCTCCCTCTGCCCCACCCCCCACCCCCCACCTCTCTCTCTCAAATAAATAAATTAATTAAAAAACAAAACAAAACAAAACATGACTGCCTTTAGTGTTATCCCTTGTTTCTACCTACCGCCCCAAATACCTATGTGTGTCCATTAATTTAATCAGAAAAAGATGATACAGAACTTCACAATGCCATCAAATTCATTACTTAAAATTCAGACCTGCACTCCATAGTGATAAATCCTGCATATCTTTTGAGAAGTCATGCCAAGGAGAATCTGCTCTAAAGAAGGTAAGTTCTAAAGATAATGTGGCCCGACTCATCTATCATCAGGCAGATTTCTCCTTGGGATTCTTCTCTAGCAGCAGGGATGGGTTTGTGCTGAGTGCTGAGTCCTTCATACCCTCTAAGCTCTGCAACCATGGTTTGTTTTATGAGGCAGCTGACAAGGTAAGGAGCTGAGCAGACGCTGGGTAACAAGTCCCAGCTGGCTGAATCACAGGAAATGGAACCTAAGGTCTTCGACTCATAACTCAATTCTAATCCCATTGATCTGACACTTAATTAATAACATGGCAGTAACATCTGTCCTGAACCCACCACTCCTCGAGACAACCCTCTTCTCTTTTCTCCACTCCAGTCTCCAGGACACTGGAAGCATGGGTTGGTCAACTACTTCTCTTAACTATTACCATGGATGTGATTTCAAATTGGTGTAGGCTGAGTTTATGCCTGAGCAAGATGGCAGGTAGGGGCAACCACACACCAAGAAGAGTAGACCTACTCCTCTTCATCTAGGGACTATGCTTTTAGGAAAGAGCTTTTGAGTGGGGAAGTTTGAGCCTCAAACACTAATCTCATCATTTTGCCTCCATATTTCCGAGACCAAGCCTATTGTACTGTGTTTTTGAAATGATCAAATGAAAGTATGAGAAATCTGGAAGTCATATAGGTAAGAAATGTTTGAAGGTACTGATGGTGCTCAGATGAAAGTTATTTTTGAACTCTGGAGATGTTGTCGTGTGTAAGAGGGAGCAAGTAAGTCAAGTTTTTATTGTTCCCTGGATAGGGTGTAAGTTCAGTGGAAGGAAGCACTTCCTCACAAAGTAAAGCCACCCAACAATGGAGGCAAGACCCTGCTTCTTGAAGTAGGAGCTCCTCATCATGACAGGTACTTCAGTTCCATGACTATTTTAGGAGATACCTGCACTCTAAGGGAAAGGTTGAATAGAACTTTATCATTCTTTCAACTCTGATTCTAAGATATATGCAGAGCCAACCTTTACAGAGTAATTTCTACAGTCTTATTTTATATGCATTATCCCATTTAACTCCCACACCATAAGGTAAGTATAGTTGTTATGTTTTGTTTTACATTCCTGATCCCTCTGCTTGGAATATTCTTGCCTCCGGTACTGCATGGCACCCTCCCTTCACAATATTCTGGTCTTCTCTCTGTTTTATCTCCTCCAAGAGCCTTTCTTCTCTGCTCTTCGTAATGTGGCCATCCCTTCCTTCAACATCCCCTCTCTTTCTCTGCTTTATTTGACTCTATGGCACTTAGCACTATCTAAAATTATGTTACAAATAGATCCATTTATCTTCTGTCTCCTCTATGAGAACAGAAGGACTTGGATGGTTTTGTGTAGTGCTCCATCCCCAGCATATGGAATCAAGGTTGTGGTACATGGCAGAACATATGTTTGGAATGAATAAACAAGCCTGTTTTACAGATGAAGAAACTGAGGCATTGAAGAGGTAAAGCTAAATCCCCGAGGTCACGTAGTGAATAAATAGCCAGTGAGTGCTCAAGGATTTGAATAATATGGTTCCAGAGTCCACACATGTAACTGCTATACTCCATTTGATTCTTTGAAGAAACCATGTTTTCTTGAAGAAAGGCTTGGACCCTTAAAATTTCAATGGCTGGCTCTGGCCAGTTACCTCTTGTTTTATTACTTCAGATGACTAGTGCCTATAAGCAGGCGGCCACTGGTTGCCACCGACATGGTGTCAAAAAGCCCAGTGAGAAGGCAGAAAGCAAAAGTCAGAAGGCACAAGGCCACCTTTGCCTCACTGATCTTCTGCTGGCACAAAGATTTGGTGAGTGGAGCAGGTGGGTCAGAAGGGGACAGTGAATAGCTTGGCAGTCACCTGGTCCTAATCTGCCCATGGGCACATATATTTACTCTGACACCGGTTCCATGCCTGGAGTCCTCAAAATCAAATTTGCAAATTCAAAGTAGATTCCTTGCCTCTCCATGTGATTTGAAGGAGCTGAATTTATGTTCCCTACTTCCTCCCTCTGGGTAGGGCTTGGATTTTTCCATGACAAAAATCATATTGATTTGAATATTGACAGGTCATAAAAGAGAGTCAACATTAGGTTTTGTAGTTAATGAAAAAGAATACAGACCTGAAAATCAGACACGCCTCAATTAAAATTCAAGTTAGTTACCCTCCGAGCACTTCAGTTTTCTTACCTGAAAAATAGGAACTAAGCCTTCCCACATGGTTTTAGTAAGGATTAGCTGAGAAAACATAAAGGAGGACATCTGCCATTGATTTTTTCTTAAGTGTCAGGCCATTGTTTTCCTGCTAGCTGCCTTCTACTCTTTCTGTGACTGGGTACAGAAAAGAGCTTTATCGGAAGGAGATACTGGGGTTGAATCCAAAACAGCAAAATCAAATTAGGAAGAAAAAAAAAAGGACATTTCAGTCCACTAAGGCCAGAAAAGTACTACCTTTGTGTGTTGTCTGCACCTTCAGCTCTTTGGGTCAGGCTCTGTACCATCTTGCTGCTTGAGTCCTCGGCTCTCCATACCCTGGATCACGGGGATTTAGCCCACTGTGGCTTCAAAATGGCAGAGCTAAGAGAGGGCTGGAGCAGGAGTTTTCATAATCAGAGCCTGCCATTGGCCATGCCTTCTCCTGGAGACTGCAGTGGGAGGTGAGGACATTTTTGCTATGGTAGACATTTTCAAGGACCCAACTGGGCCTGTGGATCTGCCAGAAAATTCTTCTGTTTCAGGTGGATAAAAGCCCAGTGCCCAGCACTTTTAGGCTCAACCTATTAAGTTTTCTTTTGGGGTCACCATTGTTCTTCAGCTTAAAAATCATCTTCATTCACCCAGTAGTATCAGATTCTGCTGGATGCCTCTTACTAACAAAGCATATGAAATATTTGCTTGTAAAATATGATACATGAAATACACTGAGAAATATGTCTATAAAGTGAATATTGCTACCACTAAAATTTGTGTACCTACCTCTAACCATTATTGGGACCCACTGGAGTCTAATACAAAGTTGTATGCAGTTGTATTGGGTTGTTCCTAACAGAGGGTAAGAGAATACATCTTATACATCTCTAGTGAGAGGCAGGCTCTACCTCTTTTTGAGGTTCAAAACACAGGGAAGGGTGTTCAAAGGTGTAGGGTGAACAGAAAGATTATGTTCACTCTTGGGGCGCTTTAAGGTAGATGTGAACTTCCACACACTCTTATATACTCAGTTTCAATCAAAACAAAACAAACAGAATTAAACCTGACATCTTGGAATGAGAAATCTTAAGATTGCCTGGCACGAGTAGGTGCTTCATAAATAATTTGAATGGATGAGAGAGTAAATGAATAACTAAGTCATGAGGCCTCTGATGTTTGAGTGATACAGAAATATCCTGAAGTGCTGGTGAAAAAGGAAAGCCTTTTTTAATCCAATTAAAGAATTTTAAAACTCAAAAAGGGAACAGATAATTACTTTTGTGGTCTGTTTTTCAATGGGTTAATAAACAATAAAAGAATTCTGGTCTCTTCTCAGGAGGCTATCTGGAATGATACAATAGACTTGGTCAATTTGATAGAGAGAGGCACAGCGAGAGAGGGAACACAAGCAGGGGGAGCAGGAGAGAGAGAAGCAGGCTTCCCGCTGAGCAGGGAGCCCAATGTGGGGCTCGATCCCAGGACCCTGGGACCATGACCTGAGCCGAAGGCAGACGCTTAACGACTGAGCCACCCAGGCGCCCCCCCAAAGATAAATTTGATATGCCCCGAGAGAAAGAATATATAGTTGGGCCAGCTTTTCTCAATCTTGACGCTGTTGACATTTGGGACTGATAATTCTTTGTTGTGAGGAGCTGTACCTTGTAAGATGTTTAACAGCATCCCTGGCCTCTACTCAACTAGATGCCAGCGGCACCCCACCCTGAGTCATGACAGTCAAAATGCATCCAGACATTGCTAAATATCCCTAAGAGGAAAAATTGCCTTTGGTTGAGATTTGGGCCTTAAAAATGGTCAACTGTTAGAGATGTAAAATTGACTCCTAAGCTTTAGAAAATTGTAAACCAATTTTTTGCTAAGTACAGCTTTGCATTGATTTCTGCTCCAAGTCAGTTAGGCCCTGAATAGAGTAGTTACAGAGACCAGAGATTTCCCAGGGGGTTAAATCTACAAGAAAGGTTGTTATGCCAAATGATACTGTCTCAGTTAACTATTGACACAATCATATTGCATACCACACCAATGTGGAATTCAGAGATTTCAAACAACAATCATTTATTCTGATGCTTCAGGGTGTACAAGTTGGCTGGGGCCACTCTGAGTCGGTAGGCACACTGGGGCAGTTCTGCTCCATGAATCTCATTTTGAGACTTGGGCTGAAAAAGGAGCAGCTCCTAGGGAGAAGCCCTTCTCATGACAGAAGTTTCCACAAGCACTAGCAAAAACATGCATTATCTCCTTCAGGATAAGACACCATTTCAAAGAGGGAGAAGCTGAAAGTGTCAGATGTCAGAACGATATCAAGCAGCAGTAACACTGTCACCTCCACACATATTCCATCAGTCTAAACAAGGCACATGATCAAGGCCATCATGGGTTGGACAGGCAAGTACACACTTCACCCTTCCCTTGGATGTTGGGGGCAGGGGGAGGAAGGAATGGAGATAAGCTAAATAATATACTATAGTTACACACATGAACTTCAAAGACCACATTTTCAATACCACCATGTTTCTTCAGCTCTCACTGGCTCCATGTTTTTGAGAGACAAAGAGGGGGAAGTACCACTGGCATTTGAGTCATGTTTGCAAAATATATTAAGATCTTAGCTGGGAAAGCACACAACATAATAGCAAAATTTTCTTAGCTACCTTTAAGGAATCTTACTACTAAATCAGTAGATGGGTGGTTTTATTGTTGTGTTTTGTTTTCAGGACCCTTGGTGAATATTGTCTTAATTTGGGTTAATTACTTTTAAAGAAAACCTAAAGTATCAAGGCAAATGGTTTAGCCCTGCTTCTTTGTAACCAGAATGCTAAATAAATCAATAGCAGCTTGACAACAGCCAGCACCCTACGACCGAAGTATAGTTTGTATTTTCTTCTGCCTTCTTATGTACTCTGCTGCATTTGTCATGACTGTGCTAGAGAGCTCTGTGTATTGTTTAGGTTTCTATATGCTTTAAAGAATATATAGAGGAACTGGAATGGGTCCAGCAACAAAATCATCATTGGAATAGAATAGAAATTGGATGCTTTATAAGATATTTAATAAATATCTACTCTGGATTTCATTATTTAATCACTCAAATGCTCCTGATACATCTTCCCAGAGACCTGATGGAGGCTAATCCCATAATTTTACAGATGAGGAAATGACCTGAAAGAAAAATCCATGTGTTGTTCAAGGTCACCCTTTAGCTATAGCAGATATTAAGTTAGGTTTTCTGGCCCCCAACCCCAGAACTATCTAGCACACCATTTTTGTTAATTAAGTAGAAGAATTGGGGTGCCCAGGTGGTTCAGTTGGTTAAGCATCTGACTCTTGATTTCAGCTCCGGTCATGCTCTCAGGGTCGTGAGATAGAGCCCAGTGCATTGGGCTCCATGCTTAGTGGGGAGTCTGCTTGAGATTCTCTCCCTCTGCCCCTCTCCCCCCACTCTCTCTCTTCCTGTCTATCTTTCTCTCTCAAATAAATAAATCTTTAAAAAATAATAATAAAAATAAAGTAAAAGAATTGTGGGTATTTGGCCTCAAGGAGACTGTAGTAGTCTTGGATTTTAAGTACATGAAAGTTTTTTTCCATCATCCATGGTGCCAAACTCTGGGGTCTCAAATGAAATAGATGAAAAACTAATTTTTGAGAATAAAGGGGCCCTCCCCAGTGGTCTCATCTATGGAGAGGTGGGATAAGAATATTTATCCCAAATGATGACATCCTGTTGACCCTCCCCTATCCTTACTCTGCATGTTGTCCCTGGAGCCTAAGATTATGGCTCTCAAATCTTTTTCCCCAGCCTAAATTTCTCTTCTAAATCCAGAGCCATAGGGGCACCTAGGTAGCTCAGTCGGCTAAGTGTCTGACTCTTGATTTCAGCTCAGGTCCTGACCTCAGGGTCATGAGATCGAGCCCCAGGTCTATCCCCACCTCCAACTCCATGCTCAGCTGGGAGTCTGCTTCAGATTCTCTCTCTCTCTCTCCCTCTGCTCCCCCACCTTTCTCTCTCTCTTTCACTGTCTAAAATAAATGAATAAATCTTTAAAAGACCAAAGCCTCCTTTTCATAAGTAAATAAATAAATAAGCCCAGAGCCATATACTCAACCTCTGGGTAAACATCTGTTGACCCATAGTCACCAAACAATAAATTCTCTCCTCCTGCTTGTCCTTCAAACAACTATATCCTTCTCTAGTCTCCCCATCTCAGTGAGCATCATTTTCATCCACCCAGTCAGCCAGCCCAGAAACTAGGAATTCAATGTAGATTTCACTTTTTCCCACCACATCTCACATCCAAGGAGCCAAACCCTGCAATTCTATATCCTCAATATTTTCTAATTGTCTCCTTCCCTTCACTCATTGACATTGTCTTGAGTTCAGTCCCTTTGTCATTTCTTGCCTGGATTATATACTGGCCTCCTAATTGTTCCTTCAGTGCAACTCCAGCCCTCTGTACAAACCATCTGTATAGAACACACATTCTTCAGTGAGTTTTCTCCAATAAAAAATAAATTTGAGTTTTATATGGTAGCCTGGTTTATATCAGCATTTGTACTCTGAGCATGGGACATTTGTTTATTCATTCAACATTATTTAATAAGTGCCCACTATGGGCCAGGCCCTGGAAAGACAATAGCAAAACAAAACAAAACAAAACAAAAAAACCCCAATAAAAATTAAAAAAAAATAAATCATCCCTCTCAGGGAGCTTAAAACATTGTAGGGGGAGACACACAATACAAATTAAATAGATACTTATAATAAATAATATAAATCAATAAAATATCTTTTAAGTTAAGAAATGAAAGCACTTGTTAGAAAAATAAAGCCGAGAAGAGGATTAGTGGTGTTGAAAAATCAGGGCTGAAATATTACATAATGTGATTATTAAAAGCCACATTAAGAAGATGACATTTAAGAGACTTGCACATAGTAGGCACTCAAAAAACTACTTTTTAAATGATAAAATACATGGGTAAATGCCTAATTTCATGTGACCCCATGCAACAAGCAGTGAATTAAGCAAAAAGTAAGTCTTCCCCTATTTTACAGGTGAGGAAATGGGGGCTCAGAAAATGAAAGTGACTTGCCATTCAGGAGATGGTGGCATCAAGTCTCAACCCAATTTTTTATTCTCTAATACAAATGAGGAAGCTACCAACATTATCTCAAAATTCAGTGTACAATAACTTGAAGGCCTACACTTGATTCAGGTGGTCTAGAACCTGGAGTGCATTCCATTGCAAATAGTTTTGATCAATCTGGCATTCTGTGAAACACAGTAAGGTCCAGAGTGAGTCCGGGATGGGTTCGGGCTTCATTCTGGGTTAGCCTGGCTGAGCCAAGCAGGCTGACTGCTCCCTTGCCCATTTGTTATTTGTTCACATGGTGGGAATTGAATGTCTGTAACAAGCAGTGTTCTAGATGTTATGGGTTCTGCTGTGAACAAAATAGACATTCATGGAGCTCTTTCAAAGGCAAAAAATAATATGTAATGAAGCTGGTAGTGGTAGCTCTGGAAAAAAAAAATGAAGGACAGTTGGGGACAAGAGGTGAAGAGGTAGACTGACCAAGGGGAAGTGGAAGAAAACGATGGTCTTCACGCAGAGAAGGGTTTGGCCAGCTGGTAACATGAAGGGTAGATGCAAAGTGCCAGGGAAGGAGTTGGTTAGGTCGACAACTCTTGTCCAGAGGGTATAACTCCACCTGTAGGAGTGTCCCCAGGTCCCCCACCTCCTGCCCTCAGCAAAGGCAACAAGGTCCTGCTTTAAACTGCTGTTGGTATTTGTTTCACTCTGAAATTCCCTGGGTCACCTTTCTTGATGTTTTTGCTTCTCAGATTTGTAACTCCAGGTTGGATGAAAAAAATGTGAGGTCTATCCTAGAAATTAAGACAGAGGAAGAGATCAAAGCACCTTCAAACTGATTACAACCTAATAAGAGTTTCCCAAAGTTCACCGACGTATACACTGCTGGTAGGACTGGTTCTGTGTGGTCCTCTCTATCCCCCCACCAGGAAAAAAAAAAAAGACAACGTGACTATGACTTGCATAGAAGCCTGCCTTAGTTCAAACATGACCTGTCATTTAATTGCAAATATTGACTTTTGGCTCACACAAAGTATATGGAGTGCAGTTTAGGGAGAGCCTGGGAAAAGAGCCTTTTATAATTACTCTGTTCTCTCAGGGAGGAAAAATATTTTTGGTAAGCGTAAGGCAAAAAATTTCCTTGCATTTATTTTGACAATACCTTCTGTTAATGGCAAATTATCCTGGATTTTCATTTACAGTATAAATATAAGGTCTTCTTTTTTTAAAAAAAAAACTTTAATTTGTAAAGTGAGTACAAGTGACAAGTTCTTGGATTCCTTCTCTCAACCTCTTCTTTTCTTTCCAAGGTTGGAAGTCTTAAAATTATACTTTCCAGATGCCCTTGCTGCTAAGGTTCTGGATATGAATTATATGTGCCAGTTAGATGCAGTTGCCTGAGTTTTATAAGGCAGAAATAAAGTGGAGGCAGTCTTGCTACAGTAAAGGCAGTTAAAGTAAGCTTTCAAAGATTTGAGTGCACATAAGAGTCAGACTCAGGGTTCTGCTTTTCAGTCGGCAGCCTCACAGGAGTGACACTTAGGGAGGCAGCAACAGTGGAAAATGTGATGACCATATTTCTTTTTTACTTTGACATTGAAACCAAGATCCCACTGGTGCCTCTGACTTCCATTCTTCTCACCATTTTGTAAGCACTTATTTCCCTGTATTAAATCACCTTCTGCTTGAAATAACTAGAATGGTTTTGCTTTCCTTCACTGAAGCCTGATGATGTGGCACATGTGACCAAAATTGTGAAGGTGGTAAATACTGGTCTTATGGAGCCATAATCAGAAACACGCATTTTCAGAATTTACACACAAAGGAGAAACAAGTGGATTTCAGAAATGTTACAACTGGCGAGGCAAAGTAAAGCTGTGGATGCTGAGGTAAATACTCATTGGTGGATGCTCTGTGACCTCAAACAATCTATCCAGTTTTTCTAATGAAATGTGGTTTCAATTAACTTAATTGTTTTGGAGTTCTTTATCTGACTCACTTTTCCATTGACTGAGAAATATCCATGTGGGAGACATTTTTGTGGAGTGTAGGAAAGCGGTTTGTTTCTTTGATTACCTTCATCATGGAGTAAAAACTACACACTTACTGGAAGTTGCCCCTCCACACACACACACACACACACACACACACACACACACACACACACTATTTGGCTTGCCATTCCCTTTCATAGCATTTTAACTTCACAGGAAAGCAGTCACCAGGCTCATGGTTTCTTTAATAAACATGAAGAACAATTTTAAAAAGCTGTGGATGAACCATGGACTGGAGAGTCTGTGAGGAGGACAGAACCATGGTAGTGGCTGCTGATCCTGTGAGCTCTTATATACCCAAGAAGTCTGCTAAATTTCTCAGGGGAACTAGGGAAAATCTAGCTGCCTCGGGAGGCCAGAAAGAGAATAAGTAGAGATTTTGGAAATATCTACAAATATCTGCATTGTCGATACAGCAAGCAGAGGGGCCTTTTGAACACTGACCTGGCAAGTCTTGCTCTAGAATTGAGATGCCCTAGGTTTTAGGGGGATTTCACAAATAGAAATTGCCTCTCTGGCTGCTCCCTTTTCTTTCACTTTGGTAGTACATCTTTGTTGTTTCTCCTGCCACTATCTACTCTACCAACTTCTGCTTTATCATTCCTAACTCCTCCTTTGGGAACCACTCCCCTGCTATTCCCAGCCCATATTCACATGGGCTGACTGGCCTGGCCCCTGAAGACTTTTGATAGAACCATTTGGGAAAAGGGAACTCTTTCTGTTGGTATCAATAAACAGGAAGATGTAAGCTTATAACTGCAGGAGGATCTCCATGTGAAGAAAGCCAGCCTGAGAATGAAGCCAACAGGAAGGAAAGATAAACAAATAAATGGAAAGAGAAAGACAGAAACAGAGACACAGAGAGTTCTTTAAATGCCATATGAGTCCGGAATCCAGTCATACCTGAACTCAGAACTACCCTCCTAGACTTAATTACATGGTCCAGTGAATGTTCTTTAATGCTTAAATCAGTTTGAACTGAGTTTCAAAGCTGACTAAAGCTTTAATTGTTTGTTCTCAATATTAGTACAGTGCTAAGTACAGAGCATGTACTTTTTCTTTCTCCTTTTTTCTATAATTCTAAGTTTTGGACTTCTGACTCTCAGTTTCATCATATAATCATTCAGCAAATATTTATTATGCACCGACCATATGCCAGGCATTGTTCCCAATGGTTTTAGGAAAATTAATAAGGTTTGGACTTGCCATTTAAAAGTTCAGAGTCATCTCAATATGATAAGCTGGTCATTTTTATTTCACCAAAATTTCAGTTCTCAAAAAAAGAAAAGAGGGAGAGATTCGGCAATCAATTTCAAATGTTTTTAACTCTTACCAATAATTTTACTTTATTGCATATGAACAGTTTGACTTAGTAGCAAAAGTCGCCTTTCCCCAAATTGCTTCCTATTTTCAATGTGGTTACCTCATTTTTCCCCTTAAGTTACTTATTAGGCTTTCTGAGTCTTAGTTTTCTCATCTGTAAAATAGAGGGTGAAATGTAGTGGTTCATCTGATTTCTTCTCAAACTGAAATTCTGGCATTAGCTAACTTTTGTAAATCCCTTTCTTCCGTGGGAGCAATGTCCTATCCTGCCCTGTAGCAGACTTCACCACACATATCTCTCCCACCTGCCAACCCCAGGAAATCAAATGAGTTTCTCAGATAACTTCCATTCTTATTCCATTCTTAATACCTATAAGCCATTCTCTATGCAGCAGCCGAACTGATCTTTCCCAACCATAGGTCAAATCAAACCACATACTCGCAACCCCTACTTAAGATCCAGTGGAATGCTATCACCTTGGAATAAAATTCAAATTCCTTAGGTGGCCCTTGTCTTCCTTTTCCTCTCTCATCTGACCTCCTTTTCTCCTGCCCATTGCTCACTATACTCCAGCCACACTGTCCTGTTTGCTCCCCCTTGAATCTGCCATTCTTGTTTCCCTCTCACAGTCTTTGGTCTTGCAAATCTCTCTTCCTGGAATACTTTCCCCCAGAGCAAGGCAGTGCTCCCTCACTTTACTTAGGTCTTCACATGTGTCACTCATTCTGTGTGTTCCTGACTCCTCCTCCTACCATCCATCTAAAATAACATCCAGATCCACCTCTTCTATTGATTTATTTTCTCTCTAGCTCTTATCACTCCCTGGAATTATAGTAGATCATGTTATGACAATACTATGTTATATAATTAACATTGAATTTAATATAACTTAATGTAAATTATATTAGTATAGAGAGGAGCAAATAGTAGAGGCTCATTTGGTGTTTGTGGAATGAATGAGTAATTCTACTCTAATTCCCAATTAGCCATCTGTTTAGCTCTGAGGCATATATGACAATATCCTGTTGTAAGCATCTTTTGCTCTAATTCATGGACAGTTTTTCTACCCAAGCAAATTTTGAGAAATGTGAAGGTCCCATAAACAGATATCCCTTCTTTTGTGAATTCTCACAGAATGTCACTAGCTAATAGAATTATAATAATATTCTCATAAGAGACTAGATATTTTATTTTTGAAAGAACAGTTTTTTTTTTTCACATTGTTAAAAGATTCAATTGGGACATGGCAGAATTATAAAACAATCTATATGGGCAGTAGATATAATTCAGTTCACCAGAAGAAACTACAAAACAATGTTCAGATATCAGGGTATAAACCCAGGGATTAAGCCAAACTGAGGCACTCTGCCAATGGGATTTTTCCACCATTTTGTCAAACCCATCCAATTTAACCACTAGAGTCTGGAGATAAAGCTCAGACAAAAGACCACAGTCGGCTGGACAATATGCTCCTGGCTAATCTAGGAAGGAGTTCATGGAAATCATCTGTCTTCATCTGTATTTGGTCCAAATTAAAAGATCAGGGACAGAAATCTGGGTCACAGTCCTGGTGAACAGGATGAAATTTAGAAGATGAAAGTTCAAGAATCTTCCTGCTATCTGTATTTACTAAAAGGTAATAAGAATGCACAAGAATTTTTGTAACAGCACTGTTCCTAAAATGGTGAAACTCCCCATTATCCATCGAAAGTAGAAATGACAAACAAACCACATTACATTCATGCAGTGGATTACTATACAAAATGCAAGAATGAATGATTTACAACTGCATGCGGTAATATTAATACATTCTACAAATATAATGTTGAGAGACAAAAACCAAACAACCAGTCACAAGAGTATATACTAAATGATTCTATATGTAAAGTTCAAAAATAAGCAGAATTAATCTATAGTATAAGGTCAGGATAGTGGTTACCCTTGAAGAGTTAGTGACTAAAAGGGGGATGTAAAAGAGATGCTGGTAATGATCTAGTTCTGTTTTTGGGTTCTGGTTACATGGATATGTTAACTTTACCAAAATTCATTTAGCTATACATTTACATGTGCATGTTCCTGTATTTATTCCTATTTCAATAAAAGTTCACTAAAAAAAATTCATGTTTTAAGGAATTTTAAGCCAAGAAAATTAAGAAAGCCTCTTTTGCAAGTACTCACAGATTGATATGCCAACTTTCAAACCCATCAGAAGCATGTGTTGAAAAGAAGTTGAATCTTTAGCTGAATCTCACAAAAAGAACACATTTGAATCTGAAGATGTCGCATATTCTGAGTTTTTCAAAAGAAAATGGCTTGGTTTTCAGGATCCCAAGTTACATATTTTTTAAAAATCTCATAACTTCTCTCCTGGTCATTCACCAAAACATATCAATCAATCGATCAATGCATATTTTTATTATAAAATATATATGTATATTTAACTGAAGAGGAAGAGTATTAGTGGGTAGACATCTTTTTTCTCTTCTAGCTCAAGTCATATATTGCTAAGAGTTTTGCATCATAAGTATGGCTCTGGAGTGGGTTAGGAAAAAGAGGGCAGGAAGTGGCTGTCAGAGTGAAATGAGATACTCACCAAAAAACAGGTAATAGGGCAGTATCTGAGAAAGGTAGTAGTTCAGATATTTTTCTCCTAGCCAGTATATAACCAGCCTTTAAAGTTTATACACAGGCGACTAGTCTATAAATCTCATTAGCTTGAGACATCTGCCTTTAGTAATGGAAGACAAGGTAATTTGAATTAACCTCATCACTGAGGACAACTAGAAAAAGCTGGGAAAATATATTTTAAAAATTAACAATAGGGACGACTGGGTGGCTCAGTCTGTTAAACATCCGACTTGACTTTGACTCAGGTCATGATCTTAGGGTCATGAGATAGAGCCCTACGACGTTGGGTTCAGTGCTCAGCAGGGAGTCTGCTTGGGATTCTCTCCCTCTGCTCCTCCCCCCCCATGTGGGTGTGCATGTGCACTCGTTCTCCCTCTTTCTCTAAAATAAATAAATCTTTAAAAAAATTAATAAAAGTCAGCTTGAAAGTATAAAAGAGTAAATAAGATAGCAAGAAATTACCAACCAAATCCAGGGGGAGTTGCAAATCCAGAGACGTGAACCATTATTTTTGCCCATATGGAAAATGCATGTGAGAGCATAAAGGGTTTTTGTCAGTCTCACTGTATCAGGAAGACAAAACTTGGGATCAAAATCCCTCTGCTCTCATACATAGTTTAGCTTTGAATTATCTGGATTGCCCAAATAAATCCCTAACTTGGATTAAGGTGCTCTCAAATTGCTAATGTTCCAGGCACATGACAAAAAAAATGCAATTCCTTTCTAGAGGAAGATAACTTCCACAATTTCTTTTTTCAAATATAATGTCTTATATAAAATGAAATTAGGTAAAAATGAAGACCTTTAAAAAGAAGCATCAAAAACTTCAGACAACAGAAAGAAAACCACAGGGTCTCCCTTATATATGAATATAAGAAACAGACTTGAAAATAACTTTTTGCTTTATTGAAGAAGATAAAAATTAAGATTGAAAAATTTTACAAAGAATTGTAAATTTTTTTAAAAAGGACAAATGAAATTCTAGAACTGAAAGTTACAATAGCCAAAGGAAAAACTAGAGGATGATTATAACAGTAGAATTGGTGGAGCTGAAGAAAGAATTTATGAGCTGGAAAATAGCTTGAAAAAAAAAAATAACCCAAATGCAGCATGGGGAAAGTGAACTGATAAGTCACACCCATTCACCAAGAGATAGGCTGCTTTGTAGCAAAATCCTCCATGTTACCCCATTCTATGCACCATGTCCTTCTCTACCGTCATCACCGCCAGAACTCTGAACCAATATCCTACCACTCTGTAACTTTTTTCCTCACTGGTGCTATACTATATGGCAATTTTAATTTGATTTGACTAGTGTGAAAAGATTCAAAGATGACAAACTTGGAAGTGGCTATAGGCTTCATTTCACCTACAGATAATTTATTTGGGGGGCATTTTACAAAGATTTTATTTATTTATTTGAGAGAGAGAGCGGGGGATGGGGGAGGTGGTAAGGGCAGAGCTAGACAGAGAATCTCAAACAACTTCCACACTGAGCACAGAGCCCAACTCAAAGCTCAATCTCAGGACCTTGAGGACATGACCTGAGCCAAAACCAAGAGTCAGAAGCTCAACCAACTGAGCCACCCAGGTGCCCCCACAGAGCATTTTTTAAATGTTTGAATGTAAATGTCTTTCGACTTATAAAGGGGGAGAACAACACTCCTTCCTTCTATTACTTACTTCTGACACCAAATGTGTGTGTGGTTTTTTTTTTTCCACACCAAGCAATTCTTCAATTCTCTGCAAACATTGACTGAGCCTCCTACAATTTAACTCAGTTATGACACTAACTACCCAGAGTTAGCACAGACCCCACAGGTTAAGGGCTCAGTTCCAAGACTGCTCTCGACTTCAGATGTCAGTCAAAAGTTTGAGATTGTCACTGTACTTTTGACCAGCCTGCCATCAATTAGAGGTTCTCACAGCCTCTAATTTAGGTTATCAAACCTGTAGGTTTGATAATTTGCTAGAATGGCTCACAGAATTTAGGAAAGTGCTTCATTTACTATTACCCATTTATTACACAGGATACAACAAAAAGGAAAAGATGCATAGGGTAAGGAATGGGGGGATGGAGCATGGAGCTTCCATGCTCTCTCTGGGCATGCTACCCCTAGCCAGCACCTTAATGGCTCAGCAACCAGGAAGCTCTCCAAATCCCTTCAGTTAGGATTTTTTATGGGGTTTTCGTTTAGTAGGCATGATTAAGTCATTGGCCATTAATGATTAACCCAACCTCCAGCTCTTCTCCCCTCCCCAGAGTATGGAGTGTGGGGTTGCAAGTTCCAACCTTCTAATCACAGGGTTAGTTCCTTTGGCAACCAGCCCTCATTCCCCCAGAGTCACTTCATTAGCATAAACTCAGGTATGATTAAATGAGCTTATGAATAACAAAAGGTGCTCTTCTTATGCCTATCACTAAGAAATGCCAAGAGTTTTAGGAGCTCTGTGCCAACAACCTGGGACAAAGACCAAATACGCATTTTTTATGATATTACAGTATCACAAATTAGCAAATGATCTCCAGTCAACAACCATGGTCCCCCACTACTTTTTGCACACTACACTCATATTTTCTACCTGGAATAGAAGACATTTGAGTTCTCTACCTTTGAATTAATTATTAGGGATCCAAAAATGCTGTCCTTGCCCTCTTGCTTATGAAGGTCAAGAAAGTCATTTTTGGGGAGCAAAAAGTTACATGGAGGAATATAGACGTTTGTGTGACTATTGTCTCCATCTTTTGGTGTTTCCAAGGTACCCGTGTTAATTGGCTTATTGATGTGAGTGTGTGTGTGTTTGTGTGTACCAAGACAAAGCTGAGAAACAGAGAAACAGAGAGAGAAAGAGAAATAATGCTAATGACAGAATTACCAAGCCCAGATCTCAATCCTACTAGAGAAATTATCAGATATAATCCCAACACCCCACCCTTCCAACTAAAACTGTCGTTGGAATAAAAAGCCACTGAGGTAGAACTCCAAACCACGTCTGACTCCAGATTTCATAAGATTTCACTAGAAATCTTAAGATACTCAGAAAATGTCAACTCTAAACATGAGCCAAGTTGGTGATGAAAAAGAAAAAAGAAAAAGAAAGAACTCCATGATAGAAATCTATCCATTCATGAAATTAGCAAGCACCTTGAGGATAGATCATCAGTGTTGCCTTCATAGAGAGCTTCTAGAAAGAAAGACAACAGTCCCTTCATGAGAAATTTAGCTCTTATCCCCTCAACTCTGACTGCAAATGTTCATGTAGGAGCCCAAACAATCTGGTGTGAGAAAATGAGTACCTAATCTCTATGGGGCCTGCTGGTTTAGAGTTAAAAGATTCTGTTACCTCCACCAGTAACTGCAGTATGGCCTGTATAAAACCACTTGCCAACTCGAAGCCTTAGACTTCCCATCTATAAAAAGGGTGCAAACCAGGTGATTTTGGTTTTAAAGGTTGCTTTCAGTTCTAAAACCCCACTTTCTAAAATGCAACATTCTATTTCTTAACCTAGGTAGTGGTTACACAAGTATTTGCTTTTAATGATTCGTTAAGCTGAACGTACATGTTTCATACAACTTTCTAAACAAGTAATGTTTGAAAATGTGTTGAGAGGGGAAAAAATCCTATCAGAGGAAGCCAGTCTAGTACCATTCTTGAATTCATAAAAGTAGGTGTGAAAATTGAATGTCGGAGGCAAAAAGCCAAGAGCAGATTGAAGCTTGTAAAACTCCTGAGGCTTCAAACCATTTCAGTGATAAGATAGAATCGAAGAAAATGGAATGAATGGGAATTTGCAGGGCATGTAGGACTGTTACGAGCTCATAAAAGTCCCCACAATGGTCCTCAAGGAAATTGAAATCCAAGGGTTGTTACTTAACAGTTACATTTCCTCTTAACCAAATGTGACCACGGACATATATTGAATAGCCTAGGAAACAATTTTCTTTCAGTTTACAATAAGGAGCATCTTAACATGCTCAAAATGACTTGGTTATAAAACTTTTTTCTTTATAGCATTTATTTCTTTTGCTAAGTCCTGTGCTGAGTAGATAGGTCTGCTCTCAAGGAGCTTGCAGACTTAGAAGCCTCTATGTCATTTAGAATAAACTCCAAACTCCTTACTCTTCTCTGACCTTGTCAAAGAACACGTCTCCACTGTCCCCCACTGACCTTCTGTCTTTGCTTCAGCAAGCTCCCACCTCAGGGCCTTTGCACTTGCTCTACACTCTACCAGACAGTTCCTTACCCCCATTGTTACCTGGCTAGTTCCTTACTATTCAGGTTTCAACTCAAATATCAGAGATGCTTCCCCTGATCTTCCAATTAAAAAACATAATGTCCTTCCTCTCCTTCTCTTCAGTCATTCTCTATCACATTTCTCAAAGTAATGGTCTTCCAAATACTCAATATTTGCAAGTACTAGTTTTTTAAAAAAAAATTATTTCTAGTCTTTCTTTTCCTAATATAAAGAAAGTTCCATGAGAGCAAAGGCTCTATCTGCCTTGTCCACCACTATGCCCCAGTGGCTGGATCAGTGCCTGGCATATAACAGTTGCACATTAAGCATTTTTTAAATGTTATCATTATTTACAAATAAATGAATAATATGAGGCAAAAAAAGAGCTTTACAAAATGATTTTTAAGGTTCTGTTTAGTCTTAAGATTTACATGCTCCTAAATGCTATCAAAGAGATAAAAAAAACTCAGGAAGTTGTAATATAAAGAAAGGTGAAATGAATCCTGAGTACATTTATGTCATCTACAATTGGTTGGGGTGATAGAGGGATTCACAGAAGGTGCCATTAGTGGGATAGGGAAAGTCGTACATAATTCTTCAAGATAGAAAATGAAAAAGGTATTCCAGGTCAAGTAAACATCTTGAACAAAGGCATGAAGAAATAAAAATACTCAAAATGTTGCTAGAGCAGAAGATGAATGGAAAGGAAGAGTACTTTGAGCAATAGTCATGGAAGGCTTTCAACTTTATTCTGGAAGTGACAGGGATTAGGAAAGTAAGATGACCTCACTCATCCTATAGAACTATTAGTCTGACAGCAGTATGATGAATGGGTCTCTGTATGAGCATCAGTGAACACTTTGAAGTTGTGGCCAAAATTCTGTGTGTGTGTATGTGTGTGAATGTGGTATTTGGACATTTTACTGGGGAGAGAGAATTCGTAGCTTTCATCAAGGTTCAACATAAAAGAAATAAAAAATAAAGCAATAAAATATAAACACTGATGTAGAGGGAAAATAAGAAGTACCCATCCTGAAGATAAAGGGATGATCCATCAGAAGAAATAATTGCTTTTTTTTTAAAGTTTTTTTTTTATTATTTATTCATTTGACACACAGAAATACAGAGAGAGAGAGCATGAGGAGGGGGCGAAGCAGAGGGAGAGGGAGAAGCAGGCTCCTCGCTGAGCCAGGAGCCCGATATGGGGCTCAATCCCAGGGCCCTGGGATCATGACCTGAGCCGAAGGCAGACGCTTAACCGTCTGAGTCACCCAGGCGCCCGAAATAATTGCTTTTTTTTTTTTTTTTTTAAAAAGGTAATCTCAATGAGTAGTATAAACCCCCTTTAATTGAGTCTTGATACTTTTGGGAAATGCTCAATCATACATATTATAAACATTCAGGTAGACTAAACATTTCTAGAAGATAGGAGAAAGTCAATTTTTTATTGATAATATAGGAATAGACCACCTTATATAAGACAGTCTTGCTTAAAGATAGGAAAGAGAGGCAAATTCAGGTCTTAACAACCTAAGATAAGAGAGAAAAAGAAAAAAGTATGATTCATACTCAGGTATGTTCTATGTGATTCTTGCCTCTGCCTCAATGATCCGTTCTGTGGTAGATGCTCCCCATGCTAAACAGTTCTTCCCAAACCCCTTTACCGATGAAGGGTCAATTCTTTGGTCATCCTCAAGCCAGTTCTCTGGTGATATAATTGGCAAAACTGCTTAAAGTGTAAAATTATCAGAGTTAATCCATCTGTTCTAAGTTATTATAATACTATTATAGTGAGGAAGAAATGGCCCCAAAGTAGAGAATAGCAGGATATTATTAATGGTAAAGATGAGAGAGAAGAATTCAGAAGAGAAGTTGACCAACAGGAAAACTTGATGCAAATCAAGCCAATGGTCATCTCTCCATGGAGACCAAACTGGGGAAACACTGAAGTCAAATAAGGACACTGGCAAGAAAAGGCAACAGGCATTGGAGTCAGATGGCCTCATCCTTGTAGAAGCTATGCACATCCCTTTGAAGAGGAGGAAGTTGGATTACAGGAATTGGCTCCAGTTCAGTAGGAAGAAGTTGCAAGAGCCAGGAGGCTGAAAGATGTCTGCCATCTGGAGAAACAGGGGGAAGGAGAATTGGAAGCCATGCAGATCAGGGGTGGGGAAACGAGAAGAAAGACAGGCTATTGGGCAGGGATACTTGGGTGGGGTCAGATGCCCCACAGTGCTCTAATTCTGGGATGCAGTTTGCACAGTCTTGACATCCAGTAGAGTCAGCAGTAAGAGAAAATCCTCTCGTTTCCAAATTCTGATAAATCTATATTTTGAAATGACATTTAGGAAAACTGTCTTTAAATATGTAAATGTAGTGTTTCACTGTGATCTTCCAAAAAAAAAAAAGTACCAAATCTCAAAAGTCATTAATAGCAATTCTAAAAAGTACAGTAAATTTATGATCTTTTTTAAAGATAAAGGAAATGATACCAGATCTCTCTGGATATAGAATTTCTTCTTGGAGAAGCAAAATCCAGTGGAAGTCATTGAAACTCTGGCAGGGCTAAGAGAAAAGTTAAGGTTGGGGTGGTTACAGGTACAGGCTTGGCTCTTGAATGCGAATACATGACATCGGAACTCAGCTCCACCATTTACAAATTGTGTGTTCTTGGGCAAGTTCATAAACCCTGTATACCTCAATTTCTTCCACCTTACAATGGGAGTAATACTCATATCAAAGAGTTATTATAAGGATTATAATTCAAAATAATGCATGTAAGTTGTTTAGCACAGCTCCTGGTATATTTTGAGAGGCAAATAATTATCCATCATCCCTATCATCACTATTATTAGTTAATTAGAGAGGGCTTCCAGAATTATTAATGGACAATGTCAATTAGGATTGGAGTCTTCTGTTTTCTACTGAATTGCTGTATGAATTCCACAAAATGATTCAGCTATAAAAGGGGAACAAGATCTATGCCCAGACTGAATCTCAAGAATTTAGATCATAGACATTGTTATTATTAACAGTGAATTTTCACATAGGGGTGTTGTGTTCCTTGTGTCAACTCTACAATGAACTCCCTGTGATGCTAAATAAGCCACACATCTGTATAGGTTTCTGTTTTTTCATCAGTAAATACAATTGAACTACACAATCTCCAAGGTTCATTTGAATTCTAACAGTCTTTGATTCTGCAACTACTATTTCAAACGCAGCACTTGTGAGCTAAAACCACCATAACTGGCTGTATAGGTCTACACTCATGGGTAATGAAAATGCAGTGTGTATGTGACCTTCCACAATCAAGAGGTGGGTTGCCCTCCTCAGCCCAGCCTGCTTGCTCAGAATAGCCATTTTGTTTTGCCCTTGGTTAGCTGCCTCTCCGGTAATTTTCTGCAGCAAGCTCCATCCTTATCCCAGCCAGCAAGAGGAAAATGAATTTGCCCAGCAGTCCCAGGCATCTCTTCGGATGATGCAGGGAGAGAACAGGCTAGGCATTTCACTGTTAATTATCAGCAGCCTGACTGTTGTGGCCCCTTGCTGTGCCAATTTGAGTGATGAGACTCTTTACACTGCTTATTAGGCTCAGCTAAATAAATATTACCCAGCATTAGTGTTGTCAAAGATACAGTCTGAATTCACCTCCCTGGAGTGGTTGTTGGTACCCAAGTTTTCACCATTACATTTTCTTCCTGGCCCTCCCTTACCACACCACTATTAATCTTTCTCTCTTCCCTGGACATTCAACTGGATTCTCAGGGAGTTGAAATATAATATCATTGATTTAGTTGCTTCCATATGGTTATCAAACACCTATGCTGTTAGACTTAAGGCCTTAGTATTAATTACCTCTATTTCCTGTCCCAACAGACTAAATTTCTCAGCCATGTGTTTTTGAGTTAGAGTAACCTTGCCCCCACCCACCAACAGCTCAGAAATGAGTGTAGATAGATTTAAGCCCCCTGGCTGCAATGATTGGGATGGGAAGACAGAAACTTGACCTTAATCAGGACAATCACAGCCCAAAAGACTTAATTCTAGGACTTGTTTAAGCTATTTGAAAAACACACCCTCTCTTCTTAGATGGATGTTGAACGTAGAGAATAGAACCCTAAGGAGCTGCTATGCTATTTTGTAATCATAAAGGTGGAAACTACCAAGAATGAAGCTAACACATAGTGAGTGGTGCAAAGAAATAGAGAAAAGAAACTCATACTTGTCAAACCATTTAAAAGCCTGGATCAAGCTTTACCTGAAGCCACCCCAATCTTTGGACATTTCAGTTCTGAATCATTATGCCTCCTTTATTATTTAAGTTTGAGTGGGGAATTCTAATACTTTCATTTCAATTCTAACAAATAGATTACAAATATATCTATTTGTTATATGTGGTCTCCCTTATCTATATGTATTAAGTGCAGGTAGAGCCCTGCCCATCTCCTTTCAGATCTTACCATTGTAATGCTCTTCTACCTGAATTCCTACTCCTGGGCTTACTGTAGTGCTTCTGCCTTAGTACAAGACAGACCAAAAATGCTGGGTAATTAACACCACTCTGAGGCAGCCCTCAACCAATGAGTGGGAGGGGTTGGTAGGGTAAATACCCTAGTTGCCTTGCTCCCTTGGGATAGTTAAGATACATGTTTCATATGCGCTTTCAGAGTTCCCAGCAGGACTGAGCCTAATTTGTTTGCAAATGCACCCTGCATTGGCTGCCTTCCTTTCCCTGTCTCACTTCCTCACTTCTCTATGGGCTTGTTGGCATCACCTTCCAACTAAATTACTTGCACTTGGGTCCTTGCAAGCCAAGACACTGTTTAGCAGAGAAGCAAACTAAAGCTACACTGGTCCACAGGAATTTATAAAAAGTAACATCTACTTATAACTTTAAAAATGCACCCCAAGAGTTGTTTGGCTTACACAATTTTCATCTTTCCACTCCCAAGTAGACTGATGTATACACAGACCATTTTGACATAGACTCAGTCTAGAAAGAAGCTATGAATTCAAAATCCAGTAAGTCGATGCATTTTTTTTTCCTGTCAGTGCCAGCCAAACAGAAGGTGACGTACTAGATGGAAGATTCCAGAGAGAAAGAGAAGTAAAAGCATGAACAGCCAAGGTGCAGAGGATACTCATTAATCCTCTAGCAGTGGCCATGAGCTGTCTAGATTCTTCATTGGAAGAATCATGATCACCTAGATTATTAATTTGGTGGTGCTAAATGATAAGCAACACAGATATGTTTCGTTTCTGGATATACTCCTCTCTCCCTGCATCGTCTCTCTTCCAGTTCCTAAACCTTCCATGCTAAGAAAAACATCACCAGGCACGGGGCTTTGCCAAAACCATGCATTTGCACTCCAAATGGTACCTGTCAGATGAAAAAAGCACTTTTAAATAGTGTACTTGCTGCCTAGTCTCACTAATGGGATGTTGTCTATTATTTACATGAAAAGTGTTAGAATGCAGACTTCTTTGTTTTATTTTTATTTGGGGTATTTTAAACAAAACATTCACTTTAATGCCAATGGGAAAAGGTCCACTTCTCTTTTTTGTTCTTTTCCAGCTTCCAATACTAAATTCTTGCCAAAGAGCACATATGGCCAACAGGGCTCATGCTGAGCCCAGTGTAATTCCATTTCACTCCTGTGAGAAAGTACCATCATGGGATAAAGGAGTCAGCACCTTCCAGGTAACATCGTACAACCTCTTTATTTCACCAATAAGGAGAGGGAAGGCATGAAAGTCTTAGATGACAAAGCTGGACAGGACTTTAACAGCTAATTCACTCCTGTCACAGGTAAGGAAACTGAGGCACAGATCAGTGAAATGATTCACTAAGACTTCATAGTTAGTTAAGGACAAAATTGGGGCTAGAACTAAGGAATCTTGATTCCATAACTGCACCTCCATCAGACCACTCTCATTAATTTTGGTTTAATGGAATTTTTGTTTCACCTGCATGTTTGTTTTATCTTAAGCTCATGTTTCTCTCCTATAACCTATTCTGGATGTGGTATGAGATTTTTCTTCTTAGAGAATGTGAAATTATACCACTGCATTTAGTGGCCTTGCCTAAAGAGTCACACTGGGGAGGAACCCTCCCACACAGTGAGTTTTGTCATGGGATGTCACAAGAAAAAGTCACATGACCTTTCCTTCTCCCTTCAGAAACAGCCTGAAAAGTCAGATTATACTGCAGATCCAACCTTAGTCCATTTGGTTTGATGTTTCTCCCTAATCCCAAACCATTTCCTGGGCCTGAGCCCAGGTACTGGTGTGGCCAGGAAAATGCCAGAAGCCATATGGACTCCCCAGGCCACCTCCTGGATGAGGTTGATGGCACACACCTAGGAACCAACTCACTCCAAGAGATAGAACAGATGGTATTCCAGATATGAATATGTAAAATTTAGACTGCTAAGGTTGTTAAATAAGTATGTGTTTTTAGGTGGATTCATGAAAATCAAGAATTTTATAACTGAAATGAAAGCCAAGCAAAGGAAACCACAAGGCACTTTCCAAGCTGTGCATTATTTCATATTCGTTGGTGTTGGCCTCCATAGCATGCTGCAACCTCCAGAGAAACCACTGGAAAATAACCGGGAGGAGAGAAGTCAAAGCTGCAACAAAGGACCTCGACTTCAGATTTCCATGCTGCGAGACCCCAGAAAGGCCAGTGATGGCAGAACAAGAAGTGAGCTGAATTTATCTTTGGCTTTACCATCTCTTTCTATGGCCCTTTCCTGAGAAGTCAACCCTGAGTATCCCATCCCCAACTCAAAGTACTTACGCTTCAATCTGGCTGCCCAGGAACAAGGCCTGAGGGGCACAGCAGTAGTACAGTCATTCAATCAGTGGAACTGGATAAGTTCTAGATGGACTTCCAGAAATCTCCAACACAAACAGTACCCAGCAATAATACTGTCTTGTATGTGCAGTTATTTCCAGTTCACAAAACACTTTCATACTTATGATCTCCTTTGACTGGATCTTTATAATAACCCCATGAGATAAATTGTGCATGAATTCTTACCCTCATTTTAGAGATGAGGAAATAGAGGCTCAGAGAGGTTAGATGACCACTCGGGGATGCACAGAAGGCAAATGGTGCCATTGGGACTTGAACCTAAAACTTTTTGATTCTATGTCTAGTGATGCATCTGATTTGGCATTTGCCAATGAATCAACAGCCAAAAGAGCCTTCACTGGGGAAGAATTCCAACTGCTGCGAGAACAGCCTAATCCATGGATTAACTGCTTTAATGAGTTAGAACATCAGGGGGTGGAATAAAGTGATATTCCCATTTTCTGGAAACATTCCAAAGACAGAAACTGGATTCTTATTATGCATCATTGATAAGAGTGCTTCACCTTGGGGCACCTGGTTGGCTCAGTCGTTAAGCGTCTGCCTTCGGCTCAGGTCATGATCCCAGGGTCCTGGGATTGAGCTCCGCATCGGGTTGCCCCCTCAGTGGGAGCCTGCTTCTCCCTCTCCCACTCCCCATGCTTGTGTTCCTTCTCTTGCTGTGTCTCTCTCTGTCAAATAAATAAATAAAATCTTTAAAAAAAAAAAAGAGTGCTTCACCTCTCCTTGTACCCATGACCTTTTGCTATTCCTCCAACTAGAGGCAGAATACATTTCCCTGCTTCACTCATGATGGATGTGGCAATGTGATTTGCTTTACCCAATGAAATGTTAGCAATCATGATGTAAGCAAAGACTCAAAATGAACTTGCTTAGTTGGGTTTGCCCTCTTGTATTCCTATTACCTGCCCAATGTAGCTCGCTAAGCCAAGGGAAAAAAAAAAACAAAAACGTGTGTGGATATAGGCCCAATCTGCAACTTTAAGCTGAGCCCATCTGAAGCTGAAGTGAAGTTATCTTCACTCCCTGTTTTTTTCCAGGCAGCGAATCACCACCTCTTCTTAAGTCTTAGATTGGCAAGAGTTTCAATAACGGGATTGGTATCATCATAGGATTATGAAAAGCTATTATTAAGGACCCAAATTAGGGAAAGTTATACTCACAAAAAAAGAGCACCATAGAAGCCAAATAATTATTTAATGAGTGATTGAAAACTTTGGGCATTTGAAGGCTATTTTATAATTAGCATGTTAGAGAAAACATTGCCATTAGACAATATTTCCCCTGTGCCTCTTTACATACTGACCTGGTGCTCGATGTGCTAGGAAGACAGACCGCCCAACCCCTAGTGGCTTATTGACTAAAGCAGACAACACAGAGGCAGGCAATTGGTAGAAAACATTGTATAGGTAACAGATAAATCGATAAACCAAGGGCAAGTTTAGATATTTTATTTGGTCTGATTCTACCATGTTAACTTTGTTGGATGCATTCATAATCTTCAAAGCCCCAGAAAACCCAATTCTTCTGTCTCTTTAGAAACCTGTGGCAGGCTTCCATCTATAGAAAGTTATATGCTTTTCTAGGTGTTTAAGAAGTTCAAATCCCCTAGTTCTTTCATCAGCTTTTCCAAGCTGGGGTGGTTGGGGGGGGCGGTTATCAATACCAGCCCACTGATGGAAGAAGGACGTGGTTATTCATCAGTTATCTGAGGACAGTTTCCAGGAGATGCTGGAAAAAGTACGCCTCACACCTGGCCAGCACTCAACAATATTTGCCAAATGAAAGGAGGGAAGAAGACAGGAACTAGCTGCCCTACCCAGCCTTCCATCCTTCCACACTGTTTCATCTCAGTTTGATCAAAAGTCATCCATTTGTCTGCTCCCTCCAACTCCCACTGGTTCCAGCCATGTGATTCAGCCATCACAAATCTCCAAATTTGTTCACTGATCACATTTCCCCCCTAGTCCCTGGCATACTGCTTGTTTCAGACTTGATTCTTTTTTTTTTTTTTTAAGATTTTATTTATTTGAGAGAGAGTGAGAGAGAAAGCACAAGCAGGGGAGAAGGACAGCGGGAGAGGGAGAAGTAGACTCCACGCTGAGCAGGGAGCCCAATGACGATGACGTGGCGCTCCCAGGACCCTGGTTTCATGACCTGAGCCAAAGGCAGAAGTTTAACTGACTGAGCGCCCCAGGTGCCCCCAGACGTGACTCTTGATACCTGCAGATTTTCCTTTTAGCTTTCAACCCCATTTTTATGTGCCCCAGAACACTGTATTTTGTACACGGTCTCCATCCTGGCTGTCACTTCAGAAGGATGGACCTTAATTCTCAGTTTCTTTTTTAATATTCTTTCTAACAGCATCATGATGGGTACTGAAGTATCCAGTGTTATACTGCTTACAAAACACTCTATTGCACACTAACTCATCTGACCTCACCACAGTGCTCTCAGTACAACCCCACCTGTTCAAATGAGTACTTGGAATACAAAGAGGGTCACAGAGTTGGTATACAGAGCAACCAAAATGCAAACCCAGTTTTCCTGTCTTCAACTCTGGAAAATATTTCTTTGGATTATGCTATTTCAAAAAGTACTATCCCTGCTGAAAGTCTCGGACATCCTTTATAATATTCAAACTTAGAAGAGAAAAAAACAATAATTGCTAAGAACAGGAATGAGGTATTATGGTTCAAAAAATGGCCACAATAAGACCAATCCACTTAGAATGCTTGTATTTGCCCAAATGACTGTCAGCGATATTCCAACACATTAATACAGATCTTATGATTCTGGGTTCAGTTAACAGGACTCACTCTTCCCAAAATAACTGTAGCCTTAGTGGGTAGGATGAACTTCAGTACAAAAGCCCTGAACACTATAAACCTCAACTTCCAGCCATGCTTTCAAAGGTGATTAAAGAAATGTCAGGGGAGACCAAAGGTTGGCATCATATTGTGAACCACTCAACATCTACTGGAACTTACTACCTTTATAAATATTTACATGACAGAGTAATGGAACATTTGGAGGACCCTAAAAACTGCATCTTGAGAAGGTATCCAGCTTGCCCAGTGGCCATTGTCCAATCTGATTCCACTTTGAGATCATTTCCAATAACCAGCATGAGATGGTAGAAAAGTTCTAGGTCCAGAGGAGGTGTCAAGGGTTCGGCTACTGGTTGTTCCACTGACTTCGTGAAGTTGAGCAAATTCCTTGGCCTATCCCAACCTCATTCTTTCCACAAATATTAATTGAGCACCTACAAAGGTCCAGGCACTGGGAATTAGAACAGCCCACAAGACAAAGTTCTTGTCCTCAAGGAACTTACACGCTAGGGGAAATGCATGATAAATAAGTAAACATATAAGGAGCATAAGAAAACAGTAAGTAGATTTGCAGAGATAGAGAGGAGAGGTCCTATGGATAGGATGCTATTTTGGATAGATGGTCTAGAAAAAGGGGGAAGAGAATTCCAGGTGAAGGGGATAGCATGTGGGAATGCCCTCAAGTAGGGGGATCCTGGTGTGTTCAGAGAACAGAGAGAAAGCCAGTGTGGCTGGAGCAGACAGGGGAAGGGAAAAGAGTGGAAAGGGAGGAGGTGAGAGGTAATCGCCATCATGGAGGGTCTTTTAGGCTTGGTAATAACTTGGGATGGGAAGACATTGGTGGGATCTGAGCAGGTGACATTATGATCCAACTTAGTTTCCAGGAGCATAATTTTGGCTGCTGTATGAAGGCAAGCCAGGCTTTTCCTCGCCAGGAAGCAAACTGGTAGGGACTAGAGAAACAAAGTGGGCTTCCCACTGCCCCTGTATGAGCTGACTGAGCCGGTCACTGTGCGTCCTGGTGAGGCACATCTAGACCTGTGATAGGTCTTTCCATCCCAGAGGCCCGGAGCAGTGCCATTCCCCTGCCATTAGCCTACTAGTGACTAGGGAAGGACAGATTCCAGCCATAGCAGCAGAGCCTGCAAAACCTGGTGACCCCACCCATAGCCCCGAAGTTAGGGTGGATTTTCAGAGTTGGACCCTTTAAGTGATTTCAGACAGAAATGACGCTATTTGCTGCTTTTCACTTCCATCCCATCACCAGACTTTGTTCCCAAAAAGTCATCTGGTAAATCCAGTAGGGTTAAGGCACTTGGCCTTGGCCCAGCAGAGTGATTATTCTGTGGATGCTCAAGACTTTCAGATCTTATTTCCTTTTCTGGGTCACCTGCTTGATGTGAATTCATCCAAATACACCAGTCTGATATTTTTAGTTATACATTATAACTGCATTTCTACTCTCCCGCAGAAATTCGAGCTAAGGGTTGGGGCAGAGTCCCCCGCGCTTGAGACTTAGAGACTGGCAAGGCCCCTCGCCTCCCAGCCCTCCTTCTGGAGCCAGCCCTCCTCACCGCCGCCGCGCTGAGCGACTTCGAGAACCCTGAGTCATTTCACCATTTCTGTTTCCCCCCCTTTCTCCAGGCAACTTTCCCGATACAAAGGAACACTGCAGCTCTGCGAGCGCCTCCCTCCAGCAGGGCGGGCACCCGCACCCCCTTGGCCTCGCGCCAGCAGCCGCGGAAGGTCGGGGAGCCAGCTCCCCCGGGCGAGCAGAAGGCGAGGGCGCGGGAGGCGAGGCGCGAGCGGGCCGGGGAAGGAGGGACACGGCGAGGGGCGAGGGCGTGGGCGGGCGGGCTCCAGCGGGCAGTGCCGCAGTGAGTCGGGTGGCGGTGACTCGTTCGCGGGTGCAGGAGGGGAGGAGGGGTTCCTGACTCACTGCGGCACAGGCGGGGCTGGCGCGGGCCCAGGCTGGGGCTGGGCCTCCCCCGCGCCCCTGCAATCTGCTTCAGGGGCCCTCTGTGGGCTTTCCGAACAGCCTGTGCTCCTTTCCGCGGGAGCCCTCGGGGCACCGTATTGTCACCATACAGTCACTGTTTGTTTATTTCCACATCTGCCCCAGGAGACTCCGTTAGGGCAGAGCTTTCTAATCCACCCCCTGATGGGGATTGGGGGGCCCTCGCACTTGGCCCAGTGCCTGGCACGTCATCACGACTTGGGGGATCAGTAAACAACAGTGGAAGGAAGGGAGAAGGAGCGGGGAGGAGGGAGACAGGGCCGGAGAGAACAGAAGAACAGAAACGGAAGGAGACTCCAGCCTCCATTTCTGCAGAAGTGCCAAACATCTCCCTGTGTGCTGCAGGAATTAAAGCCGTGGGTATACGTGGGATTTGGCTTAGCTGCCCCTCACACGTTTGGGCATCATCCCCAGTGTTTTTGCTCCTAGAATGACAGTGATGGTGGTCAGGAGGGAAGAAAGGACAAGGAGGGAAGGAGTTGTCTCACCCTTAAAAATGGCCAGGGTCATAAACACTCCATTGGCCCCAAGCCAGCAGTTGTCCCCAAAAGCAAAGCAGGTTGGTGGCCCCTCCCTTCTTTATCATCACAACCTCAGAATTTGCAGAGCCTGGAGGATTCTCGAACAGCATCCCATTTTACAGGGTGGGGGGGCTCCGTCATATGCCCAAGTAGAGGAAGACCAGACAGGAATGGATGTGTTGGGGCTTGGATTTCCAATCCATTACCTTGCCTACTGCACCCCACTGCCTCTCCCTGAGCATTCTCCACTCCCGGTTTCTCTAAGATAATAGTTCTGGGGGAAGCCCCACATTGTAATTTGTTCAGGGCCTGGACCCTGGTAAAGGAAAATGGGGAATTCTGGGCACAGATATACAGGCAGCCAGAAGCTTCTGAAGCCTCCTCCCTTCCCCCACCTGGGGAGGTGAGCAGCTGCCAGCCCCCGCCTGATAACAAGCTTTCTGGAGCAGCTCTTCGCTGGGAGAGGAGTGTCTCTTGCAGCTCCAAAAACAGATTTTGCCATCTCATCCCCACATTTGCAGTCTCAAGTTGGCTTCTCGTGATTGGCCAGAACTTTTCTTCACTAGAAAGATGAGGAGAATCTGCCTCCTCCCACCAGCTGGGAAGAAACACTGTGCAGAAGCCAAGGTGCAATGGCTGTCCCACCCCTATCTGATGGGGTACAGCGGAGTCAGGCAATGATGCCAGGGACCCCCCCCAAGGGTCTCCACACTTGACCCTGAAAGTGGTGGCATCTGACAGGGCAGTTAACCTTGTACCTTTCATTCTGCAATTGGGGGTGTCATAATGGGTTCTTTGGCTTTCTGGAGCAAAAGGTTTCTCAAATTTAATTTTAAAAGTTGTCATCAGGACTGGCAGCTCGTGTACACAGCAGATGGTTGCTAATATGGTTCAAATTGGGGGCAATCAGAGCTTCCTGTCTGCCTACCCCCATTCACTCCCACATTACTGCACCACACTGATTCTTAGCCTCCTCCAGCGTGGAAAACTCTACCCTGAGAGATGCAGTCTTTTAGAGTGACCAACAGCACTTCAAGGCATTCCCCAGGGTTAAGGCTTAATTAGCTATTAATATCTCTAATGCAGCCGTTCTTTGTCTCGGCTGTTCATTAGAATCACCTAGAGAGTTTAAAGGAAGGCTGATGCCCAGGCCACACCTCAGACCAAGTAAATCACTATTTCTGGTGGTATTGTCGGAAAGTTCCCCCAGGTGACTACAGTGTGCTGTAAGATTAAAAACCACTGTTGTAATGGTAACTGCTGGTTTTGCCTGCCCACAACTGTTCTTTCTAGTAAGAGCACCTGATATTCTTCTGGAAGCCCCATTCTCTCTGGATCCACCCAATTTAGTAATGCTATCCCCAGTATCACATCCTGTACCATGTTTTTCCTGGCCGGGGGGTGGGGGGTGGGGTAGGGGGTGGGTTAGGTAACAGGTCACCAGTTTGACCAAATAGCATGTTCCATTCCCCTGTAGAAAGTAAATGGTTCAGGCATGACATGTGACCCAAAGAGGTCCAGTGAGAATCAGCCTCAAGACTTTTGCTGAAACGAAGGGGACGGTCTCTTTGTGCTGCGATTATTCAGCAGAGAACAGAATGAGTCTTGGGCTCACAGCAGCCATTTTTTGTCACCATATGGAGAAAACCTGCCTGTAAATTAAGGAAACATGGAGGAAAAGAGAGATTAGTGATGGAGTGAAAGAGCCTGAAACCTAATTAAAACCATGCCCGAAGCCAGATACCCTTCAGTAGCAGAAACAAATTCTCCTTTTCACTCAAGCCAATTTGAGCTGAGTTTTCTATGATGTGCCACATCATAGCACAATTAATCTGTTACATAACTAGATGTTACCTTGAAATGCAAAGAACAGGGTTCTGATCTGAATGAGCTTAGATATTCATGGTGAATGGTCCCAGGCACCTAAAGACAAGAGGATGCTGTCCACCTTCAAGGTTGGTGGCTCTCAAAACAGATGGGTGCTGAAACTAAAGACAGACGTATCCCAGTCCATTGTTTTCTTTCATAAACATCAGGAGTCATGAGTATCTCAGTCTTAACTAAATAAGAAGATGCTTGAGGCAGAAGTAGATAAGTCTGAGGGATAATGTGTGAATTAAATTTTAACCCTGTCTGCTAGAGCTTTTTATTTATTTATTCATTAAAGATTTTATTTATTTGACAGAGAGGGACACAGCAAGAGAGGGAACACAAGCAGGGGGAGTGTGAGAGGGAGAAGCAGGCTTCCCACTGAGCAAGGAGCCCAATGCGGGGCTCGATCCCAGAACTCTGGGATCATGACCTGAGCTGAAGGCAGACGCTTAACGACTGAGCCACCCAGGCGCCCCTGCTAGAGCTTTTTAAATAGCCAATATGAGAATGATACAGGAAGTCATATGGCCAAACAAAAGCAGGCCACAGACCATCAAGACAAGGTACCAGATGCTTTCTCGGTCAGGGGCACTCTCCTGGAAAATGTACCCTCTGTCTGAAGGTACAAGTGGGAGCCAAGTCATTGACTCACTGAATTTTCAATTTGGAAGTCATATCAGTGAGCAATAGCTGCAAAATAAACTATCCATAAACTTAGTGGCTTAAACAAATGATTTATCTGGCTCCTTATTCTGTAGGTCAGCACTTGGAGTTAGGGTCAGCTGGAGTGTTCTGGTCTCAGCTGGGCTCACTCTTGTATCTGCAGTTTCTGTTCAGCTAAGTGCCTGTTTCTGAAACTGGCTGGTTGTTGGTTGGGGCCATGGGTGACTGGGCCTTGTGTCTCTCATCCTTCAGCAGCCCAGCCTGGGCTTATTGACAGGGTGGAGGCAGGATTCCAAGAGTGAGAGGAAACTCACACAAGGAATCTTGAGATCTAGGTTTGGAACTTGCACATTGTCATTCTATTTGTCAAAGCAAGTCACAACTCCACTTTCTGACAGGATAAGTTGCAAAGTCCCATGGCAGTGAGCCAATGAGAACTCAGAGATGATGTGACCCAACCTTTCCCATTGACGGGCAGCCAGGGGGCTTATTCAGGTCCCCCTCTGACTATGGAGGATTAGTCTGGCCTCCACACTGATGCTGTGTCCATGCCAATGCTTTGTTTTCTACACTTCTTTTTTAGTTATTTCCCATATAATGTAGGTTTGCTTGACTCCTAGCAAAATCTCTGTGAAGTAACTAAGGCAGACAATGTCTATATTTGCTACTTAATAATTAAAGAAACACATACTATTATTCTCAAGGTCACCCATCAAATATATTGGGATTCTTTCTCTGGACCAGCTACTGGGACACAAGAGAAAATAGGGCAGACGTGTCTATCTGCACAAAGCATAGAGTTTACCATTTAAACGACAGGTCCAAGACCGTTCTGAACCAAGACCATCCTATTCTTCCTCTGGACATACTTCTCATCCCTAGTTGCTGTTATGGATCTCCTAAGGCTGGTCAGCATATCAAAGCCAACTGTTTATATTTGTGATGGGAGCTATTTATATTAATTTATGGAGTTGTCAGCCTACCCTCATTCCCTTTTCTGCCCCTGCTATGGAGAATTTTCTTTTTGACTACTCAGCTTTGTTACCTCTCCCCTGGGGAATTGTCTTTCCTGGGTAGAGTCCCAGGCTTCTAGTGACAGCTGAATGTGGATAATGGGGAGAGCAAGTTGAGAAGAAGCAGGAGGAAAAGACCAAGAGAATGATGACACAGGGGAGTCATGTGTGGTGGGGCTTCAGAAAGCAGAGGTAGGGAATAGAAAGAAAGGGATTTAGAGAATAGGAAAGTCCAGAAAAGCTACAGGTTATATGAAAACTAGAGAGAAGAAAGAATTTTTTTAAATGTTGTGCTGAGTCTAAGTTGGATCTCGTTTGTTTTGTTTTTCTTTCAGATATGCAAGTAAAGTTTGCTCTACCTTTTATTTTGATAACTTTTGGTTACTAACTTTGTTGAGTTTTTTTTAATGTAACATTTTGGTAAGCTTAGACCACACGAAAACTGGAAGTTTAGCTGGGGCAAATTTAATTAAGAATTATTATGTCCCCCGGCAGGACAACCAAATTCTGTACCCTTACTAGATACATGGTCCAGATAAAAAAATCAGTCATCCTTTTCTTTTTTTTTTTTTAAAGATTTTATTTATTTATTTGAGAGAGAGAGAATGAGAGAGAGCACATGAGAGGGGGGAGGGTCAGAGGGAGAAGCAGACTCCCCGCCAAGCAGGGAGCCCGATGCGGGACTCAATCCAGGGACTCCAGGATCATGACCTGAGCCGAAGGCAGTCGCTTAACCAACTGAGCCACCCAGGCGCCCTCAGTCATCCTTTTCTTAAAAATGCAAAAACAAAGACAAAACAAAACCCCGCGAACTCCATATTTCTTTCAGATTTCATTGATTTTTCCTTAATGATTTTTTTTTCTGCTCCAAGATCCCAGTTAGGATGTCACATTCATTTAGCTTTTTTTCTCTGGATTGTGACACTTGCTCAGACTCTCTCTCTCTCTCTCTCTTTTTTTTTTTGGATAACCTTGACAGTTTTGAGGAGTCCTGGTCAAGTGTTTTGTAGAATGTCTTTCCATTTGTTTGGGGTTTTTTTCTTTCTCTCTCTTTTTTTTTTCATAGTTAGGCTTGGGTTATGGGTTTACAGAGGATGACCACAGAGGCAAAGTGTGATTTTTTAAAACACATCATATGAAGGGCCCATATGAATCAATATGACTTATCACCGATGATATTAACCTTGATGACCTGACTAAGGGAGTGTTTGCCAGGGTTCCCCACTGTAAAGGTACTTCTTTCTCCCTTTCCATAATCCTATTCTTTGGAAGCAAGTCACTCAGTATAATCCATCCTTTAGAGGTAGGACATTCTGCCTTTTACCACAATAAAGAATTTTATTTCCTGGAATTTCTCTTCAAGTTAGGAATGGAAAAGGGCATAACTCTCCAAGTGTAATGTGCTGGGAATTCCCACGTCCAGCACAGTGCGCAGGCATATCAGAGAGTCTGAAATGAGGAAATGGTAAGCCACATGATGCTGAAAGGGATGTGTGGAAAGGAAGGGAGAAAGTTTAGCAGTTGTTCTTCCTGGAGACTTGGGAGACAGGTACCTGGAGAGGATATTCCCAATGTTTTCTGGGCCACTCACTGTGAGAAGCCCCTGTACTACATCTTTGAGGAAATGTATAGTAAAGATTTCCATTTGTCTCCAAGGCCTCAGAAGCCACACTGCTATCTCTTCCAGGCCAAGAGTGGTCCACAACAGAGTCCTATCACACTTGGGTTGTATGGGCAAATGATAAATCAGGCTAGGTCTGGCCCTGAAGTGAGAAATACATAGTCCAAAGACTAGATCAAGCCTATTGTGTAATTTCTTGACCCTCATGGAAGTTTTTAAACAGTCTCATGGAAGTAGGTTTTTGCAATAGCATTCCTTCCGGAGCTACTCCCCATTATTTATCTGAACATGCAAACGGTCAAGTGGCTGATGGTGACATTTTTGTCCAAAGATTGGACTTTTGTGAATCTTGTATTCCTTGATTATTGTGACTCCTGTATTCTTTGATCATTGCTATTTACCAAAAATTTTATATATATATGTATATATATGTATAAGTAGATAACAAACATATTTATATATACATGTATGTATATTATATATAAAGTTATATATATATATCCCATAATTGTCTTATTATTTTTCTACCACAGAAAGATTGGTCCCCACCCAACAGCCTCTGAGTGGTTGCTTTGTGGTTGCTCTTTTCATCATGTACATCTGTATTAAAAGATAAAGCATCAGTAACTTCTACCCAGCAGTCCAGCATGTTGCAAGAAATGAAATGTAGGATCCATGTGTTTCCACAAAGGATATGCAAGCTTCCACTAGAAAGATTATTTCAGCGTTTAGGAAAGAAATAAACATGTTCTAACAAGAACCTTGCAGTCAGCAAAACAAGGTGTGTGGTAAATAGGTTCTTTCTTGGGAATTGGCAGAGCCCCAGGGTGTGTGCTGCTGGTGCATCCAAGGAGACCAATTAAATGAATAGTCTGGTAGGTATCCAAAGAGATCCTTGGCTGGGGGGCAGAAGCAAGACCCTAAACAGGTGCTGCTTTCCACCATTTCTGGGCACAAAGTCTCATTTCCAGCCCAAGCGGAGGCAGTAGGAAGTGCAATAGTTCAACCAAGCTTTCTTTCATCTCAGCATCCTCTGTGTAGTAATAATGCAAGGAAATTGAGTTCATAAAGAAAAGAAATGCCCATAGTTTTTAAAGAACCAGTCCTAGTGATAAGCCTGGGATGGGCAAACATTCTCAGTGATTCAATTACTCTTAGACAGAGGCCAGTTTCCAAGTGACATTGTGTGCCACATGCAGCCTTTTTTTCATTTTTTTCTGTGGACTTATTAGAGTGAAGACATTTGCATGCTGTTTGTTATCCACTAATATCAGTAAAGCCATCAGCGACAATGGAGCCAGCCATCTAGTGTTTGCCATCGGTGTGCTGGGAGACAGGTGTCCTTTCTTCTTCCATCTATGTTTTCACTGGTTTCTGAAACCATATTTGCTTTGAGAAGGAGCAAGGTTGGCAGCCTGGATGCTCATCTGAGTTAGTGTCTGAAATATGTTGGTCACCTAAATCTAGACTTCACGGAGGTCTCCAACTGGCTAATTCCTGGGCCCCTGTGCTCCAGGTTAGCTTTTGTTTTGTTTTGTTTTGTTTTATTTATTATTATGTTATGTTAATCACCATACATCACATCTTTAGTTTTTGATGTAGTGTTCCATGATTCGTTGTTTGCGTATAATACCCAGTGCTCCATGTAGAACGTGCCCTCCTTAATACCCATCACCGGGCTAACCATCCCCCCATCCCCCTCCCCTCTAGAACCCTCAGTTTGTTTCTCAGAGGCCATAGTCTTTCATGGTTCATCTCCCACTCCGATTTCCCCCCCTTCATTCTTCCCCTCCTGCTATCTTCTTTTTTTTTTTTAACATATAATGTATTATTTGTTTCAGAGGTACAGGTCTGATTCAACAGTCTTACACAATTCACAGCGCTCACCATAGCACATACCCTCCCCAATGTCTATCACCCAGCCACCCCATCCCTCCCCACCCCACGCCAGCAACCCTCAGTTTGTTTCCTGAGATTAAGAATTCCTCATA
>NC_138378.1:31687516-31718992 GCF_054177405.1 Leptonychotes weddellii
TATATATATACCATATCTTCTTTATCCATTCATCTTTTTTAAGACAGCTGAGAAATGATCAAACTCAGCAAGCTGCTTCTCTTGCATTAACAATAAAATAAATAGCGCTCCACAGGGAAACATAAAATTCTTTGTTTCAATATCAAAATCCAGAGCGGGGTGGGATATAAACCAGAGAAGAAGACCATCCTTGGAAAAACCTATTCCAAGGCCAGAAGCAATCAGATCCTTAGCCAGGAGGAAGCACTGTTGGGACAAATGCTGTGCTGCCCCAATAGTCTGGATGACAATGCTCTGCGAGACTAGGATGCCTCAGTCTTGGAAAGAATCTAAATTTCTATCAGATAAAAATGTCTATACCGGCCCATCCCCTTATTCTCATGGTGGTAGGGCTGAGTGCAGGATGGCTGTGCTTGCCACATTTGGCTTCATCAGCTGTCCCAACCAGCCTGTTTACCTCTCTCCATCCTGAATCCACAACGAATGGGCCCATAGGTGGGAAGGGAAAGGCAGAAAGTAACTCAATAACGCTATCATCTGAATCATTTCTAATGAGCTGGTGTATTAACACTTGTCACTTAGTTTTAAAAAAAGACTTCTTATTATTTAAACTATATGACTCCTATCCATTTACAATTGTAATGAAACTAGCCTTCTTTAATTAAATTTTTTTAATTTAAAAGTAATACATACTTATTGTAGAAAATATAGCTAACTATTACCCGTGATGCCAGCAGCCACAGAACAGTTCAATTTTATATGTGTATATGTAAATATGAATATATAGGTATATATAGTTTTGTACCCCACTTAGTTAGTTTAACAGTTTATTGTGAACATTTTGTCATGTCATGAAATATTTTTTAAGAACATGAATTTAATAGCTGTTTAATACTGACCCCAAAGGCATGTGCCAATTTTATTATTTGAGACATTTAGAGTTTTCCCATTTTTTTGTAGTAAATAATGCTTAATATTTGCCTGCAGATTCCAAAGTACTAAGATTTTCTTTTTTTTTCTTATTTTTCTTTATTTATTAGTTATGATAGTAAAATCAGAATTTTGGCACTGAACAAAGCCTTAGAAAAAATAGCTCTCACTCTATTTTAAGGAACTGTACTTTGAGATTTTTTTTTAAAAGATTTTATTTATTTATTTGACAGAGAGACACACTAGAGAGGGAACACAAGCAGGGGGAGTGGGAGAGGGAGAAGCAGGCTTCCTGCAGAGAAGGGAGCCCGATGTGGGACTTGATCCCAGGACCCTGGGATCATGACCTGAGCCGAAGGCAGACACTTAACGACTGAGCTATCCAGGTGCCCACTATGAGATGTTTTTAAAAGCACAGCAAATTAGATGGAATGATGAAACAAACATTAATTAATTATATCTCCTTCAGAATTTTAATTAAAGAAATTAGAATATAAAGCTGAAGCCTTGCTTATTCTATTTATCTCATCTTTTCCCCTTTCAAACTGACTGTCATAAATATGATGTATATCACCCAGTCCAGATTTTTATATTTTTGCCACATACATATGGGAAATAGATAGAGTTTCTTTTTCATATGTTTAAATGTTATCAGACTGAATGCAATATTTTTCTATTTCTTTTTCCATTCAACATTTTAAAAAAATCTGTCTATGTGGATTCATATGATTCTAGTTCATTCATTGTAACTGCTATATAGCATTCTATCATGTGAATATATAATCTGTTTATCCATTCCATTTTTCATAGCTCTTTAAGTTATTTCCCCATTTTCTCTAGTACAAACAGTGTTGCAATTTGTATGTGACTTAGTTCATATCTCAGCCATGTGCAAGGCCAGCATTCTTTCAGTATTTACCTGATGTATCAAATGCCTTTTCCATCAACCTTTCTGGGTCTTGTTACTTTAAGTGTACCTCTGGAAAGTAGCAAATAGATGGATTTTTTTAAACCAATATGATTGTCTGTACCTTTTATGTAATCTATTTGTATTATTATAATTATTGATATATTTGGATTTCTCTCTTCCATCTTATTTTGTGCATTCCGTTTTGGAGATTTTTCTTTGCTTCTTCTCCCTGTCCCTGAATTTTATTGGATCCATCTCCTTCGGCTTCTTTTATTGGTTGAGATGTCATATTTTATTTCTACTGTTTTAGTGGTTAACCTTACAGGTTTAAGATGTATACTTAAAAAATCTCAAGTTTGGGGTGTCTGGGTGACTCAGTCGGTTAAGCGTCCAACTCTTGATTTTGTCTCAGGTCATGATCTCAGGGTTGTGAGATCAAGACCCATGAGGGACTCTGTGCTGGGCATGGAGTCTGCTTGAGAGTCTCTCTCTCTCCCTTTCCCTCTGCCCCTCTCGCACCTCTGCCCACCCCCAGTGTGCACTCTCTCAAAAAAAAAAGGAAATCTCAAGTTAATTTGCATCTTTCTCCTTCTTCCAAACAGTACAATTCTTAGTAATGTGCTAACTCTGACCTCTTGCACTCATGCTATTATTTTCTAGTACATTTGTTCTCTCATTTCTATGTGTTTGAGATGGAAGGAGAGATTTCCTGGGTCAGGTCAACCTTCCATTGGAAGTCACAGAATAAAATTGCCAAGTATTGAATATTTGAAAATTTCTGGATAGATATGCATCTAAATATTGATAGTAATGATCTCAAAAATGGTATGATTAAAAGTGCCTTTTAATTCTTTTCTATGATTTTGTTTTTCTACATGTCCTCTTTTTTTCCATAATGAAAAAGTAGAAAGAGAGAGAGAAAGAAGAAAGACAGAAAGAAAAAGAAAAGAATGAAAGGAAAGTAACTTCCTTTACTGTTTTGTTTTCATTTGTACTGTGGTTTTCTTCTTTTTTTTTTAAGATTTTATTTTTAAGTAATCTCTACAACCAACGTGGGGCTCAGACTCACAACCCTGGGATCAAGAGTCACTATGCTCCACTCACTGAGCCAGCCAGGCACCTCCTTCTGTGGTTTTAATTTTAACTAATGATAGGTTACAGTTTTAAACTCACCAATAATGGATAGCTCAATTGCCCCATGTATCAGTTATCTATTGACACAACAATGCCACAAAACAAATGATCTCAAAACCCCAATAGCACACAACAATGAGCATTTATTTTTCACACATCTGTATCTGCTGATCTTGGTCTGGCTTGCTCATATGACTGGTGTGGTAGAATAATGGTATCCAAAGGTGTCCATGTTCAAATCCCCAGGACCTGTGAATATATTACCTTACATGGCAAGAGGGACTTTGCAGATATGATCAAGTTAAGGATCTTGAGATGAAGAGATAATCTTTGATTATCTCGGTGGGCCTGATATAAACACAAGAGTCCTTATAGGAAGTCAGCAGGAGGTCATACAGGAGAGAAGATGCTATGCTGCTAGCTTTGAAGATGGAGGAAGCATTCATGAGTCAAAGAAATATAGGCGACCTCTAAAAGCTGGAAAAGGCAAGGAGATAGGTTCTCCTCTGTGGCCTCCAGAAGGAAGGCAGTTCTGTGTACCCATTTTAGGCTTCTGACCTCCAGATCTATAATAATAAATTTGTGCTGTTTGAAGCCACTAAAATTGCGATAATTTGTCAGAGTGGCACTAGAGAACTAATACATCTTGAGATGTCTGGCTGTCAGATGATCTAAGATGACTTCAGGTGGGATGACCAGGGTGACTCAGCTCTCTTCACAAACCCTTAAGCCTGGGCATGTTTTCATGATGGTGGCAGACACAAAAGTACAAGCAAATGGAAGCACAGAAGGCCTTTTGTGACCTAGGCATAGAAGGGGGACATATCCCTTCAGCTTCATTCTATTTACTAAAGCAAGTCACATGTCCAACTCCAGATTCAGGGGTGTGGAAATAGACTATGCCCTAGACTCTACCTTGTTAGAAAGAGGAGTTATGAAGTCACGTGACAAATGACATGGGTATAGGATGGGCAAAGAATTAGGGCAAATGATGCAATCTACCATAATGAATTAAACAGTCACATTTGGTTAAATATTAAGTACTTCTAATTCTAGATGCTCTATCAAGATTGTATCTCTTATTTCTCAGTTGGTCTCATAATCTGATCTACCCTTCTAATATGAGGTTTGGGTATAGGTAGAAGTTCACATTCTTCCCTAATGTGGTTCTCTGCTAAATCTCACTGACCTCAAATTTGGATATACCTCACCTTACCTGGCAAAACTCCGGTCTTATTGCATCCAATGCTGATGGGTCTAATGTAATTCATGATGTTCTCTGGCTGAATTATTCAACTTTTGGGGTCTTAGTGGTGAT
Source organism: Leptonychotes weddellii (assembly GCF_054177405.1). NCBI lineage: Eukaryota > Metazoa > Chordata > Mammalia > Carnivora > Phocidae > Leptonychotes > Leptonychotes weddellii. The sequence continues at coordinate 31,691,809 of NC_138378.1, forward strand.
GCTCCTCCTCTGGGACATGGCAATGATTTCCATTCAAATTGATCTGGAGTGGCTCACCCTGCTGCCCTCTACTACAAAATCACCACATCCTTTACTACAAGGATCTCCTTCATTCAGGTCACAAGGCAGCTATTTCAATTATCTTACATGCCCCTCTGTCCCACACTCTCTGGGGTATACAGGGGATTCTTAATGCCTTACAAAGCATTCTGAAGCTAAAGCAGGTGGTATAAGCTTTCTTGATGATTAACCACATCATGCCATGTATTCTTGTCTATTCTGCTTTTACCTCTTCTTGTTGGCATAGGATTCTTCTAATAATCTTGAAATATTCCTAAGATGTGTTCATTAAAATTGAGACATAATTCCCCCCACTCTGGCACTTCTCCAAAACAGTATGGCTATTTCTCCCATTGTATTATCTCAGATGCTTTTGGCTCTAAATAAAAGAAAGTCTGACTCAAATTAGATTAGAGAAATAAAATTATTATGTCACAAAAGAAGAAGTCTAGCATTAGGGTTGTTTGGTTCAAGACCTCAGCAATATCACATTATCAGCTCTGATATGGGTTCTTTCCATCTCTTCACTCTGAGAGCCACACTGTTGACCTCATTCTAAAACTGGTTTCCTGCTAGCTCAGAAGTTGGCTGTAAATCATACTGGGATCCTGCTTCCTCCATCACCAGTGGGAGAGAGAGGGAGAACACCTCTCTGTAATCTTGTATTAAAAAGTTTTCCCTTTTCATTGGACCAGCTCAAAACAAGTAAGAGTGGACAGAGGAATGGCTTGTGCTGATCGGTGAAAGCCTGAATTTCTGAACCAATTGCCATGAAGACAGTTGACATTACCATAATTTGGTTCAACTAAAGCTCCACCCCTGTAACTGGAGGTGAGTTCAGTTTTCCTAGTCACACAGACTATGTGAAGTAAAGATGGACACCTAACAAAGTCTTCATTCTACCAGTAAGAAGATAAGCAGTTATGGATGTTTATTCTCCCACAATAATGTTCCCTAAAAACATATTTCCAAAAGGTATTTTTTTAAGATTTTATTTATTTATTTGAGAGAGAGAGAGAAAGAGCATGAGCAGGGAGAGGGGCAGAGGGAGAGGAAGAAGCAGACTCCCCGCTGAGCAGGGAGTCCCACCCAGGCTCCATCCCAGGACCCTGAGATCACAATCTGAGCCGAAGGTAGATGTCTAACTGACTGAGCCACAGAGGCAACCCACAAAAGGTTTTTTTTTTATATCTACTAGAAAGAACCAGTACATTCATATCTGATCTCTTGTCCTTCAGTTTCTCTCTCTCCCTTTCTCTTTTAGTAGTGAGAAACTTCCTACTCCTTTCTGTCTCATTGAAACTTCTCTTTAAATATACACTAAATTCTCTCTACCTCTAGCTCATTGTGAAACCCTGTGTTTAGACTCCAATTCCCCTTACCATGTAAAGGAAAGGTTTGAAATTTTAAAATTCCTTTTTTCTTTGTCAACAAAAGCTAGTTTTATAAACTGTCGTTTAGTAGACAGAGCCCCCTTTATAATGATGACACTAACATTTGTCTAGGGGGCATCTGCCATCCTCATGAAGATATAAATGCCAGTAAGCCAATGAGTAGAGTGTACTAAGGCAGCAAGACAGATTCAGAATGTATTATAGAAATATAGAAAAAAAAAAAACCCACAGAAAAACAAAAACCACATCACACTGCCTGCCTGATTTTTCCTCCAGGCAAAGAATATTAGACCCTTCAAATTTCAGACCATGTCAACTCTGTCCATGTTGCTTAACATCCAGTCCAAAAGACTTCCCAGTAATTCTCTAGTTCACCATTATAATGGCTTCCTTCCTAGAAATTATTAGAATTTGTAATTATCTATTTATTTATAATTATGCCTACTTATTTCCTTGCTAGTTTATTTCCCATTTCCTGCACTAGAATGTAAGAACCATGAGGGTAGAGATTTCAGGTATATCATTCACTACTTCATCTCCAACCTCTACCAGAGGACCTGGAACAAAAATAGACTTCCACTAGTTATTAGTTGGATGAATGAATGAATGAATGAATGAATGAATGAATTTGTCTCTTTCTAAATTGAACAACTCTTAATGGACCTTCAGATCCATTATCTTAGTGGATTCTCAGAATAAAGTTACTCTTTTCACCAGATAATAATAATGATAGCAGTATCTGGGTACAGAGATGTTAAGTGACTTGCTCAAAGACACACAGTAAGTGTTAATATGAATCTCAAACTCAGGTCTTCTGTCTCAAATTCTGTGCTCTCTCCATTCTGACCCATGCTTTAAAGTTCTCAAAGCTTAAGAACCACTTCAACAGGTACATATGGTAGAAAGCCCTCTCTAGTCAAAGAGAACAGAATGAGCAATGTTAGGGAGATAGGAGGCAACAGGGAGCATTCTGGGAGAACTGTGGTGCATTCTGGGAGCACTTTCCTGTACCTAGCCCCATAAAATGCCTAGGGAGATGCAAGACTTTCCAGAGAGGAGGGGAGCTTTTTCCTGCCTGTGTCTGGCTGTAAACAACCACTACTGCCTCTAGCAATGCAGAGAAGCAAGTTCCTGCATAGTAAGAGTCTGAATGGAGGACACAGAATAGGAATCCCAAGGTGGAGGAAATTAAATTTAGCCTTTGTTTTCTTGGAATGTTCCCGGAGCTAGAGCTACTCGGGAACAAGGCCAGCAATCAGAGAGCAGGGCTTCTCCTTCAGCAAAGGGAAATATCCCAGGCCCTGCAGGCATGCCCCATTTCATGCTGAAGGATTGGCCAGGGCGGGTGTCTGTCAGGAGCTTGGGGAGCTGACCACAAATCAGGAGGGAAGCTGTCAGGACGAGCAATGCTGGCTTTTTCCTACCTTGGAAACCCCAAAGCCTCTAAAACCAGAGACCTGAGGCAGCTCTGACGCTGCAACAGCTGTACAACCTCATACGTGCTTGAAGAGCTTCCTCCCAATGTAAGATATGATAAACCTTATCTCCGAATAACCACTGGTAGGACCAGAGCCCATCCTTTAGCAGCCACTGTTCTCACTGACCCTTAATGAAAAGCTTTGCCAGAGGACTTGGGCTCTGTATTACCTTCCTAGGGCTGCCATAACAAAGCATTACAAACAGGAGGCTTAAAGCAACAGAAATGTATTGCCTCACAGTTCTTGAGGTTAGAAGTCCAAAATCAAGGTGTTGGCAGGACCATGTTCCCTCTGAGACTCTGGATAGAATTTTTCCTCCCCTCTTTCTAGCTCCCAGTAGTGGCTGTTAATCCTTGGCATTTGTGAACTTATAGCTGTATCATACCAATACCTACCTTCATCCTTACATGGCATTCTCCCTGTGTGTCTCAGTCTTCATCTGGTGTTTTTCTCTTCTTATAAGAATAGTAGTTATATTTGGATTAGGGCCCACCCTAATAACTTTGTCTTAACTTGATTTCATCTGCAAAGATCCTATTTCCAAATAAGGTCCCGTTCATAGGTACCAGGAGTTAGAATTTCTACATCTGTTGGTGGGACACAATTCAACTTATCACAGGTTAGTATTATTATCTCCATTTTTTTGGAGGAGGAAACTGAGGCTCAGAAAAACCAAAAGAATTGTGTGATGTCACAGTGGTGAATCAGTTGCCTCGTGACCCCAGTTTTTTCCATGCCTCTCTGTATCTACATCTTTTGGTAGTGCCTTTCTACACTGACTCTGGGCTTAGCCATGTGACTTGCTTCAGACAATGGATACAACAAACATGATATAAGCAGAGGCTTGAAAAGTGCTTTTACATTAGGAATTGCCACTCTTGCATACTCTTTGAGCTCTGTGGTCATCATGTGAATAAGCTCAAACTAGGCCTGCTGGATAATGAGTGACCACATGGAGAGAGACCCCCATCATCCCAGTGTCACCATAATAAATCAGCCAGCACGAGCCAAACCTCCAGGTGACCACAGATGCATGAGCAAGCCCACCAAGATCAGGCAAGTTCAACCCAAATCACCAGAACCCATACCTGACCCACAGATTCATCATTAATCATGAATAAATGGTTATTGTTCTATGCAAAAAAAAAAATGAGTGTGGTTTGTTATACTGAAAAAATTAACTGATATTGCCACAAAGATGGTAAATGGCAGAGCTAGTTGTGGTAAGGTGGTGGGAGGGAGCAGGTAGGGAAGGAAGTGTATTACTGAATCAATTAGCGATTGCTATGCGAAAAACCAGCCCAAAACTAAGTATCATAAAATAACAACCGTTATTTCTCATCAACCTGTGATTCTACTAGGGAGCTCTGCATCCTGGATCAGTCTTGATTGATCTTGGCAGGCTTGCTCAGACATCAACTATCTGCTGCTAGATTGGTTATCAGCTGGCTGGTCTAAGGTGGCCTCAGCTGGGATGCCTTGGCTCTGCTCCATGTATCTCTCACATGCCTCCAGCAAGCTAGCTCAGACATGTCCTCTTGATGGTACAAGCGTCCAAGACAGAAAGCGAAGATGGGCATGCACTTTTCAGTAAGATGGCTATTATCTCATTAATCAAACACATCTCATGGCCAGGCCCAGAATCAATGGGAAGGTCACTAACCAATGCTGTGGATAAAAAGAGGTATGGGGGCACCTGGGTACCTCAGTTGGTTAAGCATCTGACTTTGGCTCAGGTCATGATCTCAGGGTCCTGGGATTGAGCCATGTCAGGCTCCCTGCTTACCCCTCTCCCTCTGGCCCTCTCCCCTGCTTGTGTTCTCCCTCCCTCTCTCTCTCTCTCTCTCTCAAATAAATAAATAAAATCTTAAAAAAAATAAAGAGAGGCATGGAAATCTGTGTCTATTAATGCAATCAATATTCAATAACAAGCTAATAAATCATGAAGCTGGACAGAGAACTGGGTTCTTAGAAGGAAGCAATAAGTCCCTAGTATTGACTAAGAAGAGAAGAAAATTTCCCAGAAGGCACAAGGGCAGATCCAGTAAGAGCTAAGGTTTTCCAGAGTATGGTCTTGGGCCTTGAATGCCTTTGGACAGAGGTACAGCTGAACATTTCATGGCTTCTATGACCTTATAATCACTACCACCCCTTAATTGTGAACATATTGTTATTTCCATGTCTCAAATTATAGGGTAAGAAATGCTCATTCTAAGGAGAAAACAGCAAATAATTCAAAAGTACATATGAAAAAATTATGGTGTGGCTTCTACCTCATTCCTCAGGGGTAGTCATTGCTCTCAATTTGGACCATTCTTTCCAGTCCTTTCCTTGCATATGTACTTTTTTGCATGTGACTTTCATGCATTATTGAGCAGGGCTGGGGTAATGAGGCCAACATTCTAGGCATCACTCTGACAGTCCAGAAAGCTAGCTTTTTCCTCCTTCTTGTCCAACCCTTGTGCTGTCCTTCCCTAACCAGAAAAATACTCCCCTTGCATGTTTGTGAAGCATAACACTAGAAAGTCAAATGTAGAAACACTGGGGGGAACAAAATGAGGTGAGAGAAAGAAAAAAAAAAATCAAGAAATATCAGCAGGAAAAAAAATGATAAAATGAAAAAAATCTGGAAAAATGCTGTGGAGATGCTCTGGTCTAGTATTTAATCTAAGGACCTAATGGAAGTACATCACATCCTGAATAAATATGGGTGATGAGCCCAGAGATTAGATACATCTTAATAATGAGCAGGCCAGGTGGGGCCTCATACCTCTCATTTAATGTTTGGTCCATTTTTAGTCTTATTAACTGGGCCATTTCAGTTTCAGAAGTCCCACTTCCACTGGTGCCTTTTACTTGAAAAGTGTATGTGTTTCAGCTAGCATTGGATTTGGGTGTAGATACATGTGACAGAATATGCAAAATAATGGTGCCTTAAGGAAGATAAAAGTTCATATTCCCCTCACATAAGGAGAATCTAGATTTAGATACCCAGGGCAGATTTGGCACTCCCTGATACCAAAGACCTAAACTCCTTTATCTTGTGGATCTATTATCCTTATCACATGGCCTCTACCTCATGGTCCAATCTAGCTCCTAAAATTCTAGCATCAACTCTGCATTCCAACCTGCACGGTGGAGGAAGGCAGTGAGGAAGGGTTGAGACTCTTTCTTTAAGGAAACTTCCCATCAGCCTCATACAACACTTCCTCTTATAGTGCATTGGCCAAAATGTAGTCTCATGACCATCGTTAGCCACAAGGAAAACTGAGAAATATAGACTTTGTTCTCTGGGGAGGGATATGTGCCCAGTTAAAAAATAAGATGTTCTACTACTAAGTATGGAAGGCAAAGGGATATGGAGGGTCAACTAGTAATCTCAGACATATAAAGTCATCAAAATTTCCCCCCCTGAACCCTTTTGAGAAACTGAGTACATAAACACATATGATGTCTGGGCACCTCAAACTTGTTTTAAATATACAATTTGTTTTCTCCAAAGGAGGATAGAAGGAAAGTTGTCCAAGTTAAAGAATGCAGAAGATTTTAAATGATCGCAGTCCACTTGGTCTCCACCTCCCCAGAGACCATCCCAACCCAGAGTCTTTCCTGTAGACAGTGGGCAATGATCTCAATTTTTGTCTAGAAAGTCTTTGACTTTGAGGTAAGCAGTGCTCTCCTTACCTTGAAGTGACCAGTCTTCCCCAGGCTTTGCAATGAATGGGAAAAAGAAAGCCTGCCTTGTGTTAAGCAGAAGAGGTGGGCATGCTCTTGGATATTTGGTGGAGTGCATAGAAAGACACAGGGAGGAGGACAGAAAGCTGAGAGTGAGTACCCCTTTGCATACTCCGCTCATTTGGAAACCACTGGAGAGAGAGAAAGATGCTTTGTGCTTGTAGTAAGTTCTCACTCTCAGCTTTCATTTTCCTAATGTATAAAACAGGGACAGTGAAACCAGACTCATAGGCTTATTAGAAGGGTTATTTGGAAAATCCTTGCTGAAGTTCCTGGCAAACATCTCCACTTAATGTGTTCGAGTTCCTTTCTCCTTTTAGATATTCTTAGATTATCTAAAAAAGTATCTCATCTCCTTTTGGAATAAGATAATCTGATTGTAAGAACACATTTCCCAAGAAAACATGATGAGAAAAATTTGGCAAAGTGTTTAGAGCTGTAAAATGGTAGCCACTAGACATTTGTGGCTATTAAGCACTTGAAATGTGTCTACTATAATTAGGAACTGAATTTTTTATTTCATTTTAATTTATTTAAACTTACATTTAAAATCTGATATTGGGGCGCCTGGGTGGCTCAGTCATTAAGCGTCTGCCTTCAGCTCAGGTCATGATCCCAGGGTCCTGGGATCGAGTCCCACATCGGGCTCCCTGCTCAGCAGGAAGCCGGCTTCTCCCTCTCCCACTCCCCCGGCTTGTGTTCCTGCTCTCACTGTCTCTCTCTCTGTCAAATAAATAAATAAAATCTTTAAAAATAAATAAATAAATAAAATAAAATAAAATCTGATATTGATTCAAGTATTAGAAAATGTTTATGCATGTATGGAGCCACTTGGGTATGTGAATCTCCTTTTTCAACCATAAATTTTATAAAATTGAAATACAAATCAAGGATTTCCTATGAAAATTTAACACTTGAATAAAGATGTGCTGTAAGTGTCAAATACCACATATTAAAGACTTACTACAAAAAAAGAGAATGTAAAATATTTCATTAATAATTTTTACATTAATAATTTTTATATTGATTACATATTTAAATGATATGTTGGATAAACAGAATACATCATAAAATTAATTTCATCTGTTTTTTTTTACTTCTTTAATGTGGTGAATAGAAAATTTAAAACTGCATAAATGATTTGCATTATATTTCTGTTGGTAGTGCTTGGCAGAGGACAGCAAATAATTGGATTGAGTTTTCTTACCAGAGTGGCTGGTGATTTTGGCCTTGGTCAGACATTTCATTAATTAATTGAGCACCTATTCGGAGCTAGGGAGAAAGGAACAATTGAATTATAAACAAGCATATAAACCAACATTGTAAAATAAGACAATTACAAATAATTTTCATGAGTACAAGGAAAAGATATGTGCCATAATGATTAAGGGAATAATTATCCAGAGATGGGGGTGTTTCCTTAAATGAGAGAGCAGGCAGAGAAGACCTCTAAGAGAAGGAACATCTGAGTTAAGACTTGAATGGTAAAGATGAGCTAGAAGTGCAACAATTTAGATGAGAGGAACATTTTACAGGAATATTAAATGATTGTGTTCAAGATCAGACAGCTACTCAAGAGTCAGACTAGGATTATATACTCAGATTGGTCAGTCCCCAGAGTCTCTGATCCTAACCATTTGTGAAATGCTACTTTTCCCTCTGATAATAATACTGTCCTAGTCTTCTAATGGGGCAAAATTATTGCCACTGACTAACTGTGCTTTTCCCACCCTGTTGTATAGAACCTATCTCATTATGTTATGAAATTGGCATTCCTCAGTTAGATTCCTAAGGGCAGGAATCAATACACATAGGTATGTGGCATATCTTGGAGGAAAGTATCCTTTTCTACTCTTTTTAGCATTTTGATTTTCAATGACAAGGATAAATTACAAAGATTGCCGAAATGGTGGAAATTATTTCTGAGGAAAGGAGTTAAACAGATGTATCTTTCCAAAGCTAGGACTTAATGGGGTCAGGCTAACAAGCTTGAGGAAATAGAAATGACCTAGTGAGAAAATAATGGTAATTCTGAGAGGCGGACAGTGTGGATTTTGGAGTAGGGGCCCAACCAGCACTACAGTCCTATGGGGAGTTATTAGATCTGGAAGACAAACCATCCCTTGAAGCTTCTATAGACTGAAAAATTGATGTAATCTGATGCATTGGGTTACAGAATTTTATAGACAAAACTGATGAGGAGTACCACCTTTTTCTCAGACTCTGAGTCTCCCATATTTCTTTTGAACTCCTAGGGACTGCTGTGAAATTACAAATGTGTGGTGTGGAGCCATTTAAGCTACAGACCTTACTTGATTTTTTTTTTATGCTGTAACTAAAAATCCAGAAATCTGGTTGGCCTTTGCTTTACTTCACAAAAGAAAATGACTAAAGAAATTCTTCATAGGTACAAGAACAAAGATGGAGGAAAATGACCCCAGTGTTGTGTGAAGAAGCATGGGGGGATATTGAGATTCACGGGTTTGGAGAAAGACAGACAGCTGTCAAAAGAATAATTCAAGTTAAAAAAAAACCCAAAAACCTCATTTTTGTGTAATAAGGGAAATTCTATATCTAACTCTGATCTCTCCTGTGGCTCCAGGCTTATAGACCCAATTGCCCACTTAGCATACAACCACCAACAGAAAAAATATCTCATGGTCATCCCAAATTGAACATGGCTAAAATAGAACTTTTGGGTTTTATGCCTAGTTTTTCCCATCTAGGGAAATGAGCACTATTTAATTGCTCAAACCATACCTTCTGATATCAATTCTGTCATCAAGTACAGCTAATTCTACCTCCAAAATGTATTTAGAACTTCTTTTTAGCTTTTCATGTGTTCATTGCCATTTTTTCATGTTATGTTCATCACCATACAGTACATCATTAGTTTTTGATGTAGTGTTCCATGATCCATTGTTTGCGAAATTTAAAACTTTACTTTTTTCTATCTCCAGAATCATGCCCCCCCAGTCCAAGCTGCCATCATTCTGAATGTCAACAACAGCCTCTGACCAAGTGTCTTGGCCTTTATTCTTGCTTCCCAAGTCATTCTTCAGGTAGCAGTCACAAGCCAACCCAGATCCAAGGGAGGTAACATTGACACCCAAGCTCTCAGTAAAAGGCATGTCAAAGAACTTGCGGCCATTTTTTTTTTTAAGTGCCACACTCACTCTTACAGAAATTGGTACCCATTGTAAAGTACTTCCTTTGGCATTCCCACTGCTTCTGGTCACATTCCCTGCCCAATGTGGAAAAAAAAAAAAGTCCACACCAACTGCATCTTTCTACAAAGTCCATTTTTTGCATGGTTTACCTACAAGAACTCAGCAAGCCTGTCTGCTTAGACTTTGAGGTGACTGACTCAGAGCAGCCCCTTACCTCTGTATTGTTAGCTCTTCAGTGAGCCTTTGGAAAATTCTTTAGTCTCTCTAGGACTCAGTTTCCTGATGAATTAAGGGTCCTTATATCTCATCATCTCTAAGTGCCTTGCAATTCAGCCAACAATGTGAGAGTTCAGTCACTGACCATGCTCACACACTATAGATATATAGCTAATAATAATCTTTTAGTTGCTTTAGTTATAAGAGATCTGCTTACATTTCATCTTTTCATATAACATGATGCAAGTCTTCTGAAGATTTGAGCTGTTTTGCCATCCCTCCTCCCCAGCATCCCTAAATCATTTGAACCTACTTTAGATGGTGTGATGATTTCTATAGTTAATTTTCTAAAAGCTACTTTCTCTTTTTTGGCCCAGCCAATTTATCCCCATTCCAGTTTTCCAAGCAAGCCCCTATCTGATTTGGCCTTTTTTCCCCTGCAAGGTCTTCTTTTCTTTCTAACTGTTCCAATTTTTTCTTCAGTTGTCTTATTCAGAAGAACTTTATGTTAGCATAAATTTATAACAAAAAGCAATTTCCCCTCTGAATTTCTTTTGCTCTTGTGTTAAAAATACAGTGCATGTTGATGTAGAAAACTGAATTCCTTTTACATTTAGGGGTTCATTTAAGCTAGGGTAAAAGACAAAATATATATATTTTCAAAACTATTTAGATAAAAGTTGTTTAAATCCATTCTGATTGAACTGCTTATAAGGAGAAAAAAGATTATTTTGTTTATCCTCAAGCCTTTGTAAAATACATCCTTTGGCATTCCCACCGCTTCTGGTCACATTCCCTGCCCAATGTTGGAAAAAAAAAAGTCCACACCAACTTTTCTAAATTTTGGTTCTGAGACATATGTGAATATATCACATATATGTAAATAAATATAACAAAAGTAAATTTAGTATTTTTATACAAACTGAACAACTATCAGGTATTAATAATCAAGAGGGCTGAGGTAGCTTTAAAAAAAAAACTTTTCAGGGTGCCTGAGTGGCTCAGTTGGTTAAGTGTCTGCCTTCGGCTCAGATCATGATCCCAGGGTCCTGGGATCCCTGCTCAGCGGGGAGTCTGCTTCTCTCTCTGCCCCTCTTTCTGCTCGTTCTCTCTCTCTCTCACATGCTCTCTCTCTCAAATAAATAAATAAAATCTTAAAAAAACCTTTTTATGGCAGTATAACATATACATGGAAGATGACACAAATAATAAGTATATGATTTGAGGAACTTTTCACAAACTGAAAACATCCATGTAACCAGCCAAAGGATTGACTTTTATCTTGCTAACGGATTCTCAGTGATGGGCTCTTTAGAAACTCCTGTATAGTTGTCCTACATTGTTATTAATATTATCTAAGCATGAGGCTATTTTCTCCAACTAAATTATATGTTCAATATGGTTTCTACAGTAGGACTATAGTTTATACCTCATTTTTTCTACCACAGAGCTAGCTAAATGCCCTAAACTGAGGACAGCTTCAACAAATGAATATGAACTATATTCAGACTCAGTTTATTATACATTAATACATGCCAATTTCTTCTTTATATGCTTCTATTTCTTACTTCACCTGACTTTCTAAGTTTTTTTGCTGACCCCAACCTCACTGGCCAAATGGAATTTCTTAAGACCCTTCTTCATCTACACTTTCACTCTAGCTGAGCTCAGTTGTTTCCATGTTTTTAACTAATATCTATGTGCTGAAGACTCTCAAATTATAACCTATAATTTAGTCAATTAATGGCATTGATGGCCCCAATTAATGGCCTCTTGGTAGCCATGCCTTTGCAATGTGACTTTACAACTGCTCCCATGATGAGGCAGAGTCTATTTCTCCACCTACTGAACTTGGGCTGGCCTTATAACTTTCTTTGGTAAATAGAATACTGGGGAGTGATGATGTACCAATTGTGAACTTAAGGCTCTACTTACTCTTGGAATCCTCCCTCTATTATATGAGCAAGCCCAAGGAATCCCACTAAAGAATGAAAAACCACAGAGATCATTACACCAACTGACAATCAACCAACCCCAGCAGCAAACCACCTAGCCAACTCAGAGCTGACTACCTATGCATTAGGGAACACAGGTGAGACCAAATAAGACTCCCCGCTTAATCCAAGATAATTTGCCAACCTGAAGAAATATAACAGGACAAATAGTTATTGTTTAAGCTGCTGACTTTTGGAGTGGTTTGTTACACAGCAATAGTTAACTAATATACCAGTTTAGACTTATATATAGACATACATTCAACTACCAGCCTGACAACTCCATATAAATGGTCCATAGCCATCTTAAAAAACAAAACAAAACAAAACAAAAAACAAACAAGTCTACACTAAACTGTTGATTTTTACCCCCAAGTACAAAACCTCCCCTTTCTAATCTTTTCCTCTTGGAAAGTAGCTCCACCATACAACCAGATATTCAAACACAAAATCTGGAAGATTTCTTTAATTCTTTCTTTCTCTTACCTCTCACACCCAATCCATCAGCAAATCCTGTTGACTCTATTTTCTAAATTTATCTTAAATCTACACTTCTTTCCAGCACCTCTAACATCATTCTCCCAGTCTAAGCCTCTGCCATCTCTTGCCTATAGCACCACAGTAACCTCCTATCTGATCTCGCCCTCTCTACTGCTAAATCTTTCCAACCCCTTTTCATACAAAAGCTAGTTTTGACTTTAAAAATCCTATAATATTATGTCACTACTTAAAATTCCTCAAAGACTTCCCATTGGGATTAGAATCAAATCCACATTTCTTATCACGGCCTATGAAATCCTACATGACTAAGTCCCTGCCATTCTCTTGCTGCCCTCTCTTTAACTCACCACATCCCAGCCACACTGGCCTTCTTGCTTCTCCCAGAACAACCAAACTCCTCCCATCTCAAGGCTTTCATTCTTGCTGTTCTGTCTGTTACAAATCTCTTCGCTTGCTCCTTGTTTTTTACCTGATGGGCTCTATTACATCCTTCTCAGGTTAACTCTCATCACCTCTTGGAGGTCTTCTGTGCACTTGTTTTCTTCCATCAGCCCATCTGGTCCAGCTCATTGAAATTATTACAATTTCTTATTCTTGGTATATTTTCTTTCTTTCTTTCTTTTTTCTTTCCTTTCTTTTCCTTCTTTCCTTCCTTCCTTCCTTCCTTCCTTCCTTCCTTCCTTTCTTCCCTTCCCTGTCTTTACTACCAGATCAGAAGTCCCATGAGGGCTGGAGATTGTCTTTACTTTGTTCATTTAATATCATCTGTGCTTACCACAATTTCTGTCCCACAATAGGCACTCAGTAAATATTAGTTGAAGAAATGAATTTAATACAATCCCTTCAATAACAATATCAGATAGGTTTTTATTACCCCAATTTTACAAATAAGAAACTTGAGGTCAAATATTATGTGTATAACCATTTTCCAGAGCAGATAGAAGAGATGGAAACATGGTAGCTAGGCTAATTTATTAGAGAAAGAGTCAGGGACTAGAACCAAATTAACCTATTGGGAACCTATACAGTGCCTAATCCTTAGTCCCTCAATTCCAGTGACTTGAAAACCAAGCAAGTGTGCACTTGTCAGGAGGGAGTATTGTAAAGGGATATGGAAAAAAAAATGTCCCAACTCACAATTAGTTGTTTCCCACCCTTGGACTGTGGCTGCAGTTCCTAGAGTCACGTCCTCATGAAAATAAATCCAGATGTAAGAAGGAAGGGACAGACAATAATGGCATTTCCTCAGTACCTCCTTCTTAGCAGAGAGCAAAATATTTCCCAAAAGCCTCCAGCAGATTTTTAGTTATATTTCATTGACCATAATTTGGTTCTACTCCTACTTTTAGACAAATCACTTGCTAAGGAGACCAAGACTGCCACGTCTGGTTTGCATCCATCACCATTCATCACCTGGGCTAGGCTTCTTGCCACACAAATGCATCAAGATTTGGTATCCATGATAGAAGGGGAGAATGGAATTGATCATGCAAACAACAGCATTTGTCAAAGCAATTCAATTACCCTGTGTGGGTTTTTGTTGTTGTTGTTGTCCCACTTTATCCTAGAAAGTATAGGTGCCATAGATTTAGTCCATGAACTAGGAAACTCAGAGTTCAATCTCATGACATTGAAGGTCTGCAAGGTTACAGACTATTTTTCTCAGAAATTGATGAACCCATATGTTACACTCAAAGAATTTCAACCTCTTACCTCCTGGCAATGGATAAACTTAAATACCAGGCATAGTGAAACAAAACAAACAATATAGTAAGGTACTGTTCTGATGATAAACCTAAAATTGTCCCGATAATAAATCCAACCCTGTTTTAAATTCAGTACTTGAAAAACAACCTAAATATGCTAATACCAAAATAAGTCACTTTTGGCTAAATCTCAATGTTCCTTTCCTCATACAGACAACTTTTATTTTCCATAAAATTCAACCTGTGTGTTTCTGTTTCACTGGTGTGCTGAAAAGTATGTATAGACTAATAGAGGCAACTTTGGCCTGATGAAACCAGCCTTTCCCTGAGAATTGGGAGAGTGGATTCTAGTCTTGTTATATCCTAAAGATGGCTGAATGCAAGTCACTTCATTTCTTCTTCTGTGAAATGAAGAGATTAAATAGACTGAGAGCTTTCTAAGTTCTAAAATTCTGTGATTATATTTGATATCCAAGTTGAAGCCAATTGGATAATTGATGTTACAACAAACAGTTCCCAAATTATAGTGGCTTAATACCATAAAAGCTTATTTCTCACATAATGGTCCAATTAGATTCATGAGGCTTTCCTGATGTCTCCTCCAAGCAGTGTTTCAAAGCCTCAGCTCCATTCATTTCATGGTGCTACCATCCTCTGTATTTGGCTTTCATGATTTCTATAAGAGAGAATATGAAGAATAAAACATGAGTTTTTATAGGAGACATGTCAGTTTGGGCAGATGCATTGGCCAGAGTCTTGTCACATGGCCTCAGACTAAATAAAAGTGAGGCTGGGTACTGTAATGTAGCCTGTGAGACCAGAAAGAAGCAACAGGATTGGAGAGTATTGAGACAGTTTCTGCCATAAACATTTTTGGAAATATTTCTTTCTCTGAATTGCAAGTAATTAAGGGAAATATTAATCTCACTTTGAATATTCCCATATGTCACTGCTTATCCTGTGTTCCCAAGTACCTCATACTACTACTGTGTTTTATCATGAATTAACTCTCTATATGTCTATGTCCCACTAGTTGCTGGTACTTCCTGAAAGAAGGACCTTGTGTACTTCCTCTCTATATACTCAGAGCTCAGCACAGTGGATGCCACTTATTAAAGATTGGAGATCCTGGGCAAATCAGAAAAAAGAAGATACCCCCAACTGCTTTGTCCTGATGTTGGTGGTCAGTGCTCACTCCCAAATAACTATACTGAGTAGGGGTGATTTATAAGATTTGATTTTTGTGTCTCTGTTGGGGGGGACATTAAATTGTTTGTTTAATACTTCAGAAATTTTGAAGAAAGAGCAATTGTCATTTCACAGGATGATGGGGAAGTTTTACTAAAATGAGGGTGGAAGAGGTAAAGCTATCAACTTTGAGCCCCATCAGTGTTGAGGAAAGATAATAATGGGAGTAAATAATGAGATGATTGTGTATTTGTGAGGCTCAGATCTTTTTCACCACAAGCTGGCAAGGCCTCCTCCCTGAACCCATGGCTTTACCAAGAGAAGGTATCAGGGCCACCACAATGACTGACATAATAATTCTGCTCTAGGACAATTACTGACTTTCCCTCCACCTGTCCTGTAGTCTAACACTGTCACCCAGCAGGGCCTAACTGAGAGTCCACTCCCAAAGAAGTGATTCTGCAGGTTGCTAGAATCCAAGATGCCCATACCCCAGAATTAGAAAACATTCCTGTGGCAGTCTCAGGTTTTCAGCATACAGACCAGGGATGCATACATGAGCTTCTTTTATTTCAAGTTAAGAATGCATTTTAGTGGGGTTTTTTTTACTTGAACAGTAATAAACATTTATTGAAAGCCCAGCTTCAGAAATACACTATAAAATACAGTAGTCACTGGCCACACGTGGTTATTAAGATTTAAATTTAAATTACTTAAAATTAAACAAAATTTAAGATGCAGTTTGTCAGTCACACTGACCACGTGTCAAGTGCTAAATAGCCCATTGGACAATGTAGCTATAGAATATTTTCTGGCATCACAGAAAGTTCTACTGGACAGAAATGTTCTAGAAACTGCTTCCATATAGTGTGTCCAGCTTTCTAGATCAAGTTATGTCAACTCTATTTGGTAGAAAATATGATAAGCTCTTTTTAGGATACCAAAAGAGGACATGCATTTGGCTAAAATTTAGACATATACATGCAGTTTCTTAAAATAAATTTTACATATTTGAAAGGTCAGTCCACCTTGGAAAGTTAAATTTTGCATCTCTAATATGAATGAAGTTTTAACTGCCTGGAGCTCAGCCATCATTATAGATGAAAGGTTAAATAAAACCACAAATCTAATATCTCCTGACATCTTCCAGAGAGAGAGAGAAAACAAGCAATGTGAGACCCTTTTCAGATAACACTAGAATTAAGAATGAACTGAAAAAGAACCTTGCCTATTTTTAAGGATGTGATCTCCAAGTACATATCATTTTAAAAATAAAATTCTATATTACAATATTCAAAGCACTGAAATATTTATACTCCTTGTACATGTTAACCTGTAAGCTATATAATAAGATATGGCATCATTTTTTTCCCCAAGAGGAGTTAGTCTACCCAAGAGGAAAGTGAATTGACAAGGGACCTATTCTATTATTGGTCCAGGAGAGGCAAGAATCTTACCTGGCCATCAGAGAGGCCAGCTGGACTAGTTATTAGGGCTGTTCATAAAAATTCCTGCTCTACTTCTCTAGGAATATGGGGGACTACACTTTACCACCCCCTAAAGCAAGAGAGGCCAGATGACTTGGTTTGCATGGTTAAATATGAGCAGGAGTGATGTATGTCTCTTCCAGTGTTAGCATTTAAGTTCCTTTGCTTGACTGATTCCTCCTTTCTCCCCAGGTTTATTTACAATCATAGAAGCCCACATTGGAGTTTCCATCAGTGGAAATCCATTAGTGATTATGATGAAGAAAGGCCCTGCTAATATTGTATTGGACAAGTAGCGAGTAAAAGAATAAACATTTATTATGTTAAGCCATTATGAACTGCAGTATAGTCTAGCCTGTTGTGACCAATACATCACCTAAATCCAGGTCATATGGCTCAAAATGGAAACGATGAGTTCTGAGCCTTTTGTTTCTGTGAATAAAAATAGAAAAGCTATATGTGTGCAGATCAAGAGTTAGAGGCAAGGGATCAAATTTGACAAAGTCAATCCTAGCCCTCATTTCTTATAGGCATTAAACATAGGAAGAAAAAATAACTTGTTTCTGTGAGTGTAAATGGTATACAGACGTTTATTGAAGCTCTGCTGTGAGGTGGGGCCTCTTTTCCTATCTGGTTGAAGAAAAAAGTGCTATATAGGCTGTGTATTTCTAAAATGCTTTTCCTGCAAAAGCCTTAAAATTTTCATTCCCCTCTTTCTAGATATGCTGCTAAGATCATTTTTTTTCCCTTTAAGAAAAAATAAACCATTGAGATTAACATCCAGCTTGCTGAGTCACTTGTCTTCCACTTGAATTTTAACTACAGAAATCTGAAGGCAGCAAGGAGAAAGAGAGAGAGAGAGACAGAAGACAGAGACAGAGACAGAGATGAAGACACAGAGACAGAGAGATTTAGGGAGAGAAGAAGAAAGATTGATTCTAGAAAGAAAGAAGAAAAATCTATTAAGTCAAATGGGAAAAGCAAAAATGAAATTTGAAAGATTTAGCTATGACATCAGTTTTCTTACTCTGTAGTAGGAGCCCTTTATACAATATTTTAATAAAAACTCTAATGTGATTAAGGTTTGAATCAGGTTTTCACAATGGAAAGAGCAAGGTCATTAGAATGGGAAAGACTTAAGGGTTTTAAACCCAGCACCTCCACTACTAGCTGTCTGACTGACAAAATTCAGCTCACTTTTCTGAGTCATGATCTCCTCCTCTGTAAGAAGGGAATAATAAAACTTAGCACATAAGTTGGTAAGAAAGATAGAATGCTATAAAATAAAATAAAGGATTTTGGAAAGTGCCTGATGCCAAGCAGAGATCACTGTTACTTTCTCTCTTCTGTCTCTCACATTATCTCTTCTTTATTCTACAAGGACTTTTCTTTCTCCATAAGGCTTTCTGAAGACCAGTTTTAGAAAGGCAAACTGTAGTTCTAATTCTGCCACTTACTGGAGTACTGTGTTAAGTTTTTCACATTCCTTATTTAATAGTCACATAATTCTATGTGAGTTTATTCCCATTTTACAAAGGAAGAGACTTAGAGTTAAAAATTTGCCCAACTTCACATAGATAGCTTTTTAGTAATCTAATGCCACAGTAATGCAGTCTTGCAAACCTCAGTGGCCCATAAACAGCCATTTGGTATGGCTTGTCAACCTGTGGGTCAACTGGGCAGTTCTGCTCATTTGCATTGGTCTCAGCAGGGCCCACTCATGCAATTGCTGTCATCTGGGGTTTGGCAAATCTCTCTAGTCTAGGGCTAAAGAATCATAAGTGAGCAGCAGGAAGTGGAGTAATCTCTGGCTTCTTTATTGAATGAAATGCTGACCATAAGCCAACAAACTAACCTTCCCTGAACCCTAAGCTGGGGACCTCCTCTGGTTCAATGCCTTAAATCTGTATAGGTCTGCAGTAGGGAAATGAGAAAGCCTATGATTCTGACAGAAAGGCTGCCTCCCTCCCCATGTTATCCTTGAGAGAGAGGACTGACAGCAGGACAGAGCCTACTAAGAAGTTTTGAGTCCCTACTGTTTCAAGGGAAGAGCAATCAAGCTAGAAAATCTAGAAAAGATTGAAGTTGATACCTCCACACAGTGCCACACCAAAATGTGGTCCATGAACTGGCAGCATCAATATCACTTGGGAGTTTGTTAGAAATGTGGATTCTTGGACTCCACCCTGGACCTCCTGAATCAAAATCTAAGAAGCACTCCTTTTTTAAAAATATTTTATTTATTTATTTATTTTAGAGAGAGAGAGAGAGTGCATGTGAGTGGGGAGAGGAGCAGAGAGGCAGAGGGAGATAGAATCTCAAGCAAACTCTGCACTGAGCATGGAGCCTGACTCGGGGCTCGATCCCACAACCCTGAGATCATCACCTGAGCCAAAACCAAGAGTCCCACGCTTAACCAAGTAAGCCACCCAGGTGCCCCTGAGAAGCACTTCTTTAGCAAGAATAAAAATAGAGTCATACTACTGGAATAGCACCACTAGACAATGCTAGTAGGTGAGTTAACCCTTCAAATCCCAGCACCTTGCTGAGCCTCTGACCTCCTAGTCAAGCTCTTAACACCTTCAGTTGCTCAAGTGGCTCTACTCTCTAGAATGAATGTCTATTATTTTTGCTTATTCCACATGCATTTCCCTTCCTGCTGACCTCATTCTGAGACAACTCTCTTCCCCAACTCCCAGCCCGTGTATTTTGGATGGGATTTATCATGGTTCTGGGAAGGGACATTTGACCCAGGCCAGCTGATTAGAGCACAATCCTCTTCCAGCCACAGTGACTGGTTCTGGAGGAAGCACATAACCTGGGACTGGCCAATGAAAATAATAGTCAGGGATATTTGTTGGAACTATTGGGAAAGTGGCATGCTCTTTTCTGCTGTTCACCACAGCAGGTGAAGTCTATCTGAGAATAAAGTCAACACATAGATGATAAGAGATAAATTTGATGACATTATTTGAGCACCTGAATCCAGCTTTGCTTAAAGCCAGACCTGACCCCAGACTTTTTAATTGTGTGTCAATATGTTCCCCTTTTTGCCTAAGTTATTGGAATTTGGATTTCTATAACTTGCAAGCAACATAATCCTCATATACAAAGCCACCCTATGTTCCAAGCTTGTTGACCCCAAACAAGTCCTCAGCTCTCAGCTTCCACTCTCTCTTCTGTTCCTCATCAGCTGTGACATGGTCATTTTCCAACTTCCAAATTCCAAAATGTTTGTAATTGTACTTGTTGCCATGGTCACAAGCCTAATGGAGTTTTCTAAGATAATACTGGTCATGTCCCTAGATTTGGGCAGACATAATTTTTTTCCAAGTGTAACATAGACCTGAAGTGCTGGGTTCTATCTAGAACTTCACTATTCAAAGTATGGACCAACAGCATCAGTATCACTTAGGAGCTTGTTAGAAATGCAGGATTTCAGGCACCACCATAGACCTACCAAATATAATTTGTATCTTAACAAATCCCTAGGGTGCCTGGGTGGCTCAGTAGGTTAAGCATCTGCCTTAGGCTAAGATCATGAACCGAAGGTCTTGGGATCGAGTCCCGCATCAGGCTCCCTGCTCAGTGGGGAGTCTGCTTCCCCCTCTGCCCCTACCCCCCCACTTGTATGCTCTCTCTCTTTCTCTCTCAAAATAAATAAATAAAATCTTTTTAAAAAATCCCTAGTAATTCATGTACATAAATGGTAAAAGTTGCTGCCTGGAAGTTAGAAGACTGGTCCTATAGTTCTTCCTCTGTCTCATTTTTTTCACCTGTAAAATGAACAGACCAGACTATTTCAGAGATTTACTGTAGACTGAACTTTCTAAGATACTCATGTTTTATAGTCCTTGGTTCAAATAAAGTGTGGCAGCCTAGCATACAGATTAATAGAAAAGGCAGGGGGCAGACAAATAAAAGAAAGCCTCTATCAGTCAGAAAGCAGTTGGTTGGACTCTGTGTGTAGAATGATATCCACCTCCAACTGGAAACAATTTTTATTTTAAAAATGAGAAAACAAGCCCAGAGATGTTAACAGGTTTTTAAAAAAACCACACAGTGCAGGTATAGCAGAGCAGACATGAGAAGATACAGTAGAGATGAGAAGGTACAAAAGATCAGTGGGTAGTGTTTGGACACTGTTGCTCTGGAGCTGGGCTGCCCAGGCACTTATTACTGGGTGTCATTTGGAAGATCCTTAACTGTTCTGTGTCTCAGTTTGCTCATTTGTTCAATGGGCATTAAAATAGTACAAACTTCATGATGCTGTAGGGAATTAAATTTGTAAAGTGTTTAAATTATGTCAGCAACATAAAACATTTTATATATGTCTGTTAAATAAAAATAAATAAATCCTGATCCCTCTCTGGAGTGATTTCCATGGTACACTGAAACTCTCCTATACCAGAAATGTCCTTTCTTTCCCCACAAGATTTCTTTAACCACCAGGCAATGTGTCTGAAATCCCACCTTAGTTCTTTTTAAAATTACTTGGATTTTTTTTTTAGCATGGTGAACATGAATGAACTTAATGTGAATTTAATATTAATTAGTTACCTGACAATCCATTCTTAGTAGAAGCTACCAAGGCAGCAGGTTAATTCCACTGCCATGTTGAAAGGAGAAGGATATTTTATTAAAGGATTGAGTGGATAGAATGAAACAAAAAGAAATAAACAAGGTAACTCCTATTCATTAGTTTATCTATGACTTGCCCACAGCAATAGTTTGAAATACTGGATACATTTGGAAAGCTTTAAAAACATTATGAATGCCAAGGGCTCATTTCAACCCAATGAAATCAGAATTTCTAGAAATGGTACCCAAGCATGTGTGTTTTTTAAAAGCTTCCTCTAGTGGGCTGAATGATGTCTCCCAATGATATCAGGTTTTAATTTCTGGAACCTGTAAATATGATTTCATTTAGAAAAAGGGTCTTGCAGATGTGATTAAGTTAAAGGCCTTGAGATGGTATTATCCTAGATTATCTGGGGTGAGGCTTAAATGAAATCAGAGTTCATGTATCCTTATAAAAGGGAGGCAGAGAAAGATTTGGACATATGTGCACAGAAGAGAGGTGATGTGTACTTCAGAAGAATGTGTATTCTGCTGTTGTTGGGTTGAATGACAGGTGGGATAGAAATCTGTCAGGGTCTAGTGCGTTTTAGTGTTGTTCAAGTCTTTGAACCTTATTGATCTTCTATTAAGGTCTCCCGTCTATATTAAAAGTGGGGTGTTGAAGTCTCCAACTATTATTGTTGAATTATCTATTTCTCCCCTCAATCTATTTGTGGTTCTGCTGTGATGTATATATTATTACGTCTTCTTGACAAGTTGACACTTATTATTATAAAATGTTCTTCTCTGTCTCTAGTAACAACTTTTGTCTGAAAATCTATTTTATCTGTTAGTAGTATGGTCCAGTTCTCTTATATTTGTTTGCATTGTTTATCTTTTTCTGTCTTTTTTATTTTCAACCTATTTGTATCTTTGACTATAAACTGGGTCTCTTGTAGGCAGCATATAAGTGGATATTTGACCAATTTGACCAATCCCTGCCTTCTGATTGGAGGGTTTTATCCATTTATATTTAATACAACTGATAAGGTAGGATTTATGTCTGCCCTTTTGTTATTTGTTTTCTATATGTCTTATGTCTTTTTCCTCTACTCCTCCAACTGTCTTCTTTTGTGTTAGATATTTTCTAGTGTACCATTTTAATTTCATTGTCATTTCTTTTCTTATACTATATTTTTCTAGTTATTTTCTTAGTGGTTGCCCTGTGGTTAAGTATTTTGTGTAAGGCAGTTATGCTAGCAACAAATTTTCTCAGTTGTTGTTGTTGTTATTGTTGTTATCCAGGAATATCTTAATTTCTTTTTGAGAGATAGTTTTGCTAATATCAAATTCTTGGTTGAAAGTCTTTTTCTTTCATCACTTTGAATATATCATATCATTGCTTCTATGGTTTGTGATGAAAAATCAGCTGTTAATCTTATTCAGGATCCCTTGTATGTGATGAAGCACTTCTGTGTTACTGTTTTCAAGATTTTTTCTTTGTGCCTTTTGATAGTTTGGTCATGCTGTATGTAGGTGGGGATATCCTTGAGTTTTCCTACTTGGAGTTCATTAAATTGTTTAAATATTTGATTAATGTATCCAAAATTTGGGAAGCTTTGACCATGATTCCTTCAAATAGTCTTTCTACCCCTTTCTCTCCTCACTTTCTTGTACTCCCTTTATGAATATTTGGTATGCTTGATGGTGTCCCACTTGTCTCTGAGGTTCTGTTAATTCTTTTTAAGATTTTTTTTTTGTTTAACCATTTGAAAGAGAGAGAGAGACCACAAGTGGGGGTGTGGGGAGGGGCAGGGATAAGCAGACTCCCCACTGAGCAGGGAGCCTGATGTGGGGCTCCATCCCAGGACCCTGGGATCATGACCTGAGCTGAAGGCAGACACTTAACTAACTGAGCCACCCAGGCACCCCTCTGTTAATTTTTTAAAGTCTTTTTTCTTTTTGTTTCTCAGACTGAATAATTTTAATTGACCTACCTTTAAATTTGCTAGTTCTTTCTTCAGCCAGCTCAAATCTACTCTTGTTCTTCTCTAGGGAATTTTTCATTTCAGTTATTGTATTTTTAAGCTCTGGAACTATTTGGTTCTTTTTAAAAATAATATCTATCTCTTTCTTGATATTCTATATTTGATTGAGTCATTTTTCTAATGCTTTCCTTTATTTCCTTAGATATAAGTTCTTTTAGTTCTTGACATATTGGTAATCACTAATTTAAATTTTTTGTCCAGTTAGCCAATTTCTAGGTGTCCACATGGGAAGTTTCTATTGATAGTTTTTCTTCTGCTTATGGGCCATATTTCTTTGCATGTTTCAATATTTAGTTCAAATACATTTTAAAATACATTTAAAATGGTATAATGTGGAAACTCTGGAAATCAGATTCTGCCACCACCACTACCCCCAGCATTTATTACAGCCACTGTTTGTTAGTTTGGCGCTTTTTCTAAACTACTTGTGTAAAGTGTGTATTCTTTGTTGTGTGTGGTCTGAAGTCTTTGCTCAGCTAACTTAGTGATCAGATAATGAATGGACAGATTTCCTTAAATGTCTGGAACCAAAACTTCTCACAATCTTTGCAAAGAAGATCTGTCTCTGTGCTAGGGTAGTGTTTCAACACTCCAGCAGGCAGTTTGCAACACTGCCTTAGTCTTTACTTCATACTTTTACAGAATCTCAAGGTCATTTAGAGAATAGGGCCTTCTCAGATCCTTTCTGGGCATGTGCATAGCCCTATTCATCTGTATGAATTTCTAGATTCCCAGGAATATATTGAAGTTTTTCAAAGCCCCTATGTACATCTCATTTCTCAGGATTTCCTTTTAAGTTTTTTGTCAGCACCTTGTTTGCCCCAACTATCATTACTGCCTCAGGCAGCTGCTATGTTAAACATTTGCTGCTGATTGTTTTTGACAAGTGCCATGGGGAAAACACTGTTCACACTGAGTTCTGAGTCATATCAAAGAAAAGCACTGAGAGTGGTAAATTCCAGGGAACTTTCACACAGGTAAAATAGTGACAATTCTCTTTGGATGGGGCTTCTGGGAAGCTCCAAACCAATTATACCTCTCTCCATTGTCTTCTAGGCTTCTAGGTTTTCAAGGTTACCACAGAACTGAGGAGAGGGAAGTGGGAATAGAGAAAGTTAAATGGTACAAAATTTGCTGTTCTTACCTAGATCTAGCCATTTTTCTCAAATAAATGCTCTCAAGTTGTTGCAAATCTTTTGTTAATTTCCAGAGTTCTAAAAAAAATTTCATTTTGACAATTTTTGCCAGTGAGTTCATTGCTTTTATGGAGAAACAGATTATGGAGGTCCTTACTCCACCATCACAAAAGTGGCTCTCCCATAAACATAATTATATTATTGAGATGTTGACTCCAACAGGCCTCTTGCCCAGATGTTAACTCTCACATCTCACTTTTCAATTTTAATCCAGACTCTCTCTCTAGCATAACCCAGAAAAGCAAAAGGGTTAAAAATACATTTCAGTATTCTTTTTTGTTCTCCACTACAAAAGTGGATACCATTGTAACAGACTGAGCAAACAAGTTTTTAGAATTGCCAAGGTGTTATAAGATAGTCATTGTAGATAGAACATTGCAGCTCACCCAAACCAAGTGCCTCCTTAAAAGCATTGTGAAAGGGGCATCTGGGTGGCTCAGTTGGTTAAGCATCTTCCTTCAGCTCAGGTAATGCTCCAGTTATCAGGCCCCACATCTGTCTGGTTTCCTGTTCAGTGGGGAGCCTGCTTCTCCCTCTCCTGTTGCCCCTCCCCCCACTCGTGCTCTCTCTCTCTCATTCAAATAAATAAAATCTTTAAAAAAAGCACCTTGAAATAATTTTATAATTTTGCTATCTATTCTTTTTAAGAAGAGTGATATAGTCACATTTAAAAAACAAAAAATTAAAAAAATAAAATCACACATCTTAGTTTTTATTCTTCCCCAAAGTAACCATCTTTAAATATTTGACTTTTAAGTTCTTCTTGGTGTTTATAACTTTAATTTTAAATTATATACTTCTATTTCTTGATTTATGAACTTTGAATAATATGTATTAACTCTCTTTTATTAAAGATTAGATCTAAAAATTAGATCTAATTGGCTTTCTCTCTTATTCAAACACCCAAACCTGGTTTCTTTTATTAAGTTTTGGTTTTGTCAATTAGTTTTATAATTTTATACATAACTTTATATATAATCATGTAATATGATTAAAGTTTATTTCTTCTATCAACTTTATACTAATTCTCTTAACTCCTTACCACAGAAAATGAGTAAATTGGGGCTTATATATTAAATGACACCTCTTTACCTTGTCCCCTCCTCAGCTCCCTCATTTAACTACCACATTCTGACAGTTCTACCACCACTTTTAAAGGTTAGGGCTCATAACATTTATATTCTGTTAGGAAAACATAATGAAGTCTTTTGTGCTTGATTTACAGCTTGATTATAAATTTTAAAAATCAATAAATAGCATTTATAGCATCATAATTATATGAATACTATTCACTGCAGAACCAAGTAGTGAGTCTTTAAATATTCCTTTGACACCAAATCTTCACACAAAGAAAATAATGAAACAAAAGAGATAGATGGAAGCTCCTTCCATAAGCTCCAACAAAAATTGCTGGGGGGGCGGAGCAAGATGGCGGAAGAGTAAGAGACCTGGATTTCGTCTCCTCTCAGGAATTCAGCTGGATAGGGCTCAAACTATTCTGAACACCTACGAACTCAACAGGAGATCAAAGAAAAGAAGAGCAACAACTCTCTGAACAGAAAAGCGACCACTTTCTGGAAGGTAGGACATGTGGAGAAGTGAATCTGAGGCGATATTCGGGAGGATAGACGGCGGGGGGGGCCTCCGTCAGCCACTTCTGGCAAGTGATAGAGCCGCGGAGCACAAAATTGGAACTTTTAGAGGTAGGCTCCGCTGAGGGACGTCACTCCGGTGGCTAAGCGGGGGGTGGAACCCTCGTGGGACAGTGTGGTCTCAGGACCCTCGGGGTCACAGAAAGACCGGGGGTGCCTGAATGCGGCAGAGCTCCCAGGTATCAGAGCAGGGAAGCCAGCTGCAGAGACGGAGCCCAGGCACAGGCTCTCAGCTCGAAGTTGTCATACATAAACCGTGATCTGCAGCACAGTCGGGCTACTGCTCCTCCAGCAGGGACCCAACAAGTGGCAGATCCTGGGAGACTCACCTTCTTCTCCTGGGAGGAGAGCTGCGGGAGCACACCGCAGGGATCTGCTGGGTTTGGAGATGCCACACGGGGTCGGGTGCCAGAGATAGAAGTGTGTGGTGACAGACCGGGTGAGCACGGAGTGCGGCCAGAGACTGGGGAGATGGGAGTGACTGATGGCTTTTCTCTGGGGGCTCACTGAGGAGTGGGGTCCCAAGTTCCCGGCTCCTCCGAGGTGGAGATTGGGAGGCCACCATTTTCACTCTCTGCCTCCAAAGCTGTACGGAAAGCTTGCAGGGAACAAAAGCTCCGGAGAGCAAACCTGAGCAGATTACTTAGCCCAGACTGGGCAAGGGCGGGGCAATTGCGCCTCTGGCAAAGACTTTTGGAAACCACGGCAACAGGCCCCTCCCCCAGAAGATCAGCGAGAACAGCCAGCCAAGACCAAGTTTACCGATCAATGAGAACGGCAGAACTCCAGCGCTAGGGGA
>NC_138378.1:31719492-31827909 GCF_054177405.1 Leptonychotes weddellii
TATATACAATGGAATATTATGCAGCCATCAAAAGGAATGAGATCTTGCCATTTGCAACGACGTGGATGGAACTGGAGGGTATTATGCTGAGCGAGATAAGTCAAACAGAGAAAGACATGTACCATATGACCTCACTGATATGAGGAATTCTTAATCTCAGGAAACAAACTGAGGGTTGCTGGAGTGGGGGGTGGGGGGGGATGTGGTGACTGGGTGATAGACACTGGGGAGGGTATGTGCTCTGGTAAGCACTGTGAATTGTGCAAGACTGTTGAATCTCAGATCTGTACCTCTGAAACAAATAATGCAATATATGTTAAGAAAAAAAAAAAGAAGAAGAAGATAGCAGGAGGCGAAAAATGAAGGGGGAGTAATCGGAGGGGTAGACGAACTATGAGAGACGATGGACTCTGAAAAACAAACGGAGAGTTCTAGAGGGGAGGGGGTGGAGGATGGGTTAGCCTGGTGATGGGTATTGAGGAGGGCACATTCTGCATGCAGCACTGGGTGTTATGCACAAACAATGAATCATGGAATACTACATCTAAAACTAATGATGTAATGTATGGGGATTAACATAACAATAAAAAAATATTTAAAAAATCGCTCAAAATTACATCATATTTGGACCAAAAGTGTATGGGATAGCTTGTTTTTCCTGGCATTTATAAGGCACTTTCATTTTTATTGTTATTCAAAGAGATTGATGTCAGACTAATACACCTTTTAAATCACACTGTTTGTTAAATGATCTAATTTTTACTGATTTATTTCTATACTTGCTTCCTAGCTTTGATCCTAGGAAACAAATCCTACATTAATTCTAACATTTACTAAATCCCTAGGCTTCCTGCATTTTGTGGATTTTTTTGTGGATTGTTGTTTTCTGGGGTACAATCCTCAGAAAATGTTTTTATTTGTAGACAGAGTGCATAGGAAATAAACTTTCTGAATCTGTGTATGTCTGGAAATGTCTTTATTTTGCCCTTAATTCTTTATCAACATTTTGGCTTTATACAGATTTATAGATTGCAACTTATTTTTTTTTTCTAACACTTCAAGATTTATTCCATTGACCCCCTACTGTCTACATTTGCTGATGAGAAGTTGGATGTTGATGTGATTCATGTTTCTTTGTAAGCAACCATCTTTTTCTCCTCTATAGAAGTTCTTAAAATCTTCTCCAAGTAAAGTGGGAAATTATGCAAAAGAAGAAGCATACTCATTGTGTGGGATTAATTTATAACAATGCTAACCTATTCATATTAATAACTGAGTGATTATTTAATAAAAAGTCATGGTATTGAGAGGATGGGGAGAAGGAAAAGGGGCAATGTAAGAGAGCTTGATTATCATTGGTCATAACAATAAGTCAAATGATAGTTTATTTTATGAATCTAGAATTAGCAATGTCTGCATACTATTTAGAAACAAAAAATACTTTACCCAAAGGAAAAGCTAATGTCATTGAAAATTGTTACATATATGTATACATATATAATACACATATATATAATATATACATATATATGACATATATAATGTCAAGGAGAGAAAAGCACTATGAAGAAAAATAATTCAAGGTAAGAGAAATAATGATAGTGAATTGGAGGTTAACAAGGTTAGCTAGTTTGGATTGTCAGAGAAGACTCCTTTGAAAAAGCAGCATTTGAGGAAGTTAGATATGAAAAAATCTAAGGAAGAGTGTTTCAGGTAAAAGTAATAGTAAATACAAAGGTCCTGAGGTCGAAGTGTGTTTGATTGTACAATGAACAAGGTTAGTGTGATTATAATAGAGTAAGTAGAGAGAGAGTGTTGGGAAATGAATTTGGAGAGGTGGCCAGGAGCCTGATCTTGTAGGTTAGGACTCCTAAATGTGATAGGAGCCATTAAACAATTTTCAGAAAGATTTATTTTTTAAAAATGCCATTGTGGTAGCTATGTGAAGAAATCAGGACTAGAGAGCAAATCAGGAGGCTACTGTAATAGCACAAGTGAAAAATGATGGTGGCTTCAACTGGAAGTTGAGAAGTGGTTGGATTTAGAAAACGTATTGAAAATAGAACATTTGCTCACAGGTGAGATGTGCATGAGAAACAGATCAGTGAAATAAGACAAGAGGAAGTAGGTGAATGTAGCTGCCATTTACAAATATAGGAAAACAATAGGGGGAGGGACCCATTTTGGAGTTAAAAACCACAAATTCCACTTGGTACCTGCTAGGTTTATATCCATATTTGCTTTATATTTAAGTGCAGGTATTGAGTAGTAAGTTGGATAGACAAACTGGAGTTTAAGAGATAAATCAGGGCTGAATATGTAAATACGAGAGCATTAACACATAGATGCTATTTGAGGTTCTAGAACTGGATAAAATCACCAAGAAATGAGTGCATAGAGAGGAGAGAAGGTGCATGACTGAGCCCAGAGTTGGGGAGATAAAGAAAAGCCAGAAAAGGAGAATGAAAGGAAGATGCTTTCTGAGTGCTAATTTAGCAAACAGGACACCTGCTGAGATCGTTAATTAAGAATGTAAGAGATGAAGGGACGCCTGGGGGGCTCAGTCCTTAAGTGTCTGCCTTCGGCTCACGTCATGATCCCAGGGTCCTGGGATGCTGCCCCACATCGGGCTCCCTGCTCAGCGGGAAGCCTGCTTCTCCCTCTCCAACCCCCCCTGCTTGTGTTCCCTCTCTCACTGTGTCTCTCTCTGTCAAATAAATAAATAAAAATCTTTTAAAAAAAAGAAGAATGTAAGAGATGAAGAAGAGTAGAGGAAATCAACAGATGCATACACACGTTCAGTTTGAGGATGCCTTGATCCTGCAGATGAGAGTATTCAGTAAGAAGCTAGGAATATGACTCTGAAGCTCATGAGAGAAGTTGAGATTGATAAAATAAAATTAACAGTTATACATATATAAACAATGGTTAAAATCAGGGTATGAATCACATTCTTTTAAGACAAGATGTCAAAGAAGGAATAGGATATTGGGTTCTCCTGATGTTCCAAGGAAAGTACAGGAGTCTGGAAAAAAATCAATCAGAATTCTCACATGTTAATTTAGAAATAAAATAATAATTGCTTTTATATATATCTCAGAGAATTGTAAGACTAAAATGAGATCATGTGTGTGATAGTGCTTTATAATTTGTACCCAGCTATACAAATGTGAGCTGCTAAATTTTCTACTCTTTGGTTTAGAGTACAGAAGTTTTCATGGTGGAGATTCAGGACACAGTCCATGACAAATGGAGCTCCCAGGGAGCTAAGGGAAATGTACAGCTTAACCTGCTGGGCATCACAATTTTGGTGCTTTGACTCATCTGCTATGGAAAATAAGGACAAGGGAGAGAACCAGAGGTGAAGCCACTTCATAAACAATTTCAGAAATGGAATGAATGGTAAAGAGTGTCAGGTGAAGCCAGAGGTTAAGAAACATGGGAAGTCCATTGGATATGACCAGGAGATCATTGATGCTACCTGCTGAGATATTAGAATGAAGAAAATACTCTGGTGCCTGCTAGGTGGTAGAATTTCACTGCCTTTTGTGCCAAGACTGACAGAATAGTTCCAGGTATCCTTTGTCCATTCCCAGACATATCCTGAAGTATTCACCTCAACCCATCTCAACCTGATTTTCACTGCGAGAGTTCTTGGCTCCCGGAATAAGTTCCTATTTAAGATCTCTTATCATTCCCTCAAAACCAGTGATCAAACTTGCTGTTCTGTTCTGACCTCCCTGGCTGACTCTTTCAAGTATATTTTGAGTACATCATCTTGACCCAATTCTTATTTATGCTGCTTATTTGGTATTGATCTCTGGATTTCTTCCTTGATTGTACTTGGCACTCTTTTCCTTTGACTATGTTGTTTCTGTTTACTCCAAGTAATCATCTTGCCAGCCTAGATCCCTTTCTTGGAATTCACCGCAACCAAGCCTTGTGGTCAGTGATCCATAGACTCATCCCATCAGCAAATGAAACCCTGAGGCTGCTAATGAAAAATGTCATACACAAGCCACAATATGTTGAGGCAGAGAGGTTAGCTGTAAAGGGAGCATGTGATAGTTAATTTTATGGGTCAGTATGACTGGGCCACAAGGTGTCCAGATATTTGGTCAAACATTATTCTGGATGTTTCTGTGAGAGTATCTTTGGATGAGATTAACATTTAAATCAGTAGACTGACTAAAGCAGATTACCCTCCCTAATGTGGTGGGCCTCATCCAATCAGCTAAAGGCCTAAATTAAATAAAGTCTGAATCTCCCCTGAGTAACAGAGTTCCTTCTGCCTGAATGCCTTTAAACTGGGACACGGGCTTTTTCTTGCCTTCAGAGTCAGACTGAAACAACAGCTCTTCCTGGGTCTCAAGCTTGCTGGCCTTTGGACTGGTACTACACCATTGGCTCTATAGGATCTCCAGCCTGTGACTCACCCTGCAAATCTTGAGGCTTATCAGCCTCCATAATCATATGAGCTTATAATAAGTCTTTTTGCACATATATACAGAGAGGAGCGGGGGAGAGAGAATATGTGTGTGTGTATGCATGTGTGTATACATTCTATTGGTTCTGTTTCTCTTTCTCTGAAGAACCCTGACTAATACAGAGGGAATGAATCTGATGGGGCTGCAAGAGTTTGTACTAAAGCATGATGATTATGAACTTGGGCCATGAGGTTCAAATTCCAGTACCATTCATTAACTGTGCCCTTAGTCAGGTTATTCAACCTCTCTAATCCTCGATTCTTTCCTCTGTTTTACCTAAAACATAGTGTCAGACATGATGATTCTAAGTGCTTCACAAATTCCTTGTGAGTTGGTTATAATTATTGTCCCCATTTTACCTATGAGATAACTGAGGTACACAGAGCTGATGGAACAAGAAGATTCTTAAAAGATTCACTGAAGGAATACTGTGATCCCTTTCAAATAGCCTTTTTTTTTTTAAAGATTTTATTTATTTATTTGACAGAGAGAGGCACAGCAAGAGAGGGAACACAAGCAGGGGGAGTGAGAGAGGGAGAAGCAGGCCTCCCGCCGAGCAGGGAGCCCGACGTGGGGCTGGATCACAGGACCCTGGGATCATGACCTGAGCCGAAGGCAGATGCTTAACGACTGAGCCACGCAGGCGCCCCATCAAATAGCCTTTTAAATATTTCATTATTTTGACTACTATGTTCTCCTTCCTTCTGTCCGTAACTGACACAAGGTTCTTCCTTCCTACTTGACCACAGGCATGTGTTGGCATTGGAGAGGGTTCTAGGATGCATTCATGTACAAAAGAGAGCCTGTAATTTTGATGCATTAAGGAACAGGAGTCTGGAAGCACCTAGCCTCTGGCTAATGAGCACTCTCCTCCTTTCCTACAATGCTGCTCTTAGTAAAAACCAAAATGTGATTTAAAACTCTGGATGTACAGTCTTATTTCTTCTCTACATGGCAAGCCAGAAAGAGAAACCTATATTCCTGTTCTTTTTGTACCTCTCACAAGATCTGTCCCTACCTAAGTGGCTTCAAGGAACAAGGATAATCTGGGGAGTTTAGATTGGGAGCATTTAAGCTTTTACTAGGTACTATTCATTCACTACGTGTAAATGGGGTGGGGGCTGGGGTAAGGGCGGGAAGAACATATAAAGAAAAAGCAGTAAACAAGCCATGTGGAAGGCAAACCAAGGAATCAAAACAGTGGATCTGTCAAATTGTATATTCCTGTGCCCAAGCCTTGTGCCCTTGTGGTGTTTTGAAATATTGTCACAGGGTGCCAGGCATGTCCCAAAGGTGGACCTTGGAGAGGGGGGTTTCTGAGCTGAGCAAGTAGCTAACCTACTTGCAAATTGACTTTGGAAAGATCATATGATAGGAAGTTTTATAAAAACTTTTATTATTGGGACACCTGGGTGGCACAGTTGGTTAAGCACCTGACTCTTGATTTCGGCTCAGGTCATGATCTCAGGGTGGTGAGATGGAGCTCCCGTGTGGGGCTCCTCATGTTGCTCAGAGTCTGCTTGGGTTTCTTTCTCCCTCTCCCTCTGCCCCTCCCCACCTCAAGTAAATAAAAATAAATCTTTAAAAAGAAACTTTTATTATTATACTTTTTGAAGTTGTCATTTTTTAGTCAATCATGCATCTTGCACCTTACCTGGCAAATATAAGCTAACTACCTGGATCTGGAGCTATTACAAACTAGAATACTTTGGGGCATGGTGTGTCAGAAAAAGCTTTCAGAGACTGAATTAGCACAGTATAAATATCCATCCAGCAGAGCAGGTAATTTTCTCATTACTCATCAAATGAGTTCCTAAGCATTAGTTACTCTACATGTTGGTTCTTTGTGGAAAAAACTCACAGGCAGCTGAATCATTTCAAAGCAAATTTTCCATCTCCTTCCTTCTCTGTGTGGTTTAGGCCTTTATAGACCCTGAATAACTTGAATCTCCTGGTTGCCTACTGGCAAAGATGACTATGGATATATTTTATTTTAATCAAGCAATGAGTAAATCCTAGGGGGAAAAATCTCATTATCATATTAAAAATAAATTTAGGGCTATCTGGTCATCCTTAATAGACTTAATATTTATCCAGTGTTTATACTTCTCAAATTAGACTCTATAACCTTTCCCAGAGCAAGATGAAGAAACTCCTAACCAGTATCATTTTCAGCATAAGCACAAGAGAGTGGAAAATGCTGCCACCACCACTAAATAATCCTGTGGGCCTGTGGTATTTTCTGTGAAGCTTTGAATCAGTCTGACTCTCTCCTCATATGTGTAATATTTAAAGATGTCAATGTGGGGCATCAGCAGTTGAAAATTCAGAATACCAAGCAAGTCTTCCCCTGTGACTCTCACATAACATGTGCCTGGAGGATGAGCCTACATCGATGCCAAACTTCCTTCCTTCCTTTATTTATTTATTTATTTATTTATTTATTTATTTATTTATTTGGAAAATCCCCCGCTTCCTCCATTCTTTCACAAAACTTTCTGCATGAATGACTTTCAGTCTGAGGGCCATACATATATTTCGTTTTTCTCCACTTGCAGGCTTTTCTCCAAGAAACTTCCACATGCTAAATAAGTGTCACATTTGGGGGAAAAAAAAATCCTGACTAAAGGATTTTGTAGTGACTTTGCATTTGTCACTACTTCTCCCAGCCCAGGCCGGCTTGCTTTATAATGAAAGTCAGAACCATAACTCGGAGTTTTATTGGCAATTAAGGATCTGAGGACCATGCAGATCTTCTTCTTCTTTATTGTATAAGAATCTTAAATGTTTTATGACTATTTAAGTAAACAAATTTCAGCAACATGCCTTGTTTTAGGAATCCTGCTTTAATAAAACCCAAACACTATTTGTTTATTATTATTAAAAACATTAACATTTCAAAATACCCTTTGGGTCACAGAATCTTTAAGAAAAAATGACTTCTGGGACGCCTGAGTGGCTCAGCCAGTTAAGCGTCTGCCTTCGGCTCAGGTCGTGATCCCAGCATCCTGGGATCGAGTCCCGCATGGGGCTCCTTGCTCAGCGGGGAGCCTGCTTCTCCCTCTGCCTGCAGCTCTCCCTGCTTGTGCTCTCTCTCTGACAAATATATAAAATTAAAAAAAAAATGACTTCTACTTATTTCAATTAAAAGCATCCTTTATTCAATTCTTACAGCTCTGCTAGCTCTAAACGCCCCCTTTACAGCTCTGCTTTCCTCCTTTTTTCCCCTGGGATTCTCTCTCCAATAGCTTGCAGTTAAAAACTTGAGCTTGGCTCTCAGGCCAGAGCGCGGGGGGGGGTGTGTGGGTGTGTGGATTTGGTGGCAGGGTTGGGGATTGTGCGTTGTTTTTCCGGATCCGAGGCAAGGATTTTCCATCGCCTGAAAGAGGCCATCAAGTTTTAACATTGCAAGGCACGACTTCTAATCGCATCCTTCCCGGAAAAGTACAAACAGTTCCTCAGCCGAGGTCCCCCACCTCCCACGCGCTCTCCAGCTCGCTCTCCCCGCGGAGAGCCCCGCGAGAGCCTCCCCAACACCTGTGAATCATCTGAGAGGCTGCCACCGCGGAACCATTTGCATACCCCACCACCCGCCCTCCCTCAGTGCCTAATGCACAACAAAGGAGGACAATTAGGATTGTTTCTTTATGATTATTATTTTTAGTCTCTCATATGACCAGCACAAGTAGCCTTTCTCGACCACGCTGTTTTGAGCATCACCCCCCGCCCCACGCCCCCGGCCCAAAGCTAGCCTCGACTGGTACCTAGGTTTGCGCACTGAATGAACCACCAGAATTTTGTAGCGTCCCAGAGATCCTTAACTCCTCAGCCCTCCACACTCCCCTTGGAAGTATGGACGGTTCTATAAGGTGTGTACGCGCTTCCGTGAACTATTCTTAAGAAACTCAACATAAAACCCCAGGCTCCGGTTGCATATTCAACCGAAAACAGCGTCATCTATTTTGCCCTCAGCAAACAACTCTCAACTCCAAGCCTTGAACTCCAGGAAACCCACGCTGGTCGGGGTAACTACCCTTCCCTCCCCCTTAGCCCAATTCATTTTATATCTCTCAGAGATAATTGGTCTGACGTACTTTAAAATAACGTGTATGAGTCTGTCTCCCCAACTGACCACATTAATGCAAAATCCAAGCACTCGATGCTGCTTTGATAAAATGAAGAAATCACTCATAAAAATAGCAGCCCACGTAGCCTGGCCATATATGGAGCTGGTGAGGGTTGACAGGGATGCCCCTTCTGAGCCACTCCTTCAGAAAAAACAAATTGCTGCTGAAATCTCCTCGACTCCCTCCCCCACTTCTACTCCTCTGCCTTCCCCTCCCCTTCTATGACTCAACCAAAGACAACTCAGCGGGGGGGGGGATTACATATAATCGCATATATGTCGCATATATAACACAATATATACACACACAGATATATATATATATATATACATACACACACAAAGAATATCAGAAAACCAGTCGCGAGATAAATGTATTTGCCTGACACCGGGTGTTAAAATGGAGTCATAAGAATCGTCCCGTTCAGGTGTTTATAAAAGACTGAAATACAAAGGTTTGCAGTAAAGCGCACAGGGAGCTGAGTCAAGCGCTCCGCACAACTCGGCTCCTCCCCTCCCACCGCCAGCCTCCATCCTCCCTCCGCCCTCCCCTCAACACACTTCCTCCCCGCCCCTCCTAGAGAGGGCTATTAAAAGCTGCTGACGTCAAAAGGGACGGCCATCTTTGATGAGGGCAGAGCTCACGTTGCATTGAAGACGAAACCTCGGGGAGGTCAGGCGCTGTCTCTCCTTCCCTCCCTGCTTGGCGGCTCCTCCACACTTGCAACCTGCAAGGGGCCAGGCGAGCACCACCCTCCGAAGAAACCAAGGTAAGGAGCCTCCACCTCGGGTCGTGGTTCTGGTTTTGGATGGCTGCATACCCAGAGGGGACCACAGCCAGGGAGACCAAGTGAGCTTGGACAAATACAAGTATTTGTGCACCTAGGGTGCGGTATTCCGTGTGTGCGCCTTGGGATAGCTCCGGTCTGGAGCTTTATAAAGTATTTTCGAGGTGAGCTGCTTGGGGAAGGGAGGAATGGGGACACTGCAGATGGAGCGATGGGGAGGAAGCTCAAGGATACGTACCGAATAATAACTTATTCTTTTCGAAACAGTAGTGGGACTCTCTCTCTTCCATTTTGCGATGCAGTTTTCAGAGATGTTTAGGCTGCTGGGTTTTTGTTTTTGTTTTTTTTCTGTAGACCGAAACAAACAAACCCTGTCGTTCTGACCCTGTTATTTTGATTATTGTCTTTAAGGCTCTATTATCCAGGGAAGAATTAGGGAGAAGGCAGGTTGTGGGCGCTGGGGAGGCGAAAGCAGAAGGGGGAGTTCCCGCCCCGGGCAAGCCGAGCTGCAGCAGCGACAGCAGCCTCCATGCCCCGCGGACTTGATTTATGCCGCCTGCTCCACGTCAACTGCAGGCTGGCGGGAGGCGGGCGGGTCGTGCTGTGTGGGAGGGCTCTGCGGAGGGCTGGTGGGGGTGGGCTCGCCTCGGGGACTGCGGCGGCCCGCAGTCAGCACCCTGGACAGCAATACCGAGGGACCTCACGGGCGCCCGCGACCTTTCAGCACCGCGGACAGCGGTCCGGCAGCGATGCCTGGACAGACCTGGGTATTCAGGGCTGGAGGCCAAACTGCCTGTCTGAGACCCCGGTCTCACAGAGACTCATTAATAGAGAAGGAATAGTAGGTTAAGAATTTTAAAAAAGAAAAAAATAAATCCTGCCCACAGGACTCCTTTGCAGGCAATTACCTCTCCCATCCTCAGCTCCTGCATAGCTTCAAAAAAATAAGTCTACTTGTGGAAATTTTCATGTTACCCTCTTCCCCTTTTTTTAGGTAGAAAATAAACACTTTTTTTTTATTAAAAAATCTGCATTCATCCTCCAGTCGGATATCAAGGGTTTTGTTTGGTTTTGTTTTTAACACAGAGTATATTTGTCTGCAGACCTTTGGTGAGCATGAATAAGGTATATATGAAGATACCAACATGATCTGTTTACAGGAGTAATTTATTTCCGTATATATTTCTATCTGACAAAAAAAAATATGGGGGTAGTTGAACTAAGCAGAATCAACTTTAAGAATGAATCCCTCTTCCTCTTCCTTCTCCCCCATCCTTGTAATTAGGCATGAACATAAACACACACTCACAAAAATACATCTCTGAGAAATATTACAGGTCCTACAGGGTATAGATTTAATCTCTTTGGCTATGGTTTCAGAGTGAGTGGAAGTGTTTCCTATGGACATTGGTTATCTCAGGCTGATAGTTTCTGATTTGGACGTCATTAAGACTGGTTTTCCTCAGGAAAATTACCTTCAGGGTAATGCAGGTGTTAGATTGAAACCGGACTCTGACCTAAAGATCTACTGCAATTTCTATTACGGCACTGCGGGATTTTGCTGAGACAGTGATAAGTACTTTAACCATTTTCTACTCTGAGGCTTGGAGCCTCTGAGTGAACAAAAATTACCACAGGGTTCTTTCCTCCTGTTTGATATAACTAAAATTGGCATAAAATGACCAGGAGCAAAACTGTACTATTTGAATAGTTGTTAAATAAGAGTAACAGCGTCATATGTAGGAATCTATGCAACGCATTAAAAGAAACACTGTCATGATCCCTTGAAAAGCCTCACAATAAGATCTTGGATTGTTTATGTAAATCATAATTCCAATCATTTCTATACTAGAGCTGTTAAAATGCCTGGTCCATATAAAGGAGGTACTTTCATTCCCAGCTATTTATTTCCTAATTTTTTTCAATTTCATGAATAACCATGTGTTTCCATTTGAGTGTATATTGACCTGTTACCGTATATGGATGTAAAATTAATATTCAGGGGTACGTAACTGCATGGAAAAATTTTATAAGTCTGCAATCCACAAACAAAATAAACAACTGTGTTTTAGTGATGGGAGGAGGGGAGAAAAGATGGGTAGGAGTCATTAAAAATGCTTTGACTTCATGCTGCATGTCCAGACAGCTCTGCCTAGTTGCGTCAAATGAAAAAGCCTAACGCTGCCGGAATTACGTGCTTGGACATTAGTAATTACTGCTGGGTTTGTTTGCTAGTGGAAGACCGGGTGGGGGGGGAGGAGAACGGGGGGTGGAGGTAGAAGACCGCAGTGAAACTGGCAAAGGGCAAAGATCTGGAAAGAAGTGACGATGTGCACAATTATGGAGCTAATTCTAGAACAGCTTACTGAGAAATTAAAGAAAAACATAATTGAAGCATGAATTTAACATTTATATTATTGATAAGCTTCAGGAAAAAAAAAGAAGAGATTTTCTCTTTTAAATTTTAAACATCCAGGGCAATACAGCAAGAAGAGGCCGGAGCAGATGGACGTCAGGATGTGCCAGGAAACA
Source organism: Leptonychotes weddellii (assembly GCF_054177405.1). Lineage (NCBI taxonomy): Eukaryota > Metazoa > Chordata > Mammalia > Carnivora > Phocidae > Leptonychotes > Leptonychotes weddellii. The sequence goes on from NC_138378.1 coordinate 31,731,426, forward strand.
TTCATGCAGACCCTCTGATGGTACCTGCTTGTTTGTTCATTGGCATTTTGTGCATTATCACCTTGGCATTCAGAATACGAAACAGTTTATAATCTTCTTAACCTCTCCATGGTAAAATCTCCCAAGAATTTACAATTTTATTCCTACTTTATGAAACATGCACAACCACACGTGCGCAAACACAATAAAATGCCCCTTAATTAGCTAGTCTAAAGACATTCCTAAACTCTAAGTGTTAACCCCAGAGTGATGTTTATCAACCAGAAGACTGATATTTCTGCCAGTTGCACCTCTTCCCATAGCAGACAGCCTTCAGCAGAACATGTAGGTTTTGATGATTAGTAGAAATGTGAGATAACTTGAGAAAGAGATTGAGAGGGGAGACATGAAGGATAAAAAAAGATAAATCTGCTTTTTATATGATGTACTATGAATAAACTATTTTTCTCACATTATGGAAATGCTTTTCAATTCTATAAAGGTAAGAAAATTGGTGTTGTCAGCCTCAGCGTAGATACATTTCTGCAGTGTCATCCCTTGTCAGCAAGGACCAACATGATAGGAAGATATTGACCAATCAGTGAGCACCAGATACATAAGTGAACCCCATGGAGGACATAAAGTCTCATGCTTATATAGTCTTTGACCTCAGTAAGTTTAACATGTAGTAATCTTAGTAAAAACAATAAACAACAAAAATTAATAAATAATACCAGAATGAAATACAATAAAACAGTGGAAGAAGAATCATGAAGGAAATATATAATAATTTGCCCAGTGAATGTGACCAGAAATAAGGAAGGTAAATTCTAAGGAGGACAATATTGCATTGGACTAGAATGATCTGAGCAAGGAGGCAGTACATCAGCTGGTTTTTGGAGGTTGGAGAAGTGGGGGAGATTTGCTGAGTAAAAGTTACAGCATAGGCAGAACTATAAGTAAGGCAAGCCCAATTTATGGACAGCAAATATCCATCCATTTGGGTAGTGAGAGGCTTATGTTGGGGAATATACTGGAACAGAGACTTGAAGCCTTCTATGGAAGGCCTTGAATACTAAGTTGATGGTTTAGTGCTTTATTTTCTACAGTTGATTTCAGAGAAGAAGCTGATATAATAAAGTAACCAGGTCCTTTTTAACATGTGAAAACTGCTATTCCCAGAATGGATTACATTTGTTTTCCTCCAGAAATAGAGGGGAGTAAATTGGTATAAAGGATGATTAATTAGAAGAAAAAAAAAAACAAAACCAGTCCTCATTTAGGCATCCTTTAAGATCCCTTCTCAGGATACACATGGACTTATGAGTCCTGCCCAGAAGTTAATTAAAAGTTTCAAATTTTCATTATTGACTAGAACAAAATATTCAAGATGAGCACCTACCAGAAAGATTGCAAAGCAGGTCAAGAGCCAGGAATGAGAGGTACCCAAAAGGTACACTTGCATGATAAACATGTAGAACACTCTCTTGCACCTTGGAGTATTCTGCATTGTCACATACACTGGCTAGCTGGATGAAAATAGAGGCCAGTTTTTCTGTGCCTGTTTAGGCAGCATGACACATAACAACCAGCCCCAAGTAGCTAAAACTGGAAGAAAAAAAAAAACTATAGTAAAATTTTGGAAAACTGAGGTGAGGTGGACAGAACATCATATTTCTTTCCCTACCAGCCTCGCTGAATCTGCTGAGCCCCCTCACTTCAGGACTAGTTCAAGGTCTGAACTATACCTTTTTCATTTTTAATCTTGTGGTTATTACTCTCTCAGCAGAGCTTCAAAATTCCAAATGCTGTCAGAACTGCTGAACTGAAATAGTCAGTGGCTCCATGTGGAGGAATAAGTGGCAGTTGCAGGCATAGATCTTGTTGCTATTTCAATTCTCACGCGGAAGTGCCAAGGGACTATCCTCATCTGTTCTTCACCAAAACACTGGCAGGTGAGACATCCTTAGGATAACGTGTTGATTTCCAAGATGATTCCCCGGGGGAAATTTGGAAATAGTGATGTTTCAGAGGAGGTCAAACTGGTGGTTATTAATCTGAATGCAGACGGTCTTGTAAGTATCAAGGGGGAGGGAGGAGACACCACACAGCATTGACATGAAGCAGGACATGGTGAGTGGAGAAAGAGTTTTGAAAAACAATTAGTTGTAAAAGGGGAAAGAGATTACAGGGAAATTTTCAGAGAACTCTAGCTGCAGTGTCAGAATTACTATCACTGCTGTAATGATAATAGCTACTCATTTCTACGTAATTTTCTTCACAAGGATTTCAAAGCACTTCACCCAATATAAAAGTACAACCAGTTTCTGATTTCTAGATGAATAATGCAAACCACAGTTATAGGATGAGTTCATATATGATAGTAGATAATGTTTAGTAAGCCATAGATCTCATGTAGAAGAATGGAGACACCCAGAGCTAGGATTAATCAGAATAGGCCTATGGGGGAGAAGAGTGAGCCACTAATTCTAAAAGCTTTTACCTGTACTAGTTCACTGAATCTTCATAACAACCCTATGATCAGGGCACTATTACTATTTCCGTTTCAGAGATACGAAAACTGAGGCAAAGAAAGGCTAAGAAACTTGCTTAAGATCACAGAGCAGAGCCAGGATTTAAATTCGATCACTCTGCGTCCAGAGACTAAGCTATTAACTATCTGTTAGGCGACCTCTTGCATCATCCACATTTTTCATATTGGCCAAATCAGGCACACAGAATGTACATGATTTCTTTTCCAATATCTTTTCCCCCTCAGTTGGGCTGCAGGGTGTGATGGCAAGGATGCCGATCAGGAGCAGGGAGACCTGGTTCTAGCCCTGAAGCATCTGCTTGTAATTTCCTGTTTGGGAATCACACTATCTTTACATAAGTCACTCAGCCACCATTGAACTCAGTTTGTTCATCTGTAGAATGACAGAACTGGACTAATATTTTCCAGTATCCCTACCATTCAGAAGTTAATGAAATCGGTGCTGAAAACTCTGGGTAATAGGTCTGGGTCCAGTGACCTGTTGATCTCAGCTGTCACTGCCTTAATATTGCTTTAGTACCTGACCTGACTCCCTCCCCCATTATAAGATTATAAGATTAATTTATATCCACAGCCTCCCCCGCTCTTCCATCTCTCTCTCCCTCTCTCTCTTTCTCTTTCCCCCTCTCCCAGTAATTTCTTTGACATCACCTTTCTGAAGTCTTTATGGTCAGACTTAAGAAACCCTGGCTTTTTCCTCAAAGCCCTTATCTGAGCCATCAGTGTTTTGGGGATCTTTCATCCTTCTCAATCAGATTTTATTGCTCTCTGGCACAGACTATTTCCTACAACCTGCCTAAACTTTTTATAATTCTTTCCCCAACCTAATTAACTGGTGGTGGTTGTTTTTTTTTTTTTTTATCCCTTTCTAGGCCCCCTTTTGATGATCTCCTGTGTCTGACTTAAAGCAATTTATTAGCTACTATTTCTTCATTTCTCCTCTTTCTTCCTCTGCCACTTGGAAAAAAGAAAACACTTTCATAGACTCTATGAGCCCTTAAGTACTTAAAACATAACAATTCCATGTGATCTGAATCACGTGATATTACTAGCTAGCTCAAAAACTAATCAAGTTTAATGGATGGGCTAGAGGTGGGGAGGGAAAATAGCATTTCAAAAAAGCTTTAAGGTCAAGGGACAAGGAGAAGGGGAAGCCTTAAAGCCTCTGAGATTTACAGTTCAGAGGCCAGCAGTGGGCAGTACAATGTTTATTAATTAAACTCAGAGTCCCATGTGAATTAAAGTCCCATGTTCCAGAAAAGCCATGTTCTCCTTGTTGCTACAATCCCGTTCCTACTGTAGCATTTGAGCAGTGTTTCACTCATTTTCTTACTGCTGACCCTCAGAGGTTAGCCTCAGCAGTGATTAACGGATGATAAGAACAAATCTGTATCCCCTAAAAGAGATGGGGGACAATCCTGTTGAAGGGTTCATGTTTCCTTTTAAATGCTCAACAATCACTCTAGAGAAATTCAAAGTGAATGACAATGTCAGCACCGGACTGATGCTCCATGACAGCTGCAGTAGCTTTGTGGCTTGCTTTCGGTGGTCACGGAAAAATATACATGATCCTCTTAGCTAGTAAAGGAAGCTAAATTCTGTTTCATGTGAAGGGGGAACGAAAACAACTCACTAATCTTTTCTTCTGTTATGGGGTTTTTATTGTTGCTGTTGACCTGATTTGGTTCCTAGTACCCAGAGATGGCTAATTCTCTTGTGTCTTAAGTTGAGACTGTTTGCAGTTTCTGCTGATTCACCTCATCCATCCTCCAAAATGGTCCATTTTATACTTGAAGAACAAGGTTCTACTCCTGCTAAAATGGTAGGTTCTACAAAATACCCATCTGGTCTCATCATTTCCCCATCGCTTCCTATATCCAAATCCCACCAGTCACAGGTTTTGAACTTGGGAGATGACTGTTCATGCCTGCAGGCTTGAGCGAGTGGCTTCTATTCTTTACTGATGGCAGCACTTCAAGAAAATGAGAGCCTCAGAGGTGCCCCCCCCCAGGCCAGACTCGCCCTGCACTCTGGCCCTGCTCCTATTTCAGACAAATCCCTCCGTATAGCTCTGAGAATTCTGCAAGTTGGATAGAATCCCATTGCTATGGGGAATCTCAGACCAAATTGCTGATTTCCTTTCTTCATCTTCATCTTTTGTACAGTTTCAAAAAAATAATAACTGACAAATTGCAAAGCCATGTATTTCTTGAATTTCTTTGCAGTTAATCCAAGATCGGTCTGATAGCTCTAAGTAACTCACACTGTGACTTCTCCATTGATAAACAGAAAGTGGAGGGAAATGCATGCCTGTGAGTCTGCTAGGAAGACTATGCAATAGTCCTGTTGAGTGAATTTTTTATTTTAATGGGAAATCCTATTGTAAACCTCACTGTAACACTAGAAATAAGATAGGATTCCTGATTTAGGCTGGAGAAATTGCTGAACATACCCACTTTTTCCAATTCCAAGATGACTCTCCCTGTATTCCTCAAACTTAAATCAGCTGTCATTATGGCACTCTTCATTAATTAATTAATTCAACAAATATTTATTGAGCATCTGTCATCTACAAGAAAACACTGCGCTGATTACTGAAGATAGAATAGTAAATAAAGCATGCATGTTTCTGCCTTCAGTGCATTTTTCTGGGCATCCCCTTTTGAGGTATTATTATTTTAGAAGACATATTTCACATAGGATCCCTTTTTGAATCTAAAATACTAACCCAACTTAGAAAAGAACTTGGCTCTCTATTCAAAATGTACAATTGATTGAAGTTTTCTACTGAGTGGTCAGTATCCATAGAGAGTTTGCTGCATCATAGATGGAATATATATTAAGAACACCCGCAGCCATCAAGGAATTCAGTAAATGTCTAAGATATGCCCTTATGTAAATTTGCCTCTATGGACATGGCAATCAACTAGGATATCACTAACATTTCCTTTAAGTACATGTATCCCAGTCTATTGGGTCCTTTCCCTATATAGATCGTTCCCATCACTCATGGGGAAAACAGGTCAAGCTTTGAGGAACATGGTACCTCCTAGTCCAGAAAACCTAGCCCCGACTATAAAGGTCATGGAACAATGCAAGAATAGGGTGACTGAGCGAAAGCAGCATCTTTTTGATGACAGTACTTCCCAAGCCAATCCACTTCCTTCCTCTGAGAACTCCCTGTCATGAAACAAGGTTCAAAGATTCAGGATCAAGTAGAAGTATGTATTAGTCTCCCAACTCTTGCCTTTAGAAATTTACCTCTTCTTACCAATGAGCAATGCTCCGATCTCCCTTATATAATTTCTCACATTGCTTTGTAATTACATATGCATTTTTCTTCCTTAACAGACTATAAAAGTTTTTGAGAGCAAGGGCAATATGTTAACCATCTTTGAATCCTTGGTAACAGTACCTGTCACACACCAGGTATACAGGAAATGAATGAGTGAATGGGAATACCAACCACCCCTTTGCAGAAAAAAGAATTCTACTACTGTAAGTAATTCCTCCTTTTATTGACCAAATGTTATATCAGAACAACTCAGGAATGCAGATTCACCCTAACTGTTGGAATGAAGTTTTGTGCCAAGGAAGCACTTATGTTCACCCAAACTAGCTGCCAAACTTTGGTAAATAATTTCTTTTTCTGATCTGCTTTTTTATCACTTATGAGTCAGGGGTTAAAATGCTAATGAAGACTCAGGTAATTCTCAAGGAAAGTGTTGCCAAAAGCAAGTTTATATTCAGAGATGAAAAGCCATTTCCTGTGAGTGATTTAAGTCAATTTACATACAGAGCCAAGCTATTTCACATATATAAAATACAAAGCTAAAATTCTTTACTTTTCGCTAAGATTAAAAAGATATTTTTGATGCTGCTATCCACACATATCATAGTCACTGGGGGATAGATTGGTGGCTTCAGCTAACTCTCATTTTCTGGGTCATATATTTGCTGCTTCTCTGTTAGAATGGTGGCATGGTTGAGTTGGCTTCCCAGAAAATGTCCTCAAATACATCAGCTTCTAATTTTCCCTTCAAACATCCAGTGTTCTCTTGCCTAGGAGAGAAAAATAAACTGCGGCATGATGTAGTAAATCAGTCCCATTTATCTTAAAAAAAAAAAAAAAGCTGTTACCGCAACTACAACTAAGCACTGAATTTTGCATTTCTCTTTCCCCAGCCTTTCTCATGAAACAAGTCTAAAACCATGGGTCAGTTACCCTGCACCCTACTTTCTCCATCTGAGAACAAGGATACCACTTGATGACCATAAGAAAAAAGTAACTAACTTAAGGAATGACTATGGTATGGTGCACTAGACCCTTGGCATACATTATCTCATTGAATCTCTACGGCAGCCTTAAAAGAGCTTAAAATTCTCATCTCTGACTGCAAAGTCTGTGTTTTTTCCCACCATCCTATGAGTTTTCCCATCAGTTGCATACAGTCCATGGCGATCTTCTAACAGAAAGCATGCTCCTGACGTGTAGAACATGGGTCAGCAAAATCCAAAGATTTTGACTCAGTCCTCTGGGCTAAAAAGTCAGGTGAGATATGGTGGTATGAGGAACCAGGAGAAACAGAAGTATCCAGACAAGCTCATTGAGCACTGGATTGCGAGAAATGGCTGCGTACTTGGCCCATTTCTGCCACTGCGATTATATGACCCTGACCAACTTATATAACCTGAACCGAGCCTCAGTTTTCACGTCTATAAAAAGCAAGCAATAGCTGCCTTGCATACATCATGTGGTTGTCTTGAGACTTAAAGAAGCTAATGCTTGTGAAGTGCTATTCCCTCCACCACTCTGGGAGCGAGGAAGAAATTGTTGTTGCCATGTTCTGGTAGCTGTCATTTGCCATGCCAGATTTCCAGTGTTCTTTATTGCAGGTTATGTGAAGGCCATATGCTTCTTTTCCTCTTTATAATGTTGAGTTTGCTTAAAGACACAGGTCTTGGTATCACATTATTTTTTATCTTGCGCAGCATGCATGATAAAATGGGAAAATGTGTCAACAGTCTTTGGTTTTTCTGTTTGGGGGAGGATTTTTAAAAATGCCTTTGAATAGCATCTCTGCTTACAGAGTGGCTTCGTGAGTCTCCGGATAGCATTTGGAGACCCAAGAGGCTCAGTTACAGTTTAAACACTGGTCCCCTCTTGCTTGGTGCCTGGGGACTTAGGGCCCTTAAGGAGTTAAAAAGAAATGGTATGCAAAATTTTCTGCTATTCTGTAGCTTGAGAAAAAGAAATTTGCTGTAAGCTATTTAGTGAATCGTTATTGAAGCTACATCTTTTGGCTTCATTTTGTATTCAGCTTTGTGTTAGGTTTTTTGTCGAGGAGGGTTGGATTCCTTACTAAATATTGTGTGTGTGCATATATGTTTTGTATGTGCACACAATACGCAGGCAGAGAGGTGCAAACACAGACGCTTTCTTGCAGCCAGCCTTGGGTACAAGATTCCTGCATGTCTCACCTCATCATTAAAACCTTTAGTTTTATTCATAAACCAATAAAACCTGCATAGGCAAGTTACATGAGCTGCAAAATGGATGTTCCTAAGTCACAATCACATAATGATTTCTCTCCAAAGTTGGAACAGGCCCCCCAAAAACCCTGCCTGTGCCCATGACCTCAGATTCTGCTTTTGGGAGAAGTCCTGTGAATCTAGGCCTGGAGGATAAGACAGCTCTTTGGGGAAAATTTTTGAAACCCACATTGTCTTTTGAGCACCTATTATGTACTACTTATTATATGATAGTCTACTATAGCTAGTATTTTTTTTTTAGATTTTATGTATTTATTTTAGAGAGAGAGAGAGCATGTGTGCAAGTGGAGGGAGGGGCAGAAGGAGAGAGAGAATCTCAAGCAGACTCCGTGCTGAGCATGGAGCCCCACAAGGAGCTCGATCCCAGGACCCTGAGATCATGACCTGCGCCAAAATCAAGAGTCTGACAGTTAACCGACTGAGCCACCCAGGCGCTCCCTACTGTAGCTAGTATTATTCTTAATTTGTACAGCAACCTTCTAAGTGGTGGGTGTTATTTTCTATACTTAGAGAAGATACTATTTAATCAAGGCCCTTTCAAGGTGCTAAGTGCTGCCCCTCCCTTCTCCATGAACCAGTGGATGCATAAACTGGGGTTAGTGATGAAAATATCAGGCTTGACTGGAGAAAAAATGTTTAGGACCATTAGCCAGAATCAGATTAGTTCTGCTCCAAGTCTACATTGGGACCCACCAAGGGAGAAAGGATTGCAGAGATGTGTGTAATCAGACAGAACAGCTGGAAAACTAAGGTCCTACCTCCCTCCTCCACCCATCCCTCCCAAAGCACAGAATCTTTCTCAGGAGGTTTGCAGCTTGGAGCAGGCAGATCTGAGAGAAAAAAAGAAGTTGGGAGAGAGGGGGTTGGGAGCGATGATGAGCTATGATTGCTCACTGCCTATTTCCTATCTCACAGAGTACTTAAGCTGGGGCAAATAAAGAAAGGGTTGGAGGGGATGGTAGAAGCTATCTTCCCAGTACTGCTCTTCCCGAAGACTGGAGGTTCCCATTTTAAGGGACAAGGTAGGAATTGATGATTCTTTGAACATCAGAAAATAGTTCCTCCTTCTTCCACACAGCTAATAAGAGAGAAAACTTGAGTTTGAACTTAAGATCCGAAGTGCAATACTACTGACCCTCCACAATCAATGACACATTACTTTTAGGACATTCGTTCTTAGATGAGGAGCTTTGGACCAGCAGCATCAGCATCACCTGAGAGTTTGTTAGAAATGCTCTTCTCAGGCCCCACCCCACACCTGCAGAATCTGATACTCCAGTGCAGTGGGGAGGGGCGGGAGTCTGTGTTTTCATCACCTCCAGGTGATTCTGAGGCAGGCTCAAGTTTGAGAACCAATGTCCTAGAGATCTTAGGAGCTCCTTCATGTGTTCACATTCATCTTAAACTGGGTCTGATGAGGATGAGGTGTTTCCCCTGTTCTTTGCCTCACAAAAGTGGTGACCAGGAACTTAGAGAGAGAACTATCCTGGGCCACTGGATAGAAGTCTCTACTCACCCTCTCACTTAGTAATAAAGATGCGGTTACTCATAAGAATGAATTTGAAGGATGAGGAAGATGAGTGTCCACAGCATGAGGACAGGGGTCTTAGGTGGGGAACATAGGGCTGCTTTTTATACTTTTCTCCCCCTGCAACAATGGCTCAATCTCTGGCTCCTAGAATCTTCCCCCCAAAACTTATCAAAATGTAAAATCTCACCAGATGGAAGGACAGACCCTTTCTTCTTTCTGCTGCGCCAGCCTGAAGGATACCAGAGAGGAAAATGTACCCACTGTGCAAACGATACAGCCGTTCCCATTGCTCCTCTTTTGGGCCCCTCCATAAACTGTCATGGGTACAAGGAGGGGACTGGTCCCTTTTCACACATCCCTGCAATTTCTTATTTTCTGCTCTGGATCCCAGCACCAACTGCCCTTGGGGAAACAAAAGATCCTGGTGGCTCACATTGACCTTCTTTTCTGCCCTTCTCTCCTATAGAATCACGCATTTGGGTTGCTGGGGCAGACCTCACAAATGGTATTTAAAAAAAAATGACAAATGGCCAGGCCCAGAGATAAATGACTGACCAAAGTCACAGGGTGAGCATTGCAGCTGGGCTCTTGGCTCACAGTTGAGTGCTGCTTCCACTGCCTTGCCACTTCTGCCTCCACCTCTTTCACATTTTCTGTCCAGTACAGGTCCACACTCCAGGCTGGAAATCTCTCAGTCTGTTGTTACCCTCAGAGGTCTTTGGCCTTGGATGGTGACCCAACATCTGTAAAACAAGGTAGGAACATTCTTATGATTCTCAGCTGCCAGGCAGAGCTTCCTGAAAAGGTTGACTATATGGCTTATGTCTTTTTGGTTTTGCACATGACAAAAACCCAAATATAAGTGGTTTAGGCAAAAATGGAGATTAATTCGCCCAGAGAATTCGAATAAATGTTGAACAGCCAAACCATGGGAAGGGCAGAGGAGATGTGCAAATACTATGGAGGCTCATGCTTTCCCTCCTGTCCCTGATTCCTTCCGCACACTGACTCCACTTTCTCTTGTGAAAAAGCCAGTTCCTCCTTCCACATACCAGAAACATGGCACCCAATTTGTCCTTCCTACACATCTGCCATGGAAAAGGCACAGCCACTTGTTGTCTGTACCCGGTGTTCAAAAATCTCAGGGAAAGGCTCTGATTGGCCCAGCTTGGGCCAGTTGCCCAGCTTACACCAATCAGCTGTGAATATGAAGTGTTATGCAAGAGTATGACTTACAGGCTGGAACCACATGATTCAACTGGGGAAAGAACCAGTTTCTTGGCAGACATAATAAGCCATATTATGTGTCCTATATACACAGACATAATTTTTATTAGTCACTTACCAAACAGGGTATATTAATTCACTCTGGAAGTGTTTAATGACACTTGTTTCTTTTTTCCAAATTGTTCCTCCACTCCCTCCCCCCCACCCCTCGCTATGACCTAATTCCCCCACTATGACTTCATGGCAGCTCTGGCAAGAAAGATGGTAAAAGAAAAAAAAAACAAAAACATTTTTCAGATCTAAAAACTGGGGCCTAAAACTTGACTGCCCTGAAAAAGGCAGTCAAATTAATCAAAGGCAGAGCCAACTCAAGGATGAAGGTTGGCCAGATGTCCAGTTCTGCTCCTAATTCATGGATGGCAAACTGGTGGCCCCTAGGCTTAATATGATCCACAAACTTACTTTATTTGGCCAGTGCTGGATTTGCAGATATCTTAAATATGAATGCCTTAAGGCAGCATATGTCCCCTCCAATTTGCCATAGAGCCTAACACTACATGTCTTTGTGTACCTGGTTCAATCCACCTGGTTCTCTTATCTTCCCGGCCCCTATAGACATTTGAGTTTCTTCTGCTGCCTACCAAAGTTAGAGCATTCGTGGTGGTTCTGTGAACTGCCAGAACCAAATCAAAGTAGAAGTTTCTTAGGTTATTTTGCCACAATTCTTCCCTCGAGATGTCTTCATAAGTCATGTCAATATTTTGAGAGACAAGATGGGGCAAATAAGTTGCACTAAATAGACCAACCAATTTTTACTTTTTAAAAACCTGAATAGAATTAGCTTTTTGTTTTTCCCACTGACCCTGCTGGCAGTCTGGTGACACCTATGAATCCCTTTGCAGAATGACATTTTTTTAATGTATAAAATAGAATACATAAGATTTCATAGGAAACAAATTCTATTGAACAGTTATCAAAATATTTCTGTAATTCGTGATATAGTAATACATGATCTTTTGAAAAGTACAGCAAGAAATAGCAGTATTTGGTGGAGAGTCTAACAACAACCACAATTTCAAGTGGTGATGAGAATATAATTTTATATATTTTTTATATTTGTATATATTTTATATTTTATGAGATATATTTTGAGATATCTGTAACAACCGTGAGGTGATAATGGAAGACATCTGAGATTTCTACTGGTGTTGCATCAGGGTTTGGGGCCCCTTCCAGTGCTCCCAGTGTGGGGGTGGGAGTAAGCCAGTGGAGAGGAAGGAAGGGTAGATCGACATGTCATGTGGCACAAGCGATACTTGGGGTGCCCCAAAGCAGTTATTTTTTTGTTGTATAACAAATTACCCCAAAACTTAAAACAGCAATTCCTTATTGTTCTTGGGCCTCTGGGTTAACTAGGCAATTCTTCAATCAGCTGGTAGATTGGCTGGGGTCTTGTTGGTCTGTAACATCCTCACTTCCATGAATGGTGGCTGGTACTGACTGTGGGCTAGGGTGATGGATGACTAGACCACATAGGTCTCATCATCCAAAAACAGCAAGAAAGGGTGAGCACCAATGTGGAAATGCTTTTCAAGTCTGTTTAGACCACATTTGCTATTGCCCCATTGGCCAAAGTAGTCTCATGGCCAAGCACAGAGTCAGTACAGGAGGGGGCCACCCAAAATTATGGATACTGAGAAGGGAATTATTCCAACCACTTTTGCAAAATTATCTACCATAGCCCCCACCAAACTTGGAAGCATTAGTCAGAGAAAGCCCTTCCATCTGCCACAGGCTGGGCACCAGGCTCTGTCTGTCCATCCTGGGGCTACAGAACTCCCACTAAATTCCACAAACCGGGGAACTTAGACATGGCTTATTATTACCCTGCCAAACTGAGAGCCCTTGGGTTTAGTTTTAGATATCCTTGAGTCAAGAAGGCACCTGGAACATCTTGTTGCATCTCTGCAAGTTAACTAAACAACCACAGACTCAGATGTCTGGTAAATTCAGGAGGGGGTAGGCAAAAAGAAAATTTTCTCCTCTGAACATTAAGGATGAGTAGGCCTTTCTGGATTCAAACTGAAAAAAAAAAAATCACCTTCTTATTGTTTTGTGATGACGTTTCTTCATCTGAAATTTTGCCCGGGCTGGCCTTGGTGTGAGGACAGTTCATTTGAATTTTTTTTCTTTCCTTCCAGAAGCTCTCCCCCGTTTAAGCAAACTCTTCTTTCTGCTCTAATTGCAAGAGCTCCCCATAATGGTAGAAACAATTCTCAGCCAGTCTTCTGCCCAATGAGCACTTTGGAAATGGGAACCCAAGGGAGGAGGCAGTGGGAAATACCCTGAAGGCTTTTCAACTGTGCTGCGGCGTCATGGAAAACCAGCCAGGCACCTGCACTGGTCCCTCCCAGCAAGTCCCACCGGAGCCTTCGTCTTAGTTATTCTGTAGATGAGCAGGGGATGTCTGACTCACCCAGCGTCTAGTCCGGCACTTCAAAGAGCATTCTGAGTCCTGCTGTACATTTTCTCAGCTCGCTTCAGGTATCAGATGGCAGACTCCTGAGGATCAGACCCCGAGCAGAAGAACTGTTCACTCTTTCAGATCCTGCACCAGCGTCTTTACTGAGCTCTCCCACCACACGCACAAAATTCAAAGGTTTCTAAATTCTTTCGTCAGAGTGCTATCTTAGATTGGGTCCTCCCAGAAGCAGACCCTGAGGAGGGGTGTGAGTACACATACTGTATTTGAGAGGTGATCCTAGGGAACACTGGTAGGTGAGCAGGGAAGCAAGAGAATGAGGAGGCAGCCAATGCAGGGGGCATTATGAGCAGGTTACCACCTGCTGGGGCTCAGTCCCAGAATGCTTCCTCTGATAGACAAAGAATCTGGAGTATTTGTGAAGCAACTCCCATCCTTCATTGGCTAAGAGCTGTTCCCAGGGGTATAAACTTGCCTCCAGCCCTGTGGGAAGCCAAGCCTACTCCTGAAACTGGAGAAATCCCACGGCAGTGAGTCATAGCTTGAGTAGCCCTCAGAATGTACAGGAAAGGTGGGTGCCAAGGAAACACAGTGGAGCATTAAGAATAGCTGCTACAGTTGTGCAAACGGTCACCTCCAGACACCCCAAGCACCACAACACCTGTCTCTAGCTTTGGCGCATTGTTGGTTTAGTCCTGTGTTTATTCAACATGTATTCATCGGGCTCCTACTGGATACAATTTATGCAGCACCCGTGTGCTAGGCAGTAAGCTAAGGTTTTGCGCACATCATCTCATTTGCTTCCCATGACAACCTGCAAGGAGGTATTATTAGTTTCATTTTACAGATGAAGAAAGTGAGGTTCAGGGAGGTTAATAAATTACCTTAAGTCCCTCAGCCTGAAAATGGCAGAGCTGAGATCCCCATCCTGGTTCACCTTCAGGTCTCAGCTCCATCCACTGTAACTACCACCCAATTAGGTCAGGACACTATTTTGCTCATTTGAGAGAAGGCTCAACCATGCCCAGCCCCTGTGCCTTTTCCAGAACCTTTCCCCTCTCCCTTCTTTGTCGGCCCTGTTCTTTTATCTCTTCTTCTCAGGCTGGCTCCGGGGAATTACCTCCTGCCCCTTTGGTGTTCCATACCCTCTCTCAGGGCAGTGGGCTGTCCTTCCCAACCTCCAGGGCCCCCTGACCCTGGGCACTGTAACCTCTTTCTCCAACCTCATTCCATCTTTGACTCTCCAGGTCCTTAAACACCCTCCGACTCACAACCACCCGTGATCGCTGCTCCTTTAGCCGGCTCTGTCAGGCACTTTGGCAGGTCCCGCTGCTTCTGGTATCCTGCTAAAGGAATCAGGGAACCATCTCTTTGTGACGTCTCGTGACTTTAGGGCTGATTTCACTTTTCACCCGTGGGTCCCAAGCAAACGGGCAGCAAATGGTTTGTTTTTGAGCATCGGACCAAAATGCAAATCCCAATTTACTGTTGTTAATATTTTAAAAATAAAATGGCATGAGGTGAGGACCAGGAGAGGGAATAATTATTCCAGCCTGCCAGCAGGGGAGTGGGAGGAAGGTGCAGCTCTTGCAGTCTTGGGGAGGACACCCCGCAGGAAACACAGAGCTTCAGCCTCCAGGTGGCAAAGGAACATAAAGGGAGGCAGGTGGGGTGCAAAACGATGCTGCATGGCACCATTTTAGAGATACTAGGTCTGACTTCGAGAAACACACACTATCATTTTGAAAGACGATATCCTAGTGCATCAGCCAATACTACTTCTGGTGTTCTGGAACCACTACTGGTGAGCAGCCCATTCTTTCATCCTCTCCCAGAACAAACCAGAAGATAAAGGTGGAACTGCAAGAAGTAAAAGAATGGGGCTGAGATCTGTGATGGAAAAATGGCTTGTTGTAGATCAGTGAGTGAAAATTTTATACCATGGATCCAAATAGACCATTTTGATTTTTTCTTTTTTTTTTAAAGATTTTATTTATTTATTTGAGAGACAGAGAATGAGAGACAGAGAACATGAGAGTGGGGAGGGTCAGAGGGAGAAGCAGACTCCCCGTCGAGCAGGGAGCCCGATGCGGTACTCGATCCCGGGACTCCAGGATCATGACCCGAGCCGAAGGCAGTCGCTTAACCAACTGAGCCACCCAGGCGCCCTTTTTTTTTCTTTTTTTAATTTAATTTTATTATGTTATGTTAATCCCCATACATTACATCATTAGTTTTAGATGTAGTGTTCCATGATTCATTGTTTGCATATAACACCCAGTGCTCCATTCAATACGTGCCCTCTTTTATACCCATCACCGGGCTAATCCATCCCCTCCCCTCTAGAACCTTCAGTGTGTTTCTCGGAGTTCGTAGTGTCTCATGGTTCGTCTCCCCCTCCGATCCCCCCCCCTTTATTTTTCCCTCCCTACTATCTTCTTTTTTCCTTTTTTTTTTCTTTTTGAGAGAGAGCGTGAACAGGTGGGGGGGGGTAGACAAAGGGAGAGGGAGAGAGAGAATCCCCAGCAGGCTCCAGGTTCAGAGCACAGGCTGATGTGGGGCTCGATCTCACCACCCTGAGATCATGACCTGAGCCACAATCAAGAGTCAGACACTTAACTGACTGAGCCACCAAGGCGCCCCCAAATAGACCATTTTTAAACAACGATTTTAAAATCCAAAGTGTTTTAGCAGAGAAGGAAGAGTAGGAGCCTTTGGCATTTAGGCTAGTTTTGCACCCCATCTTGGACCGCAGCTCTCTAGGCGCTTTGGAACCACACGACATGTTGTGCCAACTCTGCATCCCCGTGTGTGGGTTGCATCATAGAATCAGGGAAGGCTGAGCTGGAAGAAATGTTGGGAAGCCTCCAACCCCAAACCCTCACTCACAAGTAAAGATACTGTTGTGACTTTGTTAAATTAACACCTGTTACCTGGAGCCCCCACCCTACACCACAGTAGCCACGAGGCTTCCCTAAGTGGAGGAGCAGAGGGAGACAGAAGGGGGTAGAAGCCCTCTGATTTCAGGAGGCAGCACCAGGAATGCCCAGAGGCCTTTCTGGAACCCAGATGCATTTCTTACTTTTGCTATGTAATAATATGACAGCAAACCCAGAGGCCTCAAGCAGTACACATTTATTATCTCACAGTTTCCACACGTCATGATTGTGGGCACAGCGTGGCGGGACTCCCTTCTCAGAGCCTCACAAGCTCCTGGAGCTGCATTCTCATCTGGAGCCTGAGGTCTACTTCCAAGCTCATTCAGGTTGTTGGCGGAATTCAATTCCTTGCCTGGTAGGACCGAGGGCCCGGTTTCCTGGCTGGCTGTCAGGCCAGAACCCTTCTCAGGTCCTCACCACATGGCCCCCACAGGCCCTCTCACCACACTGCAGTTTACCTCTTCAAGGCCAGCAGCAGGAATTCGTCAGGAGGGACCAAGTCCTTCTTGGAAGGGCTTTCACCTGATCAGGCCAGGCCTAGGCCCAGATAATCTCCCTTTCGATGATCTCAAAGTCAACTGATTGGGGACCTTAATTACACATGCAGGATCCCTTTACCTTCTCCATATGACCTAACCTAATTACAGAGTGACAGCCTGTCATATTCACAGAAGCCACCCACACTCAGTGGGAGGAGATTCCACACAGAGCCTGTGTGCCAGGAGTGGGAATCGTGACAGCCATCTTAGAATTCTGCCTCCCCCACCGGGGAAAGCCCCGTTCTCCCTTCAGCCAGCCGCATCCTCCTACTCCAGAGAGCACCTGGAGGCACATCACACAGTCAGAGGCCTCCCAAATGACCGTTTCTCAGCGGCCAGGCTTCGTTCTGAACTGGGTAATTTTGATGTTTGCAGACCTGCCTGCTGGCCTGAGTTGGGGCCTGCGTTCATTTTCCTGACCTTGATTGCCTCAATCCACAATCATCGTTCCAGAAGAGGCAAGGCTCGCAGAGCCCTGGAAAAGCAGGCAGGGGGGCTCTAGAGGATTTGACTTTCAGTGTTTGCCGTCAGTATCCTGGAGAGTGATGCCAATGGCTCAGATCACTCTGTGGAGCCAGCCATCACGGCAGGCTTGCGGGGAGTGGGGGCAGGAGGAGGGGGTCCCCTGGCATGAGCTATGGAAACGCCTCTGGGGAGCAGCTGCTGGGGGGTAATAGGGATGTCTGTAGCCTTGCTTAGCTTCCACAGAGCCAAACAAGAGGTCTGGGGCTGCCCACCCCATTCATGGGAGGTCAATGTGGCTGTGGGGTCCTTGGCATTCTGAACTTTTCCAAAGCTGGGCTGCTTTGAGCCAGAAAGAGCAGTGGAGGCCTTGACCAGAAAGACGGGGACTGGGATGGACTTCAAGGGGCAGGCTGGCAGAGGGTGCAATCAGGGCAAGGGTGGCCTCTTTGTTCAGTGATCTTCAGGCAGCCTGGCAATGCCTCCTGAGCCTCAGAGGGCATCCGGTGGGTTGAACCCTGTGGATCCTCATCAGCACCCGTCAATTCTCCCTTCTTCCTCCGTCATCCACCACATATTTACTGAGCATCTATCACATGCTAAGCAGGAGGTTAAAATCTGGTGAGAGGGTAACAAGAGAGGCAGAGAAGGCCCCTCCGAGGAGATGGCAGTTAAGCTCCGGATGAGGAGGAACCCATCACGGTAGAAAGAGCATTTCAGAAGGTTGGTGCAAAGCCCTGAGACAGGAGCCAGGCTGGTATGTTTGCATGTCTGGGGATCTGGTGCCCCTGCCAGAAAAGAGTAACAAGGATCTGGGTAGGGCATTTCCAGCAGCCATGATAGCAGCCATGACTTTTTCCGGTGGAGGGCGGAGGGTGGGGACGGGGGGATGCCCAGGCTATGAAGAAAACATTAGACCCCAAAATTTCAAAATAAATGAAATGAGCTAACACAAGAGGCCTGTTATAGGAGGAAGCTCTCATTGCCCACTGGTTCTCTTCAAAAAACCTTTAAACAGTCAGCTCCCACTATGCACTTAAAATAGGAATTGATTTCCTGGTGCTCCATTCACCCAGCTTCTCAGTAATAAATTCAGTGCATGCTGGAAAGTGTCAGAAACCAAGCTGCATACGGAATAAAACAAAGCAGAGAGATGAGCGTATTGCAAGGCTTTTGACCTGCAAGCCAGGAGATGCAAGGCTGTGGGAACAGTGAGTTCCAAGTTCCCCACAGACTAAGGGATTTTTATGGAATAAATACAGAAGTTATTTGGCTTTTTCAGCTGATTGGTTGCCTCGTGGTCTAGTTTACCTGAATCAGGGGAGCTGAGTCAGGGGAACAATGAGTCCAGAGATGGCATAAACAGACTTGGAGTTTGGGGGATTGGCTGGGTCCTTTGCTGATTTCTGAAAAGAACTGTAAATTTCTATAAGGTTAGGTTACATTTCCTTAATGCACCTGTGTTAACCATCTCCATTTTGTCCTTGACATAAGTAACTCCATTTTCGTTTGGTTCTACAAAGGTTACATCTGAATATCCATTTAGCTAACATAAAAGAAGATTAGGAGTAGGCCCACCTACTCAGTACCTTAGAGTCTCCTGCCAGAGAGATCTAAATTAGTTTCTGAGAGTAAATATGAGAGTAGATGTGGCCTGTTCACAAGGAGTAGTTCTAGGAAGAACCACTGCACTATGATCCCAGGAAGGAGCCAGTAGCTCAGGAGTAGGACCACCTTAACACGGCTGCCCCTTGTGACTTTACTTAAAAACTGGCTTTACCGCTCAACTGTGTAGCTCTTAAGAATGTAGACCAGTGGTTTCCAAAACTTGTCTGCACATCAGAATTGTTTAGGATCTTATAAAAATTTCAAAGCCCAGGCCATATCCTAAACCAATCAAATCACAATTTCTGGGGGCAGTTTTAAATAAACTTTTTATTTTGGAATAATTTTAGATTTGCAGGAAAGTTATGAAGATAGCATACCTCTCCCCTGAAGAATGCATACTCTTCATCCAATTTCTCCCACTGTTAACACCTTCCGCTATTATGGTACCTTTATCACAACTAGAAATTGACATTAGTCCATGACTATTAATCAAACTCTAGATTTTAGGTGGGGATTCCACCAGCTTTTCTATTCTGGGGTCCAATCCAGGTACCACATTGCATTTAGCTGTTGTGTCTCCCCATCTCCTTTCTGTGATAGTTTCTCCATTTTTCTTTGTTCTTCATGACCTTGATCGTCTTGAGGAGCATTGGCCAGGTACCCACAGAATGTCATCCAATCTGGGTTTGTCTGTTCTCATTATTAGACTGGGGTTGTGGGTTTTGGGAAAGAATATGGCAGGAGTGAAGTGCCCTACACATCACCTCACATCAGGGTGTCTAGCAAATCCATATGATATCACTGGTGATGTTAGACTTCACTACTCGCCCAGGATAGCGTTTGCCAAGTGACTCCACTGTGAAGTTACTATTTTTCTCTTCCTTTACTCTAATCTTTGGAAACCTGTCACTAAGTCTAGTCCAATATCAAGGGGTGTGTGTGTGTGTGTGTGTAGGTGGTAATCAAGCCCTACCTGCAGGCAAAAGTCTGAAGGGCACATTTTCATGGCCATGATACTGTCCTGATCTCTTGGCTTGGTTCCCAATCATTACTGTGCAAACTTTCTCAAATGATCCAGGACTTGGCATACTCCTCCAATCCCCTACGAATGAACCAGTACCTCCTGGCTGTGTTACTTTGGGCAAGTGATTAGTCCCTGCTGAGCCTCAGTTGCCTCATCTGAAAAACAGGTGTCAATAGAGTATCTATTTCTAAGAGTTATTGCAAAGATGAATTAGATAACGCATACAGTTTTGACTGTAGTGCCGGACATAGAGCAAGCATTCCATAAATGTTAACTATCGACAGTAGTAATAATACTAGTAATGCCTTCCCTACTCCAGCCTTGTGTATCAAACATCGGGGCACCTCAATGACATGAAATGGTAAGTTGAAACTTACATTTGAGAGGGACATATTAAACAACGCATTCCAGAATGTTTACCTCTTAAGTGAACACTTCTTTAGCATTTACCATATGCCAGGCACTGTTCTAATCATTTTCATAAATACTGCTTCACTTAGTCTTCATAAAAAGCATATAAGGGAACAACTATTATTATCCCCATTTTACTGATAAGGAAACTGAGGTCCAGTGAGGTGAAGGAGCTTAGCTAACTGAGGCACACAGCCAGTGAGTAGCAGAGCCAGGATTCGAACTGAGGCAGTCTCACTCTCAAGTCCGTGTTGGTAACCACGACACTATGCCAGATGCTACAAATAAGTAGTGTTGAGTGTTGTGATACTGTTTAGAAGGGGAGCTTGGCTGGGTTAAGGAAGGGAGCCCAGTCAGGAAAATATCTGTGAAATCTTCAGTCAGGATATACCAGGCAAGTGTGGGGTGGGGTAGGGGAAGGAGAACGGAGGTGTTTCGAAAGATTAAGGAACATTTTGCTTCCCCCCCCAAGCCAGCTGACGTTAGGCATCCTTTCCCTGAGAAGTCTCTCTCGCACCTCTCTTGTTTTCTTAATTCTTTAATGTGCACTTGGGGAAATTCAGCATGTCTTTGATTTTAGGGAGATCAGAGTGTGTAGGACATCTCTTGCAGTAACTGGAACTGATGGTTGGCATAAAACAATCTGGACCATTCAAAACACATCCTCATGCCTTGTCTTCTACACTTAAGGAAATCAACCCGCCCTCCTTCATTTTTATGTCAAGAGTTTAGTAATGCAAAGGAAATTCCTGATTGTGAGAACTTAGATTAGCTATCAAATGTGTTTTGGGAAAACAGGTATTCATTTGAATCTGTAAGTCTAAAAAAATACTGTTTCTCTGGATTTCAAAGTATCACATTTAGGTCCTCACCCTGGGTATATCCCCAGGCCCATATTCTTGCACCTGAAATGGTGACAGGAATGCCATCTTATCTATCTTTTACACATACACACACACTAAAAATTCCACACATTAGTGTTTTGGTCTTTTTTTTTTTTTTGAGAGAGAGAAAAAATGTGCACCTGCGAGCTCAGGGCATGGGGGGGTGGTGGCAGGGGGAGCAGAGAGGCAGAGGGAGAGGGAGAGAGAGAATCTCAAGCAGACTCCCTGCTGAGCACAGAGCCCCACATGGGGCTTGATCTCAAGACCCTGAGATCATGACCTGAGCTGAAGCGTCAAGAGTCAGACAGACACTTAACCGATGGAGCCACCCAAGTGCCCCTCAATATGTGTTTTTAAATGGATTTATAATTAAACTCATGACAAGGTGCTGTGACTTGCTTATTTTTTCTGTATTTGAAACTTATCTATATTTGAAACCTCAGGAGCACATGTAAATCACAAGCTATGTCCCTTCCTTTGTCCCATCTTGTCCCCATATAAAATTGACTTTCTGCTTCCAAAATTGGCAAGGAATAAAAGTACGTCATTCACATCATGATTGAAAATTTAAACATACCTTTACTGACATCTGATATTTCAAAGTAGCATGTCCTTCAGCCCAGGTAAAGAGCGTTCTCAAGCATTGGTGTTATTTAGTGGAGCTCATTGGAATTCATTTTATGCTTGAATATGTTGATTCCACTTCTTTCTAAAGCCTAATGGGAAAACTCAGAATTCCGGTGGTTTTGCTGGGGACATACTGATTCTGAACTGATTCCGAGCCATTTTATTTGAAAGAACAGTCTCACACTGAATTTTCCTGGTTTGGAGCAAAGGAAAAAATGATGGGCGTGCATGTTGTGTGCATATCTGTATGGGTATGTGGGCTGGGAGTAGAAGAAGTAGGAAAGAGATAAAGGGGGCTGACCTATTTATTGAGAGGGAGAGCAAATTGCGCTTGCATGATTCTTCTTATCAATAAAGACTGAAAGATGCTGGGCCCAGGAAATGTTGATGTTTGGCCAAAACATCTTACAGAGAAGAAAGAATAGAGACAAGCTACCTTGACTGTGATGGGTGTGTGTAGGGGGTACTTCGGTCATCATCTACACACAGGACCCAAGTGAAAACTGCTTGCTTGTGGGGGTAAGTCACTTTCCAGACAAGTCTACTAAATTGCCACCTTTTAAACTGTAAAGAATTTCATGGTCCCTTTGAAATCCAGAAAGAATAGATGTGCTGAGCGGTTCTTTAAGTGGAAAGATAGAGATATAAGAGGAGAATAAATCAATACTCACCACTAATATTTATTCTCTAGGAGTGCTCACCAGCCCCCCAGGCACAGCATCCCTGTTAGGGCTTCTATGGTAAGTCAAACACAGTATTTATCGAACATCTGCCATGCCCCCATGCTGTGCTGGCATCTGGTCACGATCTGGTTAGTGGTGGGCACTCTGGCCTCCAGTGAAGGGGGAAGCTACTTAATCTTTCTGTTCCTGTTTCTTTATGTGTAAAATAGGGGTGATGATAACAGGGCTGTTGTAAGGATTAGCACACAGGATTAGACACTGCCTGGCACACAGTGAGTCAACCGTGTGTCAACTATGGTGCTTCTAGGTACTCAAGATGGATTAATTCATCTAATTAAAATCTGTGTGATCCAAAAGCTAGAAAAGAATAGGCAATATCTCACAGCTAAGGCAAGGACTTTCTTTCTCCCTAAAGTTGCAGAGAACACCCTAATTCTGCCCAGATTGCTGCACCTGATGATTCATTAATTGACAACCATCAGCAGTTCAGTAAAGATGTGCCACCAAAATCACTTGGGCAGATTGGTGGTGACATCTGGGTCCAGCCCTGCATTGACTTATTTTAGCTCTCTTATGATGAAATGGGATGACAGCATTTTATTTTACCAACTACGTTCTTCCTGTCCTGGCCCACAACTTCAGTATTCCTTTTCAGACCAAGATAGACATTACCCTGAAAATAAATTTCAGCTTCAATAGAGGAAAAGGCTAAGAATAGAATTACCGGTTGTTCCTGATATGCCATATGAAAAATTTATATTAAGTCAGTCTTCTTTTTTTTCCTCTTGGCCTATTTTCTTTTATTAAAGGATGTGAAGACAGCACCTTCCATTACTGACTTGCCTTCCAAGCATGCTTTATTTCTGCTCTACTTGCCGCCTGCTACTTACTCATACTGATAGTTCAACTGTCTGTAAAACTTCTAACATAAAAGAGTGGAAAGAATTTGACTGCTGAGTATGGAAGGCAGAACAGGATGATGACACTATAGCAAACTCTTGAGGTATACCCAGTATATCAGTTAGCTTTCACTGGGTAACAAATAATCCCCAAATGTAATAGCTTCAAACAGCATTCATTTGTTTATCTCATGATTCTACATGTCAGCAATTTGGGCTGAGTTCAATTGGGCTGCTGTTTTTAGTCTTGCTTGAGCTCACTCTGTGGTCAGTGGGTGGGTCAGCTGGGAACTGGTTGGTCTAGAGTGGCCTTAGCGGAGATGACTTATCACATGATGGTCTATCTCATGATCCACTAGGCTAGCCTGGTTTGTTCACCTAATGGGTGCATGCATACAAGGAGGGTTGGAGGACACCTCAATCTAATCTATCTTGAGCCCATGCCTATGGGTAATGAGGCCTAAGAAGATGTTCTTCCTGCTTGATTGCATGGGAATGATCAAACTCACACATGTAATTTCAGAAGCCAATAAAAAGTATGCTTGGCTGTACAGATAAGGGCATTCATATAGGGAAGACCCATGACAACCCATGAAATATTCCCTAGTCAAACCCAACACCTCATCTACTTCAGTTGTTAACATTTGCCCTCCTTCAACACAAATCATTTTTATGGTGTTTCTTCTGCTTATGAAAGCAATTCATGGCAATTGAAGAAAAAAATACGTAAAAAGAAGTATAAGAAAAAGAAAAAAATGTTCAACCATGATCCCATGGTTCAGAGGCAGTAATTTTAAATAATTATTATATTATATATGTGGTATAACACTGGCTTTGTTCTTTTCTATATTTAAGTATCTAGTGATACCATTTATTGAGCCCTATGTTTCAGGCTTTCTCCTGTTTTGCCTGTATTAACTTATTTAATTTTTACAATAGCAATCACTTCTGTGATGAGGAAAATAAGGCTCAGAGAGGGTAAACATCTTGCCTGAGATCACACTGCAAGTAAGTAGTGGAGTCAGCATTTGAAACACTGCAACCTCACTCCTTAAACCATTCTTAACCATTAGAATCTATTGTCAGTCATGATATTCACTATTCCCCTACCTTCAGTGTGCATCAGAATCCACTAGAGGGCTTCTTAAAACAGATTGTTGAGCCCCACCCCCAGATATTATGACTCATGTGTTCTGGGGTGGGGCCTGAGATGCTGCATTTCTTTTTTTTTTTTTTTTAAGATTTTATTTATTTGTTTGTCAGATTAAGAGAGAGCACAGGCAGGGAGAGTGGCAGACAGAGGGAGAAGTAGACTCCTCACCGAGCAAGGAGCCTGATACGGGACTTGATCCCAGGACCCCGGAATCATGACCTGAGCTGAAGGCAGGTGCTTAACCCACTGAGCCACCCAGGCATCCAGATTCTGCATTTCTAGCAGACTCCCTGGTGATGCTGATGCTGCTGGTCCAGGAACCACACTGTGTAGTTCTGTTCACAGCAGCGTTTAGGTACGTACTGTTAATTCTGCTTCACAGCTGGAAAGATAGAAGTTCAGAGAGGTTCAGTAAATAGCTTATGGACACACAGCTGGTTAACTCTATGTTATTTCCTATGTCCAGTTTGCTCTCATGGAAAACAATGAATGGGGAATTTTCACTTCATCTTATGGCCCATGCTTTTCTTCTGTTGAGGCGATAGCACTCAAGGAGATGGTTCAGAACTTAGATGCAGCCTCTGTGACAGCCAAGCATTACTGTGAGATGCAGAGATTGCAGTCATTCCTTCTTTATTGATTCATTTTCTTGGTGAGGGGCTCCAGCTGGGAAGCCCTGGGATGGGTAGTGCTATGAGCTCTGCCCCCAGCAGCCTCCACGTACTGATATTTAACAGACTGTCCTGATCAAAAAAGATCTGAAAGGGAAAAAAAGTGCACAAAGATGCTGCCTTTTTAAGCTACAGAAAGGAACCTGCTCCAAAGGCTTCTGTGCTATTTTTAAATAGCAAAGAGCCTGGTAATATTTTGCCAGGTTTCTTACAAGGAAAAAAAAAAAAAACTTTCCTTGTGATCACCAAGCCTTCATGATGTTCCAGCTGGATGGAGTATAGCTTTTGTAGCCATGTAGGATGAGCTCATGGCTTTCTGGGTGGCCGTCCCCACTACTCAAAGTGTAGTCCAGGGACCAGCAGGATCACTATGTGGCTTGCTAGAAATGCAACAATCATAAGCCCCAGTCCAAATCTACTGGATTAGAATCCCTGAGGTTGGAGGAGCCCAAGAATCTGTGTTTTAACAAGCTCTCCTGGTGATTTTTATGCAGCTAAATTTTTAGAAGCTCCGCTCTATGGAGAACCCTGTAGAACTAATTATTTTGCTTCCCAAGGAGGACAGCTGACCTTCTGGAAACTTAATTCTGTACGTCACAAACTAGTGACCATCAGGATCACATGGAGAGATTGTTAAAACAAATTTTGGGACAGTATCCTCAGAGTCCAATTCAGCAGATCTAGAACGGGGCTCATGAATTTGTATTTCTAGCAAGTTCCCCAGGGCTGCTAATGGATGCTACCAGTCCTGAACCATATGCCCTCTAGACTCCTTCAGCCAACATTCTTCATAAAGAAAAAAAAGAACCTGACTTTAACTTTCAAGACCTTCTTAAGATCTCTGATTCTATATTTACATTTAAAAATGCTATTTGCTTGGGGCACTTGGGTGGCTCAGTAGGTTAAGCATCTGCCTTTGGCTCAGGTCATGATCCCAGGGTCCTGGGATTGAGCCCCACATCAGGCTTCCTGCTCAGAAAGGAGTCTCCTTCTCCCTCTCCCACTGCCTGCCACTCCCCCTGCTTGTGCTCTCTCTCTCTCCCTCTCTCTGTCAAATAAATAAATAAAATCTTTAAATAAATAAAATAAACAAAAATGCTATTTTCTTAATTAGGGAACTCATTTTCTTTGGAAAACTGCTTACTTCTAAACTTTATTTTTCAACCAAAGCCCACAAACTATTTTTGAAATAGTGCCAAGTCTGGTGTCCAGGGCATTTCTAAAGGATCTGGTCAAGTCTAAATAAGTGGAAGAGGGTAAGATACAGCTTCATGACTTCATGTGTGGGAGACTTTGATAAACTTCCAT
Organism: Leptonychotes weddellii; assembly: GCF_054177405.1. NCBI lineage: Eukaryota > Metazoa > Chordata > Mammalia > Carnivora > Phocidae > Leptonychotes > Leptonychotes weddellii. The sequence continues at coordinate 31,757,960 of NC_138378.1, forward strand.
CTGCTTAGACCCAGAGCTACTGATAAACATTGCATGGGGCTACATTTTCTGGGTGCATTAATCAGGCCCCACAAAAATAACATCCAAATGGCCAAGAGTGGTCTCTAAATTCTCTGGAAAAGAAAGCTTAATGTGTTTCTCTAACACTTGGATCTCCTCTAAGCCCTTAATGCTTCCCCTTCTATGATACTGAGGCTGGTGAATGAATGTGTGTGGGTGTGTGTGTATGATTTCTTAAGTTGCTTATTGGACTCTCTCATAAATATTAACATGTTCAAGATAGTTGAGAACATATTGCCTTAAATGACCAAAGAAAGATTGGTGCCAGAAAGCTGCAGGAAATAATTAAGCAACATATATGTGAGTGCCTACTCAAGTTTGAGATGCAACATCTTGTCAAATAAAAATGTTATAAAGAAGTGTGAGCTATGATTGTTGTCCTCAAAAATCCTTACTCAATGATTTCTGTGTGCTAGCCACTGGCACTAAAAGGAAACCCTTTGAGAACCTGTCCTAGGGTAGTGGGAGATGGAGATAACATGAAGAGACCACTGCAGCACAAGGTAAACAATACCAGGACAGGACTCCTGAGAGCACAAGGCAGTCCAGAGGGGCCTTGGCTCGGGCCACCAGCCTTCTCCAGGAGATGCCCTTTGTGCTGAATTTTGAAGGCCGGTTGGAAGCTGTGCAGATAAAGAAGTCAGGGCAAGGTTGAGGGGTGATGTTATGGCAAACAAAATGACAGGGGTTTGGAGGATTACAGTCAAAGTTAGATAGGTAAGCATTTCCATCAGTTTTGCTCCTGAGGGAGCAAATGATTAATAAGCATGAGATCTGATTCCTTAGAAAATGTTAAACAAACCTGCTGCTACCTCCGAAAAGCAACACATAAATCTATTTGAAGGGGAGCAGTGTTTGCACTTGTGATTAAAGCAGACTAACCTTTTCTGGTGGCTTTCATCTTAACATTTTGTTATTCATGAAATCTTCTATTTTCTTCACATCCCCCTGAGGTTCTAGCTACGTGGATTGCAGGCCCCCCAAATCCTGTCTGTCTGTGATAACTGTCTCCTAGAAAGCAAATTTATGGAAATTTTAGATATTTGTGTAGCTACAGAAAAAGAAATCTCAAATCTGGTGGAATGGAAAGAACAGGAATTCGGAGAGACTCAAGGCACGAATTCTGTGGACACTGTGTTTGCCAAGTCACCCCACCAGTATATACCAAATAAGAATGAGTGAGAATTGCAAACTTGCTTTCTAACATGGCAGCCATGATCTTCTAGAACCATCTAGAGCTCTACCATCATTAGGTGGATAAGACAATATGTGCCCTGATTTGCTGTCTGGAAGGGCCTATGGACACAGGAATACATCAACTCATTTTGAGATACACACACGCAAACTCAGTAGTGGCAAAATACAATTTCCCGAGTTAAAACAAGGCCCTCCTACCAACGTATAGTGAGTATATGTCAAAGGTTCATTCACATCATTAATGTACCAGGAGGCTATAAAGTCCATTCACAGAGCATTTGAGGAACAAAGATTTATATAGACAGTCAGGAAAGGCATGTTAAAATAAATTTCTCAGCTAAGTATGAGACTGATTAATGTCCTATAGGGCAATAAAACTGTAATACTTGGGATTATCTTTTCTACCAAAGAGAAATCATTTGCATCTCGACTGGACGAAAGTCATTTGCCCAGTCTTTTGTAAAGTAACATCCAACTTGATAGTCTGGTTTCCCATTAAGAGCAAATAGTAAAAACTTTTGGGAGCAATAGATTTATTTATTCCCTTGATTATGGTGATGGTTTCAGGGCAATGTACATATGACAAAATGTATCACATTATAGGCTTTAAATATGTGCATTTATTGTACATTAATTCTATCCCAATAAAGCAATTAAAAGTGAGAAAAAAATAGTAAGCAAAACAAAAGCTCATTCCCTTAGGAAAATAGATGATCCTTGGGTGAGTCTGTTAGACAATGTCTCAGTATGGTATAAAAAGATGCTATCATCCTTTTGCTTTATTTCCAAGTTTTGGATAATTTCTTGACACTAATTAAAGCAATTGATTCTATAATAAAAGTGATTTAGGTTTTGGTTACTTGCTAATTGTATAACCTTGGGCAAAATATTTAAACCTGCATAAGGCTCAGATTTTTCCATCTGAAAAAAATGAAGATAATAATACATGCCCATGTCATAGACATATAACTAGGATTAAATAAAATGACACATGTGGAGTACTTAGCAAAGCACCTGGTATATATTACATTAAGGACTTCTTAGTTATTGTTTCCAAGGAAGGAGGTAGCTCAATGAAGAGTCTGAATGAGACAATATGGCAGATAGAAAGACTGTAGACCAAGAATGAGGCTCTATGGATGCTAAGAACTGCATGACCTTGACCAGGTCCCTTCCCTTTCCCTTATCTCTCATTTCTCACCAATTACACTATAGGAAGAGTAAATGAGGGTCAAAGTGGGATCTAACTTTTGAAGTGGAATTCACTCACCAGGACTTGAACTGAATCCTGATGGAATTCTGGCTTCTTCACATCCACAATCTATTCATAAGCACTTAGGTTAGGGCTGTATGTTCACTGTACCGTAACTCAGTGGTCAATGGCAAAGACTCTGGATTCAGGCTCTCTGGCTTCAAATCCTAACTCTGCCATCCACTAGCTGTGGAACCCTAGGCCATCTACTTAACCCCTCTGTGCCTTGGTTTCCTATCTCTAAAATGGAAACAGTAAAGGCACCCATCTCACACAGAGTTACTGGGACTTTCACACTGAGTTTTCACATCCAAATATCTAAAGAGGGCTTGGCAGACACGAAGCACTCAGTGATCATTCCCTATTATTAGGGCCTTTGGATGAGTGGCTGAGTAGCCATGGGTCCTGGATACTAAGCAAGACCGAGGAGTGTTGTTGAACCTCTCAGAGTGGTGAGGGTTGAAATGTAATTTTTATATGCAGGGCAATTCCTCTTTGGGATGTCATTCAATAACAACTCCAAAGGTGTATTTGGCGTTGTCTGGCAGCAGCATACACAGTCTAATGACACAAAAGCCTTCTGTGATCTACATATCACTCACACCCTGGGACTAGAAAAAAGGTGTTGACATCCACAAAGGGGCTGGCCAGGCAGGTTTCAGGGTGACCTGGCCAGGCCTTCCACCCTGCTGAGTGGCAAGGTTCCCTAAGCAGGATGTGCCCTGTTGTTCCCACAGAGCCCACAGATGGCTTACCACCTGCTTTTGGCAGGATAGTTTCTCTCTAGTTCTGTGGTACTGCTCAGCCCAGAGCTGCAAGATCTATCCCCAGAGGGTTCCAACAGTGGACATTGTAGCCCCCCCATAAGATCACCTTGGATCCTTCTTACCACCCCACTGCACAGCTTCTGCAGGCTTTGCTGCTAAAGGCAACCTATAACTCCCCATGCAAAGGATTGCCTGTGTATAACTCCATAGAGGATTGCCTCATCCTTACAGAATTCCAGAAATGCCTGGGAGTTTTCGTCCCCCTGCCCCATTCAGTGACTTTCACCAATAACTCCAAAAGCCCAGCACCTTGGCCATGAGGTGGGACATACTCTAAGGTGCGTTTTACACATCAGATCTCCCCGTAGGATGACCTCGTCTTGCTTGGCTTCTGTCCCTTCCTAGGTTTACTTCCTCCACTCCCTCTCTGGTTTCCTAGGGCAGCAGCGGGGGGCTTCCCTAGTAAACTTCTTAGACACAGATTCTTGGCTCAGGGTTGACTCCTTGAAGAAGCCAGCCCAGGACCACCTTCTCCCCTTACTCTCACTGCCGGTAGAGAAGTGTCTTTGCAAGGACTTGTGGAAGTTTCTACAAAGCTAGGGCTTGCTTTGAGCTGTTGGCCCCATCCTAAGCTGCTTGCTCTGTAAACACTCTGAGGGCTGGAGGGAAAGCAGGAAAGGAAGGCATGGGGCTTGCAGTGGGTAGGGGAAAGCAGCCATTCAGAATCCTCCAAAGAAAACACTCATGTTCCCAAGGCAAGGAGTGGGCTAATCAAGCCTGCCTTACTAGAAGATGTTCCCATGCTCTGGGCAGTCTCAGAACCTCAGGAACTTCTCCTGAAAAAGATCAGTCTGCTCTGTGCCTCACTGACCTCAGGAAAGTTCCCTCAGCTTTGTCCTTCAGCTCAGCCACAACAGGGGGTCTGAGGCTTCTGTTTTTTCACTTGAAGTAAAAAGGTTGCCGAGGCACCTCAGAACTCTGCAGCACAGCCCACCTGCTAGCCAAAGGTGCTTGAAGTGACATCGAGGGATCCCTTCCCGGGAAGGTGTCAGGGCAGCCCATAGCCGGGCCTTTGATAAGAGAAAGACCTGAAGGTTTGCTATTCGAGTTGGTCAGGTTATGGAGTCCCAGTGGGCCCTTGCATGAGTGTAATAACCATAGCCGCCAACCTGCCAGATTTCCAAAAGTCAAGATGGTCTGACATGGACTCTGGGGCTGGAAAGCACTTCAAAGTTTGATCACTTAAAAGGCCAGCAAGCGATGCCTGCTCCCCTGGCCACAGATGACACCCTTAATTCTTGTCCACCATCTGGCTGTGTATTCTTCCAAAGAGCAAATAATTTCTTTTCTTTTTTTTTAATATTTTATTTATTTATTTGACACACACACACACACAGAGCACAAGCAGGGGGAGCAGAGGCAGAGGGAGAAGTGGACTCCTTGCTGAGCAGGGAGAGCCCGTTGCAGGGGCTCAATCCCAAGAACTGGATCATGATCTGAGCCGAAGGCAGACACTAAACTGACTGAGCCACCCAGGCGTCCCAAGAGCAAATAATTTCTTGATGAAGACAGAGACTGGGTGAGTGAGGGTGAATGGGTCAGTGTAAGCTCTTCCCAGTTTCTGGAACAGCAACACACACACCCCTTCCTCTGCCTTCAGAGGCTTGTGGGTGGAAATTTACTGAAGTCAGCTGTTCCTTTTTGTAATACGCAATTACTAGTGGTCTGTATAATGCCTGGCAGTAGGAGAGGCACAATAAAGTTTTCTCAGGCACAACAAAGCTAAAAAAGAGCAATAGCTGATGAAGTACACTCATTAAAACCTTAGGAGACAAGTCTACCTTTCCTACAATCTACCAGAGGACTTTTGTGGGTGAGGGAGGAGATTTGTGTCCTGAATTCATTGAGAATGTTTCTGCTTTCTTGAGCATTAATTCTGGCTTTCTTTTCCTTTGTGTAATCTTCGATGACTTTGGGCTTCATTTATTGATTTTCAATGGGGCTACTAAGCATAGGACAATGAGACTATCATGCTTATAGAAATAATATTTAAAAATAAATAAATACAAACAAAAATACATAAAAATGGATCCCATTCAATTCAGAATTGGTAATACGTCAATCTGGGACATCACATAGAAAAACCTCTCTTCAGAGCCAGTGCAAGGGTATAACCAATTTACAGAGGGAGAATATTTAAAGTAGAACAGATGGATTTAGGCAGGTCTCTTACTGGCAAAGCGACAAGCTGCTTGCAGACAGATTAAAGCCATCTTAGAGAGGATGAGCTTTCAAGTTGTTTTTCAACACCTAAAAGTTCTGTAAGGGAGTGAGAGTTTAAACCACAACTAGATCACTCTAAGAAATAATAATGGTTAAAATTGAGACAAGAATATATTCAAAATAGTTTGTTACTAGTGTCAGTCTTTTTCATGTGCATCTGTGAGTCTATCCACTATTACAAAGTACAGTTAACCAACCTACATATTTTTTAAAATTTTAATTTCAGTATAGTTAACATAGAGTGTTAGTTTCAGGTGTACAAGATAGTGATTCAACAATTCTGTACATTACTCAGTGCTCATCATGATAAGTGTACTCTTAATCCCCTTCACCTATTTCCCCCATTCTCCCATGCACCTACCCTCTAGTAACCATCAGTTTGTTCTCTGTAGTTAAGAGTACTAACCTACATATGTTATGTTACATAAACTAATGGAGAAAGAATGAATTATCCCACAAATGACATTGAGAAAAGGAGCAGTTTGGAGAAAATATCAAATTGGGGCTTTAACTCTTTCCATATACACACTAAAATAAATTTTAGCTGAATTAAATTAAACTTAAAAATGTCCATTGAGAAATACTTTTAAAAATGAATTTTTAACTGTTCTTGGAATATGCAAATATTTTCTGAATAAATAATGAGGATATCATCAGTTTAAAAGTATACATTAATAAGCCTTTGTAGAAAGCATTTTGGTGATATGTCTCAGATGTCTTTAAACATTTATTTTCTTTGACCTATAAATCCACTCCCAGAAGTCCATTGTAAGGAAATAATCCAAGATGTAGATAAAGTTTTTATATAAATATGTTCATAGAAGTCTAATTTATAATGGCAAAAAAAGAAAAGAGAGAGACAGAAAAGAAAAAATTCCATTAAACGTCCAAGAATAAGAGATAGCCAAATAAATTGTAATATGATGAAACACAATATAGCCTTTTAAAATGGCATTTGAAAAATAAATAAAATAAAGTGGCATTTGAGCAATGTTTAATGATTCATGAAAATTTTCAAAATATAATTACTAATTTAAAAACAGTATAAATTGTAGGTTAGTATGATCCTATTTTAAAATAAATTTGTGTATACACATGTACACATACATATTGATTCTAAGTAGTACAGTGGGTCTTAGTCTTGGTGTATATTAGAATCACCAGAAGAACGTAAAAGACTCTTAATCTTAGGAAAAAAACTGAGGGTTGCTGGAGGGGCGGGGGTGGGGGGAATGGGGTGATGGGCATTGGGGAGGGTATGTGTTGTAATGAGCACTGGGTATTATATAAGACTGATGAATCGCAGACCTGTACCCCTGAAACAAATAATACATTATATGTTAATTTAAAAAAATAAATAAAGTTAAGTAAACATTAAAAAAAGAAGAAGAAAGAGAAGAATCACCAGAAGAGCTTTAAAATATACTGCTGCCTGTGACCCATTCTCAGAGATTCTCATTGAATTGGTCTTGGGTGTTGGCTGGGCATCTGGAGTTTTTTAAGCTCCTCAAGAGATTTTAATGTGCCCCACTCCTCCCCCACCAGATTTGAGAAACTTGGGCATACGATGTTTAAGATTCTTTACTAAGTGCACTGGGAGAGAGCATGAATAACCACTCAGCCTTCCAAAGGAGAAAGTTCATCTGGTGGCTGCTACCAAATATAATGGCATCGTGCCTAAGGAAAAACTCACCCATTTCTATTATCAGGAAAAATTATCCTAAACTAAGAAATAAGGCCTAAGGGACCCACTCACAGATTATGTAACTCTCTTTGTTTAACTTACTATTAACTTTTGATCAGGCTCCATACTCTGTGAAGTTACATGTTCCTTAACTTGAAGATTTTTGTGTGATAAAAATTTAAATGATTCTGTCTGGTAGAAAAGATAAAAGTTAGTTTTATTGCCCTAGAAGATGTTAACTAACTTTGTATCTAATTTAACAATCTCATTCCAGCACTATTATGTATGAATTGTCCTTGAATCAAATTTATCATCATATTAGTTCCCTCATTAATGAGTTAAGTAAATCTTTGACACATACTCACTCTATATTTTTATGAGAACTGTGTTTTTAACTTGTTGAAATTATATCTTGAAACTAGCAATAATCAAACACACATTAAATGATAGAAGTTGGGCGCCTGGGTGGCTCAGTTGGTTAAGCGACTGCCTTCGGCTCAGGTCATGATCCTGGAGTCCCGGGATCGAGTCCCGCATCGGGCTCCCTGCTCGGCGGGGAGTCTGCTTCTCCCTCTGACCCTCCTCCCTCTCGTGCTCTCTGTCTCTCATTCTCTCTGTCTCAAATAAATAAATAAAATCTAAAAAAAAAAAGTGATAGAAGTGAACATGGGACACTCACTGAGTAGAGATTTATCCAGCATGATAATCCTATCATTTGACCACAGAAAGCTTCCTTCCCTCTGATATTCTCGGTTCATGAAAAAAAAAAAATCCCCAGACCCTCCTCTGCCCACAAGGTCTAGTCCAAAGTGCTTCTTAAATCCACTCCATATTAATGATAGTGAGTGCCAAACAGAGTAACTGAAGAAGCCAAATTTATATACTGGGGTAGTTACAGTAGCATTAGTTACTTATCTTAAGCAACTGGAGATTTGGGTAAATCTAATTTTATAAATCAGTCTTCCGTTCCCAGTGACTTACACAATCACTTCAGAGACACTTTATCATTAATTGGAGCTCTTCTGATATCAGCTGGGACTCCTGACGCTTTGGTTGGACTTTTTTTTACTTTTTGGTCCCATTCTTTCTGGCAAGTACTTAACAGTCTGTAACATGCTAGGACGCAAGCCAGGAGCTTTGCTATTTTAAAGAAACCCTGCTGTGAATTCATTTTTAGAGCAAATAATTTTCCATGAGTCTTTTAGCTTAACCACTTATTAGGTTGGTGCATGATGAGTTTTTTTGGAGTGGGAGTATATTTGTAGGTCCTGGTTGCTTCATGCGGAGACATAGCAGAACTGTTATCTAAGGCAAAAAAACTAATAATAATTATCTCCATCAAAGGTAAAAGTGATAAAGTCCAGGGCAAATGCCTATATTCTTGGATATGATATTGTCAGATTAATCTGGGAAATAATCATTAGGTTGGCATTTTTTGGTCCTCTCCTCTCCATGAAGCCACTTTGTTTGCAAGTGAGCCAGCCCCACCCTGGAATTTGTCCCCTTAGAGATTGTCTTCGTTGTTTACAACCACAGTGGATCCTTTAATACCGAGAAGCAGATGGTGTCCTTTCCTGCATGGCAAACCTTTCCCAAAAGGATCAAGAGGGTAGAATTAGGTCCATCTAAGTTCTCACATCCGTGACTGCCTATGGAAGAAGTAGTTACTGAGAGTCATGTTAAAGGATTTTGCTCTGACTAATCAGCAAATCCCAATTCCCCTGGCTACAAAGAACCCACTCCTTTTTTTTTTAAATATTTTATTTATTTATTTATTTGACAGAGAGAGAGAGAGAGAGCGCACACAAACAGAGGGAGTGGCAGGCAGAGGCAGAGGGAGAAGCAGGCTCCCCGCAGAGCAGGGGGAGGCCAATGCAGGACTCGATCCCAGGACCCCAGGATCATGACTTGAGCCGAAGGCAGTCGCTTAACCAACTAAGCCACCCAGGTGCCCCAAAGAACCCACTCTTATGTGGGGATCCAGGCTTGTGGCATCAACACCATAACTACACCTTAACTTCTTTCATAGAGCCAGTGACCTCAGGTTTGCAAGGGAATCCAGTGTCCCTTCTCTTAACTGAATCTTCACCACCATTGGCCACTAAGCTTTCCTCGCATATTTCCAAGAAGCAGGAATTCACTTCATTGAAGCCTTCCAAACTAGACTTTGGACAGATCTCTTCAGTATTCTTTATTGAAACAAACTCTATTCTCCTGTAACTTTTTCCCAGTGCTGATGTTTTTTGTTCCTTAGAGTCTGCAGTAAATTGATCTCTGCCAATTTGGCATTTGTCAGTAGTTACTTAATAGATATCTGCAGCCTTTAGTAGGTAGAGTAGGTGACATTTGTAGGTCTCCTCTCCCATGACTTTGAGACTAGGTATTATGTTCAAGGAAAACAAGCCTCGGGATGAATTCTTCCCTCCATGCGCATATTATTAGAAGGAAGACACAATCCTAGTTGGACAACCTGTTCTACCAACACAATGCCCCAGCTTTCTTTTGGGCACTCCAGTAAGCACCTTGCATAAAAGGCTTATCCAGGGGGATTCAAGGATATTCTAGTAACAGGATTCAGGTGACCTTACAGTCAGATCAGGTAAGAGCAATGGTTCTTAAAGTGTGTTCCCTGTACTTTCACAGTGGTACCACCTGAGAATTTCATAGAAGGGCAAATTATCAGACACCATTATGGAATCATTTACTACATCAGCAATCTCAGCTTTACCAAGCTTTCCAGGTGGGAGAGCCAGTGAGCAAGAGAATGCTTAATCAAAAGAGAATAAAGGGCCAAATTTAAACTTTAAGCCAATAGCATAGATCCAGACCAACTACACACACACACACACACACACACACACTACTATGTTCCACTACTATGCCCTGGCCACCACACCTTAGATTTTGCTCAAACTCAGAGCCCCTGTTTGCCAAGATTCTTTTGCCTATCTTTGTTCTCTCTATGTAGGTCACACATGTGCAAATGTAGGCAAGAATATTGGTGGATGGCCCTTCCCCACATTTGTAAAGCAATAAACTCCCAAGTATCTCTCTCTCTCTCTCTCTCTCTCTCACACACACACACACACACACACACACACACACGATGGTTTCCAAAAGGTCTGATAAAGTTTGTTTTTCAAAATTTGAATAGTTGTGTATCTATTTTCAGTGTTTATTTGGAAAACATAACACAATTAAAACTTCTGGTTGTATAGGTATTATTACTTAGAATAAGGTTAAGTTTGAAACATGAGTCCATTAAAACCAATTTTTAAAAAGGATTAAGTTAATAATCTGGTGTGCATTTATGCTTTAATTGTGAAGAAAACACAGGAGGCCTAGGGTTTTGAGCAAATTATTCACATGGGTTAACAGGTCTAGGATGTGGAGGACCTGGCTTTGGGTATCTTCACCATGAGTACCTTTCCTAGGAAAACAGATCATGGTAATCAACATCATTCTTCTGTCAAGCTGTTTATGTCTCCAGAAGGAAAATGCCAACATTCAGTTAGTTTAGCAACACAAATACTACTGATTCTTTGAGAAACCCCATATAGCTCATATGTCTCCTTTTAATTCAGTAGAGAAAACATTCTGTACCAAGATCAGTACCGCTAGAAGAGATCTAAGCTAGAAGAAACTACAGTTTTGGTTTTGTTGTAGAAAGATGATATGATGGCAGATAAAAAGAGCAATTGCCTCAACTTAACAGGAGGAAAAGAGCACAGGTCACATGGGAAATAGTTGTAGTATTTTTATACGTTCTGAAGACCTTCAATGAGCCCAGACAAGACTAGTCCCTTCCTTCCAAGTTTTTTTTTTTCTTAAGATTTTATTTATTTATTTGTCAGACAGAGAGAGAGAGAGCACACAAGCAGGGGGAGAGGTGGGCAGAGGGAGAAGCAGGCTCCTTGCTAAGCAAGGAGCCCAATGCGGGACTCTATCCCAGGATGCTGGGATCATGATCTGAGCTGAAGGCAGACACTTAACCGACTGAGCCACCCAGGCATCCCCCTTCCAAGTTTTCTGAAGTTTGAGGTTTCAGTGGTACCCTAAGATGAGCCCTAGATTGGGAGTTAAAAGATTTGGGTTCCAGATGATGATGATGTGACCGCCAACAAACTACTCTACCTCTCCAAGCTTTCCTTCCTCCTGTGATGATGATGCTCCAGTAACCCTCAAGTTCTAGCCACTCTGTGATGTTTTGGTTGTGGAGTCTTCACATCCAAGTAAGTCTAGCCGGGACTTACCATATTTTGGCATGGCTGGGAATACAGGCAGTTTCTGTTCTCCCGCTGCCCCTGCCCCTTTCTTGATGCAATGATGTGTTCATTCCTTTCAGTACCTGGTCTACAATCATCCATACTTCATGAAATATAACTCCCAAGCTGATGGAAGTTGTCTTAGGCTGGGTTCCTCAGAAGCAGACCCTTAGACAAGGATGTGTGTGCAACGATTAATTAAGGAAGTGCCACCAGGAAAAACAAGAAAGGAGAGGAGGAAGCAGGACAGCAAGATGGAGAGGAAGCAGGGAGTGGAGTAAGTGCAGGAGAGCTTTTAGATGTGGCAGGACCGCAAGAGACCTTTGGATGGTCCATTTTACCTCATATCTCACCTTAAGGCAAAAACAGCTGAGCTTCTGTTCTGCTGTGCCCGTGGGTCACCAGCTATGGGCTTGCCCTGGCGAGACCCAGGCACTTACAGCTCTCAGTGGATCAGGTGAAGGATCCTTAGGGGGGGTCTTACAAAAAGGGTCCCAGGAGGGAGTCAGGAGTGAAATATGCCAAAACTAGGGGATGCCCATATGGAACAAGTGAGGGAGATCCCAGGGGGCTGAAAAGAGCACCAACATCCATTACTGAAGGCAGGACTGTCTGAACAGGAACATTCAGCAGCTAACAGCTGTTGATTTGGTCCTGCAGGCACAGAGATGGTTTGTTTTGATTAGAATGAAGGTCTTTGTGCTTGGTCTTGGATTTTATCTGTTTAGTCCTGCATAGATATCACTGTTCTCCCAGGAACCAGCCAGGTTCCTTGGAATACAAACATCTTCATCAGTTTCCTCCTAGGCAAGATGAAGGAAGAGACCTGGAAGCAAAAGGCTTCTAGCTGGGGCTCCTGGAGCCAACCCTTAGAGGTGGCCATTCCACTCCAGCTGCATGCTGAATGTGGCTAGCGCTCAATAAACATTGGTTAAATGGCTGAACCGATTTCTATGGTTTGCTTTGACTAGGATCAGGGTAAATGAGATGAAGTCCCATTCTGTCCATCCCTCTCTCCCGGTCAGTGAGTCCTCTGTGCTTGGCTCCCAAGTAAACAATCAGGAACTGTGGCATAATACAAACCTCAATGCTAAATACCCATTTGGTTGCATTTGCAAAACAAAGGAAACATTGGCACTTTTGAAAATGAGAGATTTAGGCATAATCAGTGTTGGTTGTGGCTGGCAGTCCTTTTGCAATTAAGAGATGCCAAAAGCTGGCTGCATGGAAGCCAGCTGCTTTAGGGTCCCAGACCAGGACCCTAAAAAACAAAAACCAGACTGAAGCCACCTATCTGCCATACTGTCATTATGCCCAGCATAGTCCACAGAAGGGGCTCATCAGGGAAGTCAGACTTTTCTTTTAAAAAGAAACCAGATCAGGACTGTATTTATCTGTCTAGATGTACAGACACGGAATCCCATGTAGGAATGGGGTGGAGTGCAATGGTTTGGAAAATAAGGAAGCCGAGCTTGAAAGGCACTGGGCTGTAACGGTCGTCAGTGGCTTCCCCCAGAGAGACTGGGGAAACAGTGACATATCTGTGAACTGGGTGAAAGATCTTTTCACATAAGATGGTTCTTAAGGCAAATTTTCCTGTAAAGAATGCATTCATAGTGTTTAACCTAGCCCATTCTGTGCCATCAAATATTGAGAAGAACTTGGTGGGGAGAAAAGGAGGCTGCCTTTTCTCAGATCACAATAGCCACATATTTGCATTTCTAGATGGTTTTATCATAGGATCATCAGAGTTTCCCATTGGATACTTGCAAAGCCCTTCAGTGCTACGGGAAGCTATACATGAATCCTCCCATTCTAGGGGCATAAGAAGGACCTGTTGTGGTAGAAAATGCAAATTCTAGCCCCACCTTCATCAGTCTCCTTCCGTAGGTGGTATGACTGGCAGTCTGCATTTTTACAAGCAACCAAAAAGGTTTAGATGCAAGGAAACCTTAGACCATGCTATGAAGAAGTGCTGTCGTGAGCACTGTGACTTATCAGTGAGCCAGATCATGGGCATAAAATGGAATGAAGGTGGTAAATCCATTTATTCATGAACCACTTCTTCTTCATATTTGAAAGATATATTTTGGGGGCACCTGGTGGCTCAGTCGGTTAAGTGTCTGCCTTCGGCTCAGGTCATGATCCCTGGGTCCTGGATTTGAGCCCCACGTCGGGCTCCCTGTTCAGCGGAGAGCCTGCTTCTCCCTCTCCCTCTGCTGCTCCCCCTGCTTGTACGCACTTGTTCTCTCCCTCACCCTCTCTGTCAAATAAATAAATAAAATCTTTAAAAAAAAGAAAGATATATTTTTTTAATTCAGCTAAGCAATTTGTTAAAACCAGTAGTGCCCACTATGAAGAGAGGAGGAAGTTGAATTTCCTGCACAAGAATATCCAATGTAGAAGAACAGGGAGCCAAGTCCAGTCCACACTTTGAAGAACTTATACAACCACAAACATAGCAGATTTAAGAACTGGCCATTTTTAACAACAGAAATACAAACAGAACCTTGCTACCTTGCTAAAAATTACGATTTGCTCTGATCCTTAGTTTGGCATTAAGACACGTAATTTAATTATTATCATTTCCAGAGGAAGCGTTTATCAGAACTATCCAGCTCTAATCATCTTAAACGAGTCTTAGCCTTCCCGGACTTTGTTATTTGGAGAAGGAAAGTCTCCGTGTGCTTTTTCTGATAAGCATCTTCCCTTTGTTCTCTGAATGAAAGACTGTCTCATGGAAATTAGCCAGTGTGTCCATCCTTCCAGTACAGGACACTGTCGTGGGACATGGAACCCATGGCCCATGGAGCTTTCCATCTACTGGGAAGCAAATGCTGCTAAAAGTCTGCAGGTCGTGTAGAATGGGGCAAAGTGGATCATGGCATTTGGTGCAGTAGCGGAAGTGCAGACAGGCCCAGAGTCTGGCTCGCCCAGTGGGGACTCTCAGCCTCTCCCACTGACCTTCTGATCTTGGCTGGTTATTGAGTCAACTTGTACTTCATCTTTTCTTGCTTCATATGGAGATAACATGGTTTGGGGCAGCACTTCTCAAACTTCTGATGCTTGATGACCTTGTTCAGTAGGTGATCTCATTCAGGAGGTCTGGGGTGGAGGCTAGGATTCTGCATTTCTTTTTTTTTAATTTTATTTATTTATTTGAGAGAGAGCGCGCAAGTGGGGAGTGGGGCAGGGGCAGAGGGAGAAGGAGAAGCAGACTCCCCACTGAGCAGGGAGCCCGATGCGGGGCTCAATCCCAGGACCCCAGGATCATGACCTGAGCTGAAGGCAGACACTTAACCAACTGAGTCACCCAGGTGCCCCTACGATTCTGCATTTCTAACAAGCTCCCAGATGAAGCACATGCTGCTGGTCTGGGGACCACAGTTGGAATAGCAAAGGTTTGGGGGTTCCTATATAACCCCCCTAGCTTTATATAAAGTTCCTAGCACATAGCAAGTTCTCAGTAAATGATGATGATTATTATGAGAGTTATAATGACATAGAATGTTGGAATAAATGCAGCTGATTTTTCTTATTTGAGAAAGGCTGCTTTGAACCTGGGTCAAATTCTGATTATTGAGAGTAAATAATGCTCCTGATGCACTTGAGGCATCTTGGGGACTTGTCTCAGCAGCAGTAACTGCACTTCACTAATCCCTTAGAATGGGCACTTTGGGTCTTATGGTTGCATTATCTTCAAGGAGAAATTCCATCCAGTAACAGTAATGGCAGTAGGCCCATCCTTGATCACATCCTCATATCATTGTAGTTGAGGAAAGAGATCCTGTTTCCGAACATATCCAGTACCAGCTCCTTCTCGAGAGTGAGGACAAAAACCCAGTGTGACTGCTCCACTGTTTGATTCTGAGTCATGAGCCGAATGAGAGCTCCCACATCTGAGATGGGTGATACTGGTTTGTTATTGCTGTTGTTTGGGTTTGTTTTAGAAGATGAAAGGAATAAGGCTCAGACGTTTATTCCTGACCCTTGAGTTTGACCAAAGTTGTGCAGCATAAATAGCATAGTGGAGGGGAATATGAGAGGCAGGTTTCCCATCATGGAATGAATAAGTCATGGGGATGAAAGGTACAGCATAGGGAGTATAGTCAATGGTATTATTATAATGCCGTGCAGATGGTAGCTACACTTGTGGTGAGCATGGTATAACTTACAGACTTGCCAAATTACTATGTTGTACACCTGAAACTAATGTAACATTATGTGTCAACTATACTTCAATCAATCAATCAATCAATCACATAGTGAAATGGGGTATATGGGTGCAATTCTATTACTTAATATCCATAAAAGCTACAATTTATTATGAGGAAGTAGCGATCATGGGGCTATTATGTGACAATGCAGCTGCAAAACATAAAAAGCAAGAAATGGGCTGAAATGTAAGAAGAAATTGATAAAGCTACAGTACTGCCAGGGACTTGGATACATGGAAATCAATAGGTCAAGTTGACTGAAGATTTCGGGGCATTTGAATAACAGATCTGCCTTTTCAGCTTGATTTGATGTAGATAGGTAGCAAGAGAGAGTCAGAGATAGAATAGACTTTCTTTTTATTTATTTTATTTATTTTTTTAAAGATTTTATCCATTTATTTTTACAGAGAGAGAAAGCAAGCAAGCACAAGCAGGGGGTGCAGCAGAGGTTAGAAGGAGAGGGAGAAGCAGACTCCCCACTGAGCAGGGAGTCTGACATGGGGCTCTGTCCCAGGAACTGTGATCAGACACTTAACAGACTGAGCCACCCAGGCTCCCCTAGACTTTCTTTTTAGACACAAATCAAACATTACCAGAAATTGACCACGCATTGGGATACAAAGGAAATCTCACCTAATTTCAAAAACCAAATCATATGGGCCACCCTCACTGACCATGATGAAAATAAAATTAGAAATGACAAGCAAAAAACCTCTATTATTTAGTTTTTTTCTATCATTTAAATTTTAAAACCATACTTTCAAATAACTCTTGAGTTATTTGAAATTAAACTCAAAACAGAAGAATGAGAATAAAGGAAATTAAAACTGAAATTTAATGCTATTTAGAAATAAATAACAAAGGCTATACTATATTCCCAAATTTTTAGGATAGAGCCACAATAACACATAGAGGACAATTTTACAGCAATAAGTATGCTGTACCAAAAACAAGAAAAATGTGAAATAAATGAATCTCTTGTCAATTCAAGAAGTTATAAAGAGAACACAGTCACATCCTAGAAGGAAAAGAGAATTAAAATAAGCAAAAAACAGGGGGGGAAAGAACTGGAGGTTAAAAGCATTGGTAGAGATGATAAATGATATCCAAAGCTGGGGCATCCCGAGATGCACCTGTCAAGCCACTCTATGTTATTTTCCAGTATGTAAATGAAACTAAAAATAATAGTTTTCAGTTTTTGATTAAAAAACAAGAATAGCCACACAGTGTGCTTTGAGAATAAATATGCTTTGAAATTATGCTTTTAAAAATGACCCAGGTTCCTGATCTGAAATTTAGCTGTGTGGTTAATAGAGAGTTACCTCTAAACGTGTTTTCTAATCTACAAAGTGGGGATAGTAATAGTATTCACACCATATGGCACTGAAGGTTCATGTAAGTTATTATATGAAAAGCACTTAAAACAGGGCCCAGCAAAGAGTAAGCCCTCAGTACGTGTTAGTGCGATTTTATTAATAATTAAGGAGAGTTGTCCAACTTGGTTTATAAAGTCCCTTTGTTCTTCTTTGGGCTTGGTTGAATACAGTGAGTCTTCGATAAACTTTTGTTGAATTTTAAAGTATATTTTCACCAGAAAGCAGGCAGGTTCTGCAGGAGGAGAGAGTGATTACCCCGAAGAGGCTTTGTTCAAATGATCAGCAGTGTGAGAAGACACCAAGTTGTAGATTTCAGCTCTGTGATATTTCAACCAATAGATGTTGATGTATGTGGGTTTGTTGATTTGTTTTATTAATTAAAAGATAAAGCATGAAGAGAAATAGATGTTAGCTCAGGGCACACTCTCCTTACATCTTTTCCAAGATGTTCCTGCCCTATGGTGCTTAGGCTAATGACGAGTGTCCCCAGAATAATAGCTATCCATGTCTCTGTTGATCTTTTCTGTTAAAAACACACATCCCTTATTTCCATGCTCACCTCTCCTTCTGGATCCTAACCCCATATTTGAGTCCAGACTCTGCATGGAGAGAATAGTCTTAGCCTAATGAATGAAAATAAGTAAGCCCCTAGACAAGGAAGTAAGGGATGTCTCTGTATTGTACTTGCCCCGTGTCTGATGTGAGTCTCAGATAGACTTGTGTGCCACATTAGAAAATGAAGAGCTTTGCAAATTATACTTGACATCAAGGAATAGCGGCACCCTGCCTACTTTGTACCATGTACAGTGACAGCAACAGCTTCTCAGATGTTTCTGTCTCTAATGCAGTCCAGTGCTGCTGCTGGGGCTGGGAACCTTGGCCTGTAGCTGGTCATGGAAATTAGGAATCTCTGTGAGGGCTGTGCAGGCATCCCACGACCTTGTGATGAATTACACGGATTAAATCTGATTTGTAGTCCTAAAACTCTATAGAAATCGTCAATCAAAAGCAAATTCATATTACATGTCAAATTAAAAAATCAGGGGCACCTGGTGGCACAGTTGGTTAAGTGTCCGACTCTTGGTTTTGGCTCAGGTCATGATCTCAGGATCATGGGATCGAACCCTGCATTGGGCTCCGTGCTTGGTGCAGAGTCTGCTTAGAACTCTCTGTCCCTCTCCCTCTGCCCCTGCAAACTCTCTTTGTCTCTCTGTCTCTCAAATAAATAAATAAATCTTTAAAAAATAAAGAAAGAAATAAAAAATTTTAAAAATGGTCCAGGAAACAAACCTATTACATGAGAAAGGGCTTCTTCAGACAGATATAGACAATGTGTCTTTCTACGGGAAATGTACAATGCTTTGTGGGTATGAAAAAATGAAAAGGAATGCTTTAAAGGTTTTTGTTTAACTTGATTTAACCCAGGGATCAGCACATGTTTTTTGTATAGGACCAGAGAGTAAATATTTTCAGCATTGAGAGTCAAGTGGTCTCTTGCAACCACCCAACTCTGCCTTTGTAGCCTGAAAGGATCATTGACAACAGGGAAGCCAATGGTCATGGGGTATGTCTATAAAACTGTGTTTATAGACCCTGGAACTTGAATTTCATACTCTTTTTACATGTATAAGTTATGCTTCTTCTTTGAGTCTTTTTTAACCATTTAAAATATAAAATCATCCTTTTCATACCGCCAGTGCAAAAATAGGCAGTGAACTGGATTTGGCCATAATTCCCTGAAGCCCCTGGTTGAGCCTACAGTCTCCCCGCAGTCTGGGTGACTGCAGAACCTCCCCACTCCCTGCCCACCCGGTGGCACTTACTAACACTCCAGGAGACACGGTTCCAGATATGAGAGCTATGCAGAAGTGCTGTCTGTGGGCCAATGGCAGAAGCATCGCCTGGGGCTTGTTGGAAATGCAGAGTCTGGGACCCCATCTCGGACCAGCTGACTCAGAATCTCTGAGCGTGGGAACTAGCAGTCTGTTTTAACCAGGTTTCTAGTGATTCTGATGCCCGCTGAAGTTTTAGAAGCACTGCCCTAGACCACACCTGGAAAACTGCTGGCTTGGGAACATTAAATGCCACCTGTTGGGCGGGGTGGGGTGGGGGGAAGATCAGTGCATTCATTCACTCAACAAATCAATTAACATGAATTGAACACCTACTAGGGGCCAGATCATTTACTAAACACTGGCGATTTGAGATAATTAATAGGATACTATTGGACCCTTAATAGAATGGGAGATTATCTTACAGCAGAGCCCCAGGGAATAGTTTGGAGTGGCTCTGCTCCCTAATTTCTTCACTTAACTGAGCAGGCTTTGCTGGCCGGGACCATACCACTAGCTCGAGCGACACATAGGATGGAGGTTCAATGTGCTAATATGAGTGAATGTGCTATGCCCCCTGGATAATTTATAAATGCCATTTCACTATGACCATCCTTTTAGCTGGTCAAATTGCTGCTCATCAACATCAGTATGCCTCTTCAGGTGCTATCTCTTAGAAGGTTAGTATGCTTGGGTTTGGGGTTTGGGGGGAGAATTTATCAAACACTAGCATTACCTATCCCAACAGAGGATCCAGAGGCATGCCCCATGCCTACTTTCCCTCTAATCTTTTTAGGAGAGTGGACACTGCTCTTTCAGCTTGGAAATGCTGTGCATTTGAGATCTGTTAGATGCATCGGCCCCCCTCCCAAATCAGACATCCCCCACATTTTAGAGCACACTAAGGTGTGGGAGCTCCTGGGGAGCCCATGGAAGTGATGAAAACAAAGATATCCATCACATGGCTTCTCTGCCCTCACACCAACTGCCCATCAGCCAGATCCTCGTCAGCTGCCGTCAGCTTGAAGCCAGGGGGCCCTACAGCTGTTTTTCAGGTGCTGAAAATAGCAACTTTGGGAGGAGATTACTAAGGAAATCGATGAGACTGTGTGTGTGTGTGTGTGAGAGAGAGAGAGAGAGAGAGACAGAGACAGAGACAGAGACAGAGAGACTAGGAGAGAGCAAGAGAGAGAGCACCATCAGCAAATAGACCTGGAAGAGAGAACTAGCAATAATACTCTAGGTTGGAAAACAGAGGACCTGCCTTCTAATAAACTAACCTATTAGGAGGAAAGGTCAGTTGCTTACTTAGAGTGAAGGAAGATGTTCCCTCAAGGAACCCAGCAGCAAAATACAAAGATAAATAACAGGGAGAGAAGATGCTCTTATTTGTCTCCAAGTGGCAATCCTGTGAGAGGTGCTACTTCGAGATTGCAGGCTGGGACACTCTGCTGGTTTCCCTGGTTTCAGTCTTCTGCGGGTGCTCAGCACCACAGCAATGTGCCTCCTGCCCAGCTGTTAGAAAGGAAAGCTAATTAACAAATACTGGATTTGTTCCCCTCTTAGCAAAGGGTACAGGCTTATCCTGAATGAGCAAGTCTTTCCGAATATGAAGCCCCCACATCGTTACAAACAAGGTTGATCAGAACTTTCTATAATATATTCCCCCTCAGAAAGCCTATGAGACTGGTATTATGTGCCTTGTTGAAAAAAACTGAAGCTCAGAGACAGTGATAAACTTGCCCAGAGTCAGCCAGCAACTGAGTGCCCGAGTCAACCATCTATGCAAGCTCTTGTCCACTCCACTAAGCTAGGGCTCATGATCTGTTCCACATTTCCATGGATGCACCATTTTATTCTGGAGGGTAGATCCCAGCAACCCAGAAGAACACAGGAATTTTGTTTCTGCCTATTTCAAGGTTTAGAAGTGGCTTAGTATAAATTCCTTCCAGTTTCTGTTTGCTAGATCCCTAATTTACAAAGTGGAAACATGTATTTAAGTGAAACACAAAGCATATAAAGCTCTATATCATGAGTACATATTATGGTGGCCAGAATCGGTGTTCAAAACTTAGCAGGCTCAGGATGCCTGGGTGGCTCAGTTGGTTAAGCATCCAACTCTTAATTTTGGCTCACATCATGATCTCAGGGTTGTGGGATTGAGCCCTGTGTCGGACTCCGCACTCAGTGGGAAGTCTGCTTGAGATTGTCTCTCTCCCTCTCCCCCGATTCATGCTCTCTCCCTCTCTCTCTCTCTTTCTCAAATAAATAAATCTTTTTAATCAGCAGGCTCATGGTATGATGCTCTGTCAACATTTTAAATGGTGCACATAGAACTAGCCTAACATAAGCTTACTACCTTTTTTAAAAATACTGGTAAGTAGAATGTAGTTCTGAAGCTTTTTTCCTTCTTTTTTACTGTGATTCCCCATTTGTCCCTTTTCCCAAGAACCACTGGGTATAAAAGAACTGTGAGGGGCGCCTGGGTGGCTCAGTTGGTTAAGCGACTGCCTTCGGCTCAGGTCATGATCCTGGAGTCCCGGGATCGAGTCCCGCATCGGGCTCCCTGCTCAGCGGGGAGTCTGCTTCTCCCTCTGACCCTCCTCCCTCTCATGCTCTCTGTCTCTCATTCTCTCTGTCTCAAATAAATAAATGAAATCTTTAAAAAAAAAAAAAAGAACTGTGAAATCTATTATCTCCAAAGAAGATTCACTTTAGGACTCCTCCTACTGAGGAACCCTGAATAGTTCTGAGTTACTTCACAAAAGTAATACATGTGGAAGAGTCTAATAATACATGCTAAACTCCCAGAGGAGTTCAACCTTAGCTGTTGGGAAAGCAGTATAGCAGCGGGCCTGGGAGATGTCATTGAGGGCCTGCCTCTGCGAACCTGATTTTTTTTTAATGGAGAGTTTTCATTTTATTTTTGCAAAAAAAAAAATGCTTCTCATACAAGTAATAATAACAATAATTACTAGAATAATAATTAAACACTGGGACATCCGGGTGGCTCAGTCAGTTAAGCGTCTACCTTCAGTTCAGGTCATGATCCCAGGGTCCTGGGATCGAGCCCCATGTCGGGGTCCCTGCTTAGTGGGGAGTCTGCTTCTCCCTCTCCCTCTGCTCCTCTCCCCTGCTCATGCTGTCTTTCGTGCTCTCTCTCTCAAATAAAGAAAGTCTTAAGAAAAAAAAAGAATAATAATTAAACATGGTATTACTCCAAAGCCCTAAATCTAAGTTCCTTTCCCATCTTCAATTTTCAATAGAACAAACACTGATATGTTTTTTGGTTGGGAAATTGTGTTCCTATGCAATATTTTTATTCCATTTTAAGTTTCTTTAGGCCTGTTTCTGTTATTGTAACACCCACTGCTAAAACAAAACAAAATGTTCACATTTTCAGTAGTGTAGTACAGTTGAAGTGTGCTGTCATTTCATATGAAGGTTCAGGTCTTTGTGGTTAACTGTCAACTTGCCTCCATGTAGGGATGCCAGGGGCCCAAGTTCTTGCTGTCTCATAGCCTGGCCATCCTCTAGGGCCCTGTTTTTTTTGGCAGAGAGGGAAAGAGAGGACATAGAAGGAATGCCTTAGCCTGGCAGGGATGCACATCATTTCCACTGTAACCCATAAGCCATCTCTAGCCACATGCACCACCTCCTTGCAGTGGGAACTGGAAATTAATTCCCAACTGGGCAGCCATTTCCCTAAGACCCTGCTCTACCATGGAAGAGGGAGGAAAAATTCCAGTGCACACTTGACCATCTCAGCCACAAAGCAAGAGCCCATGCCTTCTACAGTTGTGCTATTCACAGAGAAGGTTTTAGCATATCAAATATTTATCATCTCAAACCCTTCCTTGGGCTCTTTATCCCATTACCTCTGATAGCCTTTCCTGGGGACGTGACTTCCTCAGGGAGGCCTGCTGTGCCCCATGGGCAGCTATGGTATGACCCCAAATAATTCATTTCACACTGAATAATTTAATTTCCTTATTTTACTTCCATCTTCCTCATTAGGCTGTTGCTCTGCGACAGCAATGAATTTATCTGTCTCATTCATCACTATAGCCTTAGTGCCTAACACTGTCCTGGCATCTTACAAATACTCAATAAATATTTGAGGAGAGAAGAGAAGACAGGAGAAAGAAAGAAAGGAAAAAGGAAGAGGGGGACAGGGCTGGTTGGCTCTGGAGGGAGCTCAGTCTGGCTACTTGTAATTTGCATCATATGGGATTTCAAGAGTGTTACCAAGAAAGAGCCAATCACATTTCAGGGACAAGGATCCATCCCTTTTTGGAAAAATAACTGTGCATGCTCACATAAGCCTTCTTGACAACCTCTGATAACAACTGAAGGAGACTAAAGATTTTCTGCCTTTAGCTCCTTGCTGGGGAGGAAAAATTTACCTCTATCCTTCAAGATTCTTTTAGTTGGTCTAAGAATTAAACTGACATAAGACAGATTAACAGGAGAAAATCAAATTTAATTATATATGTATGGGGAATCCACATAGATATGAGTTCCAAAGGCAGTCAGGCAAAATGAGGTATATATGTCATTCTGAACTAAGGAGAAGAAGGTAGGAGTCTGGAACTTCAAAGGAAAGGAAAAAATTCACAGGAAGATAAAAAAAGAGTAAATGTTTGGTAAACAAATGTTTGCTGGGCCATACAGAAACAGTGGGACATAGGAAGTAATTGTAATAATCAAACCTTGCTAAATCCTTCTGTGTTTACCACCCCTACTTCTTGTTATACTGTAGTTATCTATGGTGATTTCTCCTTTCCTGCAGGAGGTCCTCTATCTAAACTCTTGTAGGCAGTTAGAGGGAAGGTCAAATTTTCTTCCTGAGTCTCTTGGGCCTTGATTCTTTTCAGCTCGAAATAATCTGCATGCCAAAGTGGCACATCTTGAGGTGGCCTGCCCTTAGCTCCTACATTCCAAATGCTTCTAAATGCAGTGGAATACTACTCAACATCAAAAATGAACAAACTATTAATACATGCTACAACATAATAAATCTCAAAATCATTATACTAAGTAAAAAAGAGACAACAGATAGTACATACTGTATCATCCATGTATATAAAATTCTAGGAAATGCAAACTAATTTATAGTAACAGAAAGCAGATAAGCAGTTGTCTCAGCACAGGGGTAAGATGAGATGGGATGAATGCGTGTGTAGGATTACAAAGAGCATGGAAAAAACTTTGGGGGTCATGGATATGTTTTCCTAATTGTGGTCATGGTTTCCTGTGTGTGTACCTATGTCAAAACTTTTCAAACTATACACTTCAAATATTTATTATATGTCAATCATACCTCAATAAAGCTCTTAAAAATAAAATAAAAATGGAAAATAAATGTGAGGTTAAAAGTATACTAACTCAGAACCACATCCCTCCACACCATCATTCCAAACTCTTGGTGGTTTGTGTCTTAAAAATGCTTCATAGATAGACAGGTATGTGTCTCCATTATAAAGCTGGCAAGTATGCATTCATAATGCACCTTTTGGAGAAACAGCAAAATTCTATTGAACCCTGTCTGAGTATGGCTTCTGTCTTCAGAAGATGACTGAGTCATGGAGACAGAGTGTGGGCTATTTAGATCTCCTATTTGCACATACTACATGCACTTACATAAACTCTCACATGTTCAAATCTGCTTTTTCCAGGTTCTGTGTCCAAAGCCTTCACTGACCTCTAGCCCAAGCACCCAGCCACCCCACCCCCACCACTACCATGGCTGAAGACGCAGACATGCGCAATGAGCTGGAGGAGATGCAGCGAAGGGCTGACCAGCTGGCTGATGAGGTGAGGGATGGGACATGAAAAAGGAGCAAAATTTGGGTAGCTGACTAGTTTGTCTTATTCAGGTTCAGGTGGAAAAGGTCTTCTAACATCTCAGTTTTAAAAACGGAGGAGTATGACTTTGATTTTCTATACACCTGACACCTCTACAGACAAGAATGGGTTGATAAACCTACATACAACTAATGTCTTAGCCTAAACTCCCAATTAGTAGAAATCTAGGGAAGTCAAGATCCTCTAAGAAAAGCAATGTCTTTGGGTGTCCGGAGCTGGCCTAATTCTGAGAGCTGATTGTTACATTTTCCAGAATCTTGCAAGCTGGTATTAAAATTGAATTATATAAAAAAAATAATTAATTAATTAATTAAATTGAATTATATAAATTGATAATTAAGTAGATTATATTAAAAATCAAAGGCAATAAATACTCAAAATTCATCACTTCTTAATTTTTTTCCTATATTTTCATATTACCTATGCTCTCAAAGTTCTTGACTTGTGTTATATCTATAGTGTAGGAATACCATGTAACAGCATGTTACTGTACATTTTCCCAAGTTCAACTTCAGTGATGCTATGCTGTAGTTAAAAATCAGACAGGTTAAGGCTATTTCACAGGAATCTGCAAACACTACAAATCAGGGTTTGACTTACTGTTTTGTTGACTGTCTAGACTTAAGAAAGTAGAGAAAATGTTAATAACATAGATTAAACTTAAAAATGGGCATGTCTCTAGTCATTACTCTTTAATTAACACAAAAAAATGGAGAAAATCTTCTAGTAGTTGAAAATTTTTATTCTTTTCAGCAAAGAAGTCACTTGCATCATTGACAAACTAGCGAAGTCCCAACATTTCTCCATTGTTTCACTTTCCTCTTACTCATTAATGCAAATGAAAATATCAACCAACATTCATGTCAGAACTACATTTGTCCTTTGCATGCTTAGCAATGGACACAAGAGTTCAGTAAAACTTAACAAAAGCTTTCTGTGAGACTCAGTTGGCTACATAGAATTTATAATAAAGGTCATTGTGTATTTTATTATCTGTAAATTCTATGCTCTCCATCCCTTATATCAGGAAAATAATAAACTTAAATACACCTATACATATATGTATATTCATATCTGTTTCATATTCGTATTCATCTATTTTAGCATTTACCAACATACCACTGCTTATAGCCATTGTATTTCAACAAGCAGCCTCTTCTAGGAAAGTTAACGTTCTTCCCGCTCCTTCAGGATCTTGTCCAAAATAAGTTTGTCACTTAAAAGCAAAGCCTTGAGAAATCACACTGGTTGCTGGAGTCTAGTAGTTAGTTACAAAGGAACTGAGAAAAAAGTGACAATGATGTGCCCGAGGGACCAGTGCTGACTTCAGACCTTCCATCTCACTTTGTCTTATCTAAGGATGAAGATAATTATTATAGCTGTCTCCTACAGGCTAGTTATTTCAAACATGCTTGATTTTTTTTCACCCTAAGGCGACAGCTTAATTTGTATTGATAAGAACTTCCAATTGTGTTTCTCGGAGCTTTATAAGAAACTTGATGTTAGATTCATCTCAATTCATGAGAAATTATGTTTGTGCTTAAAATTCAATATTCCTAGTCCAGGGAGGCCAAATTAATCCTCTGAGTATTTGAGATAATTTTTCATGCATCCTGCACATGCAAAATTATCTTTTCCAGATTACTTTGTCTTTGATATCAAGATCAGCTTCATATGGTTTTGATTTTAGAAGATCAACTTTAATGTAATTGCTTTAGGGAATCTTACTATGTAGAAAGACTGATAGGAAAGAGATTGAAAATGTGTTCAGTTACAAACTTAAAAGAATGTGTGATAGTAACCCTTTGTGTTTCTCAAGTGAAGAGAGTAGTTCGGATTTTCCAAGACCTCTGGATCCTGCACTCATAATTTTTTTTTTTTTAATCCCAGTCACTGGAAAGCACCCGTCGTATGCTGCAACTGGTTGAAGAGGTAAGGAGTGGCCATATTTCAAGATAAACTAATCCCTTTTGCTGGCATATTCTTTTCCTAGACCCTACTGCCTTTTCTTATGCCACAATCCCATTGGTTCCATTGATTCCATTGTAGCCTATCTGGAATTCACATTACTGAGGGAGATGTCAGGTAGCCATCAAAGGATCCCCTCTCCCTCCCAGCCCTAGCTACCTTTATAGTCTGGGAAGTAGAGAAGGATGGTATTTCTAAGTAAATGTTCCTAAGAAATCACAGAAGACTGAATCACTTTAAGCAAATCTAAAGGCATTACCTACATAAAAACTTCACTTGCAATGATTTTGATGCCTCTAAATCACGTCTAATCTTGACATTCTGTTTTGACTTAGCCGCACATATGACTTTTAAAAATACATACCCCATAGAAACAACATTTTCAGAAATTGTAATATTGAGAGTCAGGCACTAAAATTCATGAAGTAATAGGAAAATTCTTTGATAAAAGGCATTTCAAGGCCGTAACGCAAATACAGAAGCTCTTTTATATTCCTGACTCTGGATTGAACATCCATTTGCGAGGCATGGTTAATGAATCCCAAACTATTTTTATATGGGCAAAATAGGGCAGATAGCAATAATGGAATCAAAAGGGCATTTACAATAAACCTTGCTCATTCCAATTGGGGAGAGCAGCAGTCAACCAGGAAGAGTAAGTGGATTAATTGAACTTGCCCACTGGGAGAGATGAAGTGGAAAAAGAATGGGATGGGCTGTATTTATCTTTACTGAATAAAACAAGCCTAATAGTTTTTATTCAGTGAAATGCTGTTTTAGCTATGCTTTGAAACTGCTTATCAATTCATGTGTGGTTATCATTTTTAAGGATCTTGCATGTTCTTGAGCAGAATGATTAAATGAGCCTACTTGCCTTGCACTACTATAAATTGCTTATGCAATGACATGAAAGGAAAGAAAGATCAATGTTATAAGGCTAAAAGGAAGTTCGGCTGCCTCACGCTAGAGAAGCCAACATCTTCCTTTATTTCTGCAGCTTCAGCTTCTTACCCAGAAATGAAATATTGGCTAAATGTGAATTGCCACAAGAGGAGTGGGGAGAAGGGGACACCATGAGCTCCCAGGCCACCGGGAAAGGGTGGGAGGTACATTTAATGAAATCTGTTATCATGAAAAATGAGCGTTTGAGCCTGCAATGTAGCACAAATTGGCCCCCACAAGAAGGCAGGCCAACAAAGGAGACCTTGGAAGCACAGAGCAGTTTTCCCTCTCTAAATGAAGAGAAATGTTGTCTTTGCTCTATCCTGGGAACACCACTCATGCAGAAATACTTGAGGACCAAGAAGGAGGCAGGTATTCTAAATCTAAGTGTGCTGGCAAGGCTTTCAGAGTTGACTTATTTTCCCTCAACCCATCATGAGAACAAGCAAAAGGAACAAATCTTTTTAACATTCCCACATGAGTTCTCACGTTGACCTGAAGGGAACCCACATGTCAGCTGACATAATTATGTTATACATCTTTATGACCTTCAGCCATAGCCTCCAGGCTCATTTTTCATTTTCATTTATGTTTGTGCACATGTGAAGTAAATTTCTAAAATACCAGAACTATCACCAATCTCTCCACCTGTGCAATGTTGAAACCCTGCTTAGGAGGTGGAAGTGGTAGAGCAAATGCATCAGGATGCATCACTTTGAACTGGCCCCTCATCCATCGGAGTCTTTGGGCCAATGAATACTTCATTTTTGCCTCTTCTTAAATTGCAGGCAGTGTCGACCAGTCTTGAGTAAGGAGTGTCTGCTCTAATTTATTCTCCGGCGGGGAGAAAGTCTCAAAAGCTCTATTGATTAAAGCAGGATACTTGAATCATACATTTTTGTTTCTCCTAAAGGATTTCTTGATCAAGCATGAGGTTGCATCTTAGAACAAGGGATGAAACAGATGGAAGCTAGTTCCTACCTCTCATAAATGAGAGGAGGCTATTATATTTTCTATCCTTAGGAACTTATGAGCAAGGTATGATTAGCGTAGATTGATTGCTCTTACTTCCTCCTGGGTTATTTTATACTGATGGTCAAATACCCCTTATGTCTAGGGCATTGGCTATTCAGAGGGTAGTCTGCTTTTCAATCAAAAAAGAAATTCTCTTTAAAGAGAATCAGCATTAAATATTCATCAAGGGCAGAAATAACTTGGCAAATATGAGCACTGAAATACCAGGATCTTACCCAGGATCCCGAAGTGCATCAGTGCTATATAATTTGAATTGAGCTGAATTTTTATTGAAATTCAGTCTCAAAGATGGGAAAGGTTACTAAACTTGTGAAATCTCCCTGAGGCAGACAACCCCACTCTCAGTTCAACATAGGACTTTGTGCCAGCCCTCACAGACATTAGGGTGTAACAGAGTGGCAGGTATAGAAACTTGCTTTTTAATAGAAACCATTATTGGCATCTCAAGGACAATGTAAAGTTATACATAAGTCAGTTGGGAAAGTTCAGAAAAGCTGGATACCATACACAGGCAAAAAGATGAGAAATCATATAGCACTTGGTTCCCAGGCTAGAGTTGCAAACTGGCTCTTTTGATGGCTGCATGTCAAGAAACATGTATGGAAGGCCTACCTTTGGGGGTGGGAGGGAAGATATAAATTGGTATCATGCAGCAAAACAGGTATGAAAATAGCTCTCCAAAGTCAAGGCCTTACCTGCCTTTGGAGTATGTAATTAATTCTGGTAACAGAATCATGACTGTCTCTTCAAGAAGGGAATATTTGGTTCCAGGCAAAAAAGTTGATTCTGTTGACACTGCATGCCAGAAATGAAGTCTACACATGAATGCCTTGGGCTATGAAAGGTCACCCCAGGAAAGGCCCACTGCTTAAGGGCAGGCCAGTTCAGAAGCACCACCTAGAGCTTTCATGGAGTGGTAGTTACTGAGGCTCTTTAACACTGCATGGATATTTTAAGCATCTTTTCTTTTCATCCCAACTTATCTTTCAAGACACCCTGGCATGAAAAGAAAATAAGCATTCTAAAGCCATGTCTTTGTTATGCCAGACTTTCTCCTGGATAACTGAAGCAGGGTAGTTCTTTTCATATAGGTAGATGTGGGGTTTTTTGGAATTCTCGCAGTTAAGAAAGTGCCTGGAGAGTCCTGGTTTTAGCTCAGATGTGTTGGACTTTGGGGAAAACATCTCAGAATGACAAAAGAAAGACTTAAAAATGTTCTAGAAATGGTCTTGGTTCATCTGCAAGAAAGGAAAAATAAAAAGAGAGAAATAAAAAGAAAAAAGAAAGAAATGAAAAAAAAATCCCTCATATCTCCAACTCTCTGGTTTTTAGGTAGACCGTTTTCCCAGCAATCTCAAACAGAAACCAACAATTGAGCTAAGACAAAAATGGAACCACCTCCTCTCACTCCTAGCTATTAAAACATAATACTTGTTAAGAAGAAAAGAAAGTAATATTCTGCTTTCCCTGAAATATTGTCTTCATCCCTGCCCTTCTCCTCCCTTGCATTTCTAGTTTCCCCAAAGAACAATCCAGTTATTTTGATAAAAACTGTCAGCAAAACTGTGGAGTCAAATGTAAGTTCTAACATTTATTGAGAATCTACTATGTGCTGGGTACTCTACCCAGAGCTATCATCATCAAACGTATGTAATCTAATTTAACCCTTGTAGGTAGCCATCTTTTACTATTATTCTGATCTCCATCTTACCAAGGAGGAAATCGAAGTATGCAGTGATTAAGTAACTTGCTTGAAATACCCAGCTACAAATGGCAGAGATGAAACTAAATTAAAACCTAGGTCTACCTGATCCCAGAGTGTGAATTCCTACGCACAGAACTTCCCTTCCATCAGGCAACTCCTACCATATTTCCTTTTTCCTTTGAGAAAACGATCTGAGAAAACAAACACAGTAGCCCATTCTAAACTGATTGATATTCTATACAAAGTAAATCCTTTATCTTAATTGCTTTTTGGAACCAGAGCCTCCCAAAGAGTTGAACTGTTAGAAGTCTTTACATTCTGTAGCTCGTTTTATACTTATACATACTCTGGAAAGTGAAGGAGCTGTTTCTGTTCCTGTCTGGGCACAGAAATGGTTAAAACACAGGCCAGTGCAGACAAATGTCCATTTACAACACACTGAAATAAAAGATTTTGAAATGTGTCCTGGGATCTGGAATCTTGCTGCTCCATCGGTATTCTTGCACCAGCAGTATCATTAGATGGTAGAGCTTATTCAGAATGCAAAATCTCAGGCTCTATCTCAATCTTACTGAATCAGGATCCATGTTTTAACAAGATGTTTCCTATGCAGGGGCTTCATATGCACATTAAAGTTTGGGAGGTGGTGGTCTGGAAGCTTCTGATGGTAGTCGGTAATGACGATAGTTTTCATTTGCCAAATATCCTGCTATAGATGCATTTTCTGAAGGTATTTATTTTATAAACACTTATGTCTTGTGAACTCTAGGCCAGGCACCATTCTACCATGTGCCACATACTAATTCATTTAATTCCCATGACAACTCAATGAGGTATTAACTATTATTATCGCTGTCTTACAAATGAGGGAACTGAGGCACAGAGTAATTAAGACATTTACCTGAGGCTCCACAGCTAGGAAATGAAATCACCAGGATCCCAGGGCAGAGTCTGGCTCCAGAATTTGTGCTGTTGATGACTCTGGAAGTCAACCCAAGCTCTCCAAACTACTTCCTAACCTCACAACTAAATCCTATCAAAATGTGTTCAGAAGCAGCTTGGTTTTTCCTGTCTGGAACATTCTCTGAAATGGTGAGTTTATAAAACTCACAGAAAACATTTTCAGTGTTCTATTTTTTAGAAGCCCTATTGAATTGGTAAAATACTGTTTAAAAACAAAACAAAAGAAAACAAAACCCTCTGTTGACCTCCACTAATATCTCTCTCTTTCTTTCTTAGTTTAAAATAAGTCAGTGGAGGGGCACCTGGGTGGCTCAGTCATGAAGCGTGTGCCTTCAGCTCAGGTCATGATTCCGGGGTCCTGGGATCGAGCCCCACATTGGGCTCCTTGCTCCGAGGGAAGCCTGCTTCTCCCTCTCCCAACCCCCTGCCTGTGTCCCCTCTCTCGCTGTGTCTCTCTCTGTCAAATAAATAAATAAAATCTTAAAAAATAAATAAAATAAGTCAGTGGAAAATAAATGGGGCCATGAGAGATGTCTTCCTTTTGAGTTTATTCTAGGGGCCACCATGAGCATCCCCTGAAAAACCAATTAATCCAAACGGTTATCAATGCCATTTTATACTTATTAACAATCACCCTATAAAATGAAAAGTCTTTCCTTAACAGTTTGAATTCCCAGCAATGATGATTTTTAAGGTTGAGCTGTACAAATATCTGTGTTCCTTTTCCCCTACCCGCCAAGTCCCACTCCCCTCCACCAAATAGTTCAGGTGGTGTTTGGTTTGTTTAGATCATGTGGAGTGAGAGAGGAGTGCCTTTTCCAGATTTCTGCACAAAAGAAATGCAGTAAAGCTTGTGGATGAATTATTTTCTCACATTCTATTATTGTGCAGAATTTTAGATTTCAGAATAAAGAGCCTTTATTTCTCATCTGTCCATTGGTTTTCTAAATCTCACATAACTTTTCCCCACAGAGAGAAAATGGGAGGGTGAGTTCTGTTTGGGGCTGTATTTCTCAACCTTTGTGAAGCAGTCATCTATTTTGATAAACCTAAAAATCTCACCCCCAAAGTTTCTTACTTTCCAGTGGGGCATCCCTTCCCAATTCACTGAGGGAAACTTCCTGATGTATCATGCCAGAGAAGATTTAGTCTAGAAGATTTTGAAAGATTTGCTTTCTATGGTTGGTGTTACAGAACCTGTAAGGCATTTTTGTTTTGCAAATATAAAACCACAGTATAGTATTAAGTTGTGTATTCCAATTTCATGCCAAGCCCCATCCCCAGCCCTACCCCCATGGAGACTGAGCTACATCTACCTCATCTACCCTAAGATTCACTGATAGAGCAAGTCCACAGGTGACCCCTTCTTCTGAGTCCCTCCCCAGCCCTTAGTGCTCTTGCCCTATTTCCTCCCTCTTTTTCCTTTGGTCCTTCTTCATTTTCCATTTCTAGGGCTAATTGTCCCCTTACTGATTTCTCTTTCTCTCTTTTCTCTCTTTAACTCTTTTTCAACTTTGCTACCATTATTGGAATGTAGAGTAAAGATGCTGGTATCAGGACTTTGGTTATGTTGGATGAACAAGGAGGTAAGTTGAGATTTCTTCAGTAAGCACAATTCCTCATCTGAATAAAGTGCATTTTTAAAAAAAAAATTATTTGTGTATACACAGGTGGTCCTTTCAACATATTTATATGCATATATGAGGGTTCTAGAGTTTTCATTATCTTGCTTTTTTCCCTTTCTCTGTTGAAAAGATTGGTAAATGTATGGGAATGTTGAGGCCTTCATGGCTGATTGAATGTCACTAATCTCCCTGTTATATATGTTGGAATAACAGAATTTTGATGGCAAAAGTCATTATTTTTTGGAGTTTCTTTTAATGGTAGTATTTTGGACAGTTTGAGAATTCTCTGAACCTCCTTATCCCCAATTTTTCCCATAAACTTAGTTTTCTTGTAATAATCCCTAGATAGAATAAGAGAATAGTACATCACGTCCATTTCTTGTGACCATCCTAATTCAGTATCTGGCAGTTTTGATTTCCAAGTTATCATGAGGATTCCTTTAGTAACTAGGTCCTCTTAGTTATATCTTTAACAGGATATAAGCCAAGGGAGATTATAAATGAACCATTTAAAATATTTAAATTGTTTTTTAATTGTTATGGAAATGCTGAAGCAGTGAAAATCAGAATCAGTGAAAATCATCTCTGTACTCTAAAGTGGAATCTAGAAGGGTAATTTTTTTTGTCTCAATACATCTAGTCATATGGCGATGCTTATTTAACTCTAGCCACGGGGTAACTGGGTGACAGACATTAAGGAAGGCATGTGATGTAATGAACACTGGGTATTATATAAGGCTAATGAATCACAGACCTGTACCTCTGAAACCAATAATGCATTATATGTTAATTAATTGAATTTTTTAAAAAATAAAGAGAAAAATAATAATAATAATAATTCTAGCCACAAGTTAGCTACCTGATTCTACTCTGAATTCTTATCATAACAAGCAAATTGTTGAGAATTTTTTCTCTTTATTTATATATATATTTATTTATATATATTTATTTTATTTATATTTATTATGTATCTATGTGTATTTTTGAAAACATTAGAAAATTCTTAGGAATCATGAGAAATTTTTTAATGTCAAAGATAAAAATGTAATGTATTCACAAACAAACTTCAAAAAAAAAATAAACCTCAGATGGGGTGGGGGGGTTGGGAATTGCCCTACAGATAACAGGCATAAGGCATTTTCCTAAAATACAGAGAGACCTTGCATATGATCAAAGAAAAGGGCAAAAACCTACAAGCAAATTGGTGTAAGATATAAATCTATAAATAGACATATGAAACCATGCTTCAACCAACAACAATAATGAGATGCCACTCTTTAGCAGACTGGCACAAATTTTTAAAATTGATAATCACTAATGCTGTGAGTATTTTGGGAAAATGGAGATCTTCAGTGTACAGATAGGCACTATAGACTGATACAAGTGTTTGAAGAGTAATTTGATAATATTTTCAAGATAGTATTTTCAAAGTATGAAGTATACTCATCCTTGACCAAGACATTCTACTCCTAGAATTATATGCTGCAGATGTACATTTCTCTATGTCTTACCTTTAAGAGTGTAAAACTGGAAACAGCCTAAATGTCTGTCAGTGGGGAGACCGACCAAATGAATTATGGACTGGCCATAAAAGAAATATTCTTCAACAATTACACTAAATGAGACAAATCTTTACCAACTTCTGATGAGTTAGGGCAAGGGCAGGGAGGGACTAGAAAAGGATATCATTTGGGCTCCTCTGGGAAGCAAATGCTAAGAGTCAGAAGTGTAC
Source organism: Leptonychotes weddellii (assembly GCF_054177405.1). Classification (NCBI taxonomy): domain Eukaryota; kingdom Metazoa; phylum Chordata; class Mammalia; order Carnivora; family Phocidae; genus Leptonychotes; species Leptonychotes weddellii. Next base: position 31,792,731 of record NC_138378.1, read on the forward strand.
AAGATCTATTATGGACACCTGTTATGGGTCAAGGGAAGAGGAGCAGGCGTAGGCAGGGAAAGCTGTCGACTGAGGCAGGTCTGACACTTGTTAAGAGGAGAGGAGCAAGGAGGAAGAGTCTCACACTCCAGTGCTGCTCCAAGAAAGTGTCAGCCAGGCTGATGGGGAGCCCAGGAGCTAAGAAAACCCAATGGAGCAGCCCCACCATAGGCAAGGATGCCTCAGCTCTAGTGATTCCATTGTGCTCAGCCATAGCCATGAGCTAGAAGCATCCCAGCGACAGCATGGTCTCCATGGAAATGCTTTGGCAGATCCCATAGGTGTAGCAACTGGACATGTGAGCTAACTATAAATTCCCTCTTGAAGGGAGATCTGAGGGGCACATCCTCATGGCTGTCATATAAAGACTTTTGTTTCTATATTATTTATTTGTATTGAGCTTTGTCAATAAATATATACCAACCAATTAAAAAATCAAGAGAAAAAAGTTTTTTTAAAAAACAATTGAACATCAACCCTTACACTTCCCCACAATTTTTAAGATACTAATTGGCAAAAATTTAGACACAAATAACTGAATCTAGTGATGTAGTTGTGTTTTGAAGGAATTATAATAGCTGTGGCAGTCTTCAGAACTCCCCAGATAAATTTGCTATAGTTGTAAGGGTTGCTGGCTTGATCTGTGTAATAATGTCCCAGATTTTGAAACTCTGAACATGGCAAATCATCTTTTTAAAATTAACCCACAGGTGCCCATGTAGAAGAGTGGTACTTCGTTTCCAGAGTTAAATTGATACACACTTAAATAATTAGGAGTTCCACCTTTGAATACTCTCTTAGTAATTTGCATGTGAAGGGGGTAGAAAAGGGAGAATGATAATTGGAGGAAAGTTTTGAGAAAGATTCAAGGTAATGCTTTCTTCCCAATACTATAAAGAATTGACATAAAGACTTGGAAAGTAATCTCTACAAATCTGGAATCAAAAAAAGAGAAGGTGAATAATATGCTTACTTGAGTTGCAAATTTCACTGCACTTTGATGAAGAAAATCTCGAGACAAAATTTGCCAGAATCTCCATACAAAAATATATTCTTCTTAAGCACAAATGATTCTCAGGAACATCTATATGTTATTCTCTGAGAAAGGAAGCAGAAGAGCAGATTTTTTCCCCCACAAGATAGTTAATGTTCTCCGCTAAAACATTTCATTTGTGGCCATACCACAATAAATGCTGAATCCCTCGGTTAAACATATTTCCTAGACTAGCCCTGGTTTTACCAGATGCGTGGTGATCACAATGAGACTGAAAAAACACACAACTGTAAAACCCCCCAAAGTGTGTGGCTTCTGCCTGGTCTTAAGTGGTACATGTTCCATTTATACTATAAGGTGATGAGGACCTTTTAAAATGACAGATAAGCATAAGTCAACAACTATCTTCATTGCCGTGGTTAATGCATTTTCATCCTGCATATGCTGTTTTTAGTTGTTTAGATCAGTAACTGCTTTAAAATTTCTCTCCAGTTATGCTCTCCTAATTTTGTCTATGCCTCAACACCAAAAATGTTGATTGCTTCTATCCTGCAGCTGCACAGGAGTTTCAAGAAACAGACATCCTTCTAAAGAGCCATTCCAGGTTGTCCAGCTAAATGGTTGCACTCGAAAATTCTTTACGGGATTCTTGTTTTATACCCAGGTATCAGGAGACACCAAGGAGCATTGAGCATGACAGATGGCCCTGGAAATGTACTGAGTCCTGGGACTTTTATTCCTCTAGAAATCCCCATTAAACCACCTTATCACTAATGGGGGATGACTTAACCTTTCACCTCCATATCTCTTGTTCCTTTTGTTGGTCTTTGCTGGGTTATGTGTTTGTTTCAATACTGAAGATGCAGCCCTTGGGAAAATCCCGTGGGATCAACTCCAAACTAAACAGTGAAATCTTTGACCTCTGCCTGACAGAGGAAGGGTAAATAAGGCCTCTTCCGGAGTGCCTGCTGACTTTCTCAAAAGGTTCATGGCACTACAAGGTAGCATTTGAGAAAACATTCCTCTTGCTAAAGTCTGCACACCAATATCTGTTATGGATGACTAAAGCTGCACTGTCCAGTGTGATAGCCACTAGCCACAAGTGGCTATGTGAATTTAGGTAATGAATTTCCACATGTTCATCAATGCTAAGGATAATGAAAATCACATAAGCAGCATCTGGTAACTGACTATACTCATGAAGGCTTATACACTGGGTCAATAACTTTGACATCTTGCTATTCTTCTACTATCCGTTTTTTAACCAGGTTGGGGATTCTAAGGGCCTCATGTCACCTTGCTTAAGTAAGATTAGTAGAAAAAAAAATGTCTAACTTAGATCCCTGAGTATCCTGCCATTGGTGGATCTATCATAAATAACCAGTCATCCAAACATGGCAAAAGAAAGTATAATCCCTTGCCCCAACATTTAGTGTCATCTACTGGAATACCTCTCCTAACTCAAAATGTTATTGTCCTCCCAAGTCTCCAAGAATAGACAGAAAACAGCCAGAAAGCAAGCCTAGTAAGGAGTGGTAAGGAGTGGTCAACTATGGACAGTACATTGCATCAGCTGGTGAGATGCTGCTGGCCACCCCAGGATGGAATAAATATATTGGTTATTTTCGAGCATTTCCTGAGAGATGTCCTCACAGAAATTGATACTTCATAAGTATCAATGAGGTTTCAATACGCCAAACACCCACAAACCTAACACAGTACCCTCCAAAGATGAATAGTTAGAATACCGATGACAAAATGGTTCCACAATATTTTTTAAATTAAGGGTTTGGCTTATAATTGTGTGAAATGATAAATTCAACCAATATTGGAAGCTATAAAATCATTTTCTGAATCAACTTTTCTGAAAGAGCTTCAGCATCCCTCTTTTAGCTATGACCTTTGCCTACTAGTCTGGCAACCCGTGATAGAACCCAGCTCGAAGAAATACCAACTGGGACCAGCTTGTTTGTTTTTATATTTTAATCTGAATTCACTGGTTCAGAAACACAACACTTGGGGACCAATTCACATTTTTATTTTATTACATTTTATTTTTATTACCTCCTAATCCCTGGGGCCACCGTGGGTGGGGCTCCTGAAATGTCAGAGAAACTCTTCAAGAAGGACAAATGCCTGAATATGTATCCCCATGCCATAATCTGTGTGTATTTCAGCTTTCATTAGTGGAGTGCGACATATTTTCCCTGAGTCCAGATGCTCCTTCAATCCCACCTCCACCCAGCGCTCCAGGAAGCTATTAGCAATTATTCCATTGGGACTTCTGTCTGTACTTGACATGGCTCTTCCTTTTGACAATGTTGAGCTCCTTCTCTATCAATCCCCCTATTCAATAGTTAATTTTATCTGCAAGCTAATTTATTACATTCTTTAAAGGGAACTGGAAAGAAGTCTTTATAAAGGTACAAAAATCTTATGGAATATAAAGACTTGCCATCATTTTTTTTTTCTTTTTAGTCCTTCTAAAGATTTTCTTAAAGACATTACTAGACCTATGCTTACCCAGCAGAAGTTCACCAGCACAACACTGTTTTTCTCCCCAGCTATCCAACGCTGGAGAGATACTTAAATTTTGCCTTCATCTATCATTTGAAGAGCAGGCACAGGTAGCAGATTCTCAATAAGCTGGGTTCTATTCTTTAGCCCCATTAAAGAGAACACAGTGGGCTCTTGTTTTCCAGATGGACAATCTCTTATTGGGTCAGTAAGGAACCTATCTTAGTTTTTTGGACTGATACTTTCCACTGGAAAATTTAACGTGAAATTCTTTCTAAGTGATTATGTCTGCCCTTAGACTGGAAATGGATTTATCAGTTTTATTCTAATCAAGATTTTATTCCCAGAGGCACAGGCAGGTGTGCACAGAAATGCAGATGAAAAGAGAGATGCAAGTGTAATTAGGTTTTGTAACTCGACAGCCAGGACATCGCATTGCTGCTTTCCTTTAAGGATCTTAAAAGCTGTTTTAAGAAACCCCTTCATTGAACTTGTAATTTACTCAATGTGGTGCCATAACTTTTGAAAAATTAATTGAGTTAGTGAATGTAACCCAGGCAACCTAGAAGCACGAGCTGGTTTTATGGCTATCGATCTACGTCTCAGATGCACTCAGATTGGCTTTGCTGGCAGAGTTGACTCGGTAACTGTTCTATGGTCCAGCCCATCACCCCACCTTCAGAGACCCATGTGTTTGTTTTCCCTGCTGTCTGCCATTGGGATCCAGCATGCCCCCCATTGTAGAGACTGGGAAATCAGGGGGCAGAGAAGTGAAACGCCTTCCAGAACTTTCATAGCAAGTAAGTCATAGGATGAAGAGAGGAATTTAAATGTCCCAGTGCTTGGAACATGACTGCTGATGTTGCTTTCTTTTTTAAACAGCGCCTATGAATTAAGTATTCAAAACCAAGAACTGCCCCTGGGCTAGGGAACAGCCCACTGCTAGGGGAAAAAATAAAAAGATCTGGTACCCATTGCTAATTATCCCTTTAATTGTTGATATTTTCCCTAGAGAAGATTGATTCTATCTGCTACCCTTACCTGGTCAAGGATGCTTAAAACCCAAAGATAGAGATATTTAAAGTTGAAGCAGGTACCTTCTCTAGTAGCATGAAATCTGAATTCCTAAAACATTAACACCCTGTTTTTCTTTCTCTTGGGTTTCACTGGTGTCTGAGTAAGTGAATAGGCTGTGCTGTTTTCCTGGACACTAGGAATCCAACAGGCCCACGTACCCCATCCCATTGTGTCTGAATTACAAACTATTTTGAGCATCATTTTTGTTCATTTCCTTCCACCTGTGCCTGTGTAGGGTGGCAGCAGTCTCCAGCAATGCATCCTCTGGGACCATGCATTGTAATATCTTTCTCTTTCAAATTCTGTTCCACATAGTCATTTCTCATGTTCTGCTGGAAACCCCCAAAAAATTCATTCCACACTGTCATCCCTTTGTCCTAACCAGAACAACTCGATCGTGTCGAAGAAGGCATGAACCATATCAACCAAGACATGAAGGAGGCCGAGAAAAATTTAAAAGATTTAGGGAAATGCTGTGGCCTTTTCATATGTCCTTGTAACAAGTAGGTACTGGGTACCAGCTCTAATCTGTGGCGTCCAGTTTTCTTTCTTTTCTTCTTTCTTTTGATTTTTTCTTTTTTAATGTCAAAGTGAATGTCTGAAGTTTTGTCTTTTTTTTCTTTGTCCTTTTCCATCCGCTTCATTCTGTGGGGATAAAATACTTGTGTTTAATCAGAACAACTGGAACGCATTGAGGAAGGGATGGACCAAATCAATAAGGACATGAAAGAAGCAGAAAAGAATTTGACGGACCTAGGAAAATTCTGCGGGCTTTGTGTGTGTCCCTGTAACAAGTAGGTGCTGCCTGCCTGCCTGTAGCTTTGGTTTCCCAAGGCCCATCTCCAAGCCTTGACAAGCTCATTCCTGCCAAGCACAAAGGCAGGATGAGCATGTGGCATGCAGAACAGATCAATACCGTCTCCAATGCATTCATCTCATAGCATAGATGATATAGTGGGAGTTACTGTTGATGCATTAAAAATCAGGCATACTACAGTGAAAGCTTCACTGTCAGCAATTTTTATTGATGAACATTTCAACATTTTCCAGAAAGTGTACCTTGAGACAGAGACAAGCCTCAAGAAAGAGGCACCCAGGCAATTTTATTTTCCTGCAACCCCAAAAGCCAAAACTGCAGAGCTAGAAAAGATTGGAGGGTAAGTTTGGAAGTTGAGAAACACTTATGTTCAAGGTTTGATTTTCCAGAAGCAAAAGAGACAGGTAATTTGGCGTAAGCAAGCATCTGTAACACAGAGAATATGACAGAGATTGCCCCACCAGTTGCCAAATCCGCCCCGCGATTAGACTATAGATGCCCCAGCTGCACCCACCGCAGAGGCCATGAGCCCTTCAGCAAGAGGTGCTCAAGCCTTACTCAAATTGGACCCATCCCTGTGAAATTCTTCCTCTTGGAAGATCTATCCGTACACTGACTAAAATGTTGAAATGTGTAGATTTTGCATGCACGACCTCACAAAACTTTCAACTGTTTTCAAGGTTCTGCAACGCTTTTTTTTTGGAATGTAGCAGAAATGTGACATGTGGTTATAAAGGTTTGCAACAGAAGGAACCTGAAAATGAGGGTTCTGGAAGATAGTCTTATTTGACTAGCAGTGGAAAAAAAATGCATGAGTGGATTGTCCAACATGCATTTGGAAAATTAAACCCATTACCCGATCTCCCTCACCCCTCCCACTTCCCTTTGAACAGAAGCCTTTTTCCTAAAAGCTCTCCTGATCCTAGCTTTTAGAACAGCAATTTATGTCATTTCTAGCTGATTATATGACCATTCACATCCTTTAAACTTTGAGGCTGATTTAAAATATCCCACTTCCTGTTTAGGAGGGGGAGGGGCTCGATTTACAGATAAATTTAAAACTGTTTTAAAAGAATGATCTACAGTAAAGCCTGATTAACTGGAATCTAGCTAACTGGAACTCTCAAATGTATTTACACTTTCGCTTCCTTCCACTTTTAGTAAAAAGAGACAGTTGAACAAAGGGATGGGGGATCACATCAGGGACTTAAAATGGTTTTTCTTGAAGGGCAGTCTAGGCAGTTCACATTCTGTCACCCAGTCTACATTTTCCTATGTAACTTCCACACCTAAGGGGACCAAACAATAAGAGTTGATCTTCAGAGGAAAGGCCATCAGGCACATCAAGTGAAACCATAACCAAGGAAAAATTTGGTCATGTTCACTACCCTAAGACTCTAAGGCAGGAAAGTGCCTTGAGAATCTAACAGATATTCAACAATCACCCCTGAAACAAAGTTTTCCTCCATGGCCCACTGTTAATTAACAAAGTCACGTCATTCACCAAAATGTCTCATGGCTACACATTCCAGTTAGTTAAGACTTAACTGTATATCCTTTTCTTTGGCCACTTGCCCCCCCAAGGTGAGATATCCACCCTTTTTGTGATGAATTCCAACAGATACAATTTCCCCATTCATCAACTGTGTGGAGAAGGCGTGGAGGTAGGCCCCGCCCCGGGATGGATTCTAATGTTCAGATGAAATGATGGCCCCTACAAATTCCACATAGTAGTCGGCACAAGAGACCCTAACTGAGCTTCAAAGCTTGAGTGAAGTGTTCCCTATTGTGTGTAAATAATGCTTTAAAAACCATGTGTCACAACGCAGTGGCTGGTGGTGCCCTGGACTCTCTGAGGGCTTCGCCCTGTCTCGGCATGTTTCAAAGGATTATGGTAGATGTACGGCAGTTCTGTGAGTCTATGTGCAGCATTGTGGGTGCAGTGATTCGCCTTCTTTCAGAAACGCAAACTTTCCCACCCCTTTGACTTTGCCAAAGATGGTATACCAGATATTTTACATAGCAGAAAACCTCACAAGGTCCATATAACTTCTTGTAATGTGAGGAGGGAGGGAACGGGGAGTCGGAAAGAAAACAAAGCCAGACTCTAAGCTCTATTAAATTAGTTTTTGGATCCTGTCCCACGGAGTGGGCCCATGGCTCTGTAGCGCAGTAAATTCTGACAGCTCCGAGGTCTGTGGCATTATACACTAGATTGTGGGAATTGCTGAAATTCCATTTGTACAATTTTCCAGCTTATTCCAGGGTTGCTTGGTCCCCTCTGCAAATATTAGTATTAGAGCCAGTTTTAATAGATGGCTGAGATCCTCCAATACAAGAAAAAAAGGGAGGGGGTGTAAATTCTGTTGTCTTATAAGAGAAAATATGAAAATGGGACCACAGGAAGTTCTCTTGTTTTTGGACTAAAAGCATGTGGTTTCTACTATGCAAAGAACCTAAAAACATCTTTGATTGCCTTAAATTACAACACACCCACCAAAATATGCTGCACATGTTTCTATTGGGCACAACAGGTATGCCTGGATTTTAAGTTTCTCTCCAAGGCAGATCAGTGAAATACGGCCCATGGAGACCACACCAGTTCCAGACCACTCTCCCCTGCCACATCCCAGGATAGCTTGAAGTAGGAGTTTGTAATCACTCCCACCCTGCCCCCCAGCCTGACAAAGAAGCTATTGAACCTGCGTTTCAAATCCTCATGAAGGCTATTACTGTCCTGCTAGTGCCTTTTTCGAGAATGGTCAACTTCTGGAGTAGTTTGGCTTAAATGAGAATGCTTCACTTTCTACTCATGCCTGTAGCTGGTGCATGAAGAAGACATAGAGGGATTTCCTTTTCTGGTGCTAGATGGCTTGTTCTCTCTTCTATTTTCCTGCATTCATTTCACTATGCCTCTTTTACTTTTTGTCTCTGTGGACAAAGGTTTGTACATCGACTAGATGTATGGTGACTGTTTGGAAGTACCGATATATTATCTAATTCAAATCACTCTCGAGGCAACTCAAAGACCACCACCCTTGGCCAACCACCAGTGCTTTATGTCCTTCATGCAGAGTTGGAAGGGTTAGTCCCACACATGCGTTGGGGGAAAAATTAAAACAGGGAATCTTTGCATGATGGTGTGTAAAAACTCGGTCGAGTATGTTTTTCTTGGTGACAGTGTGTTGCTGTGGTGTGATGTACACACTCTACTTGGCAGTCTTGTTATGTGTCTGTCTGCCAGTATGTTTTTCTGTGTGTTTTGTGTCTCAAAATATAACCATGTCACTGAAATAGAACCGAATGTCCTCCAGCTACCTTAATCCTTGTCTTAAATCCAACTAAACTGCAAAGACAAACCAAAACAAGAACAACCTTTGGGCAAAGGTTGCAGTCTTGACAATTGCAATTGGCTCGATTGGAAATGCAATGCTGAGTAGCTGAGGCATGGTGGTGGCCAACTGTTTGGGTCCAAATCATGATATATCGGTATTCTCTAATGCCTCGAATTAAAACCCATTTGCTTGGTTCGGTTCTTCGCTTGAAGAGGTGACCATTGTTGTGAGCTTGATGCTCCACCCCCTTGCCTTGTCACTCACCCTCTTTTTTGCATAGGCTTAAATCAAGCGATGCTTACAAAAAAGCCTGGGGCAATAATCAGGACGGAGTGGTGGCCAGCCAGCCTGCTCGTGTGGTGGACGAACGGGAGCAGATGGCCATCAGTGGTGGCTTCATTCGGAGGTGAGCCGCAGTGCAGCTAGCCCTGTAGCAGTCGTCCATTGTTAAGTAAACAAATCATCCCAAGCTGAGTGGGTCTTAAAGCAACAACCATTTTACTGGTTACTTATGAATGTGTATGTTGCTGGGCAGTTCTGCCAAGAGCCCCTCCTGGGCTCCCTCATTCCGTGCAGATGGGTGCACGATGGCCCAAGATGGTCTCAGTCACTCGGCTCGTGGTTGACTAGGGCAGGGCGCCTCCACTCTCCCCCGTGCGGTCCCTCCAGCGAAGAGCCCTGGCTTCTTACATGGTGGTGGCAGCATTCCAAGGGGGCAGGCTCCAATGCACAAGCACTTATCAAGCCTTGTCGGGTTTGCCAGAGTTTCATCAGACAAAGCGAGTCACATGACCACATCCAGCCTCAATGCGGCAGTAAACAGGTGTCTCATTCCATAAATGGAATTGAACAGAACTTATTAAAGAGATTGTTTACAGAGATGTGGGCCGGGTTAATAACAAGCGATGGTAAAGCATTGGTGGACTAGCAATAGCAGGAAAAGTCCTGAAGGGATGGGAGCTGTTATCAGAACCTAACAGTAGTTACCACTGTGGGGAAGGGACTATAGAGAAATGCTGCTGTTGCAAAACTAGCAGGAAATGAGAAAGGGAAATAAATGCCCCCATTCCTCTTTCCTCTTGCCCTCCAATATCTCACGGGCCATCTGCCAAAGCCTACTGGAAGCTGGAGGGTTAAGAGAATCTGGGTGATGCCTTTGTAGAGAGGTCAGCGTCTCTGGGCAGAGAGCAAAACAGGTCGGAGAATGGACCTGGGGGGACAAATAGAGAATAACAAGCATACCTGACTTCTGATTTCCTGTGAGACCTGGGAGCAAAAGCCAACTTAATGACCTATTTAAAAATCTCAAATTACACAGATCTGCCTATCCAGAAATCAGCTCTCAGGAGACCAGAAAACAGAGTAAATAATGACAAATATTCCTGTTGTTAAAAAGAGAAGAAAAGAAAAAAAAAAACCCTATCCCTTTTTACAGGCTACTGCTAGGACTCAGCAGTGACGAGGGTACCTAATGACTAGTGTAGAGATAGTTGTACAGCTATATATTACTGGGCCATTGTAGCTGATGTTACCAACCAATAACCCACATTCAAATGACAGTGACCTGTGTAAGGTCTAGATAGCTACATAAAGCCTCACAGATGACAATTCTATTCTTGTTTCTATCTGCTCCCAGGGAAACTAGACCAGGGGTTCTCAATCCTGGCTGCACATTAGAATGACCTGAGGCTGTTTTTTAAAAACATCAGTACTGAAGGGCGCCTGGGTGGCTCAGTCAATTAAATGTCTGCCTTTGGCTCAGGTCGTAATCCTGGGATCCGGGGCTCCTGGGATGGGGCCCCACATTGGGCTCCCTGCTCAGGCGGGAGTCTGTGTCTCCCTCTCTCTCTGTTCTTCCTCCCGCTCACATGCTCGCTCTCTCTCTCTCAAGTAAATACATACATACATACATACATACATACATACATACATACATACATAAAATCTTTAAAAAAAAGTGAGACCCAGCCATCTGTGGTTCTTAAAGCTTTTCAGGTGATTCTAATATACAATCAGCATTGAGAATCCTGGAACCAGAGTATGCCTTAGCTGTTGATAATCATTTAAATAAGTTTCTTTTTTATGTAAGAAAGCTAGGAAGTTCCCCCTTTAATTTCTACTGGCCTAGGCTGCTTTAAAAACCTTTGTGGGCTAGTCTACACTGGGGGTGACCATGGGGAATGGGTTTTAACCCCTCTGAACATTTTTAGCTCATCACCACATGCAGTGGGAAAATATTAATTAACCAGAACGTCCTAGAATGAATACTTACCATTTGCAATAAAGAGTTACTACCTTCTTAACTTTCAAGCTGAACTGTGAAAAAAATGGCCAGGTGGTAAGGCACTTCGAGAGCCAACTCCTTCCTTCCCAAACTGGAACAATAATCTTTTATCACAATTTTTCCCCTGAAATCACCCATTCACAATGCCACCAACCCCAACCCCCCCTGCAATGAAATCTGAGCAAATAGAAATCATCTTGAATAAGTAGCTCCCTTTGGAGTTCTTAGGAGCCAGCAGGATTAAGGGGCAGACTGTATTATCCTTACTCTTCCCAGGGATTTTGGCCCCAAATGCGGAAGAAGATGGAGCAGAGAAATTCTCTGACTTAACACAATAAGCCTTTTCTTTCATTCTCAATTTAACTCTTGGAGACTTTGTTTGACATTTCAGAAAGAAAAATACAGTTTCTAACTAGTTCCATCTTCATTCTCTGACCCAGTCCTCTCAACTAAAATGATTTTATTCTTAAAAAATGAAAATTAGGATAAACATATGAACATAGGGAGGAAATGATGTGCTGGTGGAAATGAAAGAAGTAAATAAATTAATCTATTTAATATGCCTTCTCTAAAAAAGAAACTTAAATGTTCAAAAATGAAATTTAAAAATTATTTTCTAGGGACACCTGGGTGGCTCAGTCAATTAAGAGTTTGACTCGATTTCAGCTTGGGTCTTGATCTCAGGGTCATGAGTTCAAGCCCGGCGTTGAGATCCATGCTGGGTGTGGACCCTACTTAAAATAAATAAATAAATGAATGAATGAATGAATAAATAAAAATTATTTTCTAATGTATAAAAGCTAAAATGTACTCATTGAACAAAGACTAAAGATGCATGGGATTGATACCTAAGGGGTCTCCAGACTTTCCCTTAGCTTTGGGTCCTTGGTATTTGAGTTTTTTTCACACTTTCTATCTTCTAAAAATTACATTTTGACTCCCAGGGTAACAAACGATGCCCGAGAAAATGAAATGGATGAAAACCTGGAGCAGGTGAGCGGTATCATTGGAAACCTCCGTCACATGGCCCTGGATATGGGCAATGAGATCGATACACAGAACCGCCAGATCGACAGGATCATGGAGAAGGTGAGCTTATAGCAGTCAGCAAGCTTCCATTGTTCATTACTTCTTCTGAGATACCACTGAGGAAGGATGAATGGCAAAATAAGCCCCTCAAACTGTGGCATGGGATTCAGGCATACAGATAGATGGAAATTTCCCCCTTATTTTTCCAAGACAAAAATTCACCAACATATAAGTAAATAAGAGAGTAGAATTTAATCTAGCAGATATTCCTCAGAGGCACCTCTGTTTCAGGATCCAAAGGCCGTAAAGATGAGAAAGACATCATCCCCACTGCTAAGAAACTCACAGCCTATGGGAGGCAGTGAGCCTCCAGCTGAATTTACTACCACACAAAATATAATTTGCCAAGAAAGCCACACATAAAATGCTAATAAGTAGGGTTAGATGAGGAAAGATTTCAAGAGTTAAGTGACGGGAAAATCTCCAAAAAAGCCAAATCGAGTCTTGAAGGTTGGTTAGGAGCTTGTCAGGAGATGGTGTAGGAATAGAATCAGGAAATAAAGGAAAGAATACTTATTTTAGTTTAACGAGAAGATGAATATGAGCTTTGATTTTATAAATGCCAAAGCTTTAATGATGGTTCAAAAAAGCCCAGATTCCATTTCCAGTTCAACAGTTCACATGTCCAGATCTCAAAATAGAAAGCATGATCTGATGAAGTTGAGTTCACACAAGGACACCAGATGTGGCTCTAAGAGAAAACCCCCTGGTGTCAACAAGAGTCATAAGGAAAAGTGAAGAGAACAGAATGGGAAGGGATGGGTTTAGGGCCTTGAGATTGGAAGGGAACAGAAAGAAACACTGGATAAGCCTTATAAAAAGATTTGGGGTACCAAAACCTGATATTCCACACTACAAATCTGACATACTTTCTACGATCTTGTATTCTTCCCCCTCCCCGATCAGTAGCGTCCTGAATATTGCTTATCATCTCTTAAGATATCAAAATGCCAACAGGAAAAAATAGATACATTATAGGTTTAATGGTAATTGTGCATCTATAATCAATTCTAGTTGGCAATCTTACATTGTATGAGTTTATTCCTGAGCTATATTCAGCTCAAGCTGTATATATACAGCTCATATTGCTGTATGAGCTATATTCAAAGAGAGATACTGAAGTTTTGAGCCTGAAACCCTGAGTTTCTTTTTAACAATTCATTCCACTTTAGTGAGCAGAGAAGGATGCTTTGAATCCTAAGGCTAAACACTGAGTTTCTTGGAACCCAAGCATCCTCCACCGACCTGAAAAAGAAAAGAGTAGACATAAAGGGAACGCTTTGCCCTATTGTGCTCTATGTGCTCCCTATTAAAAATATCTGATTGCATAATATTTTGCCTGATCAATATTGAGTTACACAAATGTCAGTGTTGGTTGGCAAAAGGCTTGTGCTTTGCTTACTTTTACAAGTCATGACATACTTATCATTGTTAAGAGCCTTTGATATGCTAAAGCTTTTAAAGCTGCACAAATCAATAGACTTTAGAACAATATTGAGAGTTTCAAAAAGCACTGGAGCCAACACAAGCTGACCTAGCCCATTATGGCCAGAAAAAAACAATTGCCGAACCACCTTCCAATGGGAAAATGATTTGAAAAAACAGGAAGTACTCATTTTCTGTCAATGGACCCAATTTACTCACAGATGTAGGGAGATAATGTACCTCTAACTCAATTAGAGTTCCAGAAGTAGTACTTTTACTAAGAGAGAGGGGTCAAATCTTTATTGATAGAGTAGGACTTTCAGCACCAAAAAGTGTTCCTGGAAAGGCAAGTGGCATCTTAATTCTGCCACTTTGCATTTCTAGTTCTCTTCTCTAGGGAAAACCTTTCATTTTGGGCCCAGTTTACTAAAGGGCAAAGATGTATGCAGCCATGATGTGTAATTGGAGTCAGGCAAGTGGATGGGAAATAGCCATTATGGTTTGTATCATTCTTTAAGTGCTAATTTGTTTAAGAAGTGAGAGAGGGGTCTAGTTGCCTTTGAATAACTAGCCTTTATCTTAGCTCCAAAATCAGAATCTGAACATGATTAGAGAGAGTCCATTTCAACCCAGCATCGCCACAAATGATACATGTTATATGAGCTGCACAATTTTTAATAGATTTCCACCTGTCTCATGTAAGTTCTCACTTCTGATCATAGGAAACAGTGTTCAAAGGTCTCTTGCATATCTAAGAGTAAATTAAACTCACAGTCTAAGAATAAAAAGAATCTTGGGGCACATGGGTGGCTCAGTCTGTTGAGCATCCAACTCTTGGTTTCAGCTCAGGTCATGATCTCAGGGTTGTGGGATTGAGCCCGCATCAGGCTCCATGCTCAGCACAGAGTCTAGTTGGGATTCTCTCTCTCTCTCTCTCTGCCACTTCTCCTCCTCGCACTCTCTCTCTCAAATAAATAAATGAAACCTTAAAAAATTAAATGAATAAAGGGAATCTTCTGATGTTTCTCCCATATTCTCCCATGGCCCCCAACAACAACCTTCACCCTACCCCATCAATCATGATCCTCTCTCATCTCTTGGATTGATAGTAAAGTTTTGGAAGTCCAAAACAATGTAATTTTTAATACATCCCCATGGACTGTCAAGGAATTACTTTGTCTATTTAAAAACTTTGCTTTCTGCTTTAAGATATATATATATGTACATATATATATACAGTCTTCTAAGGTTGAAATGGTACAATTCTTTCAGAAAACTAAAATGGGGCAAGTTGTATTAGCTTCTTTATGTTGTTCAGGAAGTAGTAATGTTCAAACTTCAATTTAAAGTTGTCAGTGGTAGATGCCACACACACGTTGAAATACAGTGAGGCTGAAGCTTTAACATTCCTTTGAATTTTCCTATCAATGAGGAAACACAGCATTTGAAAACTAAGACCTTGAGTTCCAGTGGCATTTCCTGCTCACCAGCTTCATGACCTGATTTCTTCATCTGAAAGATAATAAGGGAACAGTTCAAACCTTGGATGAGAACATGGCTACCATGTAGGGTAATAAGCATCCACTTCTGGAATTCTGAGCAGGGGCCTAAAAGCTACCTGCCATGGTCTGAAGTTGAGATTTCCAGAGTGTGCAGAAGGGTGGGCTAATGATCTCCTTCTAACTCTTAGTGGCTCTGTGGGGATCATCCTTGCTTTCTCACAGGGGCAAATCATGTGGCATATCTTGGGTATGCCAGTGAGCTTAAGATTCTCTAAATAGAAATATGAAAACTGGGGTGGGCTATATTCCATAAATACAGTCCTAAAGCATATAAAAAGAATGAACACAGAGGCCTTCTCCAAATACCAGGGAGACATCTAAAAGGAGATTACCTCAGGATTTGTTCCTAAAAGATGCTATTTCTGTTATATAATAAAGATATAGTACCTATTGCATAAGGTATATGGGCTTGAGTTTTGATATGCTTCAGAGAAAATTTAGGTAGAAATCACAGATCTTCAGTGAACATAGGTCTGTTTTGGATCCTTTGACGATGTCCAGAGAATAACCTCATGCTCTACTTCAAAATATCCACTTCCACCACCAGGTGAATGGTCACCAGTGTATTCTTAATGCAAGAGTTTCTAGAATGCTTGCTTCCAGACATGCCATCCATTTTTAAATTAATGATTTCCCCCCATTTGTGTTTTCCTTAGTATTCAGTCTGGAAAAATAGCATAATTCAGTCTGCAGAAACATTTCACATTGGTCTGAGCCTAGAATTTTCCTTTGCACCAAAGTATCATTATTTCTGATAGAGTTTATAGCTAAAGAGAGGAGATTTAAGAGCCAAGTAAAATTGGAAAGAATACCTATTTTCCAAATCAGGAACCTAAGGTCCAAAATATGAATCTATAGATCAAAACAAGGAAAATTAATGCTCTATCTTAACTTGTTTTGAAAGTCAACTTTTGATTATCCAAACAGATGGTAGGAAACCATTGCCAGATAATTCAGAATAATGAATAATCTAGCAATATTTCTATTTTAACTTGGCAAATTTCTAGTTGAATATAGATAACTCTAAGTGTGCTGGGAATTCACAATTAAACTAAATAAAGAAGATCCAGTTTGGTGGAGATTGGAAAGCACCAAGCACCATACAAGATGCAAAATCGGTAATCATTGAACAAATACAGGTTGATAAAAAAGCAGTTCAGTTTCCCTACACTGCCTCTCAGCTTTGTGTTCCTCTTTCCAGGCTAGAGAGGGCAGACGCCATCACCAATCATGATAAGACAAAACAACAGCCTAAACAGAATCTTCATTTTTGCCTCTGCTTGCTCACTCAGACCTTTCTCAGTGGTGTTGGGAATAGTTCATTTTCTGGTAGCAACTCTGGGTTTCATGCTGCATATACAGCAAAAGGTAACTGAAGCAGTGAGATCAGTCAAGGCACAAAATTATGGAAAAAGTGCTCTTGTTAAAACAAGCCAATGATAAGGGACACCTGGCTAGCTCAGTCAGTAGAGCATGTGGCGCTTGATCTTGGGGTCATGAGTTCAAACCCCCAGTTGGATGTGGAGCCTACTTAAAAAATAAATAAATAAAATAAATAAATAAACAAGCCATTGTCAAACTCCATGGGAATGAGTCTTCAAAAATGGAACTTAAAATTATTAAACATCCCAACAAGTCAGATTTTCACCCAATAACAATAATTGCAAGATAAAATATATTGAGCACTTAATCTTTGCAAAAAATTATTCCAAGCACATTATATGTACAAACTCATTTCATTTTCACAGCAGACCTAGTACTATAATGATTAACATGATGATTACTAGTGTGGATTCTGACTCCAGGCTGCCTGATTTCCTCATTTGGAAAAATGAATTAATAATAATATACTCCTCATAGTTGATATCAATCTTGATGTCAAGGTTGAATGAACTGGATATAATAGACATTCATGCTTGTTAGCAGGATTCTTTTTTGTCCAGCTTCGAGACAAGAAAGCCAAGGCCCCAAGATGTTATGTAATTGGCCCGAAGTGACACTGGTTAGCCATGATTTGAACCCAACTGTATAAGTGGTGGTAATTAAACTCAATCCACAGATGTGAATGCCTTTCATAACGTCACTGGGTGTCATTCCAGGATAGAAAGATAAATGATATAACCCTGTCCTCAAAAGGATGCGCTCTGGTAGGGTGAAACAGTCATGAGTACTAAGATGGAGCTTCTATGATCATGTCCAAGTAGAACCACAAGCAATCGTTCTGGAATCACAAAAGAAGAGAGGGTCAGTTCTGACAGGAGAAGTTTCAAGATGCCTTCACTCAAGAAGGGGGCATTTGAACAGACCCAGAAGGAAGAACAGAATGTCCAAAGGTAACCTGAGTTTTGTTTTCTTCCCCCTTTTCTAGGCTGATTCCAACAAAACCAGAATTGATGAGGCCAACCAACGTGCAACAAAGATGCTGGGGAGTGGTTAAATGTGCCCACCTGTGTTCTCTTCCAAATGCTGTTGGGCAAGATAGCACCTTTGTGCTTTTCTCATCGTATTACCTAGTAGGTCTGCACACATACACACATCAGTCCACCCCCATTGTGAATGTTGTCTTGTATCGTTCATCAGCTTCCCCAAACTATTATGTGTCTTTTGTTCTTTCTGAGTCTCTTTCTTTCCAAAGGTTGTATATAGTAGTCATTTGGTGGCTCTAACTCCCTACATAAGATGTCTTGGGTTTCATTTTTCCTTTTCTCTCCTCAGTGGTGTTTGCTGAATGACAACAATTTAGGAATGCTCAACGTGCTGTTGATTCTTTCAATACACAGTATTGTTCTTGTAAAACTGTGACATTCCACAGAGCTACTGCCACTGTCCTTTCTTTGAGTGTCAGGCTCTGAAACTCTCAAAATTTGCTGTCCTTGGTTCCTCATGGTTGTCATCTGTCTTTATGATTTCATGATTAGACAATGTGGAATTACATTACAGGCATTGCACTAAAAGTGATGTGATTTATGCATTTATGCATGAGAACTAAATAGATTTTTAGATTCCTACTTAAACAAAATCTTTCCATGACAGTAGCATACTGATGAGAAAACACACACACACAACAGAAACAACGAAACAACAACAAAGCATGCTCAGTATTGAGACACTGTCAAGATTAAGTTCTACCAGCAAAACTGAAGTAGTGTCACTTTCTTTCTGTCAGTATATAGACTTATTAATCATGATCATCCTTTTTTAAAAAAAAAGAATTTTAAAAAAAGATGGATTTGACACACTCACCATTTAATCATTTCCAGCAAAATAGACGTTTGGCTGAACTATGTCAAATGAATGTAATATAGGATTTGTTTGCTGCTTTTGAAGGCTATGTTTTGGAGAAAGCAGTCTTGCTGTGAAACAGTGTGGAGATGTAAATTTTATAAGGCTGACTCTTTATTAATCACCATTTCCCCCTGTGGTTTGTTATCAGTACAATTCTCTGTTGCTTAATCTAGAGCTATGCACACCAAATTGCTGAGATATTTAGTAGCTGATAAAGAAATCTTTAAAAAATAATATAAATGAATGAAATATAGATAAACTGTGAGATAAATATCATTACAGCATGTAATATTAAATTCCTCCTGTCTCCTCTGTCGGTTTGTGAAGTGATTGACATTTTGTAGCTAGTTTAAAATTATTAAAAATTATAGACCCCAGATGTCTGCTTTAATTTCTTTATGGACTCCGTCTGATTTTGCACTCACATGAGAAGAGGAAGCCTGGCCACTCCATCCCATTGCTCCTCAGAAGCCAGTTCTGTGTGCTGAGAACACTGTGTGGAAAAAACAAAGATGTCCCTTTTAGACACAATTCCAATGGCAGGTGACACTTGGCTTGATTTTTATCATCTGTTTCAGAAATATTTGTGTGTGGATTCAGTGTTGGCTATGGGAGAAAATACAGTTTTCCAGAAGATAAAAGAAAACATCTATGGAAAAAATCTGTGGTACTCAGACTTGACCCTACCTAGATTTAGGTATATCAGGTATCAATCCACTCTTCCTTCCTCTCCCCAAAATCCAGTCCCACCACCAAAAGTGAACCCTCCACAACCACACCACTGCTGCCCTCACTTTTTTTAACAGCTTTATTGACATACCATACAATTCACCCATTTAAAGTATATAATTGAATGGTTTTTAGTATACTCACAGATTTGTGCAATCAAATTTTAGAATATTTCTAACGCCCCCAAAAAGAAAGCCCATACCAAATAGCAGTCACTCCCATCCCACGTCCACCAGCCATAGGCAACCATTAATTTATGTCTGTCTATAGATTTGCCTATTTGAACATTTCATATAAATGGAATTATACAGGACGTGATGGCTTTGTGTCTGGCTTCTTTTACTTAGCATAATGTTTTCAAGGTCCATCCATGTTGTAGCATGTAACAGAGCTTGATTCCCTTTTATGGCCAAATAATGTCCATGGTGTGGATACCACATTTTGTTTATCCATTCATCCATTGATGGACACTTGGATGGTTTTCACTCTTTGGCTATTATGAGTTATGATGCTGTGAACATTCATGTGCAAGTTTTTGTGTAGACCTGTTTTCAATTCTTTTGATATCACCATTTTTGTCATCACTGCCTCTGTCACTACAAGCCAACATTTCCCCCGCCATCATCTCCACCAGCACCTGTACCAGCCTTACCTCCACCACTGCTACTACTGCCTTGATTACCACCACCTTCCTCTCTCCTCTTCCTCTGCCACCTCTCCCTCCTCTTACCTAATATCTTCAGCATCTCCATCTTTATCACTGCCATCTTCCCAGTCACTAGCATCACCTCCATCCCCTGCCACCACCACCAATGCCCTCAACTTCACCTCCTCCACCACCTTCACCATCACCACCATCACCTCCCTCACCACCACATTCACTAACACCACCATCACCACCATCACCTCCCTAACCTCCATCTCCTCCTCTGCCTCCCTCTTCTGTCCCATAATAGCGATACAGATGAATTTGTCCTGGTTGCCTTGGCTGGCCACCAGATAATTTCATCCCCAAAAGCAGTTATGGAGGTTTGCTAGAGAAGTTAAGGAGTGGAAACAGGGATGACAAACTCGTCATTCTCAATAACTGTTTGCAGTTCTTCACCCTCTTCCCAAGCCTCAGGATAGGTTCTAGATATACCCACATGCTCAGGGAAGTTATTAGGAACAACTATAACAATACATCTCTTCTTGAAAGTTAAGAGTAGTAGAGAGGATGCGAGAAGATGGAGAAAGTGGATAAATATGCTACATATGTCAAAGTTGCTAAGGGGTCAATGTATGAGTCATATCAGAAAATTCTCTCCCAAATTCCATCTCCTCTCAGTGAGGTGTTTCCACATTGTATGAGTAATTAAAACCCCATACTGGATACATGAAAATCGAGATATAAGCATTTTGCTTTAAGGCCCACCACATAATTCATTCTGAAACCCATTTCCTTGGATAATTGAGTTTGTCCAGCCTCAACTCTTCTGCAGTCAGTTCCTTTTGGCTAAAAGAGGACATATTCCCTGGGAATGAATCAGCTCTGGGTAGGAACCAACTCAGGAAGTGCATTAGAAATATAACGATTGGGGAAAGGCTAAATCTTCTGCCCGCCCCATCCATGGCCCTTCTACAAACCAGAAGGTGAAAGGTGGTCCCAGGTCCTAGGAGCAGAGTCCTTTCCTCTTGCCTGCCTCTCCATTTCTAGTTTCAGTTTTCCTTCTTTCACATCCTCCCCCAGCATCTCCTTTGACCAACTTTCCCGATCTTTGTGTCACTGATTGGCCAGACAATTGATGACTGCACTTGAAATTAAGAGAAAAGGAAGAAGACTCATACTTGGTGATCATCTACTACATGCCAGGTACTGTGTTAGGTGCCTTATTTATGTTGACTCAATTAAACCCTCCTAAAAATGCTACAAAGTGGGGATTATTAGCCCATTGTGCAGAAGAAGAAATTAATAGTTTATTTGAACAAGACCTCTCAGCTAATAAGTAATGTAGGTGTGATTCAAACCAGATGTGTACTTCCAAAGCTATAGGGAAGCCTGGAAGATAAATCCAGGATTGCGCCTCTCTCAGTTCAAGCAGCCAGAAAACTCCAGGAGATATCTGGCTTCACAAAGAGCAGCAAAGACAAATGTACTGGATTTCTTAGCCAAAAGTCTTAGGGAACACCTTTGATTCATTCTTTCATTCATTCATGAAATATTTATTGAGCTTCTATGCCAGGCCCTGCTCTGAGTATTGGGAGTACATGAGGCAGGGGGAGGGGAAGAGGCAGCAGAGGGAACAGGGAAAATTCTCAAGCATTCATTGAATTTATATTCAAGCTGGGGGAGATAGATAAACCAACAAGTCAAAAATGAAGTATATCAGATAGTACGTGTCACACAGAAATGTAAGCAGTGAAGGGGAAAAAGAGTGCAGAAGGTGGACAGGGTATTATTTAACATAGAATGATTGGGGAAGACCTCACAGATAAGTGAAATTTAAGTAGAGAATTCTTCAAGGTTTGGAGTAACCAAATTGATATGTCCAGAGTGAACTCATTTAAGAAGCAGGGGTTGGGAGTGAGAAAACAAACATACAAACTATATCTTGTCATTTAGTAATCCTGGAGTTCCTCCTTGGCAACTCAGTCAACACCAGTTTTAACTATATCCCACACTGTCTGGAAGAAACTTGCAAACTCCTTGGCTCAGAGAAGAAGGATGCAAGTCCACAAGATGAAACAAACTGTGCAAGGAATGATCAAGTTAAATTGTCTTAGGAGAGGAGAAAGTGTTGACTTCAAGGTCCAAGATTTAGGAATTCTTGCTCTGGGTGCTCTTCATACAATCATTGACATACTAGTTTACCTTCAAGCAAGTTAGTCATATATCTCAAGTTCTCCATCTAGGATTTGGAAACTCAAATATATCTCCTAGAATGTAGGAGACTTTGGGGAACAAGGAAACTAAAGAAAAATAAACCATTAACAAGTCAGTTAACCCCAATGCCCACAGCTATTTCCAGGATGAGTTGCCAAAGCTCCAGGTATCTAACTATTCCAGAGTCCCAAACTCAGGTGATGTTTCCCACCCACCATCTCACCATCCTTAGCTCCTCCAGCCTCTTGCCATAATACAACTTCAAGACCATTCTGTTCAGGGGGCTTCCTGCCTTAAGTTCATGATACTGTCTCCACAAGCAACTCAGAAAAATGTGGCCCATCATCCTTCTAGACACTGCTAGTGCCGTGCCCATATCCTCTTGAGCACTTACCTCTACTCACAAAATGCTGTTTGCAGTGAAGAACACTGCAAATTCTCTGTCTTGGGACAGAGAACACCAGAACTGCTAAAGTTTTAATGCCCTGGGAAGCAGTCCTTAACCAAGGGTGGATGGGGATTGATGAGTAGATAGATGCCCAGTTTCCTTGGCCCCAGGTTGGGGTAGCCCTGAGCTGTGTGTTCTACACTGTCTGCCAGAGTTCCCCCAGCAGAATCAATCTCCAGTTCCTCACACGGTACCTTGCCTGGTACTTATCACTATTTATTGGCTGTCTTTTCTTCTCTCTTTCCCACCTCATTATTTGTGTTTCCTGGAATCTCTTCTCAAATAAACTACTTCCCCTGAAATCCATCTCTCAGGGTCTGCTTCTGGGGAAGCCCTACCTCAGACAATACATTCTCATGAGATCCATGCCAGCTTCTGAGCATCTCCCCCAAGACACTGCTGTAGAGAAATGTGCTCTAAATTTTTCACCACTGAAGTTTAACCAGTCTTTCTAATGTCTACCCAAAGGTCATTAAAGTCAAGAGCATTAATACTGCTTTTGCCATTTCTCATGTCCAAAATAGAAATTATTCCCAAATGAGTTGTACCCTCTACAGTTCTACTCCTAATATTACCCATTGTTTTCACGGCTGCCAATACTATTAATGATAATAAGGCAAACTAGACAAAGGATCCAAAGAATATGGTGGAGGCTGGAACCCTCTGTAAGTTTTCTACTGCTTTGTAACCAACTGCCCCCAAAACATGGTGACTTAAAATAATAAATATTTATTTAGCTTGCAGTGCTGCAGTTTGGCATTTTGAGCTAGGTTTGGCTCGGAGTTCTGGTCTTGGCTGGCTTCCTCACATGACTATGGTCAACTACAGGTCAGCTGGGCAGCCTAGCTTCTGGGAGTTGGCAGATGGTGTAGTATTGCATTCTCCAGGAGGTCAGCCAGGACTTTTTCTCATGGCAAAGTCAGAAAGAGTGGAAGCATGCAAAACCTCTTCTAGGCTCACTGCTTCTACCATATTCTATCAGCCAAAGTTGGTGACAGGACCAGTTCAAATTCAAGATATAGGGAAATATACTCCACTTCTTATTGGGAAAAGTTTCAAAGTCATATTGCAAAGAGAAGGGTGAATAATATGGCTATCTTTACAATCACGCTACCACAACCTCAAAGAGGCCTATGGAGTTCTACTTCTCTCCTCTGTGTCTTTAGAATGTCATGAAAATGGGGTGCCTGAGTGGGGCTGTCAGTTAAGCATCTGACTCTTGGTTTCCTCTCAAGTTGTGATCTCAGGGTCATGAGATCAAGCCCCACATCAGCCTCTGCTCTCAGTGCAGAGTCTGCTTGAGATTCTCTCTCCCTCTCCCTCTGCCCCTCCTGTTTGTGTGCTCTCTTTTTCTGTCTCTCTCTAAAATAAATAAATAAATAAATCTTTAAAAAAGAAAAAGAATCTCATGGAAACGAAAGGTTAGGGTGAGCCCTCCATGTGTCTTAGAGTGGACTCATGCTAATAGTCTTCCCTTTTAGTAATATTCAAAAGAAAAAGTGTAGGGCTCAGCAGGGCCAGCAGCCCAAGGAAGGATTTGAGAACCGTGAGCAGAATGATTGTAGGATTGAGGACTGCTGACAAGATGTGGCAGCCTGAAGATGATAAGACTGACCTTAATCCTGAAATAGAGAAACTAATCCCTCCTATTCAAAGCAATAGGGCTTCAGCACTGTCATTAACCCCTAAACAACAGAATTTGAAAAAAACAATTTCAAAATGTTCAAAATAGAACCGGATCCTCAACCAGCACTTGACAAATACCCTCATTCTAGAAGCTTCTGTGTTTTTTCCTTGCCATCTTTCATTTGTTGCTATTTTGTGGGAATTTTGTGGGGTATTTCTTGGGGGAGAGGGCTTTCTTTTATTTTCCTTTCCTCCCAATCTTTTCTGTGCAAAAATATACCATTCTCTTTGCTAAGAGGATAAAAAAGACTGATTACTCAGGGATGAAAAAGAACTTATGTGTGTCAGAGACAGCTTAAGTATACACAAGATGTATCCTGGGTGTCTGGGGGAGTGGGGATGTGGGAGGTGACTGCTGTCTTCCCAGGCACTGTCTTACTTCTTTAAAGGAACTGTGACAACCGCCAGTTTAGGAAAGATGAGGCAAGTGCTAATGGTGTGTGTTTTTAAACTTTCAGAGGCTGTGCAGATAGAAAGCCCTAGAGACCTAAACCCATATTCTCATTTGTTATTAAAGGCAAAACTCCAATCTAGGCCAAGTAGATTCTCTAAGGGACTAGAGCTTTTATACCACTCCACTGAAATCCACTTTGTTTTCCACACCTATTGATTCGACCATGACAATGGCCCATTTCAATTTCTGCCCACTGAACTTTGATGTATGCACCTAAAATGCAAATAATGTATTCAGCTCCAAGAATAATGAGCAGTTCTTCAGTCAAGATATCCCTACTAACTGTCTCAACTTAACTTTATTCCAGAACAATCACTTCAAATGATGAAAAATCACCCGAGTGCTTTGGAAGTGCTTTTCCCCACCCCCAGGGGATTGAGTTAGGGGGTGTTATCAGCTGCTTCCTCAGAAAACAAAGCCTGAGACAGAAGCAGGAATCTAAGTAGTTAATCTGGGAGTGTGACTCCAGGGAGCAGGAATGAGTGTGGGAGAGGGAAATGCTGAAGGAGGGAGAGCTAATTCAAGAATGCACAATAGAGTTAGCTGACGCTATAGGCACCTGGGTGTTTAATTCCCATGAGGCAGCTGAGAAATCTTGAAAAATGCACATCAGGACCATCTTTTTGGAGCAAGAAAGGGAGATTTACCCAGCTGTTTCCATCTCCCTTTGGTCAAGCACAGTCATGGGACAGCGCCTTAACTCCCCTGTACTTCTGGGTTGTGCACCCAGGTTAAGGGGTTCTTCTCAAGGAGAAAGAAGAAGTTCTAGGGCAGAAATGAGAGGTGGGGCTGAGGTAGGCACCATCAGTTCATACTTGTATGAGGCTGGTTGAAGTCTGCATAAAACTGGTTGCCACTACTATGGCTGGAATAAGAGACAGGGACAAGAGAATCTGAAGGTTTAAGAAATGTCTGACATTCACTGCATAGAGTTGTACAGGTTGCATACTGCTCAACCCTAGGGAACATCATTCACATCATAACAATAGCTCCATATTTCCCTGCTCAATAGATAAGATTTCAACTGAGATTTTGTTTGAAGGAGCTTCCAGTGATAAAAAGAAAATGCAAAATAAACAAAAAAATAAAACCTTTAAAGCCACTATTCAAGAATAACTTGGAGGACAAATAGAAAAGGCAAACTGTAGAATAGATGGCAAAAATAAAGTTCTAAATATTGGTGGTGGAGCCAAGGTTTTTTGTTTTTGTTTTTGTTTTTTTTTTTTTGGATGGCCTACCAGGTCCTTTATGCAGTTGAATTTACAAGGTGACACCAAGACAAAATTCCAGCTTGGGTGCCTTCATCTCCCTCTCCTGAATCCTGATCCACTGGCTGCCAAAGCTCAAAGGGGTTTGGGGTAGGGTGGGTGCTTGGTCATGGGAAAAGCTGTTATGGTTGGCCAAGCACATGGTTAGAGGGGAAGGTTTCATTTCTTCACAATCTGAATGACATTCTCATCCTCCAATGTATGATCTTTACCCACTTTTTGAGGATTATGTTTCACAGACAGACCCCAGACCAGAGCGTATTTAAATTCTTTGATAAGATTTTTGTGAATCTTCATGCAGAAATCCTCCACTGTAGTCCTAGAGTAAGACAGCACCACTGGGGATGTATAATCTGGCAACTGGCCTTTGGGTTTGGTGTAAATCCTCACTAGTTTCAGATAGTCCCAATCTTTTCCAAGAGGTCATCAAAATTCCATTAGTGATGGGCAGAGATGGGTACACAGTGAGGCACCTTATAGATGATATCCAATTCCTCAATGGAGATCTGATCAATCTTATTCAACACATAGATACAAGGGATGTAAACTCTGTTTCCTTCTACCACGTCGATGAGGTCATCCACTGTGGCATCACTACGCAGTGTCATATCAGCTTTGTGAATTTTGTATTCAGCCAGAATGCTCTTCACAGTTTCAGCATCCAGCTCACTCTAAGGGCAAGTGGCCATGAGATTAATGCCTCCTTTATCCTTCTTCTTAAAGCCAATGTTGGGGGTTTGCTGTTCAAGCAAATGCCAAAGACTTCCAGCTCATTTTCAATTATCTTTTTGTGTCCCAAGGGTTTCAGGACATCCAGAACAATCAGGATCAAGTTACATGTTCAGGCCACTGCAATGACTTGACGGCCTCTACCTTTCCCATCCTTGGCACCCTCAATGATACCTGGAAGATCCAGGAGCTGGATCTTGGCACCTTTGTATCTGATGACACTAGGCACAGTGGTCAGAGTAGTGAACTCATAGGCTGCTACCTCGAATATACCCCTGCCATGTTACTAAGCAGTGTTGACTTCCCCACTGATGGAAAACCCACAAACCCAATTTGAGCATCACCTCTCTTGGCCACATCAAAACCTTCTCTTGGCCCACCACCACTTCCACCTTTTGGGGTAATGAGCTCTCTATGAAGCTTAGCAAGGCAAGCCTTAAGCAGCCCTAGGTGGTGTGCTGTGGCCTTGTTCTTTTGGAGATCGAAGCCATTTTGACTTCGATCTCCACAATCTTGGCTAAGGTGCTGCTCATGGTGGCGAGTCACGGGGGGTTGGGGGGAGAGTGTAGTGATCTCCGCACAGACTACTTTCCCTCACACAACCGCTGGGGGACCTCAGCCAAGGTTTCAGGTGATAGCAGAAGAGTAATAAGGAAGACTTATTTTTGTTTTTTGTTGTTGTTGTTGTCGTTTTGACTTCTCAAGACCCAGAGGCAAAGGGCCAGAAAGTTCAGCATGAGGAGGAAGAGAAGGAAAAAGGGACACCAAAGAAGATAAGGTTGAGCAATTCAGGCAAAGTGATAACAGAAGAAAATGGGGGTGGGAGTGATGTAACTAGTTAAAAGGGAACAAGAAAGAAATATAAAAGGGAACTTTTAAATAGAAATAGTGACTGAAAGACTGGAGGACATAGGGCGAGCCACTTGCAGGCTATTTCTCTTTCATCTTCTCAAAATAACCCCACCTGTATTCCTTGACCCTCCTCTCTTCTCATGGCTGGTGTCAAGGTGACCTTGATTATAAGTTTCTCTAGCTTGAAGCTACTCTCTTTCAAGTTGTTCTTATCTTCAGTCTCAACTCATCCAAAATTTCTCCAAACTCATTCTCTGACCAAAATATTTCACACCTCTCGGGCGCCTGGGTGGCTCAGTTGGTTAAGCGACTGCCTTCGGCTCAGGTCATGGTCCCGGAGTCCTGGGATCGAGTCCCACGTCGGGGTCCCGGCTCAGTGGGGAGCCTGCTTCTCCCTCTGACCCTCTCCCCTCTCATGCTGTTTCTCTCTCTCTCTCTCTCTCAAATAAATAAATAAATAAAATCTTAAAAAAAAACAAAAACAAAAACAAAATATTTCACACCTCTCTTCTCTCATGTTCTTACATCTCTCTCCATGCCCTTCAAACTCATCTAAACTTCTAGTTCCTTCTTTTAAGCTATCTATCAATAACTCCAGCTTCCGACGTTGGCAAGAGCCCCGGGGCATGACGCTTTCCACTTCATGTCGGCAACTTCAATTTTCTGCCCTTCAACCTTGGACTACAAACCCCAAACTCTGGGCCAATGTAGCCCTCTGCCTGATTACACCCGTGCCTGGGATTTTGGGAACACAGGTTAAAAATCACACAATTACCTGGCTGATGCCAATAAAAATGTATGGTCCCACTGGAACTCTCATGCCCAGCAAGTGGCAGTGTAAATTGGTACTACCACTCAGGAAAACCATTTGGCAGTATCTACAAAAGTACACACACTAAGATTTAGCAATCCCATTCCTAAGTATCTACTTAACAGAAATGTGTACTTTTGTTCACCAAAAGACACATACATACAAGGAGGTTCATAGTAGAAATAGTCATAATAGCCCCAAATTGGAATTTACCTAAATGCCCATTAACAATAAAATTGAGAAATCTATTATGGTTGTTTACACATGTAGTACATACAGCAACAAGAATGAGCAAACTACAACTACATGCTTTTGCATGTAGCGACATGTATAAACCATACCAATTCAATGTAGAATGAAAGAAGCCAAATATGAAGAATATATTTGATTCCATGCATATAAAATTTAAGGACAGGATAAATTAATCCATTGTGTTTGAAGTTAGCATAGTGGGTACCCTTGGGGTAAAGGGTTAGTGAGTTAACCAGGACACAAAGTCCTCTTTCTTGACATGGGTACTGATTACATGAGTGTGTTCAGTTTGCAAAAATTCACTGAACTATGTAATATGATATGTGTGCACTTTAGGGGATATACATTATACCTCAACAAGAAGTTTTGAAATGGTTGTAAAAACAACAAGCTACAGTCCCCAACTTCATCTGGCTCTCCCTTTGGCTGCTGGGGTTTTTCAGATATAAAGGAACCCCTCCTGCACTACCCTTTTACCTTCTCTCTCTTAGCATGACTTTACCTTATATTTTAAGAGAAAAGTGCAGTTGTCAGCAGAAGCATAGTTCACACAATTCCATCCCAATGTGAAAAACACTTCCTGGAGTAGTGCAGCTTGGCAGTCTGTAATTATCAGGCACAAATTATTTGCATTTCCTGTCCCTCCAGTTTCAAGATTGTCCCTCTCCTCTGTTGTACTGTTTTCCCACATCAGTCAGGCTCCTAGAGGGACTATTAATATTAGGGACTATTTATGAAGGTGTGGGCAGGTTTAGGGAAACCAGGAGGGAGAGTGCAGCCCCCTGGGACTAGCATCAGTGAGGGTCTCTTCCCATCTATACTTCCAAGGACGTGAGGGAAGGGACCAGTTCCCTGAACCTGGAAAGGGTGGCTGGATTACATGGAAAAGACTGCCTGGTTGAAGATGGTGCTAACTTATGGCACTGTGGTAGAAGTAAGCTGGAGATAAAACACCACAGTTTCCTTCCTCTCCCACCTTCTGATCCCTGGCCTTTCTGATGCTTCCCACAAGCTGAACCCCACCAGGAGCCAGGTGAAGGGAGGAGGAGAAGTTCACACAAGTTGCCCTGCCAGGCAGCTCTTTCTGCCTATGGGTCCTGTCCCTGTGCTTTAATAAAACCAGTTTTTGCACCAAAATAACCCACAAAACACAAGTTGGCCTGCCAGATGCAGACAGGGCAGAGAAGGGAAAGGCATTGGCTCGGAAGGGTGAATGATGGGATTGGCACACTTCCTCCCTACAAGCATCTCCCTCTGGTCACTCTGACTATGGAGGGGCACCTAGGTGGCTCAATCAGTTAAGGGTCTGCCTTGGGCTCAAGTCATGATCTCAGGGTCCTGGGATCAAGCCCTGTGTTTGCTCAGCGGGAAGTCGGCTTCTCCCTCTCCCTCTCCCCCTGTCCCTCCACTCCACTTGTGCACACTCTCTCTCACCCGCTGTCTCAAATAAATAAATCTTAAAAAAAAAAAAAAAGTCAAGGAGAATACAGGACTCCTCTCTTCCTCTTGTTTATGAGCCCCATGGAAACTCCACTTCTGCTTTTTCTTTTTTAAAGATTTATTTATTTATTTTAGAGATAGAGTGAGCATGAGAGAGAGGTGGAGGAGGGTCAGAGGGAGAGGGAGACAAGCAAACTCCCCACAGAGTGGGGATCGACCTCATGACACTGGGATCATGACCTGAGCCAAAATCAAGAGTTGGACCTTTAACAAAGTGAGCCATCCAGGTGCCCCTAGCTCACTGCTTTTGTTCTCTCATAATGTTGCTACCATATTTTCTCCATTCCCTCTATCCATCTCCACCTTTCAGCTTCTGCTCTCATTGCTTACTTCATGCTGGAGATATTTTTTAGTCAATTTTTTTGATATATTTTAGTTTCCCAAAAAAGGAAATCCAATTAGCTCCTTCCCTATGTTCATAACAGCAACATC
This sequence comes from Leptonychotes weddellii, assembly GCF_054177405.1. Lineage (NCBI taxonomy): Eukaryota > Metazoa > Chordata > Mammalia > Carnivora > Phocidae > Leptonychotes > Leptonychotes weddellii. The sequence continues at coordinate 31,823,179 of NC_138378.1, forward strand.
ACAGGTTGCTGAGCAGAGTGTGTTTGGATTGGCTGAGCTCAGTTACCCTTGGTTCATTTAGCTATTGTTGGAGAGTAAGGTCCTGTGATGCAAAACATGGCCACCTAAGTAGCTAAGGAGAGGGAGTGCAGTGGGTGAGTACCTCTTGATACCTATATATTTATCTTAAATCTTTATTGTAAACAATTTTCTTTTAATTTAGATTCTCCCCCAAACAAAGCCTGAGATATGGACTTAGATTCAAGTAGTTTATTTGAGAGATGATCCCAGGGAGCCCAAGTGAGGGATCTGTGGAAGAAAGGCCAACATGAGCATGTGTTGTCAATAGCAGACCTCCTGGTAATGGAGCTTAATTCCATTTGACCTGTGAGAAGTTTACAGAATCCCTCTCAGAATTGTCCGCTCTAAAGATGAGAGGCAGGCATTCCCCCCCAGCCCACCAACTTTATTGAGTTATATATAATTAACATATAACATTGTGTTAAAAGTGTACAAGGGGATGATTTGCTACATATTTATACTACAAAATGGTTACCACAATAAGATTAAATAACATTGTCCCCTCAGGTAATTACAGTTTTTATGTGTGTGGTAATGTTACCAGAGTACCAGCTTAGAACTCAGGTTCAGCTGCTCACTGCTTAAAAATCAGTACTCAGGAGAATAGTGAGGGTGGGAAAGGAGAGTTTGCTTTATTCAGGAAGGCAGTCACCTGGGAAGATGGTAGACTAACGTCTCAAAGACCAAAGGTTTTAAAGGGGAAGGCACAGGAAAAGAGAGGGGAGCTACATGCAGGAGAAGCAGGTGCCCAGGAGGTTAGTCGTATGTTGATCGGACCCTGAACAGATTTGCGGGCATCTGAGGTAGCCGTTTTCAAATGTGGTCAGGACTTATCTTCTGGGAGAGTTTGGTTCTTCACTCCTCTAGGCCAGCTTCAAGGAAAGAAGGTCAGTTCTCCTATAGATCAAGGTAATTCGGTCTTAGGGACTCGAAGCAAGGAGTCCATAGCTTAAAGCAAGTTAACCGTTAAGACCAGTTGGAGTGCTGTTACAATAAGAACGTTTAAGATTTGCTTCTTTAGCAACTTTCAAATGTAAAATACAGAATTGTTAACTATAGGCACCATGCTGAATGTTAGATCCCCAAAACTTACTCATTTTATAACTGGAGATTTGTACCCTTGACCAAATCTCCCCATTTCCCCCACCCCCTGACAACCATCATTCTACTCCCTGCTACTCTGAATTTTTTTTTCAGATTCTACATATAAATGAGATCATACAGTACTTGTTTTCCTCTGTCTGATTTATTTCATTTAACATAATGTTCTCAAGCGCCTTGCCTGTTGTCACAAATGGCAGAATAATATTTCATTGCGTATAGATACCACATTCTCTTTATCCATTCATCCGTCAGTGGACATTGCATCCCCTTGGGGGGATGATCATTAATTCTCTCACAGAGGTGTTAATTCCCCAATACTCCCAAGCTTATGTGTACGGGGCTGAGCAAGTTCTCACTAGGGCCCATGGTATTGGAAAAGCCCTGGACAGAAAGGAAAATTCAAAGTACATACCAGAGGCAAGATGCTGTCTGCTTGAAGTGAGTCAAAGCCTACACAGAACTCTCTCCCTGTCCATGGCTGAAGTTAGAGCTGCAGCCAAGAGACCACAGATGGTTCTTCTACTGAGCAGTAGTTAATATCCATTGTTGTCTGCATGTCCTTGTCTACTCTTTGCAGTATATCTCTCATCCCTCTTGATCTTTGATTCAATCCTTGCTTAAGTCACCATGAAACTCATCAGAGTTTCTGGGTACAAAACAAACAAACAAACAAAATACTTTTCAATCCTCCATGCTCCTCCCTCCCTGTGATATGTTGTACTGTTAACCTCCAACTTCAAAACCCTTTGTTTTATGTGAAACCACTTTCCTCTGTGTCTCCTCTCACTCTCTGGCTTCTCTTTCTCAGCCTTCTTTGGTTTCTCTTCCTCTGTCCATCATTTAGGTGTCAGTGTTTCCCTAAGGTACTAAATTTGGTTTGTTTCTCATTCTACATAAACCCAACCTTGCCTGTAATAGCTTCAGTTACTGCTTCCATGTGGATGATGCTCCAGAGTATATGCCTGATGCAGGCTCCTCTTCTGAGGCCCAGAACTGTTTTTCCCCTGCCTACTAAACACCTCCTTTCAGCTCACCCACAGGCATTTCAAACTCATCATGACCCACATTGAAATGCTTACCACCGCCCCCTTCCAAACTTTTCTGCCTTGGAGCTGAAGCCAAGTACCACCCCCTCATTATATCGGTTGCCAAGCCTCGTCTGAACCACCTCCTAATATTTCCCTCCTCTGCCCTCTTCTTTCCCATGGCCATATCTGGAGGAGCACAGATTCACGACCAGCCACCCCAATTCCTGCCTGGGTCCACACAACTCCCAGGGTGGGCTTAATAAGCCATCAATCTGATTATGTTATGCCTCTTTAGTCCTTCAGTGGTTACTTTTAGGACAAAGAGCAAACTCTTTAGCAGGACATATAGGGTGATTCATAATCCAGTGGCTGCCAGCAGTTAGGACCCATCCATTACAACTGCTTTCTAGCTTACTAAGACCTTGCAGTTACCTGAAAAGGATGTGCTTTCCACCCCCAGCCTCAGTCTTCCAACCCACTCTGGTGCTCATCCTTAGGACTTCATTCAGGTGTACCAGAAGTCTTCAGCTTCCCTGATCACCCTGAGGTAGGTTTAGGCCCTCCCCTCTCACTCTTGTTGAACACCCTATTCAGTCTTCAACTATGATATGTATCATATAGCACTGCAAAATCTGCCTTTCTATTCACCTTTTCCACTACACTGTAAACTTATATCAGTTACTACTGCTGTATAACAAACAGTCACACAAGTTCAGAGGCATACAACAATAAATATTAATGTCTCACATTTCTGCATGGTTCAACATATCTGAGCCGGGTGGTTCTCCTGGTCTCTACTGGGCTCACTCATCTATGGTCAGGTGGGGTTCTGTATCGGTGCTGGGTTTGGCTTTTTCTAGGATAGCTCTCTTCCATCTATCTCTCAGCCTTGAAAGCAGGGATTTTGTCTCATTTATCATAGTACCTGGTGTTGAATTGTTGAATCAAAGAGCACAATGAGATAGCTACTTAATATTGTATATGTTAAACAGAAAGTATGAGATCGAAGCCAATGGTATCCTCTACTCTTCCCAAATCCTCCCACCTATCCAGACCTAAGATAAGATAGTACAGTGTCCTCGCACCTATCCTCATAAGTATTATTTTTTCACTATTATATACTATTCATTTTTCACTATTCTAATGATCATAAATGTTAAGACTTCTATGTTTCTTGCAATCTCCCAGCAAAACATTCAAATACCAGGTGGTAACAATGATTTGTTTGCATTCTCTGGAGCTATTCGAAGGAAAGGTACTCTGGTGGTTTAAAATGTATCTGCAGATTCTTTGACACTTTCTCCAACAGGTGAAGCCTAATTCTCTTCCTCTTAAGCGTGGGCATAGTGGCTCACTTCTAAGGAATAGAATAAGGTAGAAAGAACAGTGTGTAACTTCTGAGTAGGTAATCAAAGACCTGGTGGCTTCTTCCTTTCTTTCTCTTGGATCACTTGCTCCAGGAGAAACCAGCTACTGTGTCATAAAGGCACTCAAGCAACCCTGTAGAGAGGTCCATGTGATAAGGAACTGAGGTCTCCAGCCAACTGGCGTATGATAAGCCTTTCTGGAAGCAGCTACTCCAGGCCCTTCTGAAGATTGTAGGAGCCTCAACCAACATTTTGACTGCAGAGACATCCTGAGCCAGAATATGCTGTTGCTTTATCCTAACTCTCAGAAACTTCGTGAGTTAACACATGCTTGTTGTGTTAAGCCTCTAAGTTTTGGGATATTTTGTTAGGCAGCAAAAAATAAATAATTCAGCCACTTTGTGAATAAATTATTAAAACCTCCCCCATAGCAGGTTCCATAGTTACAACATTACAGTGGCTTCTAGATTCATTAAGTCAGGGGGGGCGGAGCAAGATGGTGGAGGAGTAGGAGACCTGGATTTCGTCTCCTCTCAGGAATTCAGCTGGATAGGGATCAAACCATTCTGAACACCTACGAACTCAACAGGAGATCGAAGAAAAGAAGAGCAACAATTCTCTGAACAGAAAAGCGACCACTTTCTGGAAGGTAGGACATGCGGAGAAGTGAATCTGAGGCGATATTCGGGAGGATAGATGGCGGGGGAGGGGCCTCTGTCCGCCGCTTCTGGCAAGTGATAGAGCTGTGGAGCCCAAATCGGAACTTTTAGAAGTCTGCTCCGCTGAGGGACGTCACTCCGGTGGCTAAGCGGGGGGTGGAACCCTCGTGCGACAGTGTGGTCTCAGGACCCTCGGGGTCACAGAAAGACCAGGGTGCCTGAGTGCGGCAGAGCTCCCAGGTATCGGAGCGGGGAAGCCGGCTGCAGAGACGGAACCCAGGCGCGGGCTCTCAGCTCGGGGTTGCCATAAACCTTGATCCGTGGCACAGTCGGGCCACTGCTCCTCCAGCAGGGACCCAACAAGTGGCAGATCTGGGGAGACTCACCTTCTTCCCCCAGGAGGAGAGGTGCAGGAGCGCACTGCAGAAATCTGCTGGGTTTGGAGTTCCACACGGGGTCGGGTGCCAGAGATAGAAATGTGCAGTCACAGGCCGGGTGAGCACGGAGTGTGGC